>NC_091282.1:901731085-902931085 GCF_032444005.1 Ranitomeya imitator | reverse complement strand
GCTGGAGCTGTGTTCACCCAGAAGTACTCCTCTGGCCGCCGCATGTCCTGCGATTTCTTCTCTAAGGCCTTCCCCGCTCCTGAGCATACCTACTCTATCGGGGATTGAGAGTTACTCACCATTAAAGGGGTTGTATCCTCCCGGGGCCCCTAATGAATTTTGTAAATACTTTATGTTGGTGTTTTAGCCTGTGAGCGGCGCTATGCCGGCGGCTGCGTCCAGGTCACGTAACCCCCAGAGTCTGGAAATTGACGTGACGTCATCAGCAGGCGTGACCCAGCCTCCACAGACAGCAAGAGTGACTGGGCTGTGGGCGGTTCTGGGGTCTGCGTGCAGGGCTATGCTGGGATCTGCGGGTGGGCGGGGCTGTGCTGGGTGGGGCGGTCTGCTGGCTGTGCTGGGATGTGCGGCCGGTGCTGCGATCTGTGTGCGAGGGGGGTCTGTGTGGTGGGTATGCGGGCGGTGCGGGGATCTGCGGTGCTGGGGTGTGCAGGCGGGGGGGTCTGTGGGGCTGTGCGGTGGGTCTGCTTTGGGCGCGGGGGCTCATTGGTGTGTGTGTCTCTGTGTGCAGGCATCGTCCGATGGGACTACAATGAGTGACACATTAGCCAATGATGGGATAGTAGTAGTCCCATCATCTGGCTAATGTGTTGAATGTAAAAATAAAACACATGCACACATATACAGTACATACATACAACATACATTACACACATATAGTACATACGACATACATTACACACATACAATACATACAACATACATATAGATATACAACATACATACAACATACATTACACACATACAGTACATACAACATACATATAGACATACAACATGCAGACAACATACATTACACACATACAGTACATACAACATACATATAGACATACAACATACATACAACATACATTACACACATACAGTACATACAACATACATATAGACATACAACATACAGTACATTACACACATACAGTACATAAAACATACATATAGAAATGCAACATACATACAACATACATTACACACATACGGTACAAACAACATACATACAATATACAACATGCAACATACAACATGCAACATGTGACATACAACATGCTACATACAACATGCGACATGCAACATGCAACATGCAACATACAACATGCACCATGCGACATACAACATGCAACATGTGAGAAGGGGGTAATACGTATGGCCCCTCCGAGGCTATGAATAACAGCCCGCAGCTGTCTGCGTAGACTTTATTGGCTATTAAAATAGGGGGACCCCCCAAAAAATTACGTGGGGCCCCCCTATATTTTTTAGCCAGAAAGGCTACGCAGACAGCTGCGGGCTGATATTTATAGCCTAGAGAGGGGCCATGGACATTGCCCCCCCTGGCTACAAATACCAGCCCGCAGCCACCCCAGAAATGGCGCATCTGTAAGATGCGCCAATTCCGGCACTTAGCACCTCTCTTCCCACTCCCCTGTAGCGTTGGGATATGGGGTAATAAGGGGTTCATGTCACCTTGCTATTGTAAGGTGTGTGAGGCTGTGGCCTCTGATACAGCTAGGGGGCACTGTTTGTTCTCCCCAGAATGTGCATGCAGACGGATGAAGTCCATAGGTGTGCATGAGAGTCACGGATCTCCGGTCCGGGTTTTCCAGGTGGCTGAAGGCCACAGGTTTGTGTGTGTTTAAAAACCCTGCAGTAAGGGGTATGGGTGTGTCAGGTGTCTGGCCAGGTCAGGGCAGGTGTGCGAGGTGCACGTCAGTGTCAGTCTGGTGTGTGCTGGTCTGCAGAGTGCATAGAGGCCAGCAGAGCCAGCACCCAGGGCAGCTGAATAGCCTGGCACCCGCAGTGTACACAGAGATGCAAGTCATCCATGGTACTGGTCTCGGATGTGGACAGTCCTGTGCCCGGAGGTGGATGTCCTGTGCCTGTAGGAGTCGGATGTGGACAGTCCTGTGCACGGAGGTGGATGTCCTGTGCCCGAATGAGTCGGATGTGGACAGTCCTGTGCCCAGAGGTGGATGTCCTGTACCCGAAAGAGGACTAGCATGTGCAACGATTGCAAACAGGTGGATATGGTGCCCGGCTGCTATCCGGAGGATAGCCTGAACTGTGTACGACTGTGTGAGTAAAGAGTCTGTAAAGAGACTGTGATACAGCGATGCAGGACACCCACAAGAACTAGTCAGAGGAGGGCTGGCATGTGTAGTGTCTGCAACATATGAGGCTGTGTGTATGGAGACGTATAGAGACTGTGAGATGGCGTGCAGTTGCCCAGGGAAACTGGACAAGGGAAATCTGGCCTGTTTAGGGACCACAAATCTAAAGCCATGTGATATGTATTGCTTTGAACTGGTGTAAACTGGTCACTGATAATATCCACTGAAGGTATGTGCATTTATGTGAATTGGACTTTAATGCTGTGAAGAAACACATTAAAAGAGACTTTTGTGTTTGAATTTGTGGGTCACTGCTTCTTCATTGCGTACGATGCTACTGCAGCGTTACATATGGTGGAGAATGTGGGCAGTGTGAACTGAGGCATACCTCAAAGCGTGCTGCATAGCATTGTGCAAAGTCGGCTGGAATTTTTATTTTTTTCTTCTCAAGACAGCTTGCTGTGGCTCGGCGGGGCCATGAAGATTGAAGGCTTCTGGTGGTAACTCGGTGGGGTTACGAAGATTTGCTGTGGATCAGCGGGTCCACGAATTTTGCGCAACAGGAGCTGCAGTTCTGGCAGCAGCAGCTAGAGGCGTTGCAGTTGCAGCAGAGAATGTGTTTATGTACTGTTTTGGGCGTAGAACCTGAAAATATTGAGATACCTGCCATAGGGGTTGCCAAATTATGGTCAGAGTGTAATCCCGATAGGCTTCCCCCTAGAGGTATTGGCAGGAGAAACTGAAAACGTTGTTTTGGGCGGGGATGTCACAGGGTCATACCGATGCCTTATTATCTCGTGCCCATACGGGGTAACAAGTGTTTAACCCCACAGGTATGAACAGTGGGGGAGGGTAAGTGAGGCTGTGCCCTCTGATACAGCTAGGGGGCGCTGTTTGTTCTCCCCAGAATGTGCATGCAGATGGATGAAGTCCATAAGTGTGCATGAGAGTCACGGATCTCCGGTCCGGGTTTTCCAGGTGGCTGAAGGCCACAGGTTTGTGTGTGTTTAAAAACCCTGCAGTAAGGGGTATGGGTGTGTCAGGTGTCTGGCCAGGTCAGGCCAGGTGTGCGAGGTGCACATCAGTGTCAGTCTGGTGTGTGCTGGTCTGCAGAGTGCATAGAGGCCAGCAGAGCCAGCACCCAGGGCAACTGAATAGCCTGGCACCCGCAGTGTACACAGAGATGCAAGTCGTCCATGGTACTGGTCTCAGATGTGGACAGTCCTGTGCCCGGAGGTGGATGTCCTGTACCCGAATGAGTCGGATGTGGACAGTCCTGTGCCCAGAGGTGGATGTCCTGTGCCCGTAGGAGTAGGATGTGGACAGTCCTGTGCCCGGAGGTGGATGTCCTGTGCCCGAATGAGTCAGATGTGGACAGTCCTGTGCCCGGAGGTGGATGTCCTGTACCCAAAAGAGGACTAGCATGTGCAACGATTGCAAACAGGTGGATATGGTGCCCGGCTGCTATCCGGAGGATAGCCTGAACTGTGTACGACTGTGTGAGTAAAGAGTCTGTAAAGAGACTGTGATACAGCGATGCAGGACAGCCACGAGAACTAGTCAAAGGAGGGCTGGCGTGTGTAGTGTCTGCAACATATGAGGCTGTGTGTATGGAGACGTATAGAGACTGTGAGATGGCGTGTGGTCGCCCAGGGAAACTGGACAAGGGAAGTCTGGCCTGTTTAGGGACCGCAAATCTAAAGCCATGTGATATGTATTGCTTTGAACTGGTGTAAACTGGTCACTGATAATATCCACTGAAGTTCTATGCATTTATGTGAATTGGACTTTAATGCTGTAAAGAAACACATTAAAAGAGACTTTTGTGTTTGAATTTTTGGGTCACTGCTTCTTCACTGCGTACGATGCTACTGCAGCTTTACAGGTGACATTAAGCCCGGTTAATAATGGAGAGGGGTCAATAAGATGCCTATCCATTATTAATCCTATAGTAGTGAAAAAAAAATTAAATACACAGCCAGAAAAAAGTATTTTAATATTCTTAATTTCACCATACTTACCATACTCGATCACCTGCAAAAAAATTAAAATAATAAACCGTATACTCCCTGTCCAACGCAATCCAATTAATAACGAGTGTCCCACGACGATCTCCCCTATAGAACAGTGTTAATGAACAATATGTTTCAGTTAAAAAAAAATGGCGTGGGTTCCTGCACAATTTTCTGCGACAGAGGGGGAAAGCTGACGGCCGGGGGCCAATATTTGTAGCCTGGGAAGGGGGTAATACCCATGGCCCCTCCGAGGCTATGAATATCAGCCCGCAGCTGTCTGCGTAGACTTTATTGGTTATTAAAATAGGGGGACCCCCCAAAAAAATGACATGGGGTCCCCCTGGAGCGCCCCCGGACACAGGGCCACAGGTTACTCGGTACCGGTCCTCTCTGTCTCAGTTCTGGGGTCGTCACGGTGGCGGGACCCGGTCCGTGACCCTACTAAGGGGCGTCCAATGAAAAGGTTGATAGTAGTTTGTCAAGGGTTCGTGACGCCACCTGTGGTGTTCGGTCAGGGCGACCGACGCTGCTTCGGGGTCCGCTGGGGTGATGGAATGGCAGCTAGATGGGGTACCTTCCCACAGGTGAAGTATATCCCCAGGGCTTCCCAGTAGTGGCGATGGTGTGAGGTGCAGTCAATAACGAGGACACAAGGTTGCAGTCTCTTTACCTCTTTACTGAAGGCTTCAGGATCCTCAATCCAGAGCACGGTTAACAGGTGTCATGGTTTACTGTGCTCTCGGGTCAGGTAGTTGCAGGGTTAACTCTTATGGCCTCTTTCTGGGTCCTGGGAGGCTTTTTATAGCCTCACTCTGAGGTCAGTCCTTGTCGTTTATACTCTGACCATTGGCTGAGTGTGTCTGACCCTGGTGTGCCTCTGCTTTGTGCAAGTACTAGTCTGTCTGTTTGGTTTCTGATTTGGTTCTGTCGCTGTTGTGATTTCTGCCTGCTGTTTTTGTACTGTCTATTGCCCGTTCTGGTTTTTCTGATCTATTGCTACGTCCTGACTATTTCTCTCTCTCTCTCTCTCTCTCCCTCTCCCTCTCCCTCTCCCTCTCCCTCTCCCTCTCCCTCTCCCTCTCCCTCTCCCTCTCCCTCTCCCTCTCCCTCTCCCTCTCCCTCTCCCTCTCCCTCTCCCTCTCCCTCTCCCTCTCCCTCTCCTCTCTCTCTCTCTCTCTCTCTCTCTCTCTCTCTCTCTCTCTCTCTCTCTCTCTCATGCAGGCATTAGCGGATCAGGTGAAACACCTAACGCAAATGTTCCAGAAATTGAATGTGGAGCAGCGCACGATGGCTCAGACCCAGCAGCAGCTGGTAGATACTGTACAGGGGGCTGTCGCTGCGGGGTCTTTTGGTACTGGTAGTACAGACGTGTTAGTGGTGTCTCCTGAATCTCCAGTAAAACTACCCGACACCTTCTCAGGGGATAAAAAGGCCTTCAGGGAGGGATGTAAACTTTTTTTTTCCCTGAGGCCTTGTTCTTCTGGGGATGAGTTCCAGAAGGTGGGGGTCATTATTTCTTTACTTCGCGGGGCTCCTCAAGCCTGGGCCTTTTCTCTATCTACTTCTGCTCCTGAGAGGATGACTGTTGATGCTTTTTTTGGTGCCCTGGGCCGCATCTATGATGAGCCTGACAGAGTCCGTATGGCTGAGGACATGGTAATGAGTGTTCGGCAGGGCAAACATTCAGCTGAGTGGTTCTGTTCTGAGTTCCGACGGTGGGCTGCAGAGGTGTCCTGGAATGATGCCGCCCTTCGTGGGCTATTCCGCAGGGGCCTGTCTGAACGCCTCCAGGACGCTTTGGCCCTTCATCCTCCAACTGACACTCTGGAGGATGCCATAACCCAGGCCGTACGAATGGACCGCAGGTTACGCGCCAGGGGTGTAATGCAGTGTGAAACTTCCCTGTTTGCTGGCAGCAAAGAGATTGGGTCTGCTCCTGAGCCCATGGAAATCGGTGTCACCTCGCTAAAAGAGAAGGAGAGAAGACGCCGCCGGGAGAAAAAACTCTGTTTCTATTGTGGAGAACCCGGACACTGGAGAAAAGATTGCCCCTCAAGTCCATCATCCTCTCAGATGACGGGAAACGACTAGGTCTGGGTAGCGGTCGAGGAAAGTGCTCAGACCTTCAGGTACTGTCTTCCTCGTGTACTAAAGTCTTCTTAAAGGTGGAACTATGGGTAGACAATTATCGTTTTTTCTCTACAGCTTTGGTGGACAGTGGTTCATCCCTCTACCTGGTCAGTTCCTGTGTCATCTCCCAACACAAGATAGGGACAGTCAGGCTGGAAACGCCACTTAAAATTGTGGCCATCGACTCTTCCCCTCTTACACGTACAGGAATTCTTTATGTTTCCAAAAGGTTTTCTTTACAGATAGGTTCTTCCCACAAGGAAGGGATGGAATGTTTTGTTATGGACAAATTGCCCGCAGGGCTAGTGCTGGGCATGCCATGGTTTCAACGCCACAACCCGGTAATTGACTGGGAAACAGGGGAGATTATTAAATGGGGATCCAAATGTGTCGATTGTTGCCATAAACCTGTTTGTTGTTTGAAACTTGCAAAACCTGTCTCGGTGTCTTCTGTTAGTCTGGAGAGTATTCCGGAGTACCTAAAAGACTTTGAGGACGCGTTTTCTTAAAGTGAGGCTGAGGCGCTGCCCCCGCATAGGCCATTTGACTGTGCTATTGATCTTATCCCTGGAGCCCAAAGCCCGTCTATTTAATTTGTCAGGCCCGGAGCGCCTAGCTATGAAGCAATACATTGCTGAAAGTCTTCGTAAAGGGCATATAAGACCTTCTGTGTCCCCCAGTAGCTGCAGGGATTTTCTTTGTTAAAAAAAAAGATGGCGGCCTACGTCCCTGCCTCGACTTTTGAGAACTTAATAAAATTACAGTCAGGAACACATACCCCCTGCCTCTGATTCCTGATCTCTGTAACCAGCTCTCTGGGGCCACGTGGTTTTCGAAGTTGGACCTCAGAGGAGCTTATAATCTGATAAGAATACAGGAAGGTGATGAATGGAAAACTGCATTTCTTACATCAGAGGGGTTATTCGAAAATCTGGTGATGCCATTTGGTCTCACCAATGCCCCAGCTGTGTTTCAAAATTTCATTAATGTTGTTTTTTCGGACCTCATTGGTCGCTTTGTTGTTATCTACTTGGATGATATCCTGATATATTCCTCTGACAGACATTCTCATTTATCACATGTTAGAACAGTGTTTCAAAGACTCAGGGAAAATCAATTATTTGTTAAACTAGAGAAATGTTCTTTTTTCGTTCAGGAGCTATCATTTTTGGGTCTCATAATCTCTCCACAGGGGTTTCGTATGGATCCCAAGAAGGTGCAAGCCATTATGGAGTGGGTCCAGCCTCGGGACCTTAGGGGACTCCAGCGCTTTTTGGGATTCGCTAATTACTATCGCAGGTTTATCAAAGGTTTTTCTCAGATAGTTAAACCCCTTACTGACCTCACATGTAAAGGGGCAGATGTCAGGAATTGGTCCTTGTCAGCCAAACAATCTTTTCTATCTTTGAAAAACTGTTTCACAACTGCTCCTGTTCTAGTGCAACCTGACTCATCCAAGCCGTTTGTAGTCGAAGTTGACGCTTCGGAGGTAGGGGTGGGGGCAGTGTTGTCACAGGGACCTGCTTCTCTGACTAATCTCTAAACCTTGTGCCTATTTTTCGAAAAAAAATTCTCAGGCTGAGAGGAATTATGACGTTGGTAATAGAGAACTCTTAGCAATTAAGTTGGCGTTCGAGGAATGGAGGCATTTTTTGGAGGGGGCGGCTCACCCCATCACGGTCATCACCGACCACAAAAACCTAGAGTATATCAAATCTGCTAAAAGACTGACTCCCAGGCAGGCCCGTTGGTCACTTTTTTTTTTTCTCGATTCCAATTCTCAATAACGTTTCGTCCAGGGTCTAAAAATATGAAAGCTGATGCTTTATCACGTAGTTTTGAGCCGCTATCCGCCCCTGATCCGCCGTCCCCCATTCTTCAACCCAATATCATTATAGCCGAAGTGTCATCGGAATTGGAACGGGAGATTGTGGGGGCTCAATCTTTAGCTCCAAGGTCCAAACCTAAAAACAAATTGTTTGTTCCTCAGCAATTACGCTCCAAGCTCCTGCGAGAGTTCCATGATTCGAAACTGAGTGCTCACCCAGGCATTTCTGCCACACGAGACTCAGTTGCTAGTCTTTTGGTGGCCTTTAATGGTTTCGGATATTAAGAGGTATGTCGCTGCGTGTGGGGTATGCGCCCGTTCTAAGAGCTCTCATTGCCGGCCGGCCGGGAAATTGATGCCTTTATCAATTCCAGGAAGACCATGGACTCACTTGTCCATGGACTTCATTACCAACCTTCCTGTGTCCCGGGGTAACACAGTAATCTGGGTAGTCATAGACAGGTTTTCTAAGTTAGCACATTTTGTACCTATGGCAAGTCTACCTTCAGCACAGACCCTCGCTAAACATTTCCTTGCTCAAATTGTACGGTTACATGGGGTTCCTATGAACATTGTATCAGATAGAGGGGCACAATTTGTGGCTAAGTTTTGGCGGGCTTTTTGCAAAAGGTTGGGGATATCTTTGTCTTTTTCCTCAGCTTACCACTCAGAGAGTAACGGGCAGACAGAGCGCACCAACCAGTCGCTTGAACAAATTCTTCGATGTTTGACTTCTGCTCTGCAAAGCGACTGGTGTGATGCTCTACCATTAGCAGAGTTTGCTTTCAACAACCGTACCAATCAATCAACCGGTAAGTCACTATTTTTTATTAATTATGGTCTGAACCCCCATTTTGGTGAATTCTCACGATTAGATTCGGGCTGTCCAGGAGCTGAGGACTGTGTCAACTGAATCAGGGAGTTATGGTCAAAAGTCCGGTTAAATATTTCCAGGGCTCAGGAGAATTATAAGCGTTTTGCGGATAAAAAAAGGAACTCTGCTCAGGTTTTCCAGTGTGGGGACAAGGTGTGGCTCTCTACGCGAAATATAAGTCTCCGTATGCCCTCCGCCAAACTGGGACCCAAGTTCATCGGTCCCTACGAGATCATTGAGGTTGTAAACCCGGTGGTGTATCGTCTTCGCCTCCCTCCCTCGTTGAAACTTCATAATGTAGATCCTTGCTTAAACCTTTAGGATCGGTGGTGGAAGATCCAGGTGCTGTTCCTTCCCCAGTCTTGGTCGAGGGGCATCTGGAATTCGAGGTACAACATATTGTAGATTCCCGGTGGGTTCGTGGGTCTCTACAATACTTGGTGCATTGGAAGGGGTACGGGCCGGAGGACCGGTCTTGGGTGTCAGCCAGGTCGGTACATGCTGATCGTCTGGTTCAGGCATTCCATGCTCGGAATCCTGAGAAACCTGGGGGTCCAGAGGCCCCCCATTAAGTAGGGGGTACTGTCATGGTTTACTGTGCTCTCGGGTCAGGTAGTTGCAGGGTTAACTCTTATGGCCTCTTTCTGGGTCCTGGGAGGCTTTTTATAGCCTCACTCTGAGGTCAGTCCTTGTTGTTTATACTCTGACCATTGGCTGAGTGTGTCTGACCCTGGTGTGCCTCTGCTTTTGCAAGTACTAGTCTGTCTGTTTGGTTTCTGATTTGGTTCTGTCGCTGTTGTGATTTCTGCCTGCTGTTTTTGTACTGTCTATTGCCCGTTCTGGTTTTTCTGATCTATTGCTACGTCCTGACTATTCTTCTGATTGCCCCTGTGTACTGCGCCGCCCTCTCTGTGTATGACCCCCGCCTGTCCGACCTGAGCTCCCCTCTCCTTTACTTTAGTTTCCCTGTAAAGACTTACACCCATCTCCAGCAGCAGGACGCTAAGCCCCACCTCCTGTGGTCACATGATCGCAGGTCCTCCAGTTCTCTACCATACTCAGCACGCTGTGCAGGTCCCGTCTGACTGAGTTTTCCTTTTGGTATCTGACCCCGGGTCCTCCTGTAGTGTGGGTGAGTCACCCTGTTCAGCCGTGACTGTGCTTCGGTGCTGACAGGATCTTGACAACAGGGCTGTCTGAGACCGGCCGGTCCGAAGGCACATCCAGAGTTCCCTTTGCAGGTGGAAATCGTGGCCTACCACTAGTGCCTGTGTGTTGTAGTGCTTCCCTGCTGAGCATTCGGGATAGTCCTCACAACTTCTGTTCTCGTTCTTTCTAGTTCTTTCTCGTTCTTTCTGTTCTCCGTCCCCCAGCTTTGTTATGGCTAGGATGCACCCGTTTGACGGGAAGGCTCGGAGCTATTCTGAGACCCTAGAGATGCCCCTCTCCACGTTTGCCCCCTATGTCTTCTTAGGTGATGTATGTTAGACAGCCAACCAATAATTAACTGTCCTGCGGTATTTGAAGTAAGGCATAAAGTCAGTTACTTCCTCGGTGTTCCGGTCACCGGCTACGCGCCTCAGTAGGATGTTGCCGTTCTCCGGGCACGACTCCTACTGGCTCTCCTTTGTGCTTTGATCTCGTTTCTCACTTCTCCACAATATACTTCGGTTCGTGTCCTTTCTTTAGATGCCGCCGCAGGGTAGTGCAGACGCGGCTCTGTAACGTTCTATCTTTGTCGCTAGGTGCCTGCCAGGTTCCCACGCCTGACAGGGACCCCCCTGAATCTCCCCCACAACATCCCCCGCCACGGGATGTTGCCTGGACAAAACCCAGTCAGCTTCTGACTAACTTCCTATCCAGCCCCTAGTTTTACCAGTGTGAGGAGTGGCCTAATAAATAAAACCTTTTGCTCCCCCTAGTGGCCGGAGTGTGAAGTGTACTGTGTGCTGGTGATACCTGGTCAGATGAACTCCTTTAGTGCCATCAGACGTACCATCACTCCCCTTAGCGGCAGAGCGACATTACTGCAACAACCAGGTCTCTGGGGCCCTGGACCCCTATATTTTATAGCCAGAAAGGCTACGCAGACAGCTGCAAGCTGATATTCATAGCCTAGAGAGGGGCCATGGATATTAACCTCCCTGGCTACAAATACCAGCCCGCAGCCGCCCCCAGAAATGGCGCATCTGTAAGATGAGCCAATTCCGGCACTTAATAATGGAGAGGGGTCAATAAGACTCCCATGCAAACTCTGTCTGCTGCACTCTGATGCAAACTCTGTCTGCTGCACTCTGATGCAAACTCTGTCTGCTGCATTCTAATACAAACTCTGCCAGCCGTCCCTCCAGTCTGTCCTCTGGGACCAGCTGCTGCACGTCCGTTGGTCTGTCCTGGAGTGGCACTTGGCATTAATTGGGAGCTAAGTCTAACCTCACCATCAGAGGCTCTAGTGAACAATCAGGTGTTTGCTTAGTCACACCCCTCCAGGCTCTCCACGGTCCATGGCACATTGGTTCCATAAACCACGTCCGTGACACCAACAACTTTGTTCCTAATTTGTTTGGAGATCTCATTGGTCTTCATGGTGTTGTTTGGTTAGTGGTGCCTCTTGCTTAATGGGGTTGCAGCCTCTGTGGCCTTCCAGAAAAGGTGTGTATATACTGACAGACCATGTGACACTTAACCCCTTAGTGACAGAGCCAATTTGGTACTTAATGACCGAGCCAATTTTTGCAATTCTGACCACTGTCACTTTATGAGGTTATAACTCTGGAACGCTTCAACGGATCCCGCTGATTCTGAGATTGTTTTTTCGTGACATATTGTACTTCATGTTAGTGGTAACATTTCTTCGATATTACTTGCGATTATTTATGAAAAAAATGGAAATATGTCGAAAATTTTTAAAATTTTGCAATTTTCAAACTTTGTATTTTTATGCTCTTAAATCAGAGAGATATGTCACGAAAAATAGTTAATAAATAACATTTCCCACATGTCTACTTTACATCAGCACAATTTTGGAAACAAAATTTTTTTTTGTTAGGGAGTTATAAGGGTTAAAAGTTGACCAGCAATTTCTCATTTTTACAACACCATTTTTTTGTAGGGACCACATCACATTTGAAGTCATTTTGAGGGGTCTATATGATAGAAAATAATGAAGTGTGACACCATTCTAAAAACTACACCCCTCAAGGTTCTCAAAACCACATTCAAGAAGTTTATTAACCCTTTACGTGCTTCACAGGAACTGAAACAATGTGGAAGGAAAAAATGAACATTTAACTTTTTTTTGCAAACATCTTAATTCAGAACCATTTTTTTTATTTTCACAAGTGTAAAAACAGAAATGTAACCATAAATTTTGTTATGCAATTTCTCCTGAATACTCCAATACCCCATATGTGGGGGTAAACCACTGTTAGGGCGCACCGCAGAACTTAGAAGTGAAGGAGCGCCGTTTTACTTTTTCAATGTTGAATTGGCTGGAATTGAGATTGGATGCCATGTCGCGTTTGGAGAGCCCCTGATGTGCCTAAACAGTGGAAACCCCCCACAAGTGACACCATTTTGGAAACTAGACCCATTAAGGAACTTATCTAGATGTGTGGTGAGCACTTTGAACCCCCAAGTGCTTCACAGAAGTTTATAACGTAGAGCCGTGAAAAAAAAAATCGCATTTTTTCTACAAAAATGATCTTTTTGCCCACAAATTTTTATTTTCACAAGGGTAACAGGAGAAATTAGACCACTAAAGTTGTTGTGCAATTTCTCCTGAGTACGTCGATACCCAATATGTGGGGGTAAACCACTGTTAGGGCGCACCGCAGAACTTAGAAGTGAAGGAGCGCCGTTTGACTTTTTCAATGCAGAATTGGCTGGAATTGAGATCGGACGCCATGTCACGTTTAGAGAGCCCCTGATGTGCCTAAACAGTGGAAACCCCCCACAAGTGACACCATTTTGGAAACTAGACCCCCCAAGGAACTTATCTAGATGTGTGGTGAGAACTTTGAATGCCCAAGTGCTTCACAGAAGTTTAGAATGCAGAGTCGTGAAAATAAAAAATATTTTTTTTTTCACAAAAAAGATTTTGTAGCCCCCAAGTTTTTATTTTCACAAGGGTAACAGGAGAAATTGGACTGCAATAGTTGTTGTCCAATTTATCCCGAGTACGCTGATGTGCCATATGTGGGGGTAAACCACTGTTTGGGCACACGGCAGAGCTCGGAAGGGAAGGAGCGCCTTTTTGGAATGCAGACTTTGATAGAATGGTCTGTGGGCATTATGTTGCGATTGCAGAGCCCCTGATATACCTAAACTGTAGTAACCCCCCACAAGTGACCCCATTTTGGAAACTAGACCCCCCAAGGAACTTATCTAGATGTGTGGTGAGAACTTTGAATGCCCAAGTGCTTCACAGAAGTTTAGAATGCAGAGTCGTGAAAATAAAAAATATTTTTTTTTTCACAAAAAAGATTTTGTAGCCCCCAAGTTTTTATTTTCACAAGGGTAACAAGAGAAATTGGACCCCAGAAGTTGTTGTCCAATTTATCCCGAGTACGCTGATGCCCCATATGTGGGGGTAACCCACTGTTTAGGCGCACGGCAGAGCTCAGAAGGGAGGGAGCACCATTTGACTTTTTGAGCGCAAAATTGGCTGTCGTGTTTGGAGACCCCCTGATGTACCTAAACAGTGGAAACCCCCCAATTCTAGCTCCAACCCCTAACCCTAATCCCAACCTGATCCATAATCCTAATCACTAACCCTAACCATAATCACAACCCTTACCCCAAAACAACCCTAATGTCAACCCTAACCATAACCCTAATCAAAACCCTAAATCCAACACACCCCTAATCCTAATATCAACCCTAATCCCAAACCTAACCCTAATCCCAAGCGTAACCCTAATGCCAACCCTAACCCTAATACCAACCCTAATCCAAACCCTAAACCTAATCCCAGCTCTAACCCTAACTTTAGCCCCAACCCTAGCCCTAACTTTAGCCCCAACCCTAACCCTAGCCCTAAGGCTACTTTCACACTTGCGTTGTTTGGCATTCCGTCGCAATCCGTCGTTTTGGACAAGAAACGGATCCTGCAAATGTGCCCGCAAGATGCGTTTTTTGCCCATAGTATTGCCGACGGATCGTGACGGATGGCCACACGTCGCGTCCGTCGTGCACTGGATCAGTTGTGTTTTGGCGGAGCGTCGGCACAAAAAAACGTTCAATGAAACGTTTTTTTGTACGTCGCATCCGCCATTTCTGACCGCGCATGCGTGGCCGTAACTCCGCCCTCTCCTCCCCAGGACATAGATTGGGCAGCGGATGCGTTGAAAAACTACAGCTGCTGCCCACGTTGTGCACAATTTTCACAACGTGCGTCGGTATGTCGGGCCGACGCATTGCGACGGCCCCGTACCGACGTAAGTGTGAAAGAAGCCTAACCCTAAATTTAGCCCCAACCCTAACCCTAAATTTAGCCCCAACCCTAACCCTAAATTTAGCCCCAACCCTAGCCCTAACCCTAGCCCTAACCCTAGCCCTACCCCTAACCCTAACCTAACCCTACCCCTAACCTAACCCTACCCCTAACCCTACCCCTAACCTAACCCTACCCCTAACCCTAACCTAACCCTACCCCTAACCTAACCCTAGCCGTAACCCTACCCCTAACCCTACCCCTAACCTAACCCTAGCCGTAACCCTACCCCTAACCTAACCCTAACCCTACCCCTAACCCTACCCCTACCCCTAACCCTACCCCAACCCTAGCCCTAACCCTACCCCTAACCCTACCCCTAACCCTAACCCTAACCCTAATGTTAGCCCTAACCGCTGTTCTCCTGCCGGCCGGCAGATGGAGACAGATGGCGGGCGCACTGGGCATGCGTCCGCCATGTTCTTCTGCCGGCGGCCAGGAGGAGCAGCAAGAGGATCCAGGGACCTAGGTGAGTATGCTAGGGTCCCCGAATCCCCCTATTTCTCTGTCCTCTGATGTGCGATCACATCAGAGGACAGAGAATTACACTTTACTTTTTTTTTTTTGCGGTCGCCGGTAAACAGTTAATTACCGGCGATCGCAAAACAGGGGTCGCTAAAACCGACCCCCGATCATGCTCTTTGGGGTCTCGGCTACCCCAGGCAGCCGAGACCCCAAAGATTCTCCCGGTGCCGGCCGGCGGGCGCACTGCGCATGCGCCCGCCATTTTGAAGATGGCGGCGCCCACCGGGAGACACGAGGAGCATCGGGGGAGCTAGGTGAGTATTGGGGGGCCACCTGGGACCCCTTTTCTCTGTCCTCCGATGTGCGATCACATCGGAGGACAGAGAAATTAAAAAGAGATCGCTTTTTTTTTTTTTTTTTTTGCGATCGCCGGTAAACGGTTAATTACCGGCGATCGCAAATGCGGGGAGGGTTAAAAACCCCCCGAATCATGTTCTCTGGGGTCTCGGCTACCCTCGGCAGCCGAGACCCCGGAGAAAATCGGCCTGTGGGGGGCGCTATACACTTTTTCCACAGCGCCGTTAATTAACGGCGCTGTGGTTTAAGTACCCTTAGCGGCCACCGTTAAAAGGCGTATCGGCGGTCGCTAAGGGGTTAAGGTACCGTCACACTAAGCGACGCTGCAGCGATACCGACAACGATCCGGATCACTGCAGCGTCGCTGTTTGGTCGCTGGAGAGCTGTCACACAGACAGCTCTCCAGCGACCAACGATGCCGGTAACCAGGGTAAACCTCGGGTTACTAAGCGCAGGGCCGCGCTTAGTAACCCGATGTTTACCCTGGTTACCATCGTTAAAGTAAAAAAAAACAATCACTACATACTTACCTTCCGCTGTCTGTCCCCGGCGCTCTGCTTCTCTGCTCTGGCTGTGAGCGCCGGGCAGCCGGAAAGCAAAGCGGTGACGTCACCGCTCTGCTTTCCGGCCGCTGTGCTCACAGTCAGTGCAGGAAAGCACAGCGCCGGGGACAGACAGCGGTAGGTAAGTATGTAGTGGTTGTTTTTTTTACTTTTACGCTGGTAACCAGGGTAAACATCGGGTTACTAAGCGCGGCCCTGCGCTTAGTAACCCGATGTTTACCCTGGTTACCCGGGGACCTCGGGATCGTTGGTCGCTGGAGAGCTGTCTGTGTGACAGCTCTCCAGCGACCAAACAGCGACGCTGCAGCGATCGACATCGTTGTCGGTATCGCTGCAGCGTCGCTGAGTGTGAAGGTACCTTAAGCCTGTGACTTATGGAGGTAATTGCTTGCACCAGAAATAGGGGCTTCATAGCAAAAGGGGTACATATGCAATTGTAAATTTTTAGTTATTTGATCCCATAAATTTAATTTATACCTATATTTTTCTCACTTCACTTCACCAACTTAGACTATTTAGTTTTGATACATCACACACAAATTGGATTACAAAAATAGTTAAACACAGATTGTAATGTATCAAAATAGGTAAAAAGTCACACTACCGTAGAATACGGCCGAGTGCTATGCGAGATAGCATGATGTTCTGTGCGGTCGACCTGTCTAAACGAGTCTTTAAATGAGCGCCGATTGAATGAAGCCAATTGCCAGTTTGTAAGGGGGTGACCCGGAATGTCACATGCCTCTCCTCCTTTGAACATGTACATACAGTATGTGTCAAGTGCGGCACAGTGTTGGTAGTTCTAATGTAATGCGTGGTTCTCTACTGCTATTTAATTTGTGCTATGTGATGTATTTAATGTTTCTAAGATTAGGGATAAGATAGGATAGAAGCTGACATAGAGCAATAAGGGTTAGAGTAGAGGGGGCATTATATTAAGGCATAGAGTGATAATAGAGTACAGGCAGCACAGGGGTTTACAGTGGCGTAGGAAGGGGGGTGCGGGGGGGGCGGTCCGCCCCGGGCGGCACAATGCTGGGGGCGGCCGGCGCTGCAGGAGAAGAAGATAAAAAAAAAAAAAAAAAGACGCCCCTTTAAATCTTCGGGCGGCGCCGTCCGCCGCCACGACCTGGGCCAGCTCCCCCCACCCCCGGGTCCCGCCCCCGCCCCCCGCTCTAATACTCACCTCTCCTGGTTCCTGCGGCTTCAGCGTCCTCTGACTCTGCGACGTCTCAGAGCAGAGGGCGCGATGACGTCACAACTGTGCGCGCCGCTCTGCCTCTCTGTCCTGAGCGTCGCAGAGCCGGAGAGACGCTGACTGCACCGGACCTGCGCTGGGAACGGGAGAGGTGAGGATTTTACTTTTTTTTTTTTTTTCTTTATGTCTGACTGTCTGGGGCTGGGGCAATGCTGGAGACCATGGGGCAGATTGCTGGACACACTGGGGCAATACTGGAGACCATGGGGCAGAATGCTGGACACACTGGGGCAATACTGGAGACCATGGGGCAGAATGCTGGACACACTGGGGCAATACTGGAGACCATGGGGCAGAATGCTGGACACACTGGGGCAATACTGGAGACCATGGGGCAGAATGCTGGACATACTGGGGCAATACTGGAGACCATGGGGCAGATTGCTGGACACACCGGGGCAATACTGGAGACCATGGGGCAGAATGCTGGACACACTGGGGCAATACTGGAGACCATGGGGCAGAATGCTGGACACACTGGGGCAGTACAGGAGACTATGGGGCAGAATGCTGGACACACTGAATACTGGAGACCATGGGGCAGATTTCAGGACACATTGAGGCAATGCTGGAGACCCTGGGGCAGACTTCTGGACATACTGGGGCAATACTGGAGACCATGGGGCAGATTGCTGGACACACCGGGGCAATACTGGAGACCATGGGGAAGAATGCTGGACACACTGGGGCAATACAGGAGACCATGGGGCAGATTGCTGGACACACTGGGGCAATACTGGAGACCCTGGGGCAGATTGCTGGACACACTGGGGCAATACTGGAGACCCTGGGGCAGATTTCTGGACACATTGAGGCAATGCTGGAGACCCTGGGGCAGACTTCTGGACACACTGGGGCAATGCTGGACACTGGGGCAGATTGCTGGACACACTGGGGGTAATATACTGGACACACTGGGGCAATGCTGGACACACTGGGGCAGACTGCTGGACACACTGGGGAAAGGCTGGACACTGGGGCAGATTGCTGGACACACTGAGGGCAGATTGCTGGACACACTGGGGGTAATATGCTGGACATACTGGGGCAGATTGCTGGACACACTGGGGGTAATATGCTGGACACACTGGGGCAGATTGCTGGACAACATGGGGGTAATATGCTGGACACACTGGGGCAGATTGCTGGACAACATGGGGGTAATATGCTGGACACACTGGGGGCAGGACTTGAGGCATGGGCAGAATGTAGATACGGGGCATGATTGGAGACACGGGGCAGGATTGGATCATGGGGCAGGATGGATACGATGGAGGCTGGTGGGGCAGGATGGGGAGATCATATGGGGTAGAATGGATACTCATGAGGGCAGGATACGACAACATATGGCTGGAGCCAGGAATGAGATAAACGGGGCCAGGGTGGGGAATATTATTACCATAGGGGATAATTAAGGGATATTGTTACTGCAGTGATGTATTTATTTTATTTTTTGAGTATACTGTTTTAAATGGGGGGGCGGTCCTGTTACTGTGCAGAGTGACACTATCACCTTTTTTTCTTCATGTGGTGTAATGTAGAAGTTGTGAAAAATTAAGTAATGTGTTCTGCAAGCGGAGCTCGAGATAACTGTGTTATTTCCTGCAGAAACGAGTCCTGGCTGGAAGGAATGATGGCGGTCTGTGCTGGATGAAAGATGAAGGACTTCACCTAGAGACGTCACTGGTGAGTCAGTGTTACCTATACACTGACACTATACACTGTATACTATATAGAGGTCCTGTGTATAATGTCACCGGTGATCTCTGTATTACCTCTACACAGACACTGCATACTAAGTACAGATCTCCTGTGAATACTGGCACTTATGGTGATAGTATTGTGGTTTTTTTTTTATTACTGATCAGTATTGTAGTATTCAGTCACTATGTGGTGGTAATATGTGGTCTGGAAATGGTGCGGTGGTATTTGTCCCTTGTATGTAGTATTATTCGGTCACTATGTGGCCTGGTCATGGTGTGGTGGTATTAAGTCACAGGTGTGGCATGTGGGGGTGACACCATTAGGCCCAGTTTAAGTTCTACAAAACAGGAAAACCATTTTTGGTAACCTTTGTGTGTATTGAGATGGGGGGGGGGGGCGCCAAACTCGGGATCAGCCCCGGGCGGCAAAAGCTCTAGCTACGCCTCTGGGGGTTTATCTAAGTGGGAGGTACAGCACAGAGCAGGGAATGTAGTCAGGATGCTTCCTGTTTAGAGTCAGAAAAAGCCTGGGCATCTTGCCCAAGGGCAGGAAGCATACTGCTTATGGGACAGCCTCAGGCTGTGAAGATAGAGCTGCTATGGAGAAGAGGGACCTTCGGTCTTGGGACAGAGTGGACGGTGTGAGATAGCGCTCCCTGAGTGGGTTGGGAGACACTCGCTTGGCAACAGGATTAAAGCACTCAGGCACGTTTTCTCACAAAAACAGTCTATCCGGTTTATTAAACATCATAAACCGCACCACGAACAGTTCATTATTTACATCAATGGAACATCATAAGCACTGACAGTCTGTTCCAATGGCAGATACTTTACAGGAGCTCCTGCTCCACACACTGGCTCCTGTCACTCCTGGTTCCCAGGGAAGCTGCCGCACTGGGATCACCAACCTTGTGACCAGGGCACTTCAGATAGTCCAGACCCGCAGACGGAACTGCAGATTCCCCAACACAGTAGCCATCACCGGCTCTGCAGATACAGCCTCTCCATGCGCTACTCAGGAAGTCCAGTCCCATGCACTTCCAACACACAGGCCCTTAGTCCATGGTCTCACCATGTGCTTCCAGGAATCCAGTCCACTCCAGGACATTACAACACAGACCATCCAGGACTTTACACACTGACCGTTCCGGTCCATACACTCTGAACATGTGACCAAACCCTGGTCACATTATGTATCTGTAACCACCCCCTTAAGTCGGAGGTGTGTGTGGTTAGCCAGACCCACCCAGCTCTCCAGCTAACCCTGCAAGCCTCCCTTTTAGTAAACAAACACAAATACTTGTGGGACTACAGGTCCCAGAACAACCTTACTTCAGACTTACAGCGCAGACTCCCTCTGTGACACATACTGTCCATTTACAATCATGCCGGACTCTGTTTCACCATCACCATTACAGATATGCCTCCATGTGTATCCTGATGAGCACATACTGCGCCCCCTGGCTGTAACATGGGTCACTGCATCACAACGGGCATCATCTTAGTGGGACTATCTCCAGGAAAGATCTGTGGTCTATGACCAGGACTGGAGCAGCAATAATAGTGTTTCTGGCACCTTTTCCTATGGAAGCCGGACAAGGGGATTACAAGGAGCTGATGACGCAGAAAGGACAGACAGGACAAGAAGTGTCCACAGATGCAGATGGGATTATGGAGAGAATGGAAGGAGAGGTCACAGGAGTATTGAAGTTCGCCTGGAAGCCAGGGAAAACACGACAAAAAATGGACCCCAAAATTTGTTGTTCAATTTCTCCTGAGTTCACCGATAGCCCATATCTCATCAAAAACTACATTTGAGGCACAGTGCAAAACCCAGAAGAGAAGAAACACCATATTGCAGTGCAGATTTTGCTGCACTTGTTTGAGGGTGCCATGTTACATTGGCAGAGCTCCTGAGGTGTCAACACTGCAGAACCCTCCATATGTGACCCCATTTTACAAACTAAACCTCTCAAGAATTCATCTAGAGGTGCAGTGATTAGGCCGATTTCACATTAGCATTTTGAGGAGCTGTGGACGGCTGCGGACTTCCTCCGTGAAGCCCCATCCTCGGCCGCACCTCCGCCGCTAGCTCCGCCTACTTCTGCATGCGGCCTGCATGCGGCCTGTGTACCTATCTTTAACATTAGGTACGCAGGTTGTGCCGCTGTATGCGGATGCTTCCGCATGCGTCGTTTTGACGATGCGGCGACCAGCGTAGGACGCAGCTTGTAGCAATTTTTTTTCTCCGCATCATCAAAACAACGCATGCGGAAGCATCCGCATTCAGCCACACGACCTGCATACCTAATGTTAAAGATAGGTACGCAGGCCGCATGCATGCCGCATGCAGAAGTAGGCGGAGCTAGCGGCCGAGGGCAGGGCTTCACGGAGGAAGTCCGCAGCCCTCCGCAGCTCCTCAAAACGCTAGTGTGAAACTAGCCTTATATTGACACCACAGGTGTGTTACAGACTTTTATACCATTGAGCAGTGAAGATAAAATAATTTTACGTTTTTACCACCAAGATTGTGTTAGCCCCAAGTTTTACATTTTTATACTGGGGAATGGGTAAGAATGGCACCAAAATTTGTCCCACAATTTCTACTGAATGCGGCAATACACCATATCTGGCTGTGCAGTACTACTTAGCCATACAGAGAGACTTGGGGGGGGGGGGGGGGGACGTAACACTATTTGCCTTCTGGATTGCAGATTTTCCTTGAATAGATCCATATAAAGAGCCTCTAGGTGCTAGAACAGCAGAATCCCACTCTTTGGGAATTTATCTATAGATGTAGTGATGATTTTGACTCTATGGGAATTTTCCAGAAACAAATAGCAGTGGAAGTTGTTGAGTGAAAATTGCAAACTGCCGTTGTAGTGACCAGAACATTATGCCCAGCTCATGCTTCTGGAGACACGCACCTGTAAATTAGGCAGGCTCTCATCACTACAGAAATGCCAAACATGTGGTCGCTAAATGTGGTTTAGGCACAGTGGGGCTCAGAAGGGAGGGAGGGGGGGGCATTCGGATTTGGGAGTGCAGAATTAACTGAATATCTTTTGGGGAGCGAGGAGCCATTTCGCTTTTCCAGAGCCTTTGGGCTACCAGTAACATGTAAACCCCTATATTTCTGTTATTAGATGATGGACCTGAGTGAGGGCTTGCTTTTTTGTGGCTGGAGTAGTTTACAGTACATTGCATTGAATATTTGCTCCTGGACAAGCTGGCCCTGCTTAACCCTGTACATTGCTGAATAGGCAAGTCAATGAATTCCGCAGTTCAGTTTGACAATGTAATGCACACATCATTGTCACAAATTTTAGATCCCTTACTGGCATTCAATTGAGCTATCCTTAATGCTGATGTCAGCAGATACGTCCTGGCACACGTTTTTGCCAGTTTGACTGGCTTCTTCCAAGCGCACATTATATTAATAGAGACACATGACTTGATATCAGTGGTATTTCGATCTCAGCACATTATCACCAATGTAATTAACAAAGACTTAAGCACAAGTATATTTGTTTGATAATGTGTGTGTATTAGGCACTTTTCCACTTACAGTATATTAAAATAATCCTGTGCTCCAATAACTGAGCAAGCTTACTATGATCCTTTGCCCATGCTGACAACTAATGCACAGCACATTACCATACTAACAATTGGCTTATGATATACCTTGTTATACTCCGTCTGTTTAATTGTTCATTCTTGTTGGTTGGGATATCAACATGAGAGCATAGAATATTGAGGATTTTTATTGGTGACACATGCTATTATCCCTACAGCAGCTTATACTGCACTTTGGGTGTCAGAACTGAGCGCTATTATACAGTGAGAACATTTTAACAACATATGCACCATTTTGATATGTTTTAATATTTCACAATAAAGATTATATTTTATACTTGCACCTACTACCCTGTATCTTTTCTCTCCCCATTTTTTTCCCCATCTACTATATAATTGTCTAAGGGTCACTTCCGTCTTTCTGTCCTGTCTGTCTGTCACGGATATTCATTGGTCGCGGCCTCTGTCTGTCATGGAAGTCCAAGTCGCTGATTGGTCGTGGCAAAACGCCCACGGCCATTGCCACGACCAATCAGCGACGGGCACAGTCCGGCGGCAATATGGCCGCTCTTTCCTCCCCACAGTCAGTGCCCGCTCCATACTCCCCTCCAGTCATCCAGTCAGCCCTCACATAGGGTTAATGCCAGCGAAACCAGAGCGCTGTGTAACGCACTCCGGTTACGCAGCTATTAACCCTGTGTGACCAACTTTTTACTATTGATGCTGCATATGCAGCATCAATAGTAAAAAGATCTAATGTTACAAATAATAATAATAAAAAAAAACGTTATTCTCACCCCTCCGACGTGGCGCTGTCCTCTGCAGTGCAAGCGGCAGGTTCCGGTGCTAAGGATGTTATGCGAGAAGGACCTGCCATGACATCATGGTCATGTGACCGCGACGTCATCACAGGTCCTGCGCTCATACCAACCCTGAGACCAGAAGTTGCCAAATGCACCACACACAGCCAACAGGACTACAAAGGGCCCCTCGGAAGGTGAGTATACGTTTATTTTTTATTTTAAGTCTTTTTTAACCTGTTACATACGTGGCTGGGCAATATACTATGTGACTGGGCAGTATACTACGTGGCTCTGTGCTGTACACTATGTCGCTGTGCAATATACTACGTGGCTGGGCAATATACTACGTGGCTGGGCAATATACAGTTAGGGCCAGAAATATTTGGACAGTGACACAAGTTTTGTTATTTTAGCTGTTTACAAAAACATGTTCAGAAATAAAATTATATATGTAATATGGGCTGAAAGTGCACACTCCCAGCTGCAATATGATAGTTTCCACATCCAAATCGGAGAAAGGGTTTAGGAATCATAGCTCTGTAATGCATAGCGTCCTCTTTTTCAAGGGACCAAAAGTAATTGGACAATGGACTTTAAGGGCTGCAATTAACTCTGAAGGTGTCTCCCTCGTTAACCTGTAATCAATGAAGTAGTTAAAAGGTCAGGGGTGGATTCCAGGTGTGTGGTTTTGCATTTGGAAGCTGTTGCTGTGAGCAGACAACATGCGGTCAAAAGAACTCTCAATTGAGGTGAAGCAGAACATCCTGAGGCTGAAAAAAAAGAAAAAATCCATCAGAGAGATAGCAGACATGCTTGGAGTAGCAAAATCAACAGTTGGGTACATTCTGAGAAAAAAGGAATTGACTGGTGAGCTTGGGAACTCAAAAAGGCCTGGGCGTCCACGGATGACAACAGTGGTGGATGATCACCGCATGCTTAATTTGGTGAAGAAGAACCCGTTCACAACATCAACTGAAGTCCAGAACACTCTCAGTGAAGTAGGTGTATCTGTCTCTAAGTCAACAGTAAAGAGAAAACTCCATGACAGTAAATACAAAGGGTTCACATCTAGATGCAAACCATTCATCAATACCAAAAATAGACAGGCCAGAGTTAAATTTGCAGAAAAACACCTCAAGAAGCCAGCTCAGTTCTGGAAAAGTATTCTATGGACAGATGAGACAAAGATCAACCTGTACCAGAATGATGGGAAGAAAAAAGTTTGGAGAAGAAAGGGAACGGCACATGATCCAAGGCACACCACATCCTCTGTAAAACATGGTGGAGGCAACGTGATGGCATGGGCATGCATGGCTTTCAATGGCACTGGGTCACTTGTGTTTATTGATGACATAAGAGCAGACGAGTAGCCGGATGAATTCTGAAGTGTACCGGGATATACTTTCAGCCCAGATTCAGCCAAATGCTGCAAAGTTGATTGGACGGCGCTTCATAGTACAGATGGACAATGACCCCAAGCATACAGCCAAAGCTACCCAGGAGTTCATGAGTGCCAAAAAGTGGAACATTCTGCAATGGCCAAGTCAATCTCCAGATCTAAACCCAATTGAGCATGCATTTCACTTGCTCAAATCCAGACTTAAGACGGAAAGACCCACAAACAAGCAAGACCTGAAGGCTGCGGCTGTAAAGGCCTGGCAAAGCATTAAGAAGGAGGAAACCCAGCATTTGGTGATGTCCATGGGTTCCAGACTTAAGGCAGTGATTGCCTCCAAAGGATTTGCAACAAAATATTGAAAATAAAAATATTTTGTTTGGGTTATGTTTATTTGTCCAATTACTTTTGACCTCCTAAAATGTGGAGTGTTTGTAAAGAAATGTGTACAATTCCTACATTTTCTATCAGATATTTTTGTTCAACCCTTCAAATTAAACGTTACAATCTGCACTTGAATTCTGTTGTAGAGGTTTCATTTCAAATCCAATGTGGTGGCATGCAGAGCCCAACTCGCGAAAATTGTGTCACTGTCCAAATATTTCTGGCCCTAACTGTACTACGTCGCTGGGCAATATACTACGTGACTGGGCAATATACTACGTAGCTGGGCAATATAGTACGTGACTGGGCAATATACTATGTGGTTGGGCAATATACTACGTGGCTGGGCAATATACTATGTGGGCTGTGCAATATACTACGTGGACATGCATATTCTAGAATACCCGATGTGTTAGAATCGGGCCACCATCTAGTTTTATTATAAGTTTATAAAAAACATGTCAGCAGATTGGAAATTGCCGGGTCACATTTATGTGTTATATAACCAAAGTAATGCTAGCTCACATATCAGCGCTTCTGAATGGAAGATGTCTGGCATGCGCAGATGGGGCCATTCCAGTCAGTCGAGCAAGGGGATCCCTAGTGATGGCAATGCGCTTTTTGTAACACGACAAATCAGTGTGACGTCATCCAAGTGGTGCAAGCAAAAAATACCAGTGTGCACCAAGAATGTCTGTGTGCTGTGAGGCAGTGACCCCTGGTGCAGCTAGGGGGCTCTGTGTGTGTACACGGAGGCGTGTTGGGGCCATGGGATGGCAGTTGCAGGCGTATCTGTGAGTATGATGGTGAAACAGTGACCGGCAGGGTTGTAAATGGCCGGTATGTGTCGCAGAGGTCCTCTGCGCTGTAAGCCCGAAACAATATTGTTGTGCTGGGACTTGTAGTTGAGTTTAGCTTAGTTATGATAGGGGGCTTATAGGATTAGTCAAAGAGCTGGAAGGGTATGACTAACCACACATGCACCGCCCACCTTGGGGGGAGGTTTCAGCTATATAATGTGACTAAGGTCTGGTCACATGGTCCGAGTGTATGCACCTGAATGGTGAGAGCGTGTAGGGTCCTGGAAGGTCTATGTGTTGGAAGGTCCCAGGTGGGGACGGACTTCCTGAAGAGCACATGGTGAGGCCTTGGACCTGGAGACCTGTGTGTTTGAAGGTCCCAGGTGAGGACGGACTTCCTGAAGAACCCATGGAAAGGCCATGTATGCAGAGTCTGTGACGGCACTGCATTGGGGGAGCTACCGTCCGTCTGAGGATCTGGACTGTCAGGTGGCCTGGTGAGCAAGGCATTGTCCGGGATGGTGATCCCAGTTCGGCAGCTTCCCTGGGAGAGAGAGTACTGACAAGAGTCAGCATGTGGAGTAGGAGTTCCTGGAAGGTAACCTAGAGTATGGGGAACTGTCTGTACTGACAGAGGGTCAGCTAATGAACTGTGCGGTCACCTATGGTAACTGGACAGAGTAAGGTCCAGCATGTTTAGAGACTGAAACCTAATGTCATGTTTTGGTGCCTGTTGTGTTCCATGGACATTAATGAACTGTTCGGTGTGTGGTCAGCTGTTATGATCTGGTGGTTAGGAACACCCGACCTGATAGTTAAACTCATACAGGACGAGCTCTGGGATGTGGGAGCTCTGCTGACCGCAAGCCCTAATCCTATCGCACACACTAAAAATAGCCGTGGAGCGCTCCTGACGCTCCCTAGGCGCCTCGTCACAGCCTAAGAGCTAGCTAGCCCTAGAGAAGAAAATAAAGCCTACCTTGCCTCAGAGAAATTCCCCAAAGGAATAGGCAGCCCCCCACATGTAATGACTGTGAGTAAAGATGAAAGTCACAAACGCAGAAATGAGATTCATTTCAGCAAAGGGAGGCACGACTAACTAAATAGACAGAGGATAGGAAAGGAATCTTTGCGGTCAGCACAAAAACCTACAAAAGACCGCGCAGAGTGTGCAAAAGGGTCCTCCGCACCGACTCACGGTGCGGGGGTGCCACCCTGCATCCCAGAGCTTCCAGCTAGCAAGACAAAATCAAGATAACCAGCTGGACAAAGAAACAAGAACAATAATAACAATCAGGAACTTAGCTTCTGCAGGAGAAGACAGGACACCAGACAGATCCAGGAGCGAACTGAACCAATGCTAAAACATTGACAGATGGCATGGAGAAACGATCTGAGTGGAGTTAAATAGAGAAGCCAACCAAAGGATAAACCACGTCACCTGTGTAAGGAACCTCAGAAGCAGCAGCTCCACTCACAGCCACCAGAGGGAGCCCACGGACCGAACTCAACAAAGTACCATTCATGACCACAGGAGGGAGCTCGACAATAGAATTCACAACAGTCAGCCACGATAACTGGACAAAGAGGTCCAGCGTGTTTAGTGACTGCGTTTCAAAGCCGTATACTGTGAAGTGCTAAGGACTATGTGAGGTCTGTGATCGGTAACATGGCCTACAATGGTTTATGATGCTTGAATAAACCAAAATAGACCGTTTATGTGAAAAAAAGGTGCCTGTCTACATTTATCCTGTTGCCAATCGAGTATTCCCCAACACAAGCAGTAAGCGCTATCTTACATATGGTGCTAGACTGTGGGCCATGGTCCAGGAAGTACGTGTGGAGGTGATTGCTGTGGCTAGTTGGGGCCACGAAGATTACAAGCGTTTGCCTGTAACTTGGGGGGGTTACGAAGATTTGCTGTGGATGGTTGGGTCCACGAAGTCTGTGGTGTGGAGCCGTGCAGAGCATTGCAGGAGCTGCAGTTGCAGCAAGAAGTTCTGCAACAGCCGGAGCTGCAGTGGCAGCAGCAGCGGCTTGTGATCCGCAGCCGGAGGTGCTGGCAGTTTGTGACTGCAGCAGCAGCTGTGGCAGTGCCAGCGTGAGGTGAGAGGACATTGGTCCAGATTGTGCAGACTCTTAAAGGGCCAGTGTCGACCCAAAGAGACTTTTTTGTACTGTGCGAACTGGTGCCTCAAAAAGTACCGTGGGAAGTCCATGGGTGTACCCTAGGGGGCAGCAACATGAACAGGGATGGTTGCCAAAAAATGGGGTGGAGTAACAAAGGGGGCGGTTACCCAAACAGGGAAGGTTGTCCAAAAAGGTGTGCCCAAAAAGTCCCAAAAAGGGGGGTAATCCGTACAGGGATAGTTTGCCAAATGGGGATGAAGTCCTGGGGAATCGTAGTTTTCCAAAAGGGGGCAGAGCATCCCAAAGGGGTGCCATAGAAGAACTGTTGCCCGGGGCAAGTGCATTATGTGTGTCCAGTCTGCTATATGGACTATCCACCCAGCAAGAGTTTATGGGGGTGTGCCCAGCTGATGAACGCAGAGGATATATTCGGTCTGGTCGATTCTGGGAGCCTGGTGACTCTAGTGAGGGTTGCACCCGAGGGATTTGAAAGACCCAATAAGAAAGTCAGGGTCACCTGCATCCATGGGCGCACTAAGGACTATCCAGTGGCCAGGGTGGTCCTCGAGACGGCCAGGGACTGTGCAATCCATGATGTCACTATAGTCTCAAACTTAACCTGTCCGGTGACAATAGGCTGGGAATCTGGGCTGTTCGCAGACTTGTGGGAGAAGGGAGTCTCTCTCCTGATGGGGTTGCGTACATTAAGGCAGTTAAACCTCCCAAAATTGACGGGTCAGACGTAGGGGTGACCAAAGGGAAGAATGTATCTGCCCAACTTACAGACCTGATGTCATCTGGCGTGTACCACAGAACGACTGATAGTGATGTGGTAGCTAAAAAATTTGGAGCTGACACCCATTTAGAGAGCAACTTGAGGGTTCACCATGTTGTGGGGTGTGACACAGACTCCGGGGGTGACGGTGACTCTAAGAATGAGAGAGAATACAGTAAGGAAGGACTGCACAAGGACAGCAAATCCTCCCATTGCCTGGGGAGCAAGGGCCACAAATAAGTTGTTCAAGTGTCTTTTGCTGATAATAGAAGGTAGTGTGCTTCTACTTCCCATCTGAGTACTGTTCCTGACACTGAAGAGAGCATGAAGGAAGATGATGTGTCGTTGCCAGTAGCAACCGCTAGCTTGGAGTCTGATGATCGGTTGGTAGAGGGCGCCATAGGAGAAGGAATCCTGGCAAGCGGTGGTGGAGCAAGAATCCACGAAGGTCCCGGAGAACAGACCTGTAATAGACCCACATCTGTGTTGAAAGAAAAGGGTGAGATAGCGGAGTATGGTGAAGTCTCCAGAGAACCGGATGCTGAGAAGCTGGAGTGTGTGGAATACTCTGAAGTTCCAGAGAAGTGTTAGGTACCTAAGGGTGACCGGGCAGAGCCTCATGAATGAGTGAAGGTGTCAAGCATGGAAGCTGCCCCATCAGAAAGTATATTGCGAGAAGTTATGGTGCAACACGTGCTAGCTAAAAGAGAACAAGATCACGAAATAGTGCTGATTAAAGAGACAGTGAAAGAGCATGTTGAACGAGAAAGGGTCCTGAGACAAACGGCTGAGCACAGAGTGGGTGAGCTGGAGAAGGAAGTCTCTGAGCTCAGAGGTCACCTATTAATGTGTCAAACCGAGAACAAGGCCATATTGGAGTATATGAAAGTGCTCAGAGTAGCATTAGGAGGTGTTTTGCAAGAGAAGAAGTAGGTGGTCGTAGAATTACAGCGGCAATGCCATAGTGGTAACAAGGCGGAGCTGCAAATGCCCATCTTGGCAAGGAGTGGCAAAGCAGGAGCCGTCCATTCATGAAGAGAGTGAGACCTCGCTCTTCAATTGCGTAATAGAGGTACCTGAAGAAGTGCGAGAAGCATGTACCAGTGAGGATGTGCATGAGGCCTTTAAAAAGGCAGTCGAAGCGTGTAGGGTGCACTGGGCACCAGAGACGAAACAATTGGTGATACTGTAAACTAAGGAAGTCACAGTGAAGTGGGTGACTATCTTTAGGGATATGCACCTACAATGCCTCCACACGAAACAGATGATCCTGTTGAGGAATAAGGAAGCCGCACGACGTTTGTAGCGTGCAAGGAAAGCTCAAAGTCGGCTGGGCTTGGTGGAAGACATAGTTCAAGTATCCAGAAATCTGGTTGGGAAAGTCATTGGAAGACTTGGAAAAGTGATGCAAGAACTTGTGAATAGATTTGGTGTGGTGAGAGTGAGGATTCCAGCTGATGGTGAAGTCCAGGTAGCTGGTGAAGATGTGATGGTTCCATTCGTTGTTGTTGGCTCAGTGGAATGCCTTCGGAACATCCGAATGCTCCTTGAATATCAGGTGACATACCTGAGGGAGAGAGAGCAGCTAAGACTGGATAGGCTACAGATTAATAAACAGCTGCAGGATATAAGATGGCGGCCGCCTACTGTGCTGTTCCATGTATGTTGTTATATATGTTATATTTTACTCTGCTGCCACCCAGTGGCCTTTTTCCATATGGCAGCTTGTTATTCATTATTTCTAGTGGGCATGTCTTACTTCCGGTTCAGGGGTCAAGTCTTTTCTTCCTCTGGCAGCCATTTTCAGTTTACTCTTTGTTGTGAGAGGATGTGCTCTTGAACCAGGCTTAGGAAGGCATCAGTCTTTCGACCTCTTGCTGCTCTTTGTTGCTCACACTCGCAGACATACTTGGTGCTACTTCTTACTGCACCTTGTCTACACCTGCATTTCTGAAGAAAGTACTGTATTACCAGTTATACGCTGTATGTCCAGATCTACAAAATAAACAAGTCTGGATTACACAATCCCTGGAGTGCATCATCTCTTCGGACGCTGAGCAGCATTGGTCCTGTCTGCCTCACATCGAAGAAATACGAAGGTACGACTCTTTCTCTCACAACTCTTATTAGTCTACGACACCTTCATTCGCCTCATGTGGGGACAGAACACCTACAACCCAAGGTAAAGGGAACAGAAGGGGCCCTCCAAAAAATGGAATGGCTGACAGCCAAAGACATTCAGCAAGAAGACGCCTGGGATGCAGAGAATCTGAAAGTGGCAGTTCTTTCAGTACAAAGCTAATGGATGTGGACAGTAGCCCCTGTAATGTATTAGATGGGTCAGACTCAGACCAGACAACAGGCTCAACTGTCAGTGGGTCTCATGACTGCAGCAACTGTGGGGGGCAGCCATGGAGAGAAAGGTCGCGTGAATGGGCGCACTTGGAAAGTGTGGTGACTGGAAAAGGTGGGGTGACAGTCAGACTGTGACCCCAGGGCCAAAGCTCAAAGCCTACAAACTGACTGCAGGCAGCAGGGGAAGCCTAACAATGGTATGACACTGAATGACACCCAAAACCGACTGACATGGCTGTATCGATGGGTAGGGCTAGGTAATTTGCATGACCTGTCTCGAGACCCCTGGTGTGTGACAAGTGTTCAACCCCACAAGTTTGAATATGGGGGAGTATGTGAGGCAATGAGCCCTGGTGCAGCTAGGGGGTGCTGTGGGGGCCATGGGATGGCGTGGCAGTCACAGGCGTATCTGTGATTATGATGGTGAAACAGTGACCAGCAGGGTTGTAAATGGCCGATATGTGTTGCAAAAGTCCTCTGCTCTGTAAGCCCGAAATAATGTTGTTGTGCTGGGACTTGTAGTTGAATGAGTTTTGCTTAGTTATGATAGGGGGCTTATAGGGTTAGTTGGAGAACTGGGAGGGAATGACTAACCACTAGTGTTGATCGATACCGTCCGATACTTGAAAGTATCGTTATTCTGCCACCGATATACGTGGATGAGATGTGTCTGAGGGATGTGATCACAAATCGCTATATAAACAATGGCAGGTAGCGTTACTCGCCAACCTGTGCCACCAATCTCTATCAGCCGCGCGTGGTGATCCGGAAGGATGATGCAGTGATACATTCAACAGGTTTTATTTACAGTACCTTGGTGAGATGAGGACTGTAGGTTAGAGCTGTTACAGAATCACCAGATAGAGATAATAGAAGCTTCAGGTTAGAGTTAGAGAATCCTTCTCCAGCTCTGCAGCACATGTGTATTCCAAGATGGCACGAAGTACAAAACAGGAAGAGAAGGAAAAAGATAGGAGGAGCTAAAGACAGAAAGGTGTTGTGGGAAAAATGCCATAACAAATATTAGTGATATAGCAAACGGCCAGTAGATGGCAGCAAAGTATAACAAATACACTAAATGATAGAACTGAGCATATTAGCACTACATAAATGTCCATGTATGACTGAAAGTCTATCAGAATAAACTGAGCAGCACAATCGGTATCGGATAGTATCGGCCGATACCCGAAAAGTATCGGATATCGCCGATACCGATACCCGATACCAATACAAGTCAATGGGACACCAAGTATCGGAAGGTATCCTGATGGTTCCCAGGGTCTGAAGGAGAGGAAACTCTCCTTCAGGCCCTGGAATCCATATTAATGTGTAAAATAAAGAATTAAAATAAAAAATATTGATATAATTACCTCTCCGGAGGCCCCTGAACATCACCGCTGGTAACCGGCAGCCTTCTTTGCTTAAAATGAGTGCGTTTAGGCTCTGAGAATGACGTCGCGGCTTCTGATTGGTCGCGTGCCGCTCATGTGACCGCCACGCGACCAATCAGAAGCCGCGACGTCATTCTCAGGTCCTAAATTCCTAGAATGAGGAGTATAGAACCTGAGAATGACGTCGCGGCTTCTGATTGGTCGCGTGGCGGTCACATGAGGGGCACGCGACCAATCAGAAGCCGTGACGTCATGGAAGTCCCTAAACGCGCTCATTTTAAACAAAGAAGGCTGCCGGTTACCAGCGGTGATGTCCAGGGGCCTCCGGAGAGGTGAGTATATCAATATTTTTTATTTTAATTCTTTATTTCACACATTAATATGGATCCGATACCGATTCCCGATACCACAAAAGTATCGGAACTCGGTATCGGAATTCCGATACCGCAAGTATCGGAATGCTCAACACTACTAACCACACATAAATTGCCCACCTAGGGGGATGATGTCAGCTATATAATGTGACTGAGGTCTGGTCACATGGTCTGAGTGTATGCACCTGAATGGTGAGAGTGTATAGGGTCCTGGAAGGTCTATGTGTTGGAAGGTCTCAGGTGGGGATGGACTTCCTGAAGAGCACATGGTGAGGCCTTGGACCTGGAGACCTGTGTGTTGGAAGGTCCCAGGTGAGGACGGACTTCCTGAAGAGCCCATGGAAAGGCCATGTATGCAGAGTCTGTGATGGCACTGCATTGAGGGAGCTACCGTCCGTCTGAGGATCTGGACTGTCAGGTGGCCTGGTGAGTAAGGCATTGTCCGGGGTGGTGATCCCAGTTCGGCAGCTTCCCTGGGAGAGAGAGTACTGACAGGAGTCAGCGGGTGGAGCAGGAGCTCCTGGAAGGTAACCCAGAGTATGGGAAACTGTGTGCACTGGCGGGGTCAGCTAATGAACTGTGCGGTCACCTATGGTAACTGGACGGCGTAAGGTCCAGCATGTTTAGAGACTGCAACCTAATGTCGTGTGTTCCACGGACATTAATGAACTGTTCGGCGTGTGGTCGGCCACGGTAACTGGACAAAGAGGTCTGGCGTGTTTAGTGACTGCGTTTCAAAGCTGACTATCACAGCTGACATCCGGCACTATATGCCAGGAGCGGTCACGGACTGCCCCCGGCGCATTAACCCCTGGCACACTGCGATCAAACATGATCGCAGTGTTCCGGCGGCATAAGGAAGCATCGCGCAGGGAGGGGCTCCCTGCTTGCTTCCCTGAGACCATCAGAGCAACGCGATGTGATTGCTGTTATGACCTGGTGGTTAGGAGCACCCGACCTGATAGCTAAACTCATACAGGACGAGCTCTGGGATGTGGGGGCTCTGCTGACCGCAAGCCCTAATCCTATCGCACACACTAAAAATAGCCGTGGAGCGCTCCTGACGCTCCCTAGGCGCCTCGTCACAGCCTCAGAGCTAGCTAGCCCTAGAGATAGAAAATAAAGCCTACCTTGCCTCAGAGAAATTCCCCAAAGGAACAGGCAGCCCCCCACATATAATGACTGTGAGTAAAGATGAAAGTCACAAACGCAGAAATGAAATAGGTTTCAGCAAAGGGAGGCCAGACTTACTAAATAGACAGGGGATAGGAAAGGAATCTTTGCGGTCAGCACAAAAACCTACAAAAGACCAAGCAGAGTGTGCAAAAGGGTCCTCCGCACCGACTCACGGTGCGGGGTGCCACTCTGCATCCCAGAGCTTCCAGCTAGCAAGACAAAATCAGGATAACCAGCTGGACAAAGAAACAATGAGCAAAAATAACAATAAGGAACTTAGCTTCTGCAGGAGAAGACAGGTCACCAGGCAGATCCAGGAGCGAACTGAACCAATGCTAAAACATTGACAGCTGGCAAGGAGTAACGATCTGAGTGGAGTTAAATAGAGAAGCCAACCAAAGGATAAACCACGTCACCTGTGTAAGGAACCTCAGAAGCAGCAGCTTCACTCATAGCCACCAGAGGGAGCCCTGTTGTGAATTCTGTTGTCGGGCTCCCTCCTGTGGTCATGAATGGTACTTCGGCTGGTTCTGTCCATGGACTTCCTCTGGTGGGTGTTTCTGAGTTTCCTTCCACAGGTGACGAGGTTAATTCGTTAGTGGGCTGCTCTATTTAACTCCACTTAGATCTTTGCTCCTGGCCACCTGTCAATGTTCCAGTATTGGTCTAGTTCACTCCTGGATCGTTCTTGTGACCTGTCTTCCCTGCAGAAGCTAAGTTCCAGCTTGTATTTCTTTGGTTTGCTATTTTTCTGTCCAGCTTGCTATTTTTTGTTGTCTTGCTTGCTGGAAGCTCTGGGACGCAGAGGGAGCGCCTCTGCACCGTGAGTCGGTGCGGAGGGTCTTTTTTGCGCCCTCTGCATGGTCTTTTTGTAGGGTTTTGTGCTGACCGCAAAGTAACCTTTCCTATCCTCGGTCTGTTCTGTTAGTCGGGCCTCACTTTGCTAAATCTATTTCATCTCTGTTTGTATTTTCATCTTACTCACAGTCATTATATGTGGGGGGCTGCCTTTTCCTTTGGGGAATTTCTCTGAGGCAAGGTAGGCTTTATTTTCCTTTCTTCAGGGCTAGCTAGTTCCTTAGGCTGTGCCGAGTTGCATAGAGAGCGTTAGGCGCAATCCACGGCTATTTCTAGTGTGTTTGATAGGATTAGGGATTGCGGTTAGCAGAGTTCCCACATTCCAGAGCTAGTCCTTAATTATCAGTAACTATCAGGTAATTCCGTGTGCTCTTAACCACCAGGTCCATTATTGTCCTGACCACCAGGTCATAACAGTACAGGTGGCCCAAAGTACTAATGCATCTCAATAGAGGGATAAGAGAAGTTCTGAGACCATTTTTTTTTCTTTGCAGTGTGTTTTGTCTCTCTTTTCCCCTTTATGTCTGGGTGGTTCAGGACATAGGTGTAAACATGGACATTCAAGGTCTGTCCTCTTGTATGGATAATCTCACTGCAAGGGTACAAAACATTCAAGATTTTGTGGTTCAGAATCCGATGTCAGAGCCTAGGATTCCAATTCCTGATTTGTTTTTTGGTGATAGATCTAAGTTCTTGAATTTCAAAAATAATTGTAAATTGTTTCTTGCCTTGAAACCTCGCTCCTCAGGTGGCCCTGTTCAACAAGTAAAGATCATTATTTCTTTGTTACGTGTGACCCTCAAGACTGGGCATTTTCCCTTGCGCCAGGAGATCCAGCATTGCGTGATGTTGATGCGTTTTTCCTGGCGCTTGGATTACTTTATGACGAACCTAATTCAGTGGATTAGGCAGAGAAGATCTTCCTGGCTCTGTCAGGTTCAGGATGAAGCGGAGATATATTGTCAGAAGTTTAGAAAGTGGTCTGTGCTCACTCAGTGGAATGAATGTGCCCTGGCAGCAATCTTCAGAAAGGGTCTCTCTGAAGCCCTTAAGGATGTCATGGTGGGATTTCCCATGCCTGCTGGTCTGAATGAGTCTATGTCCTTGGCCATTCAGATCGATCGACGCTTGCATGAGCGTAAACCTGTGCACCATTTGGCGGTACTATCTGAGCATGGGCCTGAGCCTATGCAATGTGATAGGACTTTGACCAGAGCTGAACGGCAAGAACACAGACGTCGGAATGGGCTATGTTTTTACTGTGGTGATTCCACTCATGATATCTCCGATTGTCCTAAGCGCACTAAGCGGTTCGCTAGGTCTGCCACCATTGGTACGGTACAGTTTAAATTTCTATTGTCCGTTACTCTCATTTGCTCTTTGTCATCCTATTCTGTTATGGCATTTGTGGATTCAGGCGCTGCCCTGAATTTGAAGGACTTGGAGTTTGCTAGGCGCTGTGGTTTTTTCTTGGAGCCCTTGCAGTATCCTATTCCATTGAGAGGAATTGATGCTACGCCTTTGGCCAAGAATAAGCCTCAGTACTGGACCCAATTGACCATGTGCATGGCTCCTGCACATCAGGAGGATATCCGCTTTCTGGTGTTGCATAATCTGCATGATGTGGTCGTATTGGGGTTGCCATGGCTACAGGTTCATAATCCAGTATTGGACTGGAAATCTATGTCTGTGTCCAGCTGGGGTTGTCAGGGGGTACATGGTGAGGTTCCATTTTTGTCTGTTTCGTCTTCCACTCCTTCTGAAGTTCCAGAGTTTTTGTCGGATTATCGGGATGTATTTGATGAGCCCAAAGCCAGTGCCCTACCTCCTCATAGGGATTGCGATTGTGCAATTAATTTGATTCCTGGTAGTAAGTTTCCTAAGGGCCGATTGTTCAATTTATCTGTGCCAGAACATGCCGCTATGCGGAGTTATATAAAGGAATCCTTGGAGAAGGGTCATATTTGCCCGTCGTGATCACCGTTAGGAGCAGGGTTCTTTTTTGTGGCCAAGAAGGATGGTTCTTTGAGACCTTGTATTGATTACCGCCTTCTTAATAAAATTACAGTCAAATTTCAGTATCCTTTGCCGTTGCTGTCTGATTTGTTTGCTCGTATTAAAGGGGCTAGTTGGTTCACCAAGATAGATCTTCGAGGGGCTATAATCTTGTGCGTATTAAACAAGGCGATGAATGGAAAACAGCATTTAATACGCCCGAGGGCCATTTTGAGTACCTGGTTATGCCATTCGGGCTTTCCAATGCTCCATCAGTATTTCAGTCCTTTATGCATGATATCTTCCGAGAGTACCTGGATAAATTCCTGATTGTGTATTTGGATGATATTTTGGTCTTTTCGGATGATTGGGAGTCTCATGCGAAGCAGGTCAGAATGGTGTTCCAGGTCCTTCGTGCGAATTCCTTGTTTGTGAAGGGGTCAAAGTGTCTCTTTGGAGTTCAGAAGGTTTCATTTTTGGGGTTCATTTTTTCCCCTTCTACTATCGAGATGGACCCTGTTAAAGTTCAGGCCATTTACGATTGGACTCAGCCGACATCTGTGAAGAGCCTGCAAAAGTTCCTGGGCTTTGCTAATTTTTATCGGCGCTTCATCGCTAATTTTTCTGCTGTTGCTAAACCGTTGACTGATTTGACCAAGAAGGGTGCTGATGTGGTCAATTGGTCTTCTGCAGCTGTAGAGGCTTTTCAGGAGTTGAAGCGTCGTTTTTCTTCTGCCCCTGTGTTGTGCCAGCCAGATGTTTCGCTCCCGTTTCAGGTTGAGGTTGATGCTTCTGAGATTGGAGCAGGGGCTGTTTTGTCGCAAAAAAGTTCTGATGGCTCGGTGATGAAGCCATGTGCTTTCTTTTCTAGAAAGTTTTTGCCTGCTGAGCGTAATTATGATGTTGGTAATCGTGAATTGTTGGCCATGAAGTGGGCATTCGAGGAGTGGCGTCATTGGCTTGAAGGAGCCAAGCATCGCGTGGTGGTCTTGACAGATCACAAGAATTTGACTTATCTTGAGTCTGCCAAACGGTTGAATCCGAGACAGGCTCGATGGGCGTTATTTTTCTCCCGTTTTGATTTTGTGGTTTCGTACCTTCCGGGCTCTAAGAATGTGAAGGCTGATGCCCTGTCAAGGAGTTTTGTGCCTGACTCTCCGGGTGTTCCTGAGTCGGCGGGTATTCTCAAAGAGGGGGTAATTTTGTCTGCCATCTCCCCTGATTTGCGGCGGGTGCTGCAAAAATTTCAGGCTGATAGACCTGACCGTTGCCCAGCGGAGAAACTGTTTGTCCCTGATAGATGGACTAGTAGAGTTATCTCTGAGATTCATTGTTCAGTGTTGGCTGGGCATCCTGGAATCTTTGGTACCAGAGATTTGGTGGCTAGATCCTTTTGGTGGCCGTCTTTGTCACGGGATGTGCGTTCTTTTGTGCAGTCCTGTGGGATTTGTGCTCGGGCTAAGCCCTGCTGTTCTCGTGCCAGTGGGTTGCTTTTGCCCTTGCCGGTCCCGAAGAGACCCTGGACGCATATTTCTATGGATTTTATTTCAGATCTCCCCGTCTCTCAAAAGATGTCGGTCATTTGGGTGGTTTGTGATCGCTTTTCTAAAATGGTCCATTTGGTACCTGTCATGCCGTTGCTGCCGCCGCCTCTCCCCACTGCAGCTCGCCGGGTGCGCGCGCGCGTCGCATTCAGCTCTGCGCGTGCGCACATCTGATTCCTCTGTTGGCGCTCTTTCCTGTCCTCTCCGTCATCCTGGAGGACTGTAACCCAGAAGTAGCTCCCATGCTGCTATGTAAACTGCTTCCTGCTGCTTCTCTGTGCCTGATGTTCATTTGTGTTTACAAGTGCTTCTGGCCACCTGTGGTCTCTGTGCGTTCCTAGCTCTCTGACTTTGGGTCTCCTCCGCCCTCTGCAGTGCCTGCCTGTTTCCTGTGTTCCTGCCTTGTTCCTTCAGTTCCTTTTCCTCTGCGGTACCTGCCTGGCTCCTATATCTTTTCCTTGCTCCCATCAGCCTCAGTGTCTCCATATTGTCCTGCCAGCCTCCGTGCCTCCGTAGCGTTCCCATCTTCTCCCTTGTCTCAGTAGTTCCTTTCTGTTCCCTCTTTTCCTTTGTGCCTGCTGTGTACCCATCTGATCTCAGTCGACCCTCCAGCTTCCGTGGCGATAGTCCCTCACGGGCCTGCCCCTAACTCTCCCTGTATAGGGGGCGGTCCACCTGGTCAGCTCGTCCGAGAGGGGTTCGTCATCACGGTCCAGTGGGTCCACTCTCCGTTTTTCACTGTTTGAATCTACATGCTCTATAGGACTGCACTCGGGTGACATCCGAGTTCAGCCAGATTCTTACAGCGTCACAGTAACATCAGGCCATGGACCCCGCTGGAGTCTCCGCCACTCAAAAGGAGTTACTCTTTTTGCGTGAAAACCAGACTAGGATCATGTCATTTTTAAAGAATATGGAGGCTCGCCTAGCGGCTTTACGGCCTTCTGATCCTGGTATTGCTCCGCAGTTGGTTGCCCTTCAGCAGGAGCTAGGTCAACAACGGGACACTCGGTCCCATATTTTGAATTTTATGGCCTCCATTAATGATCGACTTCTCTCCCTCCAGAATGTGGCCTCTGTTTCCACTCCTGTCTCTGTGCCACAACCCTTGCCCCGACTTGCTAGACCTCCTCGGTATGGTGGGGATTCTAAAGCATGCCGCGGCTTTCTTAATCAATGCCAGTTGCATTTTGAATTGTCTCTGCTACTTTATCCTACCGACCGAGCTAAGGTTGCTTTTATAGTATCCCATTTGGAGGGTGAGGCTTTGGCGTGGGTTAATCCCCTCTGGGAGCGTGATGATCCTTTGGTCTCCCAACTCAATCCGTTCCTGGATACCTTCCGTAAGGTTTTTGATGAACCTGGTCTCTACCACTGAGTCCCTCTTTAACCTTTACCAGGGTACTCTCTCAGTAGCCCAGTACGCCATCCGTTTCCGGACTCTGTCCTCAGACCTTGGGTGAAATAATGAGGCTTTGGTTGGAGCGTTTTGGCGTGGTTTGTCTTCATGGATTAAGGATGAGTTGGCGGGACAGGACACTCCCACCTCTTTGGATGATCTTATCTCCTTGGCCATACGCATTGATCTGCGCTTTCAGGAGCGCACTTGTGAGCTTGCCAGAGAGAGGAGACCTCTTCGCCAGACCACTGTTGCTCGAGGGACTTCTTTTTCTCAAGCAGCCCCGGTGGCTTCTTCATCTTCTCCTGAACCCATGCAGGTCGATCGCCTTAAGTCTTCTGAGCAACGCCGCAAGGAGAGACTCGCACAAGGTCTTTGTTTTTACTGCGGCAGTGCCTCTCATCTCTTACGCGCTTGTCCTCAGAAGCCGGGAAACGCATCCGCCTAGGACAGGTAAGAGAGGCCTTCCTACGTGGTTATGATTCCTTTCTGCCTCTGGTTTTGTCTGTTGTTCTACATTTAGGTTCCCGTCACTTTTCTCTGGAGGCTTATGTTGATTCAGGAGCGGCTGGGAACTTTGTTCAGCTCGAGGTTGTTAACAGGATTGGGACACCTGTTAGACCCTTTGAGACTCCTAGACAAATAGCTTCCGTCGATGGTCAGCCTTTGCGGGAGACCGTCAACTTGGTTACGGAGGAAGTCGAACTTCAGATTGGAGCTCTTCATCATGAGAAACTGGCCTTTTATGTTTTACCTTCTTTGTCTCATTCTTTCCTTTTGGGTCTTACTTGGTTGAGAGATCACGAACCCACGCTGGACTGGCGTACTGGAGATGTTCTACGGTGGGGACAGTCTTGTCTGAACAGGTGCCTGCTTCCCGTCAAGCCTGCGTCCTCCTCTCGGTCTGCTTCGGAATCCGTGGGAATTCCTCCAGCCTATTGCGCTTTCTCGGACGTCTTTAACAAGAAGGAAGCAGAGATTTTGCCGCCGCACTGCTCTTATGACTGCCCGATAGACCTTGTTCCTGGTTCTACTCCACCTAGGGGTCGTATTTACCCATTGTCTCCTACCGAGACTCAAGCCATGTCCGAATATATTCAAGAGAATCTGGCCAGAGGCTTCATTCGAAAGTCTTCCTCACCTGCAGGAGCTGGGTTCTTCTTCATTAAAAAGGACAGTTCTCTTCGCCCATGTATAGACTACCGGGGTCTCAACACCATCACGATCAAAAACAAGTACCCACTTCCTCTCATACCAGAACTCTTTGATCGTCTACGTGGAGCACGAATCTTTACCAAATTGGATCTCAGAGGAGCTTATAATTTGATCCGTATCCGTTCTGGTGACGAGTGGAAGACTGCGTTTAATACCAGAGATGGTCATTATGAATATTTGGTTATGCCATTCGGTTTATGCAATGCACCTGCAGTCTTCCAGGAGTTCGTAAATGATGTTTTTCGGGATCTACTTTACACCTGTGTTGTAGTGTACTTGGACGATATCCTTGTGTTCTCTCCAGATCTGTCTACTCACAGAAGAGATGTACGGCAAGTACTTCAGCGTTTGAGAGAGAATCGGCTGTACGCAAAACTGGAAAAATGTGTCTTCGAACAGTCATCTCTACCCTTCTTGGGTTTCATCATTTCCGACGCTGGTTTGTGTATGGATCCGGGAAAAGTTTCTGCCGTGCTCAACTGGCCGCGTCCTCTTGGAGTGAAAGCAATTCAGCGATTTCTTGGATTTGCTAACTACTATCGGCAGTTTATACCTCACTTTTCCTCTCTTTCAGCTCCAATCTCCTCCATGATTCGGAAGGGTGCCAATCCTCATCTGTGGTCGTCTGAGGCCGAAGAGGCTTTCCGGTCCATCAAGCAAGCCTTTGCCTCAGCTCCTATTCTTCATCGTCCAGTGGCCAATAAACCCTTCATTCTTGAAGTAGATGCTTCTGCAATTGGAGCTGGAGCTGTGCTCTCGCAGAAATCCTCTTCTGGTCGTCTTGTGCCCTGTGGTTTTTTCTCAAAGATCTTCTCCTCCTCAGAAAAAAATTATTCCATCGGTGATAAAGAACTTTTGGCAATCAGGTTGGCATTAGAGGAGTGGCGGTACCTCTTAGAAGGGGCTTTACATCATTTTATAATCTACAGCGATCACAAGAATCTGGCGTATATTCGTTCTGCGCAAAGACTTAATCCTCGGCAGGCCAGGTGGGCCTTGTTTTTCGCCAGGTTTGACTTCGAACTTCGTTTCTTGCCAGGAAATAAAAACTCCAAAGCCGACGCTCTGTCTAGGTCATTCCAGGTGGTGGATTTGGAGGACGAGCCTGCACACATCATTGAGCCTGCCAGAGTCATCACAGTTGCTCCAGTCTCTCTCACTTCGTTGCCTCCGGGTTAGACCTTTGTTGCTGTAGGGAACAGGAGACGTGTCTTACTTTGGGGTCACGCCTCCAAACTGGCTGGATATGTTGGTTTCAAAAAAACCTTTCGTTTGATCTCTCGTTTTTACTGGTGGCCAACGTTTTCTAAGGATGTCCAAAGTTTTGTCGCCTCTTGTCCTTCCTGTGCCAAGAATAAGATTCCCAGGCAACTACCTTCTGGGCTTTTACATCCTTTGCCAGTACCTTCCACTCCGTGGCAACATTTATCTATGGATTTCATCACTGATCTGCCTCATTCTTCTGGTTCCACCGTCATCTTCGTGGTCATGGACCGTTTCTCCAAGATGGCTCATTTCATCGCTCTCCCAGGTTTACCTTCTGCTCCCGAATTGGTAAAGATTTTTGTTCACCATATTTTTCGTCTTCATGGTCTTCCTTTACATATTGTTCTGACCGTGGTGTTCAATTCACCGCCCGCTTCTGGGGATCCCTCTGCAAATCTATGAACATTTCGCTTGATTTTTCTTCGGCCTACCATCCACAGTCCAATGGCCAGGTGGAACGTACTAATCAGACCTTGGTAACTTATCTCCGTCATTTTTCCAATTCTCATCAGAATGATTGGTCTGACTTACTGCCATGGGCTGAGTTTTCTTACAATAACCATCCCAGCGAAGCCACTAACAAATCTCCATTTTTAATCATCTACGGTCAACATCCTGGTCTTCCTCTTCCAGTTCCTCCTGTCTCTACTGTACCAGCGGCTGATCTTCTGTCTAGAGAGTTCTCCAGGGTCTGGCAGGAGACCAAGTCCACCCTTGAGTTGGCTCAAGTTAGGATGAAGAGACATGCGGACAAAAGACGTCTTGATTCTCCTATATTCCATCCTGGGGACAAGGTTTGGGTTTCTTCTAAATTTATCCGTCTCAAAATCCCTTCACATAAGCTGGGTCCTCGCTATATCGGTCCATTCGAAGTTTTGTCTCGTATTAATGACGTTTCTTACAAACTTAAGTTGCCTGCCTCTCTGCGTATTTCTAATTCTTTTCATGTGTCTCTCCTTAAACCTGTAGTTTTTAATCAGTTTCATTCTTCTAACCTTTGTTCTCCTTCGCCTGTTTCCGAGGATGATGTCTTTGAAGTTAGGGACATTTTAGCCATGAAAAAACTTAGAGGGAGAACTTTGTTTTTGGTTGACTGGAAGGGTTTTGGTCCTGAGGAGAGGTCCTGGGAGCCTCGAGAGAACATTCGGGCTCCTCGTATTTTGTCCCGGTTTCTTTCTAGTCTTAAAAAGGAGGGGCGTAAAGATGGGGGTACTGTCATGCCGTTGCTGCCGCCGCCTCTCCCCCCTGCAGCTCTCCGGGTGCGCACGCGCGTCGCATTCAGCTCTGCGCGTGCGCACATCTGATTCCTCTGTTGGCGCTCTTTCCTGTCCTCTCCGTCATCCTGGAGGACTGTAACCCGGAAGTAGCTCCCATGCTGCTATGTAAACTGCTTCCTGCTGCTTCTCTGTGCCTGATGTTCATTTGTGTTTACAAGTGCTTCTGGCCACCTGTGGTCTCTGTGCGTTCCTAGCTCTGACTTTGGGTCGCCTCCGCCCTCTGCAGTGCCTGCCTGTTTCCTGTGTTCCTGCCTTGTTCCTTCAGTTCCTTTTCCTCTGCGGTACCTGCCCGGCTCCTATATCTTTTCCATGCTCCTGTCAGCCTCAGTGTCTCCATATTGTCCTGCCAGCCTCCGTGCCTCCGTAGCGTTCCCATCTTCTCCCTTGTCTCAGTAGTTCCTTTCTGTTCCCTCTTTTCCTTTGTGCCTGCTGTGTACCCATCTGATCTCAGTCGACCCTCCAGCTTCCGTGGCGATAGTCCCTCACGGGCCTGCCCCTAACTCTCCCTGTATAGGGGGCGGTCCACCTGGTCAGCTCGTCAAAGAGGGGTTCGTCATCATGGTCCAGTGGGTCCACTCTCCGTTTTTCACTGTTTGAATCTACATGCTCTATAGGACTGCACTCGGGTGACATCCGAGTGCAGCCAGATTCTTACAGCGTCACAGTACCTTTGTCTAAATTGCCTTCCTCCTCTGATTTGGTGCCATTATTTTTCCAGCATGTGGTTCGTTTACATGGTATCCCGGAGAACATCGTTTCTGACAGAGGTTCCCAGTTTGTTTTGAGGTTTTGGCGTTCCTTTTGTGCAAGGATGGGCATTGATTTGTCTTTTTCCTCGGCTTTCCATCCTCAGACAAATGGCCAAACCGAACGAACTAATCAAACTTTGGAAACATATCTGAGATGCTTTGTTTCTGCTGATCAGGATGATTGGGTGTCCTTTTTGCCGTTGGCTGAGTTCGCCCTTAATAATCGGGCCAGCTCGGCTACTTTGGTTTCGCCGTTTTTCTGCAATTCTGGTTTCCATCCTCGTTTCTCTTCAGGGCAGGTTGAGTCTTCGGACTGTCCTGGTGTAGATACTGTGGTGGATAGGTTGCAGCAGATTTGGACTCATGTGGTGGACAATTTGACATTGTCCCAGGAGAAGGCTCAACGTTTCGCTAACCGCCGGCGCTGTGTGGGTCCCCGACTTCGTGTTGGGGATTTGGTTTGGTTGTCGTCTCGTTATGTTCCTATGAAGGTTTCCTCTCCTAAGTTTAAGCCTCGTTTCATTGGTCCGTATAAGATTTCTGAGGTTATCAATCCTGTGTCATTTCGTTTGGCCCTTCCTGCTTCTTTTGCCATCCATAATGTGTTCCATAGGTCATTATTGCGGAGATGTGGCACCTGTGGTTCCATCCGTTGATCCTCCTGCCCCGGTGTTGGTTGAGGGGGAGTTGGAGTATGTGGTGGAGAAGATTTTGGATTCTCGTGTTTCAAGACGGAAACTCCAGTACCTGGTCAAGTGGAAGGGTTATGGTCAGGAAGATAATTCCTGGGTTTTTGCCTCTGATGTTCATGCTGCCGATCTGGTTCGTGCCTTTCATTTGGCTCATCCTGGTCGGCCTGGGGGCTCTGGTGAGGGTTCGGTGACCCCTCCTCAAGGGGGGGTACTGTTGTGAATGAATTCTGTTGTCGGGCTCCCTCCTGTGGTCATGAATGGTACTTCGGCTGGTTCTGTCCATGGACTTCCTCTGGTGGGTGTTTCTGAGTTTCCTTCCACAGGTGACGAGGTTAATTCGTTAGTGGGCTGCTCTATTTAACTCCACTTAGATCTTTGCTCCTGGCCACCTGTCAATGTTCCAGTATTGGTCTAGTTCACTCCTGGATCGTTCTTGTGACCTGTCTTCCCTGCAGGAGCTAAGTTCCAGCTTGTATTTCTTTGGTTTGCTATTTTTCTGTCCAGCTTGCTATTTTTTGTTGTCTTGCTTGCTGGAAGCTCTGGGACGCAGAGGGAGCGCCTCCGCACCGTGAGTCGATGCGGAGGGTCTTTTTTGCGCCCTCTGCGTGGTCTTTTTGTAGGGTTTTGTGCTGACCGCAAAGTAACCTTTCCTATCCTCGGTCTGTTCAGTTAGTCGGGCCTCACTTTGCTAAATCTATTTAATCTCTGTGTTTGTATTTTCATCTTACTCACAGTCATTATATGTGGGGGGCTGCATTTTCCTTTGGGGAATTTCTCTGAGGCAAGGTAGGCTTTATTTTCCTTTCTTCAGGGCTAGCTAGTTCCTTAGGCTGTGCCGAGTTGCATAGGGAGCGTTAGGCGCAATCCACGGCTATTTCTAGTGTGTTTGATAGGATTAGGGATTGCGGTTAGCAGAGTTCCCACGTTCCAGAGCTAGTCCTTAATTATCAGTAACTATCAGGTCATTCCGTGTGCTCTTAACCACCAGGTCCATTATTGTCCTGACCACCAGGTCATAACAGAGCCCATAGACAGAACTCGCCGAAGTACCATTCACGACCACAGGAGGGAGTTCGACAACAGAATTCACAACAGTACCCCCCCACTTGAGGAGGGGTCACCGAACCCTCACCAGAGCCCCCAGGCCGATCAGGATGAGCCAAATGAAAGCCACGAACAAGATCGGCAGCATGAACATCAGAGGCAAAAACCCAGGAATTATCTTCCTGACCATAACCCTTCCACTTGACCAGGTACTGGAGATTCCGTCTCGAAACACGAGAATCCAAAATCTTCTCCACCACATACTCCAACTCCCCCTCGAACAACACCGGGGCAGGAGGATCAACGGAGGGAACCATAGGCTCCACGTATCTCCGCAACAACAACCTATGGAACACATTATGGATGGCAAAAGAAGCTGGAAGGTCCAAACGAAATGACACAGGATTAAGAACCTCAGAAATCTTATATGGTCCAATGAAACGAGGCTTAAACTTAGGTGAGGAAACCTTCATAGGAACGTGACGAGATGACAACCAAACCAAATCCCCAACACGAAGTCGGGGACCAACACAACGCTGGTGGTTAGCGAAATGTTGAGCCTTCTCCTGGGACAATGTCAAATTGTCCACCACATGAGTCCAAATCTGCTGCAACATGTCCACCACCGCATCCACACCAGGACAGTCCGAAGGCTCAACCTGCCCTGAAGAGAAACGAGGATGGAAACCAAAATTGCAGAAAAAAGGAGAAACTAAAGTAGCCGAGCTGGCCCGATTATTAAGGGCGAACTCAGCCAAAGGCAAGAAGGACACCCAATCATCCTGATCAGCAGAAACAAAGCATCTCAGAAATGTCTCCAAAGTCTGATTAGTTCGTTCGGTTTGGCCATTAGTCTGAGGATGGAATGCCGAAGAAAAAGACAAATCAATGCCCATCTTAGCGCAAAAGGACCGCCAAAACCTCGAAACAAGCTGGGAACCTCTGTCCGAGACGATGTTCTCCGGAATGCCATGCAAACGAACCACATGCTGGAAAAACAATGGCACCAAATCAGAGGAGGAAGGCAGTTTAGATAAGGGTACCAAATGGACCATCTTAGAGAAGCGATCACAAACCACCCAAATGACCGACATCTTTTGAGAAACAAGGAGATCAGAAATAAAATCCATGGAAATATGCGTCCAGGGCCTCTTCGGAATCGGCAATCGCAAAAGCAACCCACTGGCACGAGAACAGCAGGGCTTAACCCGAGCACAAATCCCACAGGACTGCACAAAAGAACGCACATCCCATGACAAAGAAGGCCACCAAAAAGATCTAGCCACCAAATCTCTGGTACCAAAGATTCCAGGATGACCAGCCAATACTGAACAATGAATCTCCGAGATAACTCTACTAGTCCATCTATCAGGGACAAACAGTTTCTCCGTAGGACAACGGTCAGGTCTATCAGCCTGAAACTTTTGCAGCACACGCCGCAAATCAGGGGAAATGACAGACAAAATTACCCCTTCTTTAAGAATACCCGCCGGCTCCGGAACACCCGGAGAGTCAGGCACAAAACTCCTTGACAGGGCATCAGCCTTCACATTCTTAGATCCCGGAAGGTATGAAACCACAAAATCAAAATGGGAGAAAGAGCAACTATCGAGCCTGTCTAGGATTCACCCGTTTGGCAGACTCGAGATAAGTCAAATTCTTGTGATCCGTCAAGACCACCACGCGATGTTTAGCTCCTTCAAGCCAATGTCGCCACTCCGCAAATGCCCACTTCATGGCCAACAACTCCCGATTGCCCACATCATAATTGCGCTCAGCAGGCGAGAATTTTCTAGAAAAGAAGGCACAGGGTTTCATCACCAAGCCATCAGAACTTCTTTGCGACAAAACAGCCCCTGCTCCAATTTCAGAAGCATCAACCTCCACCTGAAAAGGGAGCGAAACATCTGGCTGGCACAACACAGGGGCAGAAGCAAAATGATGCTTCAACTCCTGAAAAGCCACTACAGCCGCAGAGGACCAATTGACCACATCAGCACCTTTCTTGGTCAAATCAGTCAACGGTTTAGCAATACTGGAAAAGTTAGCGATGAAGCGACGATAAAAATTAGCAAAGCCCAGGAACTTCTGCAAGCTCTTCACAGATGTCGGCTGAGTCCAATCGTAAATGGCCTGAACTTTAACAGGGTCCATCTCGATAGTAGAAGGGGAAAAAATGAACCCCAAAAATGAAACCTTCTGAACTCCAAAGAGACACTTTGACCCCTTCACAAACAAGGAATTCGCACGAAGGACCTGGAACACCATTCTGACCTGCTTCACATGAGACTCCCAATCATCCGAAAAGACCAAAATGTCATGCAAATATACAATCATAAATCTATCCAGGTACTCTCGGAAGATGTCATGTATAAAGGACTGAAACACAGGTGGAGCATTAGAAAGCCCAAATGGCATAACCAGGTACTCAAAATGGCCCTCGGGCGTATTAAATGCTGTTTTCCATTCATCGCCCTGTTTAATACGCACAAGATTATACGCACCACGAAGATCTATCTTGGTGAACCAACTAGCCCCTTTAATACGAGCAAACAAATCAGACAGCAACGGCAAAGGATACTGAAATTTGACTGTAATTTTATTAAGAAGGCGGTAATCAATACAAGGTCTCAAAGAACCATCCTTCTTGGCCACAAAAAAGAACCCTGCTCCCAATGGTGACGACGACGGACGAATATGACCCTTCTCCAAGGATTCCTTTATATAACTCCGCATAGCGGCGTGCTCTGGCACAGATAAATTAAACAGACGGCCCTTAGGAAACTTACTACCAGGAATCAAATTAATAGCACAGTCGCAATCCCTATGAGGAGGTAGGGCACCAGATTTGGGGTCTTCAAATACATCCCGGTAATCTGATAAAAACTCAGGGACTTCAGAAGGAGTGGAAGGCGAAATTGACAGCAATGGAACATCACCATGTACCCCCTGACAACCCCAGCTGGACACAGACATAGATTTCCAATCCAACACTGGATTATGGACCTGTAGCCATGGCAACCCCAAAACGACCACATCATGCAGATTATGCAACACCAAAAAGCGAATATCCTCCTGATGTGCAGGAGCCATGCACATGGTCAATTGAGTCCAGTACTGAGGCTTATTCTTGGCCAAAGGCGTAGCATCAATTCCTCTCAATGGAATAGGATACTGCAAGGGCTCTAAGAAAAAACCACAGCGCCTGGCAAACTCCAGATCCATCAAATTCAGGGCAGCACCTGAATCCACAAATGCCATTACAGAATAGGACGACCGAGAGCAAATGAGAGTAACGGACAAAAGAAATTTAGACTGTACCGTACCAATGGTGGCAGACCTAGCGAACCGCTTAGTGCGCTTAGGACAATCGGAGATAGCATGAGTGGATTCACCACAGTAAAAACACAGCCCATTCCGACGTCTGTGTTCTTGCCGTTCAGCTCTAGTCAAAGTCCTATCACATTGCATAGGCTCAGGCCTATGCTCAGAGAATACCGCCAGATGGTGCACAGCTTTGCGCTCACGCATGCGCCGATCGATCTGAATGGCCAAGGACATAGACTCATTCAGACCAGCAGGCGTGGGAAATTCCACCATGGCATCCTTAAGGGCTTCAGAAAGACCCTTTCTGAAAATTGCCACCAGGACACATTCATTCCACTGAGTAAGCACAGACCACTTTCTAAACTTCTGACAGTACACCTCCGCTTCATCCTGACCCTGACACAAAGCCAGCAAGATTTTCTCTGCCTGATCCACTGAATTTGGTTCATCATAAAGCAATCCAAGCGCCAGAAAAAAACGCATCTATCTCTCGCAATGCAGGATCTCCTGGCGCAAGGGAAAATGCCCAGTCTTGAGGGTCACCACGTAACAAAGAAATTATGATTTTTACTTGTTGAACGGGGTCACCAGAGGAGCGGGGTTTCAAAGCTAGAAACAGTTTACAATTATTTTTGAAATTCAAGAATCTAGATCTATCCCCAGAAAATAAATCAGGAATAGGAATTCTAGGCTCTAACATAGGATTCTGAACCACAAAATCTTGAATGTTTTGTACCCTTGCAGTGAAATGATCCACACAAGAGGATAGACCCTGAATGTCCATCTCTACACCTGTGTCCTGAACCACCCAAAGGTCTAGGGGAAAAGAAAGACAAAACACAGTGCAAAGAAAAAAAAATGGTCTCAGAAGTCCTCTTATCCCTCTATTGAGATGCATTAATACTTTGGGCCAGCTGTACTGTTATGACCTGGTGGTTAGGAGCACCCGACCTGATAGTTAAACTCATACAGGACGAGCTCTGGGATGTGGGAGATCTGCTGACCGCAAGCCCTAATCCTATCGCACACACTAAAAATAGCCGTGGAGCGCTCCTGACGCTCCCTAGGCGCCTCGTCACAGCCTCAGAGCTAGCTAGCCCTAGAGATAGAAAATAAAGCCTACCTTGCCTCGGAGAAATTCCCTAAAGGAATAGGCAGCCCCCCACATATAATGACTGTGAGTAAAGATGAAAGTCACAAACGCAGAAATGAAATAGGTTTCAGCAAAGGGAAGCCAGACTTACTAAATAGACAGGGGATAGGAAAGGAATCTTTGCGGTCAGCACAAAAACCTACAAAAGACCACGCAGAGTGTGCAAAAGGGTCCTCCGCACCGACTCACGGTGCGGGGTGCAACTCTGCATCCCAGAGCTTCCAGCTAGCAAGACAAAATCAGCATAACCAGCTGGACAAAGAAACAATGAGCAAAAATAACAATAAGGAACTTAGCTTCTGCAGGAGAAGACAGGTCACCAGGCAGATCCAGGAGCGAACTGAACCAATGCTAAAACATTGACAGCTGGCATGGAGTAACGATCTGAGTGGAGTTAAATAGAGAAGCCAACCAAAGGATAAACCACATCACCTGTGTAAGGAACCTCAGAAGCAGCAGCTTCACTCATAGCCACCAGAGGGAGCCCATAGACAGAACTCGCCGAAGTACCATTCACGATCACAGGAGGGAGTTCGACAACAGAATTAACAACAGATTGCGTTGTTCCGATGGTCTCCTACCTTCTCTTCTTCTCCCTGCAGGCCCCGGATCCAAAATGGCTGTATCCGGGTCCTGCAGGGAGGTGGCTTACCAGCGCCTGCTCAGAGCAAGCGCTGGTAAGCCTGCAGCCCTGCATGTCAGATCGCTGCTCTGACACAGTGCTGTGCAAAGTGTCAGATCAGCGATCTGTCACTATAGTGTGATGTCCCCCCTGGGGCAATGTAAAAAAGTAAAAAAAAAATATTTACATGTGTAAAAAAAAAAAAAAATCCTAAATAAAGAAAAAAAAATATGTTCACATAAATACATTTCTTTATCTAAATAATAAAAAAACAATAAAAGTACACATATTTAGTATCCCCGTGTCCGTAATGTCCCGCTAGTTAACCCCTTTAGTGAACGCGGTAAAAAATAAAAAATAAAAAGAGGCAAAAAACGCTTTATTATCATACCGCCGAACAAAAAGTGGAATAACACGCGATCAAAAAGACGGATATAAATAACCATGGTAGCGCTGAAAACGTCATCTTGTCCCGCAAAAAGTGAGCCACCATACAGCATCATCAGCGAAAAAATAAAAGTTATAGTCCTCAGAATAAAGCGATGCAAAAATAATTATTTTTTCTATAAAATAGTTTTTATCGTATAAAAGCGCCAAAACATAAAAAAATATAAATGAGGTATCGCTGTAATCGTACTGACCCGAACAATAAAACTGCTTTATCAATTTTACCAAACGTGGAATGGTATAAACGCCCCCCCCAAAAGAAATTCATGAATAGCTGGTTTTTGGTCATTCTGCTTCACAAAAATCGGAATAAAAAGCGATCAAAAAATGTCATGTGCCCGAAAATGTTACCAATGAAAATGTCAACTCGTCCCGCAAAAAACAAGATTTCACATGACTCTGTGAACCAAAATATGGAAAATTATAGCTCTCAAAATGTGGAGACGCAAAAACTATTTTTTGCAATAAAAAGTGTCTTTTAGTCTGATGGCTGTCAATCATAAAAACCGCAAAAAAAAAGCTATAAAAATAATCCAAACCCCCCTTCATCACCCCCTTAGCTAGGAAAAATAATAAAATTAAAAAAATGTGCATTTATTTACAATTTCCCATTAGGGTTAGGGCTAGGGTTAGGATTAGGGCTAGGGTTAGGGCTAGGGTTAGGCTTAGGGGTAGGGTTAGGGCTAGGGTTAGGGCTAGGGTTGGGGTGAGGGTTAGGGTTGGGGCTAGGGTTAGGGCTAGGGTTGGGGCTAGGGTTAGGGCTAGGGTTGGGGCTAGGGTTAGGGTTGGGGCTGAAATAAATTTTTTGTGAAAAATAGTTAAATGTTCATTTTTTGTTAAACACTCTAAAAATTCCTGTGAAACACCTGAAGGGTTAATAAACTTCTTGAATGTGGTTTTGAGCACCTTGAGGGGTGCAGTTTTTAGAATGGTGTCACACTTGGTTATTTTCTATCATATAGACCCCTCAAAATGACTTCAAATGAGATGTGGTCCCTAAAAAAAATGGTTTTGTAAATTTCGTTGTAAAAATGAGAAATTGCTGGTCAACTTTTAACCCTTATAACTCCCTAACAATAAAAAAAATTGATGTAAAGTAGACATGTGGGAAAGGTTACTTATTAAGTATTTTGTGTGACATATCTGTGTGATTTAAGGGCATAAAAATTCAAAGTTGGAAAAGTGCGAAATTTTCAAAATTTTCGTCAAATTTCCATTTTTTTCACAAATAAACACAAGTCTTATCGAATAAATTTTACCACTATCATGAAGTACAATGTGTCACGAGAAAAAAATGTCAGAATCATCAGGATCCGTTGAAGCGTTCCAGAGTTATAACCTCATAAAGGGACAGTGGTCAGAATTGTAAAAATTGGCCCGGTCATTAACGTGCAAACCACCCTTTGGGGCTTAAGGGGTTAAATGATCTCTATAAAGTCTAGAGTTAAATATGACACATTTCCGTTATATTTTAGGCAAAAAAAATATTTTCATCTTTTGCATTTTAAAAATTACAAAAAGGAAAATTGGCCGATGTAAAGGTTTGGGCACCCTGAATGGTTAGTACCTAGCAGCATCCCTTTTGCAAGTGTCACAGCTTGTAAACACTTTTTGTAGACAGCTAAGAGTCTTTCAAGTCTTGTTTGAGGGATTTTCAACCATTCTTCCTTGGAAAATTCTTCCAGTTCTGCGAGATTTCTGTGTCATCTTGCATGTACTGCTATTTTGAAATCTAGCAACAGATTTTCAATGATTGTAAAACCTTCAGCTTGTGCCTTTTGAGGTGGTCTATTGTGGATTTTTTTTTTGAACAATAAATTTTTATTGAAGTTTGCATATATAATACAAAGAAAAACTGTAATATAATCATGCATTGCAATATACAAACAAGGGGGAATACCCATATAACCAATATACTGAAAAGAGACACATGGCAAAAAAGCCAAGGAAAAACAACCAAAATAGTCCAATATGCATATAAAAGTGAAAATTCTTTATTAGCACATAGTAGTAAATAGGGACAAAAAGAAGCCATCAGGCCAAGGGATGACATGCAATACATGAGACCAACATGACAGAAATAAAAAACGGCAGGTGTGCACACATACCAGAAACACACAGCACAAAATGATACAAAAAAGATAATCTCCCCGTCACAATATGGCGGTATAAGAGAAGGTGCCCATAAAAAATATATATAATCATGCACCAAGCAAGGTGAATAATGCTCAAAAAATCAGAGCAATATGATGTAACTACAAGTGTAATAAACAATATGCAAGATGGACAAAATTACCTTGTAAGTACACGGCACCAATGTGAGGGTTCCTGGGATGTGTGCACACACCCCAATGCACGTTTCGGATGTTATCCTTCCTCAGGGGTCATACCGAATAGTGTCCCTAGCCGATTTAAATAATGGCAGGCGGCGGAAATGCACATCACATAAAAAACCGGAAATGCCCAAGTTGCCATGGTAGCCACGGCACCTCTGAAACTGCCCCAAAAGTTCCAATAAACTACAGTAAATAACGGGGACTAACATCTCCCACTATACACGGCGCCGGAAATACAGACGCCGGACCAGTGGAGGCGGAACTAGACCGCACATGCGCAGATGGGCATAGAGGAGGGAAACGCCATCATAAAGCCTGGCAAATAGCGCAAGACGTATAGCCGGCGGAAGATATATCCCACACACCGGAAATAGAGCCACCACCATAAGGATTATATCATGATGGGCCACAAAATTACACCAAACATTGCGGTGCTCACTGTGTATTCTGCCACAGGTTGAGGAGATGACACGGGACCCCGTGTATTCCACAACTTGGTGGGCAACAACAGAAGCGCCGAAACATAAAGGGTAAAGATCAAAGCTGTGCGTGCGCACATCAGTGCAGGACACAGAAGCACCATGATAACCAATGGCAACAAACAGGGCAAGTATAAAAAGTTACCAAAGGGAACAGTTGCACCCAGGGATAAAAAGTGATGTGCAAATGTATAGGGAAACAAAAAGCCACAAAGAGCCACAACATGAGAGATATAATTACATATATAAAGTATATACATGGATATAATAGTCACTATCAAATGATATTCACACACTAAAATTAGGTGTACATCCGTAGTCAAAGTCCATAGAAATTCATATTAATGAAGAACGAAAAAATCATTCGGACATCCATCAAGGAATCTTTATCCATGAAGTAAGTAACTTTCCTCCCATGTTGCAAGAAGATGGAATGGCAAATAAAGCCACATCAGCAGGGACACCAAAACGGATCACGTGACGTAGAAAACATGTAAACAATAATCACTATAAAATCAAGAATAAAAGACACAATTAAAATCAAAATACTAGAACATGAAGGAATACACAGATGATAGAAACGCACAGAAAATGGTGATCATAGGAATGGAGCGAAGCTGAGGCTCTCATTTAATCCACGTGGCTGGACGGTATCTAACGTCCAGATCCACCTCGACTCTAGTTGTGATAGCCGTTGGGAGATCCTTCCACCACGGATACCATGATCAATAGAGTCGATGCCCTCTACTCGTTGGCCACTACTTATACAATTATGATGTTCCTTAAAGTGTCTTGGTATGGTTTTTAATAATGTTGGATCCGCTTGCTCCCTGGCTGCCTCTATACCTCGCACATGCTCCCTGACCCGGACTTTTAGTTGACGTGTTGTCAGTCCGACATAAATCAGGGAGCATGGGCAGACCGCAAAATAGATCACATTTCTGGTGGTGCAAGTGATAAACTTCTTGATTTTAAAATTTTTCTGGCCAGACGAGTCACAGAACACATCACTCCGATCGATATTACTACACGCGACACAGTGTCCGCATGGGGTACAACCGTGTCGAGTCCTGTAATTATCGAGGAAAGTGCGCATAGGTATCTGATCGTGATGGCTATGGACCAAATAATCCCGAAGGTTCTTGGCCCTTCTAAACGTAATCTGAGGTTGGTCAGGTTTAAGCTTCGCAATCCTTGTGTCCGCCAAAAGAATGGGCCACGATTTTCTAAGGGAGGAGCGGATCTGTTCAGACTGTGTATTAAAATTAGTAATAAATCTAACAACGTTGGAATCCTGCATCTTAACGCTCTGATTGTACAGGAGATTATTTCTGCCTGACCATTTGGCCTTATGGTATGCCCTCTTAATGGCACGATGGCTATAGCCACGTTCGCGAAATCGTTCCTTCAACTTCTCCGCCTCAAGCTCAAAGACTGCCTGAGTTGAGCAAATCCAGCGGAGGCGGAGAAATTGGCCTACAGGTACAGATCGTACCATATGTGGCGGATGAGAAGAAGAGGCATATAAGAGGCTATTTGTGGCCATAGGCTTCCTATAGATGTTCGTACAGATGTTTCCATTCTCCCCTCTCTTTAGGACCACATCCAAAAAATCAATCTCATCCGAGTGATAATTAAAGGTGAGGCGTATGTTAAGATTATTATTGTTAAGTTCACCGATCCACTCCTGTAACTCAACAACTGATCCCTGCCAGACCATAAAGACGTCGTCGATGTACCGCGCCCAGGACAGAACGCGGCACACCAACAACGACCAATGGTCTGACTGGAAGAGGTCCCTCTCCCACAGCCCCAGGAACAGGTTGGCATAGAAGAGCGCAAAGGCCGCCCCCATGGCTGTTCCCTGGAGCTGCAGGAAGAAGGACCCCTTAAAAACAAAAAATTGTGAGTAAGAGTAAATTCAAGGAGCTGAAGTACAAGAGATCTAAATGCAGAGGAGTAGTCAGACGAGCGCAGGAAAAAACTGACTGCCCTAAGGCCATCAGCATGCCTAATGCTGGTATATAACGACTCGATATCAGCAGTGACAAGAAGAGTATCTGAATCAAGTGGGAGGTCATCTACCATCCTCAATAAGTGGGTTGTGTCTTTCAAATAAGATGGTAAATCAACCACAAGGGGCTGTAAGATGGAATCAATCTACTTGTTAACCGGCTCCAGGAAATTCCCCCGACCCGAAACAATAGGACGCCCAGGTGGCAACTGTGCATTTTTATGTATTTTCGGGAGTAAATACAGAGTAGAAATTGTAGGTTCAGTAACCGTAAGGGCTGCGGCAAGTTCCTTCATAATCACCTCCCCCTCTACAGCATCCGCCAGGATAGTGGCAAGATTGGTACTATACGCAGACAAGGGGTTATACGACAATCTCTTGTAACAGGTGGAATCATTTAATTGTCGAAAGGCCTCACGTTCATACATATCCGTGGGCCATATTACTATATTGCCCCCCTTGTCTGCGGGTTTCACCACTATACCTGGCAGATCCTGCAGAGTACGGAGGCGCTGCCGCTCATCCCTTGTCAAATTGTCACTCCCGCGGTATTTGGGAATTTTCAAGAAATCTTTTGTTACCACCTGTACGAACAAATCGATATTGCTATACGTTGAAAGTGGGGGGAACCTCCTGGAGCGTGGTCAAATCGAGGACGGTATCCTACCTCCTTCTGGTGTCCTGTGCTCATCGGACAACTCCTCCAAGGCTCTTAACGCTGCCTGCTCCTCTTATGTAGGAAACAAAACATGTGAATTTTCATAAAAGAAAAAACGTTTAAACAAAAGAAACCGGGCAAATATATGTAAATCTTTAATGAGTGTGAATGTGTCAAGCCCGGCAGAAGGTGAAAAGGTATGGCCTTTTTCTAATAAGGAGAGATCAGTAGAAGACAGCGTGTGATCACTCAAATTGATTACCTTATTATTTTGATTTTTTTCTGCCTGATGAGAACCGTATCTTTTATACGGATGAAAGTTCAAATCATGAATTCTCTTGTTAGCAGTCCCCGAACGCGTGACCATTGATGATGCAGATGTATCTGATGCATCACCGGCAGAGGAGAGAGATGAAAATGATTCGACACGGTGTCTTGTTTGTACAGGAGGAATATTTTTCATCCACCTATATACATTTTTTGAAAGGTAATCCTTAGAGTCTCTATTAAACTTGCGAGCCTGCGTATCATGTATTTTCTTTAAAGTTGCCTCCAAGCTTTTATCAAGCTCCTTGTCGAAGCTCTGTATTTTTTCATTAGAACAACCGGTGCAGAGTTCAAGTTGTGCTGCACCAATACGTTTCTCAAGGTCATTAATAGATTGAGTATTCAAGTTGATAAGGAGTTGCATAAATGTCCTAGAACATATATTACAGGCTTCCTCCCAGTCTTTAATAAAGGATGTCTGTGGCTCTATTCAGGGAATGCTAATTAAACGCACCAAAATCTGGTGGAACCGTGCATTTCTTGAGAAATATGTCACGTGTTCTCTTATACCTAGAGGGCTACGTGTTCGTGTGGTCCCTACTTTTCCGATTGAGGATGAATCCTTTATTAAAGACTGGGAGGAAGCCTGTAATATATGTTCTAGGACATTTATGCAACTCCTTATCAACTTGAATACTCAATCTATTAATGACCTTGAGAAACGTATTGATGCAGCACAACTTGAACTCCGCACCGGTTGTTCTAATGAAAAAATACAGAGCTTCGATAAGGAGCTTGATAAAAGCTTGGAAGCAACTTTAAAGAAAATACATGATACGCAGGCTCGCAAGTTTAATAGAGACTCTAAGGATTACCTTTCAAAAAATGTATATAGGTGGATGAAAAATATTTCTCATGTGCAAACAAGACACCGTGTCGAATCATTTTCATCTCTCTCCTCTGCCGGTGATGCATCAGATACATCTGCATCATCAATGGTCACGCGTTCGGGGACTGCTAACAAGAGAATTCATGATTTGAACTTTCATCCGTATAAAAGATACGGTTCTCATCAGGCAGAAAAAAATCAAAATAATAAGGTAATCAATTTGAGTGATCACACGCTGTCTTCTACTGATCTCTCCTTATTAGAAAAAGGCCTTACCTTTTCACCTTCTGCCGGACTTGACACATTCACACTCATTAAAGATTTACATATATTTGCCCGGTCTCTTTTGTTTAAACGTTTTTTCTTTTATGAAAATTCACATGTTTTGTTTCCTACAGAAGAGGAGCAGGCAGCGTTAAGAGCCTTGGAGGAGTTGTCCGACGAGCACAGGACACCAGAAGGAGGTATCCTACCGTCCTCGATTTGACCACACTCCAGGAGGTTCCCCCCATTTTCAACGTGTAGCAATATCGATTTGTTCGTACAGGTGGTAACAAAAGATCTCTTGAAAATTCCCAAATACCGCGGGAGTGACAATTTGACAAGGGATGAGCGGCAGCGCCTCCGTACTCTGCAGGATCTGCCAGGTGGTGAAACCCGCAGACAAGGGGGGCAATATAGTAATATGGCCCACGGATATGTATGAACCTGAGGCCTTTCGACAATTAAAGGATTCCACCTGTTACAAGAGATTGTCGTATAACCCCTTGTCTGCGTATAGTACCAATCTTGCCACTATCCTGGCGGATGCTGTAGAGGGGGAGGTGATTACGAAGGAACTTGCTGCAGCCCTTACGGTTACTGAACCTACAATTTCTACTCTGTATTTACTCCCGAAAATACATAAAAATGCACAGTTGCCACCTGGGCGTCCTATTGTTTCGGGTCGGGGGAATTTCCTGGAGCCGGTTAACAAGTGGATTGATTCCATCTTACAGCCCCTTGTGGTTGATTTACCATCTTATTTGAAAGACACAACCCACTTATTGAGGATTGTAGATGACCTCCCACTTGATTCAGATACTCTTCTTGTCACTGCTGATATCGAGTCGTTATATACCAGCATTAGGCATGCTGATGGCCTTAGGGCAGTCAGTTTTTTCCTGCGCTCGTCTGACTACTCCTCTGCATTTAGATCTCTTGTACTTCAGCTCCTTGAATTTACTCTTACTCACAATTTTTTAGTTTTTAAGGGGTCCTTCTTCCTGCAGCTCCAGGGAACAGCCATGGGGGCGGCCTTTGCGCCCTCCTATGCCAACCTGTTCCTGGGGCTGTGGGAGAGGGACCTCTTCCAGTCAGACCATTGGTCGTTGTCGGTGTGCCGCGTTCTGTCTTGGGCGCGGTACATCGACGACGTCTTTATGGTCTGGCAGGGATCAGTTGTTGAGTTACAGGAGTGGATCGGTGAACTTAACAATAATAATCTTAACATATGCCTCACCTTTAATTATCACTCGGATGAGATTGATTTTTTTGGATGTGGTCCTAAAGAGAGGGGAGAATGGAAACATCTGTACGAACATCTATAGGAAGCCTATGGCCACAAATAGCCTCTTATATGCCTCTTCCTCTCATCCGCCACATATGGTACGATCTGTACCTGTAGGCCAATTTCTCCACCTCCGCCGGATTTGCTCAACTCAGGCAGTCTTTGAGCTTGAGGCGGAGAAGTTAAAGGAACGATTTCGCGAACGTGGCTATAGCCATCGTGCCATTAAGAGGGCATACCATAGGGCCAAATGGTCAGGCAGAAATAATCTCCTGTACAATCAGAGGGTTAAGACGCAGGATTCCAACGTTGTTAGATTTATTACTAATTTTAATACACAGTCTGAACAGATCCGCTCCTCCCTTAGAAAATCGTGGCCCATTCTTTTGGCGGACACAAGGATTGCGAAGCTTATACCTGACCAATCTCAGATTACGTTTAGAAGGGCCAAGAACCTTCTGGATTATTTGGGCCATAGCCATCACGATCAGATACCTATGCGCACTTTCCTCGATAATTACAGGACTCGACACAGTTGTACCCCATGCGGACACTGTGTCGCGTGTAGAAATATCGATTGGAGTTATGTGTTCTGTGACTCGTCTGGCAGAAAAATTTTAAAATCAAGAAGTTTATCACTTGCACCACCAGAAATGTGATCTATTTTGCGGTCTGCCCATGCTCCCTGATTTATGTCGGACTGACAACACGTCAACTAAAAGTCCGGGTCAGGGAGCATGTGCGAGGTATAGAGGCAGCCAGGGAGCAAGCGGATCCAACATTATTAAAAACCATACCAAGACACTTTAAGGAACATCAGAATTGTATAAGTAGTTATTGTTATTGTTTACATGTTTTCTACGTCACGTGATCCGTTTTGGTGTCCCTGCTGATGTGGCTTTATTTGCCGTTCCATCTTCCTGCAACATGGGAGGAAAGTTACTTACTTCATGGATAAAGATTCCTTGATGGATGTCCGAAAGATTTTTTCGTTCTTCATTAATATGAATTTATATGGACTTTGACTACAGATGTACACCTAATTTTAGTATGTGAATATCATTTGATAGTGACTATTATATCCATGTATATACTTTATATATGTAATTATATCTCTCATGTTGTGGCTCTTTGCGGCTTTTTGTTTCCCTATACATTTGCACATCACTTTTTATCCCTGGGTGCAACTGTTCCCTTTGGTAACTTTTTATACTTGCCCTGTTTGTTGCCATTGGTTATCATGGTGCTTCTGTGTCTTGCACTGATGTGCGCACGCGCAGCTTTGATCTTTACCCTTTGTGTTTCGGCGCTTCTGTTGTTGCCCACCAAGTTGTGGAATACACGGGGCCCCGTGTCATCTCCTCAACCTGTGGCGGAATACACAGTGAGCGCTGCAATGTTTGGTGTAATTTTGTGGCCCATCATGATATAATCCTTATGGTGGTGGCTCTATTTCCGGTCTGTGGGATATATCTTCCGCCGGCTATACGTCTTGCGCTATTTGCCAGGCTTTATGATGGCGTTTCCCTCCTCTATGCCCATCTGCGCATGCGCGGTCTAGTTCCGCCTCCACTGGTCCGGCGTCTGTATTTCCAGAGCCGTGTATAGTGGGAGATGCGATCCGCTGTTGTGCATATTCATCTATACTTGGCTTTTGATGGGGAGTGCGCGATGTTAGTCCCCGTTATTTACTGTAGTTTATTGGAACTTTTGGGGCAGTTTCAGAGGCGCCGTGGCTACCATGGCAACTTGGGCATTTCCGTTTTTTTATGTGATGTGCACATTGGTGCCGTGTACTTACAAGGTAATTTTGTCCATCTTGCATATTGTTTATTACACTTGTAGTTACATCATATTGCTCTGATTTTTTTGAGCATTATTCACCTTGCTTGGTGCATGGTTATATACAGTTAGGGCCAGAAATATTTGGACAGTGACACAAGTTTTGTTATTTTAGCTGTTTACAAAAACATGTTCAGAAATACAATTATATATATAATATGGGCGGAAAGTGCACACTCCCAGCTGCAATATGATAGTTTCCACATCCAAATCGGAGAAAGGGTTTAGGAATCATAGCTCTGTAATGCATAGCGTCCTCTTTTTCAAAGGACCAAAAGTAATTGGACAATGGACTCTAAGGGCTGCAATTAACTCTGAAGGCGTCTCCCTCGTTAACCTGTAATCAATGAAGTAGTTAAAAGGTCAGGGGTGGATTCCAGGTGTGTGGTTTTGCATTTGGAAGCTGTTGCTGTGAGCAGACAACATGCGGTCAAAGGAACTCTCAATTGAGGTGAAGCAGAACATCCTGAGGCTGAAAAAAAGAAAAAATCCATCAGAGAGATAGCAGACATGCTTGGAGTAGCAAAATCAACAGTTGGGTACATTCTGAGAAAAAAGGAATTGACTGGTGAGCTTGGGAACTCAAAAAGGCCTGGGCGTCCACGGATGACAACAGTGGTGGATGATCGCCGCATACTTAATTTGGTGAAGAAGAACCCATTCACAACATCAACTGAAGTCCAGAACACTCTCAGTGAAGTAGGTGTATCTGTCTCTAAGTCAACAGTAAAGAGAAGACTCCATGACAGTAAATACAAAGGGTTCACATCTAGATGCAAACCATTCATCAATACCAAAAATAGACAGGCCAGAGTTAAATTTGCAGAAAAACACCTCAAGAAGCCAGCTCAGTTCTGGAAAAGTATTCTATGGACAGATGAGACAAAGATCAACCTGTACCAGAATGATGGGAAGAAAAAAGTTTGGAGAAGAAAGGGAACGGCACATGATCCAAGGCACACCACATCCTCTGTAAAACATGGTGGAGGCAACGTGATGGCATGGGCATGCATGGCTTTCAATGGCACTGGGTCACTTGTGTTTATTGATGACATAAGAGCAGACAAGAGTAGCCGGATGAATTCTGAAGTGTACCGGGATATACTTTCAGCCCAGATTCAGCCAAATGCTGCAAAGTTGATTGGACGGCGCTTCATAGTACAGATGGACAATGACCCCAAGCATACAGCCAAAGCTACCCAGGAGTTCATGAGTGCCAAAAAGTGGAACATTCTGCAATGGCCAAGTCAATCTCCAGATCTAAACCCAATTGAGCATGCATTTCACTTGCTCAAATCCAGACTTAAGACGGAAAGACCCACAAACAAGCAAGACCTGAAGGCTGCGGCTGTAAAGGCCTGGCAAAGCATTAAGGAGGAAACCCAGCGTTTGGTGATGTCCATGGGTTCCAGACTTAAGGCAGTGATTGCCTCCAAAGGATTTGCAACAAAATATTGAAAATAAAAATATTTTGTTTGGGTTATGTTTATTTGTCCAATTACTTTTGACCTCCTAAAATGTGGAGTGTTTGTAAAGAAATGTGTACAATTCCTACATTTTCTATCAGATATTTTTGTTCAACCCTTCAAATTAAACGTTACAATCTGCACTTGAATTCTGTTGTAGAGGTTTCATTTCAAATCCAATGTGGTGGCATGCAGAGCCCAACTCGCGAAAATTGTGTCACTGTCCAAATATTTCTGGCCCTAACTGTATATTTTTTATGGGCACCTTCTCTTAAACCGCCATATTGTGATGGGGAGATTATCTTTTTTGTATCATTTTGTGCTGTGTATTTCTGGTATGTGTGCACACCTGCCGTTTTTTATTTCTGTCATGTTGGTCTCATGTATTGCATGTCATCCCTTGGCCTGATGGCTTCTTTTTGTCCCTATTTACTACTATGTGCTAATAAAGAATTTTCACTTTTATATGCATATTGGACTATTTTGGTCGTTTTTTCTTGGCTTTTTTGCCATGTGTCTCTTTTCAGTAGTTTGTATAGCGATTAGTCCGTATTAAATAAGTCCCCTTCTCAGCTGGTTATTTGTTACGATTGATTATCACATTAACCATTATATGATACTATGCTGATTGTTTTTGTGAGTATTGTTTACCCATATAACCAATATAGGGGATTTTGACATGTGTTTAGGATCATTATCTATTTGTATTAGCCTCTTTTCAACTTCAGCTTTTTTTTTACAGATGTGTTATATTTGCCTCAAGAAATTGCTGACATTTCATTGAATCCATTCTTCCCTCTATCGGTAAAATGTTCCCCATGCCATTGGCTGCAACACAACCCCAAAGCATGATTGATCCACCCCCATGCTTAATGGTTGGTGTGAGGACACATCATTATATCTTAATTAACCAGACATCTATTCTAAGCAAGCCAGGAAGAATAGACTGTTATCTATGTGTTGACTTTCGAATATATGTGTTTCTTTCTGGTTGGTCAAGAAAATAGACTTTTGCTCATGTAAGTCTGTAATATTGATTTGTAAGTTGACAATTTGTTGTAACATTAGTGCTCTTATCCTGGATGACCAGTGATACAGGATCATGGAGCAATGATATTTGCTGATATGTTGATTACACATTATCCAGGCAGATAGTTTGTTGACTTTTAAAATAGAGGAAAAACTTTGCAAATAGATTACTTAGGACACTTGTTAACGATAAAAAGAGGTTATACGTAAGCCTCTGCATGATGAGATTCAGCAAAGAAAAAAACCAGCAAAAATATATACTCTAGAACCCTTTCAAGCTCAAAAAACCAAAGAAAAACAGGATTCATAAAAAATAACCTTTATTAATATATACTACTAAAAAACTCTAATCATTAAAACACAATAGCAGAAATGTGCCTATATGATCCTAGAACGACACTACGCTTTGTCCTACCTGGCAGCGGGGGTTGGCACCCTAAATTACGCTTGGCGCCCCCACTCCACGGCGGCTCGCCCTCAGAATCCCTAGAGATCCCTACAATACAGGAAACCTGGAGCGACCTAATATATACCTAATGGACAAACCCTACCTGACAGTGGAGGTTGGCACCCTACTTTGAAACGGTTGGCGCCCCCACTCAGCGTCGACTTACCCTAGGATCCCTCAAAAATCCCTACAATGGAGATAAAGATCAGAAAAATGTCCCAATACACCCTGATAACCACAAAGATAAATAAATAAAAAATAAAAAATGTGAAACAAAAACATAAGGAAAATAACCCAACAAGATAATGTAGTGTAATAGAGAGATCAGTATATCACAGATTGGGCTTCAGTCTACAAAATCAGATATGCCCAGCTGATAAAGGGTATATCAGGATGCAGTAAATAAATCTCACATCATCAAAATAAGAAAAGATGATAACAAATATCCAATAGGGGGACACATTTATATCTTAAAGTCAATCAGTAGATGATTATGTTACCGAGACACGATCGTCTCTAGCCGAGCAGGCAATATACAAATGTTTAAACAAATTGCCCAGAAAGCCCCCTCATATGGACAAAAAAATGGGCTATTACATCAATCTCCAATCATACAAGTACAAACGGCAATAATAAAGTGCAAAGTGCCAAATTGATAGAGGGCATAGGACCGATAATTATAGCAGCGTTATCGTCACAACAAGCCCCGTACTGACTCAGACTTAACCCTTAATAATAAAGGGTACAGAAACAATAGTCACAGCAGCATGGTAATTCAATGATTAGCACAGTAAGATCAAAGATACTCATCTGTGAGCTGCGGCACGAGATCCCGAAATCCGGGTAACGCCGTAGGAGATGATAAGGAGATGAGAAAAGCAGCACTCGATCAAAATCTTATCCCCAAAACAATGCCCGACGCGTTTCCCCCCCCCATTGTTGCAAGGGGGTTCATCAGGGGTCAGCAGCACGTGTAATCCAAGTTGAATTACCATGCTGCTGTGACTATTGTTTCTGTACCCTTTATTATTAAGGGTTAAGTCTGAGTCAGTACGGGGCTTGTTGTGACGATAACGCTGCTATAATTATCGGTCCTATGCCCTCTATCAATTTGGCACTTTATTATTGCCGTTTGTACTTGTATGATTGGAGATTGATGTAATAGCCTATTTTTTTGTCCATATGAGGGGGCTTTCTGGGCAATTTGTTTAAACATTTGTATATTGCCTGCTCGGCTAGAGACGATCGTGTCTCGGTAACATAATCATCTACTGATTGACTTTAAGATATAAATGTGTCCCCCTATTGGATATTTGTTATCATCTTTTCTTATTTTGATGATGTGAGATTTATTTACTGCATCCTGATATACCCTTTATCAGCTGGGCATATCTGATTTTGTAGACTGAAGCCCAATCTGTGATATACTGATCTCTCTATTACACTACATTATCTTGTTGGGTTATTCTCCTTATGTTTTTGTTTCACATTTTTTATTTTTTATTTATTTATCTTTGTGGTTATCAGGGTGTATTGGGACATTTTTCTGATCTTTATCTCCATTGTAGGGATTTTTGAGGGATCCTAGGGTAAGTCGACGCTGAGTGGGGGCGCCAACCGTTTCAAAGTAGGGTGCCAACCTCCACTGTCAGGTAGGGTTTGTCCGTTAGGTATATATTAGGTCGCTCCAGGTTTCCTGTATTGTAGGGATCTCTAGGGATTCTGAGGGCGAACCGCCGTGGAGTGGGGGCGCCAAGCGTAATTTAGGTTGCCAACCCCCGCTGCCAGGTAGGACAAAGCGTAGTGTCGTTCTAGGATCATATAGGCACATTTCTGCTATTGTGTTTTAATGATTAGAGTTTTTTAGTAGTATATATTAATAAAGGTTATTTTTTATGAATCCTGTTTTTCTTTGGTTTTTTGAGATTCAGCAAAGACATCCAAACATCCAATGGATCAGAGACTCTCTACAGGACAGCAGCCAAGACATCATGGCTTCATCATAAGGGACACAGATTTCTCATTCTACAGGATGTCAGCTTAGGGGACCTTGGCCCTGGATGGAAGAATACAAATCTGCTCTATTGACCATCGCTGAACCATGGATACATTTGTGAAAGCTAAGAATGAGACCAACCGATCGCCTGGCTCCATAGAGATGTTCAGAGAAACCAGGTTATGCCCCTCAAGTCAACTGGCCTTGTATGTGAATGAACTGTCATTCCTAAGCTTATTGTTACCTCTCTGTACATGCCACAGGTGGGGTAATTTGCCCTGGAAGCTCTGAAGACACAGCTACTCTTATCCCGGTGAGTCAGTGGAAGGGTGCAGTGCATTAAATCATCCTAGATACATATAAGAGGGACAATCATATAAGGAGAGCGATCATAGAGAATATGTATGGAACATATGAACTGCACAGTATATGTTAGGGAAAAGAGAATGTGGATAGCAGTAATAGGCATTACCTAATAGTAAACAAGTGGTGGTCCCTGGTCCCAATGAGGCGCATCAGGATGACAGGACATTTTATCTATGATTGATCTCCTTACATGATTGTTCCCGTTATATGTATCTGGGAAGATTTAATACACTGCATTAAATTATTTACTCTTGGATAAATGTATGTGGTATTGGCATCTCTTCCAACTGTAGGCTTATACTTTAAGGGTATGTGCACACGTTGCGGATTTTGCTGCGGATCTGCAGCGTTTCCACAGCTGAGGATCCGCAGCAGTTTCCCATGCATTTACAGTACCATTTAAAGCAATGGGAAATGAAATCCGCAGTGCACATGCTGCGGAAAAAAACGCGCGGAAACGCAGCAGTTTATTTTCCGCAGCATGTCAATTCTTTCTGCGGATTCCGCTGCGGGTTTGCCCCTGCTCCAATAGAAATCTGCAGGTGAAAACCCGCAGAGGAAACCGCAAAAGAAACCGCGGTAAATCCGCAGTAAAAACCGCAGCAGTTTTTCACTGTGGATTTTGCAAATCCGCTGCGGAAAATTCCGCAATGGAATCCGCAGCGTGTGCACTTAGCCTAAGGGATTATTATTACCGTATATACTCGAGTATAAGCCGACCCGAGTATAAGCCGACCCCCCTAATTTTGCCACAAAAAACTGGGAAAACTTATTGACTCGAGTATAAGCCTAGGGTAGAAAATGCAGCAGCTACCGGTGAATTTCAAAAATAAAAATAGATGCTCCATACCGTTCATTATTGCCCCATAGATGCTCCATATACAACTGTGCTATATAGAATGCTCCATACCGTTCATTATGGCCCCATAGATGCTCCATAGAAAGCTGTGCCATATACAATGCTCTGCACCGTTGATTATGGCCCCATAGATGCTCCATATAAAACTGTGCTATATAGAATGCTCTGCACCGTTGATTATGGCCCCATAGATGCCCCTTATAATGCTGTGCCATATATAATGCTCTGCACCGTTGATTATGGCCTCATAGATGCCCCTTATAATGCTGTGCCATATATGCTCTGCACCTTTGATTATGGCCCCATAAATGCTCCTTATAATGTTGTGCCATATATGCTCTGCACCTTTGATTATGGCCCCATAGATGCCCCTTATAATGCTGTGCCATATATAATGCTCTGCACCGTTGATTATGGCCTCATAGATGCTCCTTATAATGTTGTGCCATATATGCTCTGCACCTTTGATTATGGCCCCATAAATGCCCCTTATAATGCTGTGCGATATATGCTCTGCACCTTTGATTATGGCCCCATAGGTGCTCCTTATAATGCTGTGCCATATATGCTCTGCACCTTTGATTATGGCCCCATAAATGCCCCTTATAATGCTGTGCCATATATGCTCTGCACCTTTGATTATGGCCCCATAAATGCTCCTTATAATGCTGTGCCATATATGCTCTGCACCTTTGATTATGGCCCCATAGGTGTTCCTTATAATGCTGTGCCATATATGCTCTGCACCTTTGATTATGGCCCCATAGATGCCCATTATAATGCTGTGCCATATATAATGCTCTGCACCTTTGATTATGGCCCCATAGATGCTCCTTATAATGCTGTGCCATATATGCTCTGCACCTTCGATTATGGCCCCATAGGTGTTCCTTATAATGCTGTTCCATATAGAATGTGGCTGCAATAAAAAAAAAAAATCACATACTCACCTCTCTTCTCAGGACGCCGGCGCTTTCAATAATTACCTGCTCCTCGTGCGGCTCCGTCTCCAGCACTGACGCTCAGCAGAGGGCGCGCACTGACTACGTCACAGCGCCCTCTAACCTGAGCGTCAATGCTAGAGGACGCTGCAGACGGAGCCGGAGCGAGGAGCAGGTAATTATAGCGCTGCGCTCCCCTTACCTGCTGCGGCGCGGTCCCTGCAGTCCCTGGCTTCTCCGGCGCTGCAGCTTCTTCCTGTAATTGAGCGGTCACATGGCACCGATCATTTACAGCAATGAATATGCGGCTCCTCCCCTATGGGGGTGGAGCCGCCTATTCATTTCTGTAATGAGCGGTGTCATGTGACCGCTCAGTACAGGAAGAATCTGCAGCGCCGGAGAAGCCAGGGACTGCAGGGACCGCACCGCAGCAGGTAAGTATGACTACACAGCCCCCGCTCTCCCTCCCCTGCCGACACCCGGGTATATGACTCGAGTATAAGCCGAGAGGGGGACTTTCAGCCCAAAAAAATGGGCTGAAAATCTCGGCTTATACTCGAGTATATACGGTATTTTGCTTTTTAACTAATAATGCACTCTAATTAATTATCTATCTTTTTACTTTCCCTGTGGTTCCCCCTTTTCTTCTGAATCAATTTAATTCCATGTACATTGTGTTTTTATATACTCTTTTAATATAATTATTGCACGATTGCACGTGTGCGGGCACTCTTTTGCACACAGTGCCAACTTTTGCCACTCACTGTTAAATAAAGGTAACACCTTTATTTCTAATGTCCCGTTACCATTCCTTTTAGGTCCATGCTTAGTAGTTCCTTTGGTTCTTTATCCCTCCTCATTGCAAAGCAAGAGATCTGATTTGACTGTATGAGAGGCCTCTGACTGAGATCTGTCTCTTCTTGTTGAGTGATAGCCTAACATGACCATGTAAGGAGACTTATAGGCCATGTAATGAAAATCACGTGTATCCCAAATCGCATGCCACCACCACCGTGGTCATGTCACAAACTCTTCCTGGTAGTAGGACTAGTGGGAAATTTGTTCATATAGATTTTCCATTCATCTGACACCACCAATCTCAAGGGCTATCATGGTGCAGTGCAAAACTGCAACAGAGGCTGGAATGGAGATCTAAACTCTTCAGCAATGAGTCCCTCTTTTGTCTTGGATGCAATGATAGCCAGAGATTGGTCTGGACATCACTTGGGACATGCCATCGACAAGACCATGAAGAAGCCTTCACGAGGGAACATCACACTGATCATACTGCAGGGATTATGGTGTGTTTTGTCAGAACAAAGAGTAGCCAGATCCCTGTAGTTTTTTTTTCAATATACATCAACAGCTCAGTAATTTGGTGGTGGAACCAGTGAGGCCGGCGTCACACTCGGCGTAAGACAATACGGTCCGTATTTTGCGGCCGTAATACGCGCGTAATACGCCGAAATGTCACAGAAATATTGTTCCGTAGGTAATCCGTTGCCTAGGTGTGGTCGCGTATTTTGCGCATGTACTGTTGCGTGTGTGATCCGTATGTGATCCGTAATGCGTATTTTTCAGGCAACTTGACAAAATGGACATTTAACGGTTCTCTGGCCTGCAAATAATTCAAATCATCATCAGCAACACTATTTAAGCCCTCTACAACAGGTGGCACCCTCCCATCTGCCCATTTATTTGTTGGGCTTATTTTGGCTGTGTTGGTTGTACCTTCAAAACATGTCTGACCATGTGTCTTTAAGCACAACTCAGCGGGTGTTGTTTCACTGGCTGTTGTCGCGTCGCTTTGGGCAGCCATATCCGGTGAATGTTGATCCGCGAAGGAGGAGACGAAGATTGTGGGTGCATCCTCTATTGACCCAACGCCTCAGTAAAGGACATTTTGAGAGGCTCTATACAGCTTTGAGGTCACATCCTGACAAGTTCTATCTGTACTGTCGCATGACCATCAGTACCTTTGATATCTTGTTGGAGATCTTACGTCCAGGTATCACATATCAGGACACAAGGATATGAAAAGCCATATCTGCTGAGGAGCGTCTTCTCCTAACCTTACGGTATGTATTCAACATTCTCACATACTGTATGTTGATGATATTTTTTATGTGTTGTGTTGTTGTTATGATCCGGTGACCTTGGAGCTGCATGAGAACTTTCACTGGAGAAAGTGGCCACTATACTGACCGCAAACCTGAACTTAACACCGCAACTAGAAGTAGCCGTGGAGTGTACCTAACACACCTAGACACCTCGTCACAGCCGGAAGACTAAATACCCCTAAAGATGGAAATCGGAATACTGTCTTGCCTCAGAGAAAATCCCCAAAGGATAGACAGTCCCCCACAAATATTGGCGGTGAGTCGGAGAGGAAAAAACATACACAGGCAGAAAAAACAGGATTTAGCACAGGAGGCCACTCTAGCTGGAAAGGACAGGATAGGACAGAGTTCTGTGCGGTCAGTATGAAAACCCTTCAAAAATCCACAGCAGAATATACAAAAAACTTCCTACATCTAACTAAAGATGTAGGAGCGTATATCTGCAACTCTAGTGAAACCAACCAGACTGAGAAAACACAGACACAGTCTAATCTGGACAAAAGACAAACAAACGAACAGTACTGAAAATAAGCACACTGCATGTGTGCCACAGGAAAAGAAACACTTATCTTTGCTGAACTGGCAGATAAGCAGGAGAGGCCAGGCAGAGATCCAATACTTCCAAAGAAACATTGACAACTGGCAAGGGCTAAAGGATCCTGCACACCTAAATATCCCAGTCAGAATTGTAATTATCTGATACACCTGGCCAGGACTGCGAGTCAGAGACAACTGCATTCCCACCAACAACCACTGGAGGGAACCCAAGAGCAGAATTCACAACAGTACCCCCCCCTTGAGGAGGGGTCACCGAACCCTCACCAGGGCCCCCAGGACAATCAGGATGAGCCAGATGAAAGGCACGGACCAAATCAGCAGCATGGACATCAGAGGCAAAAACCCAAGAATTATCCTCCTGGCCATAACCCTTCCATTTGACCAGGTACTGAAGCTTCCGCCTCGAAAAACGGGAATCCAAAATCTTCTCAACAACATATTCCAACTCCCCAACAACCAACACAGGGGCCGGAGGATCAGCAGAGGGAACAACGGGCTCCACATATTTCCGCAACAAAGATCTATGGAAGACATTATGGATAGCAAAAGAGGCCGGAAGCGCCAGTCAAAAAGACACCGGATTAATAATCTCAGAAATCCTATAAGGACCAATAAACCAAGGTTTAAACTTAGGAGAAGAAACCTTCATAGGAACATGACGGGAAGACAACCAGACCTGATCCCCAACCCAAAGCCAGGAACCAACACACCGACGACGATTAGCAAAACGTTGAGCCTCCTCTTGAGACAACACCAACTTGTCCACCACATGAGCCCAAATCTGCTGCAACCTGTCCACCACAGAATCCACACCAGGACAGTCAGAAGGCTCAACCTGCCCAGAAGAAAAACGAGGATGAAAACCAAAATTACAAAAGAAAGGCGAAACCAAGGTAGCAGAACTAGCCCGATTATTAAGGGCAAACTCGGCCAATGGCAAGAAGGCCACCCAATCATCCTGATCAGCAGACACAAAGCATCTCAAATAAGTCTCCAAGGTCTGATTAGTACGCTCGGTCTGGCCATTTGTCTGAGGATGAAATGCAGAAGAAAAAGACAAATCAATGCCCAGCCTAGCACAAAAGGCCCGCCAAAACCTAGAAACAAACTGGGAACCTCTGTCAGAAACAATATTCTCTGGAATACCATGCAAACGAACCACATGCTGAAAGAACAACGGAACCAAATCAGAAGAGGAAGGCAATTTAGGTAAGGGCACCAAATGAACCATCTTAGAGAATCGGTCACAAACAACCCAGATAACAGACATCTTCTGGGAGACCGGAAGATCCGAAATAAAATCCATCGAAATATGCGTCCAGGGCCTCTCAGGGACTGGCAATGGCAAAAGCAACCCACTAGCACGGGAGCAACAAGGCTTGGCCCGCGCACAAGTCCCACAGGACTGCACAAAAGAATGCACATCACGGGACAATGAAGGCCACAAAAAGGACCTACCAACCAAATCTCTGGTACCAAAAATGCCAGGATGACCGGCTAACACGGAACACTGAACCTCAGAAATCACTCTACTAGTCCATCTATCAGGAACAAACAATTTCCCCACAGGACAGCGGTCAGGTTTGTCAGCCTGAAATTCCTGAAGAACCCGTCGTAAATCAGGGGAAATGGCAGAAAGGACCACCCCCTCTTTCAGAATACCGACCGGCTCTAAGACCTCAGGAGAATCAGGCAAAAAACTCCTAGAGAGGGCATCAGCCTTAATATTCTTAGAACCCGGAAGGTACGAGACCACGAAATCAAAACGGGAAAAAAAACAAGGACCATCGAGCCTGTCTAGGATTCAGCCGTTTAGCAGACTCGAGGTAAATCAAATTCTTATGATCGGTCAAGACCACAATACGGTGCTTAGCTCCCTCAAGCCAATGTCGCCACTCCTCAAACGCCCACTTCATAGCCAACAACTCCCGATTGCCGACATCATAATTGCGTTCAGCAGGCGAAAACTTGCGGGAAAAGAAGGCACACGGTTTCATTAAGGAACCAACAGGATCCCTCTGAGACAAAACGGCCCCTGCCCCAATCTCAGAAGCGTCAACCTCAACCTGAAACGGAAGAGAAACATCCGGTTGGCGCAACACTGGAGCAGAAGTAAATCGACGTTTAAGCTCCTGAAAGGCAGAGACAGCCGCAGAGGACCAATTCGCCACATCAGCGCTTTTCTTCGTCAAATCGGTCAAGGGTTTAACCACGCTGGAAAAATTAGCAATGAAACGGCGATAAAAATTTGCAAAACCCAAAAATTTCTGAAGGCTCTTCACGGATGTGGGCTGAATCCAATCATGAATGGCCTGAACCTTAACCAGATCCATCTCTATAGACGAAGGAGAAAAAATGAAGCCCAAAAAAGAGACTTTCTGCACCCCAAAGAGACACTTAGACCCTTTCACAAACAGGGCATTGTCACGAAGGATCTGAAATACCATCCTGACCTGTTGCACATGAGACTCCAAATCATCGGAAAAAGCAAAATATCGTCCAAATATACAATCAAGAATTTATCAAGATAAGTCCGGAAGATATCATGCATGAAGGACTGAAAAACAGATGGAGCATTAGAGAGTCCGAATGGCATCACAAGGTATTCAAAATGGCCTTCGGGGGTGTTAAACGCAGTTTTCCATTCATCACCCTGCTTAATACGAACAAGATTATATGCCCCTCGAAGGTCAATCTTCGTAAACCAACTAGCTCCCTTAATCCTAGCAAACAAATCAGGAAAGCAAAGGTAACGGGTATTGAAACTTGACCGTGATTTTATTCAAGAGGCGATAATCTATACAGGGTCTCAAGGAACCATCTTTTTTGGCAACAAAAAAGAACCCCGCTCCCAACGGTGAAGAAGATGGCCGAATATGCCCTTTCTCCAAAGACTCCTTAATATAGCTCCGCATGGCGGTATGTTCAGGCACAGATAGATTAAAAAGTCGACCCTTAGGAAACTTACAGCCTGGAATCAATTCAATAGCACAATCACAGTCCCTGTGCGGTGGAAGAAAATTGGACTTGGGCTCATCGAATACATCCTGAAAATCAGACAAAAACTCTGGAATCTCAGAAGGTGAAGAAGAGGAGATTGACATCAAAGGAACATCATTATGAACTCCCTGACAACACCAACTAGTCACAGACATGGACTTCCAGTCCAACACAGGATTATGTACCTGCAACCATGGAAAACCCAGCACGATAACATCATGCAAGTTATGCAACACCAGAAATCGACAATCTTCCTGATGGGCTGGCGCCATGCGCATGGTTACGTGTGTCCAAAACTGGGGCTTATTTCTAGCCAAGGGTGTAGCATCAATGCCCCTCAAAAGAATAGGGTTCTGCAAAGGCTGCAAGGGAAAACCACAATGCTTGGCAAACTCAAAATCCATTAAATTCAAGGCGGCGCCTGAATCCACAAATGCCATGACAGAAAATGATGACAATGAGCTGATCAAGGACACAGATAACAGAAATTTAGGTTGTACAGTACTGATGGTAATTGAACTGGCGATCCTCTTTGTCCGCTTAGGGCAGACAGAAATGACATGAGAAGCGACGCCACAATAATAACACAACCTATTTTGACGTCTGAAACCTTGTTGTTCCGTTCTAGACAGAATTCTATCACATTGCATAGGCTCAGAAATTTGCTCTGAGGATAACGCCACAGCGCGCACAGTTCTGCGCTCTCGCTGGCGTCGGTCAATCTGAATGGCCAGAGACATAGAATCACTCAGACCGGAAGGTGTGGGAAACCCCACCATAACATCTTTAACGGATTCGGAAAGCCACCTTCTGAAAATTGCTGCCAAAGCATCATTATTCCATTTAGTCAATACAGACCATTTTCTGAATTTCTGACAATACAATTCTGCCGCCTCTTGACCCTGAGACAGGGCCAACAAGGTCTTCTCAGCTTGATCCACAGAATTAGGCTCATCATATAATAATCCTAAAGCCTGAAAAAAGGAGTCTACATTAAGCAAAGCCGGATTCCCAGATTCCAGGGAAAACGCCCAATCCTGCAGGTCGCCACGCAGCAGGGAGATTACAATTTTTACCTGCTGAATGGAATCACCAGAGGATCGAGGTCTCAGGTCAAAAAACAGTTTACAGTTGTTTTTAAAACTCAAAAATTTAGACCTGTCACCAGAAAACAAATCAGGAGTAGGAATCTTCGGTTCTAAAGCAGGAGTCTGAACAATATAATCAGAAATACCTTGCACCCTAGCAGCAAGCTGGTCTACACTAGAAGCTAATTCCTGAACATTCATGCTTGCACCAGGCTCCTCAGCCACCCAGATATTAAGAGGGAAGAGAACACAAAACAGACTGGAGAAAAAAAAATGGCTCAAGAGCTTCCTTCCCTTCTTCTGAGATGCATTTAACTCATTGTTGGCCAGTTGTACTGTTATGATCCGGTGACCTTGGAGCTGCATGAGAACTTTCACTGGAGAAAGTGGCCACTATACTGACCGCAAACCTGAACTTAACACCGCTACTAGAAGTAGCCGTGGAGTGTACCTAACACACCTAGACACCTCGTCATAGCCGGAGGACTAAATACCCCTAAAGATGGAAATCGGAATACTGTCTTTCCTCAGAGAAAATCCCCAAAGGATAGACAGTCCCCCACAAATATTGGCGGTGAGTCGGAGAGGAAAAAACATACACAGGCAGAAAAAACAGGATTTAGCACAGGAGGCCACTCTAGCTGGATAGGACAGGATAGGACAGAGTTCTGTGCGGTCAGTATAAAAACCCTTCAAAAATCCACAGCAGAATATACAAAAAACTTCCTACATCTAACTAAAGATGTAGGAGCGTATATCTGCAACTCCAGTGAAACCAACCAGACTGAGAAAACACAGACACAGTCTAATCTGGACAAAAGACAAACAAACGAACAGTACTGAAAATAAGCACACTGCATGTGTGCCACAGGAAAAGAAACAGACACTTATCTTTGCTGAACTGGCAGATAAGCAGGAGAGGCCAGGCAGAGATCCAATACTTCCAAAGAAACATTGACAACTGGCAAGGGCTAAATGATCCTGCACACCTAAATATCCCAGTCAGAATTGTAATTATCCGATACACCTGGCCAGGACTGCGAGTCAGAGACAACTGCATTCCCACCAACAACCACTGGAGGGAACCCAAGAGCAGAATTCACAACATGTTGTAGCATGTTTTTGAAAGTATATGTGGACATTATGGCACAAGCACATCAACAAAATTGTGGTTAATGTTCTAGTAAAGTAACCAAGGGAACTGTTTTTTTTTTTTTTGTTTTTTTTTAAATAATGTCTTTGAAAATATACTATGCACTTGTGCTTCTTCATGTTTTCTTTCTACTCATGTTAAATACCTAATATTATCTTTATTTGTCTTTCAGCTTCCTGTCCACAGGCTTGTCGTATGCGGGACTACACCTGGAGTTTCTGATTGGGCGGTCGACAATTTCTGACATTGTTCGTTTCAACCTGTTTTCAAATATGGGAGAAACTTCAGGAACTTGTTATGCCTGAGCCCAAACAGGAGGATTGGCTCAATCGCCAGTGGATTCCAGAACACTTGTGACTTCCCTAACTGCATTGGAGCTGTGGATGGGAAACATATCAGGGTGCGTAAGCCGCCGAACTCTGGCTCCCAATTCTACAATTATAAGCAGTTTTTCTCTGTAGTTCTGTTAGCTGTTGCTGACAGTAACTACAGGTTTATAATTGTAGACATTGGGGCCTATTGGCGAACTGGAGACTCTAGGGTCTTCAATTCGTCCATAATGGGTCGTCGGCTATGTGACAACCAGTTAGACCTCCCACCACCACAACAACTCCCAGGCTCCAATGCGGAAGCAGTGCCTTTTGTTTTGGTTGGAGATGAGGCTTTCCAACTGACGAGGCACATCATGAGGCCTTATCCATTATCCCGCAACCTGGACCACCGGCGGAGGGTCTTTAATATGAGGCTTTCCAGGGCGCGGAGACTGGTGGAGTGCGCCATTGGGATTATGGCTGCAAAATGGCGTGTTCTCCAGTCTGCCATTCAGCTCAGTGAGGCTACAGTCAATGAAATCATATAAGCCTGTGTTATTTTGCACAATTTTACCCGTATACATGATTGTTCCTCAGCTGATATTGGTGAACACCTATTGAGCAATGTGATTAGGCCTACACCATATGGCCCTCCTCCGCGGCGTCCTCTTTCTGGCCTAAAAGTTAGGGATGTATTCACCAATTTTTTTGTTTCTCCTCAAGGTGCAACTCCCTGGCAAGATTATGCAATTTTGCATGTTTGATTTCTTTTGTTTCTAAATATTTTTGAAATTTAAAAAAAACATTTAAATTGTAAACCGAAAAAACTGTGTGTTGTATTAACTTAATTCACATATGGTTATGAGCATAACATGTGTGTGTGATGTAAGAATGATTGGACCACAACCATAATTAGGCTTTTTAAATGTTCAATTTTACTTAACTCAAAAGCCTTTTTGAGGTAACTTTTTTTTTTTTAAAACTAAAATTTGTTTTGCCTTTTTATGCAAATTCAATTTTTTGATAGATATGCAAAAAACAAGAACATCTTAACAAAGTGCTATGTCAGCACAAACATAAAGAACACATGGCTATGTCCACAAAACTAACAAAATAAAATTACAAAATCACAGATTTTGGTACGTAGGTGGTGGAGATGGGGGTAGATCAGGGTCCTCAACAGGTGGCCTTTGTTGGCCCAATTGTCCTTCACCCTGTGTGGATGATGTGTGGGCTGGAGGAACATTCTGCCTGGACTCATGTGGGCCAGTTGTGTAATGGCCATAAGGATTTTGAGCAAATCCCTCATGTTCTTGAGAATATGGCCTGGAATCATATCCAAACCCAATATGGCCATGTCATAGTAACATAGTAACATAGTAACATAGTTAGTAAGGCCGAAAAAAGACATTTGTCCATCCAGTTCAGCCTATATTCCATCATAATAAATACCCAGATCTACGTCCTTCTACAGAACCTAATAATTGTATGATGCAATATTGTTCTGCTCCAGGAAGGCATCCAGGCCTCTCTTGAACCCCTCGACTGAGTTCGCCATCACCACCTCCTCAGGCAAGCAATTCCAGATTCTCACTGCCCTAACAGTAAAGAATCCTCTTCTATGTTGGTGGAAAAACCTTCTCTCCTCCAGACGCAAAGAATGCCCCCTTGTGCCCGTCACCTTCCTTGGTATAAACAGATCCTCAGCGAGATATTTGTATTGTCCCCTTATATACTTATACATGGTTATTAGATCGCCCCTCAGTCGTCTTTTTTCTAGACTAAATAATCCTAATTTCGCTAATCTATCTGGGTATTGTAGTTCTCCCATCCCCTTTATTAATTTTGTTGCCCTCCTTTGTACTCTCTCTAGTTCCATTATATCCTTCCTGAGCACCGGTGCCCAAAACTGGACACAGTACTCCATGTGCGGTCTAACTAGGGATTTGTACAGAGGCAGTATAATGCTCTCATCATGTGTATCCAGACCTCTTTTAATGCACCCCATGATCCTGTTTGCCTTGGCAGCTGCTGCCTGGCACTGGCTGCTCCAGGTAAGTTTATCATTAACTAGGATCCCCAAGTCCTTCTCCCTGTCAGATTTACCCAGTGGTTTCCCGTTCAGTGTGTAATGGTGATATTGATTCCCTCTTCCCATGTGTATAACCTTACATTTATCATTGTTAAACCTCATCTGCCACCTTTCAGCCCAAGTTTCCAACTTATCCAGATCCATCTGTAGCAGAATACTATCTTCTCTTGTATTAACTGCTTTACATAGTTTTGTATCATCTGCAAATATCGATATTTTACTGTGTAAACCTTTTACCAGATCATTAATGAATATGTTGAAGAGAACAGGTCCCAATACTGACCCCTGCGGTACCCCACTGGTCACAGCGACCCAGTTAGAGACTATACCATTTATAACCACCCTCTGCTTTCTATCACTAAGCCAGTTACTAACCCATTTACACACATGTTCCCCCAGACCAAGTATTCTCGTTTTGTGTACCAACCTCTTGTGCGGCACGGTATCAAACGCTTTGGAAAAATCGAGATATACCACGTCCAATGACTCACCGTGGTCCAGCCTATAGCTTACCTCTTCATAAAAACTGATTAGATTGGTTTGACAGGAGCGATTTCTCATAAACCCATGCTGATATGGAGTTAAACAGTTATTCTCATTGAGATAATCCAGAATAACATCCCTCAGAAACCCTTCAAATATTTTACCAACAATAGAGGTTAGACTTACTGGCCTATAATTTCCAGGTTCACTTTTAGAGCCCTTTTTGAATATTGGCTATGCGCCGAATATTTGCTATGCGCCAGTCCTGCGGAACAGACCCTGTCGCTATAGAGTCACTAAAAATAAGAAATAATGGTTTATCTATTACATTACTTAGTTCTCTTAGTACTCGTGGGTGTATGCCATCCGGACCCGGAGATTTATCTATTTTAATCTTATTTAGCCGGTTTCGCACCTCTTCTTGGGTTAGATTGGTGACCCTTAATATAGGGTTTTCATTGTTTCTTGGGATTTCACCTAGCATTTCATTTTCCACCGTGAATACCGTGGAGAAGAAGGTGTTTAATATGTTAGCTTTTTCCTCGTCATCTACAACCATTCTTTCCTCACTATTTTTTAAGGGGCCTACATTTTCAGTTTTTATTCTTTTACTATTGATATAGTTGAAGAACAGTTTGGGATTAGTTTTACTCTCCTTAGCAATGTGCTTCTCTGTTTCCTTTTTGGCAGCTTTAATTAGTTTTTTAGATAAAGTATTTTTCTCCCTATAGTTTTTTAGAGCTTCAATGGTGCCATCCTGCTTTAGTAGTGCAAATGCTTTCTTTTTACTGTTAATTGCCTGTCTTACTTCTTTGTTTAGCCACATTGGGTTTTTCCTATTTCTAGTCCTTTTATTCCCACAAGGTATAAACCGCTTACACTGCCTATTTAGGATGTTCTTAAACATTTCCCATTTATTATCTGTATTCTTATTTCTGAGGATATTGTCCCAGTCTACCAGATTAAGGGCATCTCTAAGCTGTTCAAACTTTGCCTTCCTAAAGTTCAATGTTTTTGTGACTCCCTGACAAGTCCCCCAGTGAAAGACAGGTGAAACTGCACAATATTGTGGTCGCTATTTCCTAAATGCCCGACCACCTGCAGATTTGTTATTCTGTCAGGTCTATTAGATAGTATTAGGTCTAAAAGTGCTGCTCCTCTGGTTGGATTCTGCACCAATTGTGAAAGATAATTTTTCTTGGTTATTAGCAGAAACCTGTTGCCTTTATGGGTTTCACAGGTTTCTGTTTCCCAGTTAATATCCGGGTAGTTAAAGTCCCCCATAACCAGGACCTCATTATGGGTTGCAGCTTCATCTATCTGCTTTAGAAGTAGACTTTCCATGCTTTCTGTTATATTTGGGGGTTTGTAACAGACCCCAATGAGAATTTTGTTATCATTTTTCCCTCCATGAATTTCAACCCATATGGACTCGACATCCTCATTCCCTTCGCTAATATCCTCCCTTAAAGTGGACTTTAGACAAGACTTTACATAGAGACAAACCCCTACCCCTCCAAACCCACGTTGGGACCAGCCTCCAGCACTGGGTCTGGACAAGTAGCCATATTGGTATGGTTGCTGATAGCCTGCCATATGGTACTGAGGGTGCCATGGTGGGTTGGGTGTGGGTAGGGGATGAGGTGTAGGCTTATGTGGAGGGGGTGCTTCAAATCCCTGTTGAGCATGCACCTGTTGACATCTTTGCAGCCGCAGGAGATTTTGTGGTGACAGCTGCCAATTTTCAATAGTCTCCATAAGCTGGTATGGGTTATTTGGGGGGGTGCATGCATCAATAAGGATCTGAATGCACCCTCTCACACGAAGCCTCACCTCACGCCCTAGGGGACGTAAATACCGGGCCAGGCTCCTCGTAAAGCCTTCCTCACCATCATCCTCACGAACCCTTGCCAGGTAGTTCAGCACCCCAGCATCAACATTTCTCCAACTATGGAGTAGCTCTCTTCTGCGGCGAGCACGCTGTGAGATCACTGCAGCCTGTGGTGAGCGCTCCAGGGCAACAGTAGGGCTGCTGCTGTTTGCAGGGTCATCCTGGATTGCTTGTGCTGCTGCTGCTGATGATTTTGATGGTGGGGCATCTTCTTGTCCTGGTGCTGCTGGAGCTGGATGGCCAGATGACGAAGATCCTGGAGGGATGGAGCATGACGGATCAGAAGATGGGCCAGCCACCTCTTCTCCTTCCCCAACTGGGTCTATGACCACCTCTGAATCAGACCCTGTCTCCCTCTCAGTGAGGTTAGACTGTGTTCTGTAATGAAAGTATTTAGTTAAATTTTTTATGATAAAAAAAAACATGTTGAAAATGTGTTGTGAGGTTTGTACTTAAGGTCTGAGGTCCATGCTGGGATTTAAGAAGGTCAAACGGTCAAAATATATATATATATATATATTTTTTTATTTTTTTTTGGAGGTGCGCCTGCCCCACTCCTGTCACGCTGCTGCCTCTCCCTCCTATATTGATCGCGCATGCTCCGCCATCTTGTCGTAACATCACCCACTGAAACAAAATACATTAAACATATTGATTACCCCATTATGCACAGTGGTCACACAAGGTGTAATTGACTACACAGATTTTAGTGTAGCATAGGAATATGCATTTGTGGAATACATTTATTAGTAATTGTGATCAAATAATACAATTTGTATGTAAGGCCACAAGGACAGAGTCCGCTACCCTCTATTCCAGAATGTAATTTTGCTGGTTAACACTGTAAGGGACATCTGTCAAAACCCTGTATTTAATCCGTTTATCATGTACAGCACCATGTACGTAATGGTGTTCTTTAAATTAATTTCAGAAATAATTAACAATTTCATGTATAATACTTCAAAGGAGTTAGGTACTGCTGTTTCACAAGAAAATTAATTTACAAACATGAGTGTACTTACTTATTTGGCTCTGCGCCTCATGTGGCTGCTGCTCAAAATGTGGGAATAGGGACACACATACACTCCTCCATGCTGCCTCTTTTTGGGCCCTGTTCGCATAGTTGGGATCTCTCTGGTCCCAAATTACTGGCCTTTCTTGCCCCAAAATTATAAGCATGTCCACATTGATAATGTTAGCCATGCTGATTCTCACTCCGTGGAGGCGTGCAGCAGACTTCTGGGTTCACTGTCTGGCTTTTTCAGCTAATTAGCATGTCTCACCTGCCTGATTGAGGCCTTTGGACATTTCCAGACATCTGCCAGAGTGTAGCATATTTCTCGCAAGTCATATGCATGGTCCGTATGCATTCCGTATTTTGCGTGCCCCCATAGACTTTCATTGGCGTATTTTTTGCGCAATACGCCTGTAGAAAACCGTATAATACGAATGTGTAATATACGGCTGATAGGACCTGCCCCATTGAGAATCATTGGGCCGTGTGTAATGCGTATTTTACGGACGTATTTTATGCGCTCATACGTCCGTAAAACTCGCTAGTGTGACGCCGGCCTGATACAGCCATTTCTCCAAAGTATCCCAGGAGCTGTTTTTCAACACAATAATGCCATGACACTTATTACTTTTATCTTTGTTATTACAAGCAGCCTGCATGGCCTAAAAGTACTATTATGGACTGCAACATCTCTGAACTTTGTCTCCCATCGAGCACATCCGGAACATCATAGCAAGGTAACTGCAAAGGAAGCTGCCAGCAGCAGATCTTGTTGATTTGTGTATCCAAGTGCATTTCAGTGTGCTAGAACATTCCTCAGCCAAAAATTATTGTCCTCATTGATAGCATGAAAAGGGGAGTAAGCTTGTCAAATTTTGCATGTGGCAATCTTATTCAATAATGAATAAATCGAGATATGTTTCAATTTTTTGATAATTTCCATATCATTTAACATGTGTATCAATCCTGTGTTTTCCATAATGCTATGACTTTTCCCTCTTGGTGTTGGAATTTCAATGCTTAGGAGTATGTACTGTACATGTATTCATAGACCCAAATCATGTTGTGTCAATTATAACAAACTACCTAAGAAAATGGTTCACTACTTAGACATAAGACAGTATAACCACTAATTGCATGGTTAGAATGCCAGTAGTTAAAAATCAGGACCACGTAAAAGACACATATAATGTGTATTAAAAAATATAAATATAGTAGTTCAAATATGGAAAAACTGATCAAGACATGAGTGTAAAGTCCATCAAAGGAAATTGGTTTTACTCAATAGTCTTTTGGTTCATATGTTTCCTGTTTAGTAGAAAAAATATCTATATCTTCACATATCATTCATTGTTTTCCATGTTGCTTGATCCAGAGTAGAGAGATACTTGAGGGGAAAAAGGGAAGGAAAGCAGAAAACTCACCATAAATACACAAGAACAAAATAAACTCACTGGACATAAAGGTTGTCTCATTTATTATAATTTGCAAGAACAACATACAGCTCTGGCAAAAATTAAGAGACCACTGCATAATTTTCAGTTTTTACGATTTTTCTCTTCACATGTATATTTTTGAGTAAAATGAAAATTGTTCTTTTATTCAATAAACTACTGACAACTTGTCTCTGAAGTTCCAAGCAATAAATTTTGTATTTATTTTCTAAAAATGAGAAATGGTCAAAATAACAAAAAATGCATTGCTTGCAGACCTCGAATAATGTAAAAAACAAGTTCATTATCATTTAGAAACAATACTAATGTTTTAACTCAGGAAGAGTTCAGAAATCAATATTTTGTGGAATAACCACGATTTTTAGTCACAGCTTTCATGCGTCTTGGCATGCTTTCCACCAGACTTTCACACTTCTTTTGCGTGACCTTATGCCACTCCTGGTACAAAAATGTTATCAGCTCTTCTTTGTTTGATGGCTTGTGAATATCCATCTTCCTCTTGATTACATTCCAGAGGTTTTCAATGGGGTTCAGGTCTGGAGATTGGGCTGGCCATGATAAGGATTTGATGTGGTGGTCCTTCATCCAAACCTTGATTGACCTAGCTGTGTGGCACGGCGCATTGTCCTGCTGGAAAAACAAGTCCTCACAGTTGGGGAACATTGCCTGAGAAGAAGGAAACAACGGTTTTTCCAGGATAACCTTGTATGCGGCTTGATTCATATGTCCTTCACAAAGAACAACCTGCCCAATTCCAGCCTTGGTGAAGCATCCGCAGATCATCACCGATCCTCCACCAAATGTCACAGTGGGTGCAAGACACTGTGGCTTGTACACCTCTCCAGGTCTCCGTCTAACATTAGATCAGAGGTCCCCAACTCCAGTCCTCAAGGCCCACCAACAGGTCATGTTTTCAGGATTTCCTTAGTCTTGCCCAGGTAATAATTGCATCACCTGTGCAATGCAAAGGAAATCCTGAAAACATGACCTGTTGGTGGGCCTTGAGGACTGGAGTTGGGGACCTCTGCATTAGATGACAAGGTGTTGATCTGGGGATGTTTCAGCAAGGCTGGAATTGGGCAGGTTAATCTTTGCGAAGGATGTATGAATCAAGCTGCATACAAGGTTATCCTGGAAAAATAGTTGATTTTTGTTTTATTCTTTGAATAAATGTCTCCAAACCTTTTCTCATCTGTCGCCATTTAAAGAAAATATTGTGAATATACCCGCCCAAATGCTGTATCTTCTCAACCAAAGACACTGGATCAATTTCGAGTACTGATGGCCATGGTCCAAAGAAAAGTTTAGGATTCAAGGGTGCACAGGCTTCCCCATATCTGTTCCATAGAACTGCAGGAAATACGTCACTGTAATAAATATAACTTTCATTATTGCCAAGGAACTCTAGGTCAATTGTTTAACAAGTCTAGTATATACAGAATATATTCAGTTCTTGGTACTCAGAACTCTGAAATGTCCATCCTTTTACGATTGTTCATAGAATTATGTAATTTACAAAGGAGCAGCTATATAGTTTAATGTATTTTCTGGGAACATGACTCACTGGAAGTGTCCCAACACCAAGAGGAAAAGTGTTGGCAAGGATGTTAGGGAAAAAAAAACATAGCCTTCTCTATTCTCTTCTTTTTTCACAGACAGCTCAGAAATTTGGCACAATATATCACATTATGAAAAAAAAAGCTTTCTACACATTGATTCACTGAGCTCATAAGAAGCATTGACGTGGCTGTCTACACGAAAGGTTCCCAGTCTAAATTGCAACTTTCAATAATTTCCATTACTTTCCCAGACAAAATACGTATACTGAAGAGATCCACTTCTCTTTACTAACTTTAGTGTTAATTCAGTAATAATCCACTTTTCAACAGAGCTAGAGAAGCATGTGCCTTATTGGTAGGATTAGAAATACATTTTATTGCACTGGTTTATATTACTGGAAGCGACAGGATTCTTACTGGAGCTTGGATTAGTTGCATCATGGTTTTCCTGCTACAGTCAAAATATAAAAAATGCTCCAAAAAGTCTTACATAAGAGCTGCCAAAAGGGCTAAACAGTGATATGACCCCTGAGGAAGATATTGTATAGTGATAGCTGCTTTCTTTTTTTTTTCTACACAATTCTAACGGAAATCCATTTATAGTTTAACTAGATGGTGACCCGATTCTAACGCATCGGGTATTCTAGAATATGCATGTCCACGTAGTATATTGCACAGCCCACGTAGTATATTGCCCAGCCACATAGTATATTGCCCAGCCACGTAGTATATTGCCCAGCCACGTAGTATATTGCCCAGCCACGTAGTATATTGCCCAGTGACGTAGTATATTGGCCAGCCACATAGTATATTGCACAGCCCACGTAGTATATTGCCCAGCCACGTAGTATATTGCCCAGCCACGTAGTATATTGCACAGGCACGTAGTATATTGCCCAGCCACATAGTATATTGCCCAGTCACGTAGTATATTGTCCAGCCACGTAGTATATTGCCCTATTGCCCAGACACGTAGTATATTGCCCAGTGACGTAGTATATTGCCCAGTGACATAGTATATTGCCCAGCCACGTAGTATATTGCCCAGCCACGTAGTATATTGCCCAGCCACGTAGTATATTGCCCAGTGACATAGTATATTGCCCAGTGACGTAGTATACAGCACAGAGCCACGTAGTATATTGCCCAGCCACGTCGTATATTGCCCAGCCACGTAGTATATTGCCCAGCCACGTAGTATATTGCCCAGCCATGTAGTATGTTGCCCAGTGACGTAGTATATTGCCCAGTCACGTAGAATATTGCCCAGCCACGTAGTATATTGCCCAGTTACGTAGTATATTGCCCAGTTACGTAGGATATTGCCCAGTGACGTAGTATATTGCCCAGTAACGTAGTATATCGCACAGCGACGTAGTATACAGCACAGAGCCACGTAGTATATTGCCCAGCCACGTAGTATATTGCCAGTCATGTAGTATATTGCCCAGTTACGTAGGATATTGCCCAGCAACGTAGTATATTGTCTAGTGACGTAGTATATTGCACAGCGAAGTAGTATACAGCACAGAGCCACGTAGTATATTGGCCAGTCACGTAGTATATTGCCCAGTCACGTAGTATATTGCCCAGCCACGTAGTATATTGCCCAGCCACTTAGTATATTGCCCAGTGACGTAGTATATTGCCCAGTGATGTAGTATACAGCACAGAGCCACGTAGTATATTGCACAGCAAAGTAGTATACAGCACAGAGCCACGTAGTATATTGCCCAGCTACGTAGTATATTGCCCAGCCAGGTTTGTCACAGGTGAAAAAATAAAAAAAAACATATACTCACCTTTCCGAAGGCCCGTTGTAGTCCACGGAAGCTTGCGGTCCCAGGGTTTGTATCACAGCGCAGGACCTGTGATGACGTCGCGGTCACATGACCGTGACGTCATGGCAGGTCTTTCTAGCGCAGGCGCGCAGGGCCTGTGATGACGTCGCGGTCATATGACCGTGACGTCATGGCAGGTCCTTCTGCCATACCATATTTGTCACCGGAAACTGCAGTGGAAGATGGCGGCCGGCGGGAGCGACTCAGCGTACAATGGAGGTTGAGTATACCAGGTTTTTTTTTTGTAAATAATTTTTAACATTACTTTTTTACTATTGATGCCGTATAGGCAGCATCAATAGTAAAAGGTTGAGGACACACAGGGTTAATAGCGGCGGTAACGGAGTGCGTTACCCGCAGAATAACGCGGTCCATTACCGCCGGCATTAACCCTGTGTTAGCGGTGACCGGAGGGGAGTATGCGGGCGACAGGCACTGACTGCAGGGAGTAAGGAGCGGCAATTTTCTTCCGGACTGTGCCCGTCGCGGATTGGTCGCGGCAGCCATGACAGGCAGCTGGTGAGACCAATCAGCGAATGAATAACCGTGACAGACAGAAGGACAGATAGACAGACGGAAGTAACCCTTAGACAATTATATAGTAGATGTCTGCTTGGGGCCCCTGTGCAAGAAATGTGTCTGGGCCCCCCTCCTTTTATTGCGAGAAATCTATAGATATATATATATACTAGATGGAGACCCGATGTTATCGCGTCGGGAGGGCGGTAATGTCACGATGGGGGCAGGCTTTGTAGCATTGAGAATCTCTTCCCCCCCATGTGCCACCCACCTATTCACTCTCTCTTTCCCCATGTGCTGACTTCTCCCGTCTGTGCTCTCTTCTTTGACCTGTCTACCCCATGTGCTATCATCCCCCTTGTCTGCTGTGTATCTTCTCCCTGTGCTGTATCCTCCCCTCATGTGCTGTCCCGTCTGAGCTGTCTCCCCCCTGAGCTCTGTCTCTCTCAACCCCTGTGTGCTTTCTCTCTCCCCCATCTGCTGTCTTCTACTCTCATGTCATCTCTTCTTTGACCTGTGTACCCCATGGGCTCTCCCCCTTGTCTGCTCTCTCTCTCCACCACAGTGATGGACCACAGCTCCTGGGCAGGGGAGGAAGCAAAAGACAATACAGAGGGGGGGCTGGAGGAACGGAGTTAACGAAAGCCCCCCATGACTGCGTTGCCAAGGGAATGCAGGGGAGCAATTTTTAAATAATAAGGCAGGGAAAAGGGATTGGTTCAGGGGATGGGGAGGAGTAGAGGGGTAGCCTAGTGGGGGTGGGGGCGGGTCGTGGAAAGTGCGGGAAAGGGGCCATTACTGTTTGAGCATCTGACCTGAGAAGACGTGACAGCTGACCTGGTGCAGGATGGCCTCCGTAGACGCGATCATGGGACAGCTGCGGGAGATGGCGAGATCGCGGCGGGGAGGCTGGCTGGAGGACCAGCTGGCGTCGTTGCTGGGCAGCCCGGGAGCCCAGGGGACCAGATCCAGGAGGACCCGTCCCCCAGAGAGACTGTCGCCGGAGATCGGAGGGCGCGGCAACCGCCGGCCACGGAGCCCCTCCAGGGACCCTGCGGAGCGTTCGGGCCGGCGGTCACCTACCCCCTCCGGCCCGTCCTCCGGCAGGAATCCACCGGCCAGCTTTGCGGGCGCTGGACGGCGGCCGGGAGCAGCGGCGGCACAGGCCCAGGGAGGAGAGCAGGCCGCACCGGAAGTGCCCGGAGGACTTCCGGTTCGCGGCACCAATATGGCGGCGCCCAGCAGGAGCGGTACCCGGCGGGCAGCGGCGGTGTCTGCGGTGCCGGCGACATCACCGGCGACGAGGAGCAGGACTCAGGGAGCGGTGGGACAAGAGAGCAGCAGCGGAGTGGCGGCGGGTACCTCGGGGTTTGGATCACCCCGGGTGCCTGGCAGAGGCGGCGCGGCAAGAGGCAGAGCGACGGGCAGGCGCCCCTCAACCCCGCAGCCTGGCCCAGCACGGCGTGGAAGAATGTCGGCTGCTGCCGGGGCTCGTGGGAGAGCCCGGCAAGAAGACAGGTCCGGAGTCGGGCTGGTGGCGGCCAGGTCCAGGTCACCCAGAAGGTCCAGGGAAAGTTCCAGCTCACCTGCTCCGGTCCCCCCTGGTGACGTGGAGGCCAGGGGCGCGGGCCTGGAGCAACACAGCGGCGCGGAGGATTCCGGTTCCAGGAGCGACCCGAGGGAGTTCGGTGATCGCACGGCTGGCGGGGACACAGCACCCGCGCAGCTTGGTGAGTATGAAAATGATTCTGTTGCGGGGTGGGATAGTGGTGCTTGGGTTGGGGATAGTTGGTATGGTGGGGTCGATTTGGCGGGGAGTGGTGGGCCCAGCACCGCGAGGGTCCCGGGGGTTAGAGAGCTTTTGGCGGGTATGTCTCAGATTTTGAGGAGATTGGATGGGGAGGGCCGGGGTAGTGGGCGGTCGTCTCCGTTAGGGGCTTGGTTGCCGGTTTCTGGTACGGGTTCGGGAGGGGGAGTCGGATCTGATAGGGCGAGTGGGGTGGAACAGGCGTCATCGGCGGGGGTGTCGGTGTCGGTACAGACGGATAAGGAAAAAGGGGATAGAATCAAGTTGGATGATAGAGCTAAGGGGGACGTTTACGTGTGTTTTGAGGGGCCATTGGGGGCTCATTTAAAGAAAGAGGTTAAGGAGAAAATATGGAAGGACGAATATGTAGAGATTTTTTCACCTGTTGCCCCTGGAGAAGTTTAATTTGGATAAGGGTAAGAAAGAGGATAGCAAAAAGGAGGAGGAGGAGAAGAGGCGTTGGCGATTGATACCGCAGACGTTTGCGAATTGGCAACAGGCGTTTTTTTATTTTGGCTGGAGTTATAGGCGAAAAGTTCCCGGAGAACTGTACAGGTTTGTTCTGCTATGTTGATGCGATAGGGGAAGCATACAGGGCGTATGGGGGCCAGGCGTGGTTACGCTACGACGAGCAGTTTCGGCAAAGGAAGGCGATTAGACCCGAGATAAAGTGGGAACAAAAAGATATAGGTTTGTGGTTGAAGGTAATGGCTCCGACGAGGTTTGGGCAGCCCTTTCATGGGGGTGGAGGGAGTAGCGGTCAGCAGTCGGGACAGGGAAGTGGAGGACAGGGGTCACAAGGGGTTAAGGACAAAACAGGGACGTGTTGGCAGTTCAATGACGGCCAATGCAAATATGGCAGCACATGCAAGTTCAAGCATGCCTGTTCCCACTGCGGAGGGGCCTCACATGGAGCGGCCAAGTGTTTTAAGAAAGCGAGGGGTAAACCAGGAGTGGGAGGCGGTCATGGGGGTGACACCGGTGAAGGTTCTAAGGATGGCCCCTTATCTAAGTAGGTATCCAGATAGGGAAAAGGCTAGGTTGCTGTGTGATGGGTTTTCTGAGGGGTTTAGAATTCCTCATCCGGCTCATGCTATCCCCTTTTCTAAGAAGAACCTGAGGTCGGCTAACTTGCAGCCGGATGTGGTTACGGCAAAATTGGCAAAGGAGGTTGAGTTGGGGCGTATGGCGGGGCCGTTTAGTGATTTACCTGTAGAGGGGGTGGTTGTTTCGCCGCTTGGGGTGGTCCCTAAAAAAGAGCCCAACAAGTTTCGCCTTATTCAGCATTTGTCTTATCCGAAGGGCCAGTCAGTTAATGACGGGATAGCGGATGATCTCTGCTCTGTGGTTTATACCTCTTTTGATACGGCCGTGCAATGGGTGCGTAGGTATGGCACAGGCGCGTTAATGGCTAAGACAGATGTTGAATCGGCTTTTCGTCTGCTTCCGGTTCACCCCGATAGTATCCCGCTGTTGGGATGTTTTTGGAATGGGGGGTTCTACTTGGATAGGTGTTTGCCGATGGGTTGTTCAATTTCCTGCTCGCTGTTTGAAGCCTTTAGTACTTTTCTGGAGTGGGTCGTTCGGGATGTTTCCCAGGTTCATTACTTAGACGATTTTTTGTTCGTTGGCCCCCCGGATTCTTTGTTGTGTGGCAATTTGTTGGCTACGATGGAGTGGGTAGCAGGTCAGTTTGGGGTGCCCTTAGCGCGTGATAAAATGGAGGGACCTGTTACGGTGTTGAGTTTTTTAGGAATTCTCATAGATTCGGAGAAGATGGAGTGTCGCTTGCCTGAGGAGAAGTTGGTAGCCTTAAGGCAAGAGGTAATGAGATGTGAGAAGCTGCGCAAGGTTACGTTGAAAGAGCTTCAGTCACTGTTGGGGCGGTTAAACTTTGCGTGCCGGATTATGCCGATGGGCAGGATATTTTGTAGGAGATTGTCGAGAGCTACGGCCGGAGTGCGGTCCGCGCATCATTTTGTACGCTTGAAAAAAGAGCACAGAGAGGATTTGGTGGTTTGGAGGCGTTTTTTGGACAACTATAATGGGAGGTCCCTGATCCAACAGGAGGATTTGAACGATTTTGATTGCAAAATTTTTACGGATGCGGCTGGTAGTGTTGGATACGGGGCTTATTGTGCTGGAAGGTGGAGCGTTGGGGGATGGCCGGATTGGTGGCGCGAAGCGGGGTTTACAAAAAATTTGGCGTTGTTGGAGCTGTTTCCAATTGTGGTTTCGGTGTTCATTTGGGGCAGTACGTTTCAGGATAGGCGGATACGTTTTCATTGCGACAATTCGAGTGTAGTGTCGGTGATCAATAGTCTGTCTTCTTCATCCCCTCCGGTAATCAAATTGGTTCGGGAGTTAGTTTTGCGGTGCTTGGAGTTGAATGCATGGATTTCAGCTGTACATGTTCCTGGCGTGCAAAACTCTATAGCCGATGCTCTGTCTCGTTTGCAGTGGGAGCGTTTCCGGGAGTTGGCTCCAGAAGCGGAAGATGCAGGAATGACATTCCCTTTTCATTTGTGGCAGATTGTTGCGGACGAGGAGGTCGGCTGATACAGTCGTCAGTGTCGGGAAGGACGTGGTCAGGTTATGAGGCGTCATGGCATTTGTGGGAAGGGTGGTTGGAACAGTTGGGTTCAGTCGAATCGGATGGTGATAGGGAGATGGCATTGTTGCTTTTAATTGGTTCGGCGGAGGAATGGGGTTGGTCCGTATCAAAATTGAATAAATTTATAGCTGGTGTTGCTTTTGGTTTTAAGCTTCAGGGTTCCGTTGATGTTACTAAGAATTTTCTGATTCGGCAGGCATTAAAAGGTTTTAGAAGGGGTTTTTCAACGTGCGATACTCGGCGGCCCATATCTTTCGGGATGTTGGAGCGTTTGGGGGTAGCTTTGGGGGAGGTATGTAGTTCTGATTACGAGGCTGTTCTGTTTCGACTGGCTTTTTCGCTAGCTTTTTTCGGGGCTTTGAGAATAGGGGAGCTGGTTTTCCCTAGCAGGTTCACAGCTGGGGGTTTGTTGGCGGAGGATACTGAATTTTGGTCAGGTGGGGTTGCTTTTTGGATTCGGCGGTCGAAGACTGATCAGTTGGGGAAAGGTAGGCGTGTGGTTTTAGGAAAAGTGATTGGGGGGGTGATGTGCCCTCATAGGTGTTTGGAAGATTATTGGGGTCTGGATCCGGATAGGTCGGGCCCACTTTTGAGGCACAGTCAGGGCGAATTTTTATCGCGGTTTCAGTTTAAGGCAGTTCTGAGACAAGCGTTGACAAGTTTGGGCCTGGATCCGTCGTTATTTGGGACACATTCCTTTCGAATTGGGGCAGCATCTGAGGCTGCTGGTTTAGGGCTGGGTCCGGAGGTTATTCGGCGTATTGGTAGGTGGTCGTCGAATCGTTATTTATCTTATGTGCGTAATTGATTTGTTATTTGTTTAGGGGGGTATTAATCATTATTGTATTTTGCAGGACGGACCCCACTTCTGGCGTGGATTTTCGGACATTCTTTCGTGCATTGGGGGGCGATTCGTGCCGATGTTAGACACGATGGTAGGCAATTGGGATTTCAGAGGGAGGCGGTGGTGGTCCATTGGTTGGGTTTTCGGGGCATGTCGTGGCGCGGGTTTTTGACCGAATTTTCCCGATCGGTTAGTTTGGATCGTTCTCCGGATATTGTTGTTGTACATTTGGGTGGTAATGATTTGGGGTCTAAGCCGGTGAGAGAACTAATTCGACATATACGGTATGATCTTTTGCGATTGTGGGTATCCTTTCCAGGGATGGTTATGGTGTGGTCCGACATTGTGCCCAGGAAAACGTGGAGGGCAGCACGCTCTTTGAGGGGTATCAATAGGGCCCGGGTGAAGCTAAACAGGGCTGTGGCGAGTTTTCTTTCTCGTAACGGGGGGATGGCGTTTCGCCATTTTGAGTTGGAAGCTGGTGTGGGAAATTACTGGAGGAGTGATGGCGTTCATTTGAACGATATCGGTTTGGATTTGTGGATGTTGGCAATACAAGAAGGGGTGGAGAGGGCCATGGCGGTGGTGGGGCACTCGCGAGCCTGAGGTGGTCAGTGCTGCTCATGGTTGGCGGGGGGCGGGGTTCTTGGAGTTGGTTTCATGGGGCTGATCTGGCTGGTTTACTGGCTCTGGACGGGGATTTGAACTCGGGAGCTTTGGGGTTGGTTTGCCCGGTAAACGGGTTACATGGTGCCCTCGAGCTGGTGGTTACGGCTAAGGGTAAAGAAGGGGTTTTTCCATGTTGGTTTTGGGCTTTGCCTATTAGGTGCCAGATTTATTAGCTCCAAGAACCCTCCCCTCAAGTTTTTATACAAATGTATAAATGGTTGTTATGTTGGTTATTTAATAAAATGGCCGCTGTGGCCAAAATTATCCAAAGAAATTAATTGTTGTGTTTTATTTAAGGGGGCATTAATTGGTCCTGGCAGGGGGGTACAAGGATCAATGTGGTAAGAGAGGCCTGGTAGCTCGGAGGTCCCATTTTGGAATACGCAGTCATGATAATACAGCAGGAGATCGCAGAGGATACCTTTTGTGAGGTAAAATATTTTTTAAAAACAGTCAGTGAAATATTTTACCTCACAAAATGAATTTACTGTGATCCCCTGCTGTAATGGCAGTATTATCTTTTGCTTCCTGCCTTGCTCAGGAGATGTGGTATGCTCCGTACACGGTCAGACACAGTCAATTTTTAAAATGAACTTTCGTTCATGGGAAAACTCCTTTAATGTGACCAGCTTCCTCTGCCTGTAGACACGTTGCGCATCTGCCTCCGGGATCAGCCAAATGATTCACTGCACCTGCGCGTAATTCACACCAGGCGCAGTAAATCCGACCGCCACCATCTCTGTGCAGACAGATAGCTGCGGTCACATTAAAACTGCGCATGCACTTCTCCTGTACAAAGATGGCAGTAGTCAGTGAATCATTCGGCTGATCCTGGCGGTGGCGTGTTTGCGACAGTGTTCCGCTGGTGGTACCACGCAAGAGGCTGCATGAGTGTGTGACAGTGTGTGTGAGTGTGTGACAGTGTGTGTGAGAGTGTGTATGTGTGAGTGAGTGTGTGTGTGTGTGTGGTTCCTACGGCGTATAGAGTGTGTGTGTGTGCATGTGGTGCGACAGTGTTCCGCTGGTGGTACCACGCAATAGGTTGATACCAGCAGCAGGTTCCTTATTGAGACACCCATCACTTGGGTGTCCCAATATGGCGGTCGGTGAACTTCCTCCGCTTGGAATTCTGGGATACAGTGACATCTGGACAGTACAGGAAATTAAAATATTACAAGGCAATTATATAAATAGATATAGCCACATACATATGTATCATATGCTCACTTATTATGTACAGTGCCTTGTGAAAGTATTCGGCTCCCTGGAACGTTTCAACCTTTTCCCACATATCATGCTTCAAACATAAAGATACCAAATGTAAATTTTTGGTGAAGAATCAACAACAAGTGGAACACAATTGTGAAGTTGAACAAAATTTATTGGTTATTTTAAATTTTTGTGGAAATTCAAAAACTGAAAAGTGGGGCGTGCAATATTATTTAACCCCTTTACTTTCAGTGCAGCAAACTCACTCCAGAAGTTCATTGTGGATCTCTGAATGATCCAATGTTGTCCTAAATACCTAATGATGATAAATATAATCCACCTGTGTGTAATCAAGTCTCCGTATAAATGCAGCTGCTCTGTGATAGTCTCAGGGTATGTTTCCACGTTCAGGAAACGCTGCGTTTTTGACGCTGCGTTGAGCTGCAGCGTCAAAAACGCAGCGTCCAGATGTTACAGCATAGTGGAGGGGATTTCATGAAATCCCGTCTCCACTATGCATTAAGGCTACGTTCACATTTGCGTTCTGCCGGGCTGCGTCGGGCACAGCCGCGGCGACGCATGCGCCATGCGCCCCTATATTTAACATGCGTTTTGCGATGCATGCGTCTTCTTTGCCGCAAGCGTTAGAGCGCAGAGGACGCAACAAGATGCATTTTTTTTGCGTCCAAAATCCGGCAAGAAAAGGACGCATGCGTCGCAAAACTATGCGTTTTGCATGCGTTCTTGTTTGCGTTGTGCGTTGCGTCGCCGACGCAGCCCCGCACAACGCAAATGTGAACGTAGCCTAAAAGACGCATGCGGCATACCTGCGAAAATGCACATGCGGTGCGTCTTTAGAACGCAACATGTCCTTACATTGCAGAAAAAAATGCAAGGACAGCGCAGGTGACCTGCCAGTGACCTCAGGTGCAGATTTGGTCAGGATTTTACCTGCATAAAATCCTGACCAAATCCTGATGCAATCCTGAACGTGGACACATACCTTCAGAGTTCTGTTTGAAGCACAGAGAGCATCATGAAGGCTGAACTGGATGGACAAATGTCTTTTTTCGGCCTTACTAACTATGTTACCATGAAGACTAAGGAACACAACAGGCAGGTCCATGATACTGTTGTGGAGAAGTTTAAAGCCGGATTTGGATACAAAATTATTTCCAAAACTTTAAACATCCCAAGGAGCACTGTGCAAGCGATCATATTGAAATGGAAAGAGTATCATACCACTGCAAATCTACCAAGACCAGATCAGGCGCTGTCCGGTTTTTCACCGGACACAAAAAACGTTTTGTCCGGCCACCGGATCCAACATTTTTGCCGGATCCAGCAAAAAACAGACAAAACGGAAGGCCATCCGGCACAATCCGGCACTAATACAAGTCTTTCGCCAGATCCGTTGTTTTGAAAATTCACCGGATTGTGCCTGACGGCGAAAAACAGATGTGAGAAAGTAGCCTTAATGTGTACTTACTGGGTGTGTGGAATCAGTGTCTTGTCCCTCCACCCAGACATGCATTTCAGCCACACTTCTTCAGAGGGAGTCTGAGGATACTATGTTTTTTTATTATCTTTTGTTTTCATTAAATATTTAATAAATTGTTACTAATTAAAAAATCCTTTTATATATGTGATTTTTCTGTTAACTCCTCACTATGTGTGGGATTATAGTATAACAGACGGGATAACTATATACTAAAGGACTGTTCTATACATAATAAGTGAGTACAGTCAGGGTTGGACTGGGGTGTCTGGAACCCACAGGAGGAATTGACCCTAGGGGCCCACCCTTCAGCTATATGCAAATACCCATAAGCAGATATCCCTGTTATAGTGGAGCATCGACTGTAAAACAAAGGCGGCTCCTGCACATCTACTTTGCTCCACCATAACTGGGATGTACAATTAAGGTAGTTTGCATTAAAGGGGATCTTTGGTTAAAACAATTTATCACCAATCCATGGGTTCTACAAGATTAGTGATCATTTAGGCCCAACCATTAGAAACTGCACAGATCGGAAGAATGGGGAAGTTTTAGCCCTTGCAGGACACTTTTCCCCATTTTAAAATGGAGTGGCAGGTGGGATGTCTGACTGCAGCTCCATTCAATCTCTTTGGGGCTTCCAGAAAAAAAAGCGCAGCACTCGCAGCCACTGATGGAATGAATGGATCAGTGGTCACGTTCCACATGATTCTATAATCTAATGGGGAAAAAATGTCTATATTCTGCTGATTGGGTCCAAGCAGTCAGACCCCCACCAAACAATACATTATCACTAATCCCGTGGAGAGGTGATTACTTATATTCACAGTAGAACCCCTGTAAGTGCATCTTGTTCCAAGTATGTAATCTTTAATGGAAATAAAGAATCTTCTAATCAATATCAGAGAGAACATATGACCGCCAGATAGAGCACAATCCCCTATACCTTGACCAATGCTACCACATACAGGGAAGAAATACGACCACACTATGACCAGACCACATAGTGACGGAATAATATCACATACAGGGAAGAAATACCACCACACCATGACTAGACCACATATTACCATCACATAGTGACCAAATAATACCATATACAAGGGAAAAATACAGTCAAACCATGACCATACCACATAGTGACCGAATAATACCACATACAAGGAAAAATACAGCCACACCATGATCACACCACATAGTGACCTAATAATGCCACATACAAGAGACAAATACCACCACACAATGGCCAGACCACATAGTGACCAAATAATATCACATACAAGGAGCAAATACTGCCACATCATGACCACGCCACATAGTGACTGAAAAATACAACATACAAGGGACAAATACTGCCACATCATGACCAGACCGTGTATTGCAACCAAACAGTGACCGAATAATACCTCATACAGAAGACAAAGACCACCACCCCATGACTGGACTACTTGTTCCACCGCATAGTGACCGAATAATACCATATACAGTGCAGACCAAAAGTTTGGACACCCCTTCTCATTTAAAGATTTTTCTGTATTTTCATGACTATGAAAATTGTACATTCACACTGAAGGCTGTTGTGAATTCTGCTCTTGGGCTCCCTCCGGTGGTTGTTGATGGTAATGCAGTTATTCCTGAGCAGCAGTCTTGGACAGGTGTTTCTACTAATTGCAATTCTGACTTGGGGATTTAGCTGCGCAGGACTCATTAGTCTGTTGTGAATTCTGTGGCAGAGCTCCCTCCTGTGGTCACAAGTGGTACTTTGGCTGATTCTGTCTGTGAGCTTCCGTTGGTGGAGGAGAGTGGTACTGCGGCTTCTGAGTTTCTTTCCTCAGGTGATGTGGTGAAGTCGTTAGGTGCTGCTCTATTTAACTCCACCTGGTGCTCTGATCCTGGCTTCCAGTCAATGTTCTAGTATTGGACTTGTTTCCTCCTGGATCGTTCCTGTGGCCTGCTGCTCTGCATAGCTAAGTTCCGCTTTTGTTATTTTGTTATCTGTTTTTTCTTTCCAGCTTGCATATTTGGTTTTTCTTGCTTGCTGGTAGCTCTGGGACGCAGAGGGTGTACCTCCGTGCCGTTAGACGGAACGGAGGGTCTTATTGCCCCCTTTGCGTGGTTGTTTGTAGGGTTTTGTGTTGACCGCAAAGTTACCTTTCCTATCTTCGCTCTGTTCAGAAAGTCGGGCCTCACTTTGCTAAATCTATTTCATCTCTACGTTTGTCTCTTCATCTTACTCACAGTCATTATATGTGGGGGGCTGCCTTTTCCTTTGGGGTATTTCTCTGAGGCAAGGTAGGCTGTTTTTCTATCTTTAGGCTAGCTAGTTTCTCAGGCTGTGCCGAGTTGCATAGGGAGCGTTAGGCGCAATCCACGGCTGCCTCTAGTGTGGTTGGAGAGGATTAGGGATTGCGGTCAGCAGAGTTCCCACGTCTCAGAGCTCGTTCTATGTTTTTGGGTTATTGTCAGATCACTGTATGTGCTCTGACTACTATGTCCATTGTGGTACTGAATTACCTAATCATAACATTAGTCCTTGCCAGTAGTCAATGTTCCTTTGGAAGTGTTGGTCCTCTGCCTGGCCTCCCCTGCTTGCTGCCAATTCAGCAAAGATAAGTGTTTGCTTCATTTTTTAGACACACTGCTGTGTGTTTATTTTCTGTGCTTATCTTGTTTCTATTTTGTTCCTGCTAGACTGTGCCTGATGTTTTTCTCAGTCTAGTTGGACTCGCTGGAGTCGCAGAGATACTCTCCACATCTTTAGTTAGGTGGTGGAGTTTTTGTATTTTTCTGCTGTGGATATTTTGTAGTGTTTTATGCTGACCGCATAGTATCCTGTACTATCCTTTCCTATCTAGGTAGAAGTGGCCTCCTTTGCTTATCCCTGTTTTCTGTCTGCGTGTGTCTTTTCCTCTCCTACTCACAGTCATTATTTGTGGGGGGCTACCTATCCTTTGGGGGTCTACTCTGAGGCAAGAGAGTTTTCCTATTTCCATCTTTAGGGATATTTAGTTCTTAGGCTGTGTCGAGGTGTCTAGGTCTGGTTAGGCACACCCCACGGCTACTTCTAGTTGCGGTGATAGGATCAGGGTTTGCGGTCAGTAAAGTTACCACTGCCCCAGCGAAGGTCATTTCATGCAGCTCCAAGGCCACCTGATCATACCAGAAGGCATCAAAACTATGAATTAACACATGTTGAATTATATTATATATGTTATTATATGTTAAGTATATAATTTATATACTTAACAAAAATTTGTGAAACAACTGAAATTATGTCTTATATTCTAGGTTCTTCAAAGTAGCCACCTTTTGCTTTGATGACTGCTTTGCACATTCTTGACATTCTCTTGATGAGCTTAAAGAGGTTGTCACCGGGAATGGTCTTCCAACAATCTTGAAGGAGTTCCCAGAGATGCTTAGCACTTGTTGGCCCTTTTGCCTTCACTCTGCGGTCTAGCTCACCCCAAACCCTCTCAATTTGGTTCAGGTCATGTGTCTGCTGCTAGAACTCTGTGTGGCATTGACCTGGTCTCTAATCTGAGCTGCTGTTAACCAGTGATTTCTGAGGCTGGTCACTCGGATAAACTTATCCTCAGAGGCAGAGGTGACTCTTGGTCTTCCTTTCCTGGGGCAATCCACATGTGAGCCAATTTCTTTGTAGCGCTTGATGGTTTTTGCTACTGCACTTGGGGACATTTTCAAAGTTTTCCCAATTTTTCGGACTGACTGACCTTCATTTCTTAAAATAATGATGGCCACTCGTTTTTCTTTACTTAGCTGCTTTTTTCTTGCCATAATACAAATTCAAACATTCTATTCAGTAGGACTGTCAGCTGTGTATCCACCAGACTTCTGCACGACACAACTGATGGTCCCAACACCATTTAAGAGGAAAGAAATTCCACTTATTAAACCTGACAGGGCACACCTGTGAAGTGAAAACCATTCCTGGTGACTACCTCTTGAAGCTCATCAAGAGAATGCCAAAAGTGTGCAAAGCAGTCATCAGAGCAAAAGGTGGCTACTTTGAAGAACCTAGAATATAAGACATAATTTCAGTTGTTTCACACTTTTTTGTTAAGTATATAATTCCAATTAAAATAATAAATACCGCGCTACAAGGGTTAAAAGCTGGTTAAAATCTACAGATTAATTATTGCTGCACCTGAGTGCAACAAGCTTGGCAAAATAAAGTGAACAAACTATACTAGTGTTCACACAATCGTCGGCTCACACTGATTCAGCCTGCAGTTAAAGTACTTAGCAATTTATATGTGCACTATATGTAATATGATAGAAATAAATAAATAGTAGAGCACATACCATGATGGTGTAGCTAGTAACTGGAACTGAGCGGACCCCCGGATACATGCGGTACTCCACAGCGGGGGACCAGAGGTTAGTAAATAGAAGTGTTCCTCAGACAGTGGCGTAGGAAGGGGGTGCGGGGGGGGCGGTCCGCCCCGGGCGGCACAATGTGGGGGGCGGCCGGCGCTGCTGGAGAAGAAAAAAAAAAAAAAAAAGACGCCCCTTTAAATCTTCGGGCGGCGCCGTCCGCCGCCACGACCAGGGCCAGCTCCCCCCACCCCCGGGCCCCGCCCCCGCTCTAATACTCACCTCTCCTGGTTCCTGCGGCGCCGGCAGCTGCAGCGTCCTCTGACTCTGCGACGTCTCAGAGCAGAGGGCGCGATGACGTCACTACTGTGCGCGCCGCTCAGCCTCTCTGTCCTGAGCGTCGCAGAGCCGGAGAGACGCTGACTGGCTGCACCGGACCTGCGCTGGGAACGGGAGAGGTGAGGATTTTACTTTTTTTTTTTTTTCTTTATGTCTGACTGTCTGGGGCTGGGGCAATGCTGGACACACTGGGGCAATACTGGAGACCATGGGGCAGATTGCTGGACACACTGGGGCAATACATGAGACCATGGGGCAGATTGCTGGACACACTGGGGCAATACAGGAGACTATGGGGCAGATTGCTGGACACACTGGGGCAATACTGGAGACCATGGGGCAGATTGCTGGACACACTGGGGCAATACATGAGACCATGGGGCAGATTGCTGGACACACTGGGGCAATACAGGAGACCATGGGGCAGATTGCTGGACACACTGGGGCAATACAGGAGACCATGGGGCAGATTGCTGGACACACTGGGGCAATACAGGAGACCATGGGGCAGATTGCTGGACACACTGGGGCAATACTGGAGACCATGGGGCAGAATGCTGGACACACTGGGGCAATACAGGAGACCATGTGGCAGAATGCTGGACACACTGGGGCAATACAGGAGACCATGGGGCAGATTGCTGGACACACTGGGGCAATACAGGAGACCATGGGGCAGATTGCTGGACACACTGGGGCAATACTGGAGACCATGGGGCAGAATGCTGGACACACTGGGGAAATACTGGAGACCATGGGGCAGAATGCTGGACACACTGGGGCAATACAGGAGACTATGGGGCAGATTGCTGGACACACTGAATACTGGAGACCATGGGGCAGATTTCAGGATACATTGAGGCAATGCTGGAGACCCTGGGCAGACTTCTGGACATACTGGGGCAATACTGGAGACCATGGGGCAGATTGCTGGACACACCGGGGCAATACTGGAGACCATGGGGCAGAATGCTGGACACACTGGGGCAATACAGGAGACCATGGGGCAGATTGCTGGACACACTGGGGCAATACTGGAGACCCTGGGGCAGATTTCTGGACACATTGAGGCAATGCTGGAGACCCTGGGGCAGACTTCTGGACACACTGGGGCAATGCTGGACACTGGGGCAGATTGCTGGACACACTGGGGGTAATATGCTGGACACACTGGGGCAATGCTGGACACTGGGGGTAATATGCTGGACACACTGGGGCAGACTGCTGGACACACTGGGGCAGATTGCTGGACACACTGGGGGCAGTGCTGGACATACTGGGGCAGATTGCTGGACACACTGGGGGTAATATGCTGGACACACTGGGGCAGATTGCTGGACAACATGGGGGTAATATGCTGGACACACTGGGGCAGATTGCTGGACAACATGGGGGTAATATGCTGGACACACTGGGGGCAGGACTTGAGGCATGGGCAGAATGTAGATACGGGGCATGATTGGAGACACGGGGCAGGATTGGATCATGGGGCAGGACGGATACGATGGAGGCTGGTGGGGCAGGATGTGGAGATCATATGGGGTAGAATGGATACTCATGAGGGCAGGATGCGAGAACATATGGCTGGAGCCAGGAATGAGAAACGGGGCCAGGGTGGGGAATATTATTACCATAGGGGCTAATTAAGGGATATTATTACTGCAGTGATGTATTTATTTTATTTTTTTGAGTATACTGTTTTAAATGGGGGGGCGGTCCTGTTACTGTGCAGAGTGACACTATATCACCTTTTTTTCTTCATGTGATGTAATGTAGAAGTTGTGAAAAATTAAGTAATGTGTTCTGCAAGCGGAGCTCGAGATAACTGTGTTATTTCCTGCAGAAACGAGTCCTGGCTGGAAGGAATGATGGTGGTCTGTGCTGGATGAAAGATGAAGGACTTCACCTAGAGACGTCACTGGTGAGTCAGTGTTACCTATACACTGACACTATACACTGTATACTATATAGAGGTCCTGTGTATAATGTCACCAGTGATCTCTGTATTACCTCTACACAGACACTGCATACGAAGTACAGATCTCCTGTGAATACTGGCACTTATGGTGATAGTATTGTGGTTTTTTTTTTATTACTGATCAGTATTGTAGTATTCAGTCACTATGTGGTGGTAATATGTGGTCTGGAAATGGTGTTGTGGTATTTGTCCCTTGTATGTAGTATTATTCGGTCACTATGTGGCCTGGTCATGGTGTGGTGGTATTAAGTCACAGGTGTGGCATGTGGGGGTGACACCATTAGGCCCAGTTTAAGTTCTACAAAACAGGAAAACCGTTTTTGGTAACCTTTGTGTGTATTGAGCCGGGGGGGGGGAGGGGCGCCAAACTCGGGAACAGCCCCGGGCGGCAAAAGCTCTAGCTACGCCTCTGTCCTCAGAGCAGTGGTAATCAGCTGGGCACGCACCGGATACCACTAGATCAGTCAGAGGACCAGGTGCCGATGAACATTACAGAGCCAGGAATCATCCCGGCCGGAGGCGATCCTGGGTGTACTGAAAAAATGGCCGACGCTGCTGCGCAGCGTGTGACGTCACAGGCCTACGGAGTCATACTGCCCAGCTGATCGCCACCGCTCTGAGGAACACTTCTATCTACTAACCTCTGGTCCCCCGCTGTGGAGTACCGCATGTATCCGGGGGTCCGCTCAGTTCCAGTTACTAGCTACACCATCATGGTATGTGCTCTACTATTTATTTATTTCTATCATATTACATATAGTGCACATATAAATTGCTAAGTACTTTAACTGCAGGCTGAATCAGTGTGAGCCGACGATTGTGTGAACACTAGTATAGTTTGTTCACTTTATTTTGCCAAGCTTGTTGCACTCAGGTGCAGCAATAATTAATCTGTAGATTTTAACCAGCTTTTAACCCTTGTAGCGCGGTATTTATTATTTTAATTGGTCTATTTGTTTTTTTGGTAGAGTGTGCACGGATCTGCCTGAATACCTGCAGCACTTGGGTTGTCTATTTAGTAGCGCCAGTGTGTTCTATTGTTGTGCAAGTATATAATTCCACATGTATTAATTCATAGTTTTGATGCCTTCAGTGTGAATGTACAATTTTTATAGTCATGAAAAATCTTTAAATGAGAAGGTGTGTCCAAACTTTTGGTCTGTACTGTATAAGGAACAAATAATACCACACCATGACCAGACCACATATTACCATCATTAGTGACATTATACACAGAAGCTCTGTATATAGTGTATAGGTTATACATTGATCACCAATTACATTATACTCAGGAGCTCTGTATATAGTGTGTAGGTAATACAGTGATCACCAGTGTGCGGGTACATATAATACACTGAACATTCTGAATGTTTTCTTTCTACAGAAGCCAATATCACCAATGTGTCTAGCTAAAGTCCTTCATCTTCTCTTTTCTTCATACCGCACAGACCACAATCACTTCTTCATCTGCACAAAATAACACAGTCATCAATAGCTAATCACTTCCAGTGCACATTCCACACTTTTTCCCTGACTTCTACACTACATCAGATGAAGAAAAAAAGCGATGTATTGCCACCCTTTTGCTTCCCCCTTGGAAAACAGTTTTATGGAAAGTAAATTATATTACATTTGTAATAACATCCCTAATTGGACGCTAAAGAAATTATGCTCCTTACTCGTCACCATAAACTAATAAACTATGTTCCTCATTCTGGCCCCCAAACAGTAATTAAGTCCCTCATCCTGTCTCCCTTTATTTAATTATCTAATCTAGCCTGGTCCCCTTTGTTTAATAATATGCCCCAGCTTGGCCCCCTATGTCCCTTATCCAGCCTGGCTCACTAAATCCCTTGTCCAGCCTGGCCCTCCGATATATCCATCCTGGCCAGTAGCATAGCTATCGGGGGGGTGGGGTGGCAGAGGGTGCGAACGCCCCGGGCACGGAGCTCTGAGGGGGCCCACCCTGAGCTACGCTACTGTAACTGTATCGATGTACGCAGAGCAGGGAGAATCGATCTCCCTGCTCTGCTGCCCAGCTGCTATGAGGCCCCTGAGCAAGTGGGGGGGCCCGGATGCCATCAGTGGGCCCCCTGCCATCATCGGAAGATCAGCTGTACCGGAAGATCAGCTCCTTCTCAGATCATCCCCCTCTCAGCGTCTGATGTCACCGATGCAGACACGGACAGGGGGCGCGATGATGTCACTAGCTGGCGCCCGCTGTCAGGAGATGAGAAGGCGCCCAGAGCTGTGGAGGAAGAGAGGTATTTATTTTTGTTTTTTACGGGTGCTGCCTTATATTACAGGGTCTGCCAATAGGGGTACTGTCTTATACTACAGGATCTGCCTATAAGGGTACTTCCTTATACTATAGGATCTGCCTATAGGGGGGCTGCCTTATATAACAGGATCTGCCTATAGGGGTGCTGCCTTATATTACAGGGTCTGCCTATAGGTGTGCTGCCTTATACTACAAGATCTGCCTATAGGGGGCTGCCTTATATTACAGGATCTGCCTATAAGGGGGCTGCTTTATACTACAGGGTCTGCCTATATGGGGGCTGCCTTATACTACAGGATCTGCCTATAGGGGTGCTGCCTTATACTACAGGATCTGCCTATAGGGGCGATGCCTTATATTACAGGATCTGCCTATAGGGGTGCTGCCTTATACTACAGGATCTGCCTATAGGGTGGCTGCCTTATACTACAGTATCTGCCTATGGAGTACTGTCTAATATTGCAGGGTCTGCCTATAAGGGTACTGCCTTATACTACAGGATCTGCCTATAGGGTGGCTGCCTTATACTACAGGATCTGCCTATAGGGGTACTGCCCTATACTACAGGATCTGCCTATAGGGGGCCTGTCTTATATTACAGGGTCTGCCTATAGATGTGCTGCCTTATACTACAGGATCTGCCTATAGGGGTACTGCCCTATACTACAGGATCTGCCTATAGGGGGCCTGTCTTATATTACAGGGTCTGCCTATAGATGTGCTGCCTTATACTACAGGATCTGCCTATAGGAGTACTGCCTTATACTACAGGATCTGCCTATAGGGGGGCTGCCTTATACTACAGAATCTGCCTATAAGGGGGCTGCCTTATACTACTGGGTCTGATTATAGGGGGCTGCCTTATATTACAGGATATGCCTGTAGGGGGACTGCCTTATACTATAGGATCTGCCTATAGGGGGCTGACTTATACTACAGGATCTGCCTATAGGGGGGCTGCCTTATATTGCAGGATCTGCCTATAAGGGGGCTGCCTTATACTACAGGGTCTGCCTATATGGGGGCTGCCTTATACTACAGGATCTGCCTATAGGGGCGATGCCTTATATTACAGGATCTGCCTATAGGGGTGCTGCCTTATGCTACAGGATCTGCCTATAGGGGGGCTGCCTTATACTACAGGATCTACCTATGGAGTCCTGTCTTATATTACAGGGTCTGCCTATAGGGTTACTGCCGTATACTACAGGATCTGCCTATAGGGTGGCTGCCTTATACTACAGGATCTGCCTATAGGGGTACTGCCCTATACTACAGGATTTGCCTATAGGGGGCCTGTCTTATATTACAGGGTCTGCCTATAGATGTGCTGCCTTATACTACAGGATCTGCTTATAGGGTGGCTGCCTTATACTACAGGGTCTGCGTATAGGGGGGCTGCCTTATATTACAGGATCTGCCTGTAGGAGGACTGCCTTATACTATAGGATCTGCCTATAGGGGGATGCCTTATACTACAGGATCTGCCTATAGGGGGGGCTGCCTTATATTGCAGGATCTGCCTATAGGGGTGCTGCCTTATACTACAGGATTTGCCTATAGGGGGGCTGCCTTATACTATAGGATCTGCCTATGGGGGTACTGTCTTATATTATAGGGTCTGCCTATAGGTGTGCTTCCTTATACTACAGGATCTGCCTATAGGGGTACTGCCTTATACTACAAGATCTGCCTATGGGGGTACTGTTTTATATTACAGGGTCTGCCTATAGGTGTGCTGTCTTATACTACAGGGTCTGCCTATAGAGGGGCTGCCTTATACTACAGGATCAGCCTATAGGGGGGCTTCCTTATACTACAGGATCTGCCTATAAGGGTACTGCCTTATACTACAGGATCTGCCTTTTGGGGGCTGCCTTATACTACAGGATCTGCCTATGGGGGTACTGTTTTATATTACAGGATCTGCCTATAGGGGTGCTGCCTTATATTACAGGATCTGCCTATAGGGGTGCTGCCTTATATTACTGGGTCTGCCTATAGGGGGGCTGCCTTATACTACAGGATCTGCCTATGGGGGTACTGTCTTATATTACCGGGTCTGCCTATGGGGTGCTGCCTTATATTACAGGGTCTGCTTATAGGGGTGCTGCCTTATATTACAGGGTCTGCCTATATGGGTCCTGTTTTTTACTACAGGATCTGCCTATGGGGGTGCTGTTTTATACTGCAGGATCTGCCTATGGGGGTGCTGCATTATACTATAGTCTCTGCCTATGGGGCTGCATTATACAATATATAGTAGGCCTATGGGTAGTGCATAATACTATATGGAGGCTTATGGGGAGTGCATTATACTACATTTAGGACTATCTAGTGCATTATACTATATGGAGGCTATCTAGGGGGCCATCATACAATGTGGAGATTACAGTGAGGGGGCCATCGTACAGTGTGGGGATTACAGTGAGGGGGCATTATACTGTGTACAAGAGAGCATCATACTGTGTATAGGGGAGCAGTACGGTGGGAGACTCGGGACACTATTAAATGTAAAGTGGGCACTTATTGTTATAGGGGAACTCAGGTTACTGTGACTTTCAAAGGGGCACACAGGGCATTATTACTTTCTAAGGGTAAAATATGGGCATTGTTTTCTAGGGCACTATTCCCGGCATTGCTATATTATAGAGGGGTGCTTTAGAATTTAAGGGCACAGAGAATCACACAGCAGGTGTAGTAATTGCGATAAATACGGCGGCAGCGGCTCAGTATTGGGATATCAGGTGCAGTAATAGGGACACATACGGCAGCAGCGGCTCAGTATTGGGGTATCAGATGCAGTAATAGGGACACATATGGAAGCAGCGGCTCAGTATTGGGGTATCAGATGCAGTAATAGGTGCACATACGGCAGCAGAGGCTCAGTATTGGGGTATCAGGTGGAGTAATAGGGACACATACGGCAGCAGCGGCTTAGTATTGGGGTATCAGGTGCAGTAACAGGGACACATATGGCAGCAGTGGCTCAGTATTGGGGTATCAGGTGCAGTAATACGGACACATACTGCGCCAGCAGCTCAGTATTGGGGTATCAAATGCAGTAATAGGTGCACATACGGCAGCAGAGGCTCAGTATTGGGGTATCAGGTGGAGTAATAGGGACACATACGGCAGCAGCGGCTTAGTATTGGGGTATCAGGTGCAGTAATAGGGACACATACGGCAGCAGCGGCTCAGTATTAGAGTATCAGGTGCAGTAATAGGGACACATATGGCCGCAGCGGCTCAGTATTGGGGTATCAGGTAGAGTAATAGGGACACATATAGCAGCAGCGGCTCAGTATTGGGGTATCAGGTGGAGTAATAGGGACACATACGGCAGCAGCGGCTTAGTATTGGGGTATCAGGTGCAATAATAGGGACACATATGGCAGCAGTGGCTCAGTATTGGGTTATCAGGTGCAGTAATAGGGACACATATGGCAGCAGTGGCTCAGTATTGGGGTATCAGGTGCAGTAATACGGACACATACTGCGCCAGCAGCTCAGTATTGGGGTATCAGGGGCAGTAATAGGGACACATACGGCCGCAGCGGCTCAGTGTTGCTGTATCAAGGGCAGTAATAGGGACACATATGACAGCAGCGGCTCAGTATTGAGGTATTAGGTGCACTAATAGGGACACATACGGCAGCAGCAGCTGCTCAGTATTGGGGTATCAGGTGCAGTAATAGGGACACATACGGCAGCAGCGGCTCAGTATTAGGGTATCAGGTGGAGTAATAGAGACACATATGGCTGAAGCTGCTCAGTATTGGGGTATCAGTTGCAGTAATAGAGACAAATATGGCAGCAGTGGCTCAGTATTGGGGTATCAGGTGCAGTAATAGGGACACATACGGCAGCAGCGGCTCAGTATTGGGGTATCAGGGGCAGTAATAGGGAAACATACGGCAGCAGCAGCTCAATATTGGGGTATCAGGGGCAGTAATAGGGACACATACGGCCGCAGCGGCTCAGTATTGCTGTATCAAGGGCAGTAATAGGGACACATATGACAACAGCGGCTCAGTATTGGGGTATTAGGTGCACTAATAGGGACACATACGGCAGCAGCAGCTGCTCAGTATTGGGGTATAAGGTGCAGTAATAGGGACACATACGGCAGCAGCGGCTCAGTATTAGGGTATCAGGTGGAGTAATAGAGACACATATGGCTGAAGCTGCTCAGTATTGGGGTATCAGTTGCAGTAATAGAGACAAATATGGCAGCAGTGGCTCAGTATTGGGGTATCAGGGGCAGTAATAGGGAAACATACGGCAGCAGCGGCTCAGTATTGGGGTATCAAGGGCAGTAATCGGGACACATATGGCAGTGCGGCTCCGTATTGGGGTATCAGGTGGAGTAATACGGAAGGACTCATACGGCAGAAGTGGCTCAGTATTGGGGTAACAGCAGGATGAGGAGTTTGTGCAGGTTGACAATAGATGGTGATGGGGCGGGAATGTTAGAAATGAAATATGTCTTTGTTGTATTCTCTGCAGAAGAGTCGTGGCTGGAAGAAGTGACAGTCTGGGCCAGATGGAAAAGACGGGAAAAGTGAACGATTTTATCAGAAAGGACGTCAGTGGTAAGTCATTATCTGTAACTCTGCTGTGATCTCTTTATATGTTCTGCAAGGCTGGTATCTACCACTGACCATATGGAGGTAATATCCATGTTGGTCTTTATATAGAGCTTATCTTCAGTAATAGCGCGGTCATCTGCTGAGGTTCTCCTCCACTATTAAGGTGCGTCACCCAGCTGTATTCAAGGTTACCTTGTTGGGGACCCACTCAGAAGTTTTGCCTCCCCTGAACCAAAACCATAGCTACGCCTTTGATCCTGACCCACATATGCCCCTTGTCCTGGCCCCATATATCCATCCTGCCCCCATATATTCATCCTGGCTGCCCCATATATCGATCCTGGCCCCCCATATATCAATCCTGGCCCCTATATGTCCATCCTGGCCCCCCTATATCTATCCTGGCTCTCAAATACCCCTTCTGGCCCTCCCAAATATCCATCCTGACCCCAATATGCCACTTGTCCGGGCCCCATATATCCATCCTGCCCCATATATCCATCCTGGCCCTCTCATATATCCATCCTGACCCCTCCATATATCCATCGTGGCTCCCCATATATCCATTCTGGCCTCCAATATATCCATCCTGGCCCCTGTATATATCCATCCTGGTCCCCTATATATACAACCTGGCACCTCCATATATGCATCATGGTCCCCCATATATCCATCCTGGCTCCACCCAAATATAGTATCCCTGGCCACCGCACCATGCCGCATCCACAGAAGGAAATAAAAAAAGAAGATTCCTCTTACCTGCCCGCACACCCGCTGCCGTGCAGCATCCTCATCCTCTACAGATCCGGTGTGCTCACGTACAAATGGCCACCAAAATAGCAGAAGCTGGCGGCTGACATGAATGCACCTGTTGAGACAGTGATGTCATACACTGGTGATGTCACTGTCATACGTCAGCTACGATGGGTGCATGTGTGGGGGCCAGCGACACTGTTTTACCCTCACCCTGTGTTGTCTGAGTAGTGTTATAAGTGTGGCAGCGCGGGGGTCAGTGCGTGCTCTCGTTCACTGGTCCGGCTGTCTTTAGAAAGACTGCATGGATCAGTGCTCATACCACTGAATGCCCGCTCTCTCTCCCCATGGGCAGAACACTACTCAAACAACACAGGGTGAGGGTAAAACAGTGTGGCAATAATTTATTGAACCACTATCACACAATACCATACAGAACAGACCCAGCAAATACCAAAAATGATGCAAATTATAAAGTCTAACCCTTCCGCTGACTCGCTGGGATTAGAACTGCTTCCAGTGCCGAATAGCCCCACCAGTGGCTCCCCGCTTTGGGTGGCCCCCTACAACGAGGAGGTAATGACAAGCTTAGGGTACGTTCACATTAGCGTCATGCGACGCAGCGTCGCCGACGCAACGCACGACGGATCGGAAACGCACGCAAAAACGCACCATTTTTGACGCATGCGTCGAACGGATGCGTCGTAAAACGCAGCGTTTTTTGTGCGTTTTTGTTGCATTTTCCCAAAAAACGCAGCGTTTTACGACGCATGCGTTGTCAAACAATGATGTTATCTTTCCACACAATTTAGTGTCTAGACACTAGATAACACCACCAATGAATAGAAGAGGGTGGGTCTAGTGTCTAGACACTAGATAATGCCACCAATGGGTAGATGAGGGTGGGTATTAATGTAATAGTGGTATATATACCCCGGTATAGATTATTTCCAACCATACAGCATCAGGATGGAGCGTACCATGGAGAGTATCTACCTCAATATTGAGCTGGAATTAGCACTTGCTATTGCTTATGCTATTGCCTGTCATGAACAGAGGAAAAGAGACAAACTACGGAGAAGGAGTCGTCGGCGTTTTTGGCTACACCCTATAGTGGAAGTGCGAGAGAGTCGTGGAGCCTACCATTGTCTGTTTGGCGAATTAAATGAGAACCAGGAGAAATACTTTGAATACACCAGGATGTCACAAAACAGCTTCCGATATCTGCTGCGTCTGGTGGAAGGAACCATTTCCAGGCAGGACACGCAGCTCCGTAAATCGATTTCCCCCGAAGAACGTCTGCTGGTGACTCTACGGTACGTAATGCAATGTGAAGGATTTATATGTTCTTGCCATTTTTTAAAGTAACGTGTTTTGGTTTTGTGGGGTGGGGGATTGTAATTAAGAATGAAAAATTCTTTCATAACAATTTAATTAATTACATTTATTTCTTTTTCTTCTTGTCAGTTTCCTTGCTACCGGAGAGACCTTGAGATCACTGCATTTCCAGTTTCGGATTGGAGTCTCCACACTGTCTGGTATTATTGCCGACACATGCCGCGCATTGTGGGACAACCTCCGTGAGGAATTTTTACCCATCCCTACAACAGAATTATGGCAGGCCAACGCCCAAAAATTCGAACAAGTGTGTTCTTTCCCTAACTGTATTGGAGCCGTGGATGGGAAGCACATTAGGATTACCAAGCCTTCCAGAAGTGGATCTCTGTTTTTTAATTATAAAAAATACTTTTCCACCGTGCTCATGGCAATTGCAGGTGCGGACTGCAGGTTTCTCGCTGTGGACATTGGAGCGTTTGGCCGTACAAATGATTCACGGACATTTAAGGAGTCTGATATGGGCCGAAGATTGTACGATAACAATTTTAATTTCCCCCAGCCACGACCTCTTCCCAACACCGAAGGCCCGGCCCTGCCATTTGTTGTGGTTGGGGATGAGGCTTTTCAAATGAGTGGCAACCTACTTAAACCGTACTCCAGTCGGGGGTTGGACCGCACCAAAAGTATATTTAATTATAGACTGTCCAGGGCCAGAAGAACTGTGGAGTGCGCCTTTGGAATCCTTGTCTCCAAATGGCGTATCTTAGGATCCGCTATAAATTTGAAAATTGAGACAGTGGATGAGGTGGTGAAGGCGTGTGTGGTTCTCCACAATTTTATTATTGATAAAGAGAGAGTCAACGTGGAACTCGATGAACCCATACCAAATCCATTGCCTGATTATCAAGATCATCCTCTGCGGACAACTGTGGAGATTGCTCATATGAGGGACCAATTTGCTGCATACTTTGTTTCAGATGTTGGCCGTGTTTCATGGCAAGATCAAATGGTTTAATTCATCTTGGTATTATGATGTCATGTAAACACTGTGGAGTCCATGTCATTTTACCATCCTATGTAAGGTTATTGTTATAATGTCCCCTGATTGTCTAATGCGTTGTGTTTTTAAATAAAGTTCTTGTGCCTTTCCGTTTTCACAAAACAAATCTCCCATATGTTTTTCCATAATAATCAAATTGTAAAATCCAATGTTATGTAAAGTAATGTGTGTCCCACAAAATTTATGTGAGCACCAGTACCCAAATGGACTGTGACAAAACAAAAAAATATTTCAGCCGTGTTTTCCATAGTTTTGACATAAACATGATCGGCTCCCACCTTGTCAACCATTTTTAATCCTGCAGACTATTTGCATAATGAACCTGGCTTGACAAGGAGGGAGACGATCATGTTTGCAAAACTCTACAGAGTTAACACTATTGGACTCAGGATGCTAAAATTCGTCCAGAGTCAAATAGTGGCGACACTGTGAACATTGCTACCACCTCACCTGACCAATATTCTTAAGGTACCGTAATAAAACTATTATCCAACGATACCGACCAGTGATACGACCGGACCGTGATCGTTGTTTAGTCGTCGCGTGGTTGCTGGAGAGCTGTCACACAGACAGCTCTCCAGCGACCAAAAAAGAGCAAGTCCCCGTGTAATCTGGGTAATGTTATGAAGCGCATGGCCGCACTCAAGATGTTTTCCCTGTTAATGTAATTTAAAAAAATTAAAAAACCCTTACATTCCAGTGTGTGACACGTCCATCGCCGTCATCTTTCCGTACTGTGCCAGCCCTAAAGCACAGCGTTTATTAAGTCAACGGTGTGCTCTGCTTTACGGGCGGGAATCACAGTGTCAGTCACTGCGGAAAGATGACGGCGAGGGACGTTGTTGACACCTTTTTTTTTTGGGGGGGGGTATTGCTCACTTATATTTGAGTGTTAAAAACACTGCGCTAGTAACCCAATATTCCCTTGTGTAAAACAAAGACATCGCTGGATCGGTGTCAAACACGCAGATCCAACAATGACAGCGTGTGATCAGTTACCCCAAAAAATTCCTAATCATTCGCTGACACCAATAATCTCACAGCAGGGGTCTAATCGTTGTACGATTTCAGAAAAGATAACGTTGGTTACACACAAAAACCAACTATATCGTTACTGAAATCGTGGTGTGATGGTACATTTTAAACTTGATATATTGAGCAATGCTGTTTGTGTTTGTAACATCTCATAGTACAATGAGCGACAGCCCTTTAAAAAAATGAAAAAAAAATTTTATAAAATATTGTCAGACATTGCACATCAGGTGTTACAAACACAATATTTGTGTATACGGCGCACGGTGTGATTTGGTGCAAACTTTATTTGAGACAATAAAAACTCAGTATTTTTAAAAAAAATAACAATTTATTAGGGACACAAAATAAAAGAAAAGGGAAATGTTAAGGGGTATCTATGTCAGCAACTAAGGGGGATTTATATACCCCACTTTTGGGGGGTGTTGAGGAGACCGAGGAGGAGGACGAGGGGGAGGAAGCAGCATAGTCTATGACACTAGACGGGATGCCAACATCAATCCAGCCAGTTGACGGTGGCGAGACTGCCAAAGCAGGAGGTGAGGGAGGAGGAGGGACGACCAGTGTCCTTGGCTGGCTACTCCGGCTCCGGGTAGACCCAGGCTGTGTACTAGGTGTACTCCTTGTAGACCCAGGCTGTGTACTGGGTGTACTCCGTGTTGACCCAGGCTGGGTACTTGGTGTGCTCCGGGTCGACCCAGGCTGTATACTGGTGGTTGTTTTGGGAGCAGCCATAGCCAAGGTTGTAGTGCTTGTCGTCGTCTTCTTCTTTTTTTTCCTCCTCTCTCCCTCTGGGTGTGGGTCGGCTTCCCGTCTGTGTGCCCTTGAAGTCCTGGCATGATCAGAACTTTGGGGCTGTGTTCTGTGGTGGCGGTGGCCCTTGGCACGCGGAGCTCTGTGGTGGTGCTCTGCAGCAGGAGTCGGAGTCATGGCAGCCAGCGATGGTACTGCGGGCACTGTAGTTGCTGACTGCATGACCCGAGCCTGCTGCAGAGCAGTGACATATGCGTTGTTGCAGCCCTGCATGACCGAAATCTGGAGTTCCGGCGTAAGATGTTCAACCATGCCCTTGTGAATGGCACTAAAAAAATGTTTGGCCGGCCTCGAGAGCTCCGATTCGATGTTTTCAAGACGCCGGTCGATATTGGACATTTTATCGCACAGCGCCTTGAAACCATTCTGAAATACGGTGCTCAAATGTAAAAATTCGGGCATGACCGCCCTGTCCGAGGCCCGCTGACGCTGTCGGGAAGACCCGAAGGAAGGAGCGACAGAGGCCTCGGCCAGGGGAACATCTGATGGACCGGCTGCCGGTTCGCCAGATTGTGGTGGTGCAGACCTGCTCTCGCTGTGGGATGGCTGCGACGGTTCAGATGGCGCTTCACGAAGGACCGCTCCAGAGGGTCGGACAGTCTCGCGGGTGCTGCTGTGTGTTCTGTGAAAACATAAGGAAACCATTAGTATACTAAATATAACATTTCACATGCGTCATTAATTAACTTTACCGGCGGTATCCATTGCCGCCGTTAATATTAACCTATTTTTAATATTGACACTGCATATGCCGCATCAATCTTAAAATAAAAAATGCATTTATTCAGTGCGGAGTGTGGGAGGCGACTCGGGGAATTTGCTGGCTCCTCTCCTGTGATACCTGGGGGGCGATTTCAACATTCCCATGAATCCGGTGGTAGACGTCTCTTCGGGTAAGACTTCATACTCGCTTTCTTCAATTGCTCGAATTAGGAAAAAAATGCGCGACATGAGATTAGTTGACATATGGAGGGTACTTCACCCGGGTACAAAGGATTACAGTTTTTTCTCACAAGTGCATAACACCTACAGCAGAATTGACTACTTTTTTATATCACACAACCTGCTGGTTCTCCCAGTGGAAGCAGAGATAGGTTCGATTTTGTGGTCGGACCATGCCCCGATATTTTTATCAATTCTGTTCCATTCTAATACAAAATCGGGCTTTTCGTGGCGCCTGAATGAGCACTTACTCCAAGACGCACAATGCAAAACCGATGTAGAAAAGACGATATCCAATTTCGTAGCAGACCATGGGGGGGGGACACCACATCTTCTCCCATGAAGTGGGAGGCCCTGAAAAGCGTGATACGGGGAGTTCTTATTTCACACGGTGCACGTTTGAAGAGGGAGAGGGTCGCAGAAATAATTAAACTCTCAGACCAAATTCATAAATTAGAAACACAACACAAAAAAGATCTTAACGAGGTTACATTCGCACACTTGTCCACAACCAGACAAAAGTTGCTCGCCTTACTGGTCCAAAAATCACGTTACCTCAGAGAAAGGCTCCGAAATCGCTTTTACCAATTTGGAAACAAAAGTGGCAAGATCTTGGCTAGATACATTAACCCACGGGGCCCAAATACATTTATCCCCTTCATTAAAAATGGGAAAGGGGAAAAGTTACATAGTACCAGAGACATCATCTCGAGCTTCAGTGACTACTACAAAGACTTATACAACATAGATGGCCACTACAAAGATCTGTCCATATCCGCTCTCCATAACAAAATCAATACGTATTTACATCAAAACAATATACCCCTTCTACCGGAGGACAGGATTCAGGGCCTAGAGGGGGAGTTCACGCTGGAGGAGGTCTTGGAAACTATTAAAGGTCTGAAACAAGGGAAAAGTCCAGGTCCAGACGGGTACTCAGCTGGGTTCTATAAATCATTCTCCTCATTATTGAGCCCGATTTTTCTTGAAGTGTGTAATTCGGTCTCCTCGGGTGGTTCCTTTCCCCCTCAGGCTTTGGCTGCTCATATCACGGTCATACCAAAACCAGATAGAGACCCCTCGTTATGTAATAATTACCGTCCGATATCTCTTATAAATTTAGACATTAAAATCTACGCGAAGATGATTGCAAATAGATTGAGCCCTCTCCTTCCACACGTGATAAACCAAGACCAGGTGGGTTTTGTCCCGGGTAGAGAGGCGCGCGACAACACCATTAGGACCATCTCTTTAATAGACAGGGCGGGATGGGAGGGGGGCGACCCCATGTGTATCCTGTCGATCGATGCTGAGAAGGCCTTCGACAGGGTGCACTGGGAGTTTTTGTTCCGGGCCCTGGCGGGGATTGGTCTGGGAGAAAATATGATGCACAGAATAAAGGCCTTGTATACCTCCCCCAGCGCCCAGGTGAAGGTGAATGGCACCCTTTCGGACGCGTTCGAGATACGGAATGGCACGAGGCAGGGGTGCCCGCTTTCCCCTCTCCTGTATATCCTGTCAATGGAATACCTGGCAACCGCCATACGCAATAACCCCTCCATAGGAGGAGTTAAATTAAGTTCGGAGGAACACAAGTTGGCGCTTTTTGCCGATGATATCCTCTTATATGTTACCTCCCCCATAACTAGCTTACCCAATATTATACTAGAATTATCGAAATTCGGTCACCTAAGCAATTTTAAAATTAATTCCCATAAATCCATGGCATTAAATATATCCCTACCACCATCTGAGGTGAGTAGGCTGCGAGCCTCTTTCCCGTTCGGTTGGCGCCTTGATTCACTTCCATATCTGGGGATCAGAATAACAGCCAAAACATCTGGTTTGTACGATGCAAATTTCAAAAAGGCGTTGCAAAAAGCGGAGCTGGACTTAGAGAAGTGGCATAAATTACAATTGTCCTGGTTTGGTAGAGTTAATGTAATTAAAATGGACTTGTTGCCTCGCCTTTTGTATTATTTCCAGACAATCCCATTATATCTTCCCGCGTCCTTTTTCTCACGACTCAAGAAAGCGGTCATCTGACTGGTCTGGTCCCATGCTAGATCAAGAATATCTCACTTTGTATTAAGCAGGTCCAAGAGGAGGGGGGGAATTGGCCTACCAGACTTCCTAGTATATAGTCGTGCCTCAATAGGTTCTTGCATATTAGACCTATATCATAGCAGCAACAACAAGAAATGGGTGGGCTTGGATGGTGATCTCGTTGGCGGGGATCCTCAGACGATATTGTGGAACACAGGAGGGGGGGGGCGAGGTCGAACCTTCCATTCATGACTAGAAACATGCTTCTACTTATTCGACAGAGTGGCAGAAATACTATAACTTCTACAGCCCCGGGTCCACTAACCCCAATTTACGACAATCCTCACTTCCCTGCAGGTCTCCGTAGGGAAAATTTCCTGAGTAAAAACAGAGCTTCAAAACCCATTATATTTGACTTCATAAACCAGACAGGTATTAAGTCCCTGCGGGAGGTATACCAGGGGGGGGAACCTCCTGAGGGCTCTTGGTTCTTTTACGAACAACTAAAGAGCTTCATAGGCACATCATTTAAACTCAACAAGTCCATGGGGGTGTTGACCCCTTTCGAGAAAATTTGTCTCGTGGAGGAGCCCCCGTCTCGTAAGGTGTCCCTCTTATATAATCTTTTCCAGGAGAGTCAGACTCCAACACATGACTTCCCAACATTTTTCTCAAGATGGGAGAGTGACTTGGGGATTTCATTATCCCAAGAGGAAAGGGATAAGATCTTGCTGTTCACCTTTAGGACTTCGCTGTCGGCCGTATCACAGGAGAGGAGTTACAAGGTTCTGTCGAGGTGGTATAGATGCCCCTGCCAGGTTCACACCATGTTCCCGGTGATACCGGATACTTGTTGGAGATGCTCATCAGAAAAAGGGACTTATGTCCATATCTGGTGGGAATGTCCACCCATAAAGAAATTCTGGATGCTGGTTTTTGATCTCCATAACAAATTAGCCTTTCGCAAAATACAACCCACAGTGGAACTAGCTCTCTTGTCTCTGTGTGACATGTCGATATCTGGTTTTAAGAGGAGTCTTCTCAGACATTTTCTTACGGCTGCCAGGAATTTGATTCCTAGATACTGGAAGCAAGATCGTTACTCCTCAGGCTCTGACTTTGTTGCGGAGCTTAACAACATTTACAGAATGGAACAATTGATAAGTGAATCCATGGGGGACTCGACAAAATTTTTTAACACTTGGGCTCCATGGATTGTATTCAGGGAGACCCCGGAACTGGATGCATGGTTGTCCAGGTCCTAATTCATATCTGGAACCGATCTGGGAGCGCTAGTGTAACGGCAGTGACCCATATCCTCTGACTTGCTGTTGCGGCCTGGAGCCAATGTTGATGACTCAATGTTCTTCTTTCCTCTACGTGGGGCCTGGGATCGGCCCGGGAGGAGTGTCGCACTCCTCACACATAGTGTACCCTCTTACATTCATCCGCTTTCCTTTCCCCTCCTCTCCCCTGTTGTGAATTCTGTGGCTGAGTTCACTTCTGTGGTCACAAGTGGTATTGCAGTCTCTGGGCTTCCTCCCTCAGGTGTTTTGGTGAGCTCGTTGGCTGCCTTGCTATTTAGCTCCACCTGAGTCTGTCTTCCTTGCTCCTTGTCAATGTTCCAGTGTTGGATCTGAGCTGCTGCATCTTTCCTTGGGCCTGCTGCTCTGCTAGATAAGTGCTTCTAGTTTGTTTTCTGTTTTTTCTGTCCAGCTTGCTATTAACTTTTGCTGGAAGTTCTGAGAAGCAAAGGGGTGCACCGCCGTGCTGTTAGTTCGGCACGGTGGGTCTTTTTGCCCCTTTGCGTGGTTTTCGTTTTAGGGTTTTTTGTAGACTGCATAGTTCTCTTTGCTATCCTCGCTCTGTCTAGAATATCGGGCCTCACTTTGCTGAATCTATTTCATTCCTACGTTTGTCTTTTCATCTTGCTAACAGTCATTATATGTGGGGGGCTGCCTATTCCTTTGGGGTATTTCTCTGAGGTAAGTCAGGCTTGTATTTCTATCTTCAGGCTAGTCAGCTCCTCAGGCAGTGCCGAATTGCATAGGTAGTGATAGGCGCAATCCACTGCTGCTTATAGTTGTGTGAGGATAGATCAGGTACTGCAGTCTACAGAGATTCCACGTCTCAGAGCTCGTCCTATTGTTTTTGGTTATTGCCAGATCTCTGTATGTGCGCTGATTACTGCACGCTGTGTTGCCTGATTGCCAGCCATAACAGTACAAGGAGCCACACCAATGATTCCCAATAGAGGGAAAAAAGAAATCCTGACATCATTTTTTTTTCTTAGCTCTGTCTTCAGTCTTTTTTTTCCCCTAGACATTAGAGTGCTTCAGGACACAGCTGTGGACATGGATATTCAGGCTCTGTGCTCCTCAATGGATAATCTCGTTGTAAATGTACAAAAGATTCAAGATACTATTGATCAGAAATCGATGCTAGAACCAAGAATTCCGATTCCTGATTTGTTTTTTGGTGACAGAACTAAGTTCCTGAGCTTCAGAAATAATTGTAAGCTATTTTTGGCCTTGAAACCTCATTCTTCTGGTAATCCTATTCAACAGGTTTTGATTATTATTTCTTTTTTGCGCGGCGACCCACAGGACTGGGCGTTTTCTCTTGCACCAGGAGATTCTGCATTGAGTTATGTTGATGCATTTTTCCAGGCGCTGGGATTGCTTTACGATGAGCCTAATTCAGTGGATCAGGCTGAGAAAAATCTGCTGGCTTTATGCCAGGGTCAGGATGATGTAGAAGTATATTGTCAGAAATTTAGGAAGTGGTCAGTACTCACTCTGTGGAATGAATCTGCACTAGCGGCTTTGTTCAGAAAGGGTCTCTCTGAAGCTCTTAAGGATGTAATGGTGGGATTTCCTATGCCTGCTGGTTTGAATGAGTCTATGTCCTTGGCCATTCAGATCGGTCGTCGCTTGCGCGAGCGTAAATCTGTGCACCATCTGGCGGTATTGTCTGAGAGTAAACCTGAGCCTATGCAGTGCGACAGGACTATGACTAAAGTAGAACGGCAAGAACACAGACGTCTGAACAGACTGTGTTTCTATTGTGGTGATTCTACTCATGTTATTTCTAATTGTCCTAAACGCACTAGGCGGTTCGATAGCTCTGCCGTTATTGGTACTGTACAGTCCAAATTCCTTTTGTCCATTACCTTAATGTGCTCTTTGTCATCGTATTCTGTCATGGCGTTTGTGGATTCAGGCGCTGCCCTGAATCTGATGGATTTGGATTATGCTAAACGTTGTGGATTTTTCTTGGAGCCTTTGCGGTGTCCTATTCCGTTGAGAGGAATTGATGCTACACCTTTGGCCAAGAATAAGCCTCAGTACTGGGCCCAGCTGACCATGTGCATGGCTCCTGCACATCAGGAAGTTATTCGCTTTCTGGTACTGCATAATTTGCATGATGTGGTCGTGTTGGGGTTGCCATGGCTACAAACCCATAATCCAGTATTGGATTGGAACTCTATGTCGGTAACCAGCTGGGGTTGTCAGGGAGTACATGGTGATGTTCCATTTTTGTCTATTTCGTCATCCATTCCTTCTGACATCCCAGAGTTCTTGTCGGACTTTCAGGATGTATTTGAAGAGTCCAAGTCTGATGCCCTACCTCCGCATAGGAATTGTGATTGTGCTATCGATTTGATTCCTGGTAGTAAATTCCCTAAGGGTCGTTTATTTAATTTGTCCGTACCTGAACACACCGCTATGCGCAGTTATGTGAAGGAGTCCCTGGAGAAGGGACATATTCGCCCATCGTCGTCACCATTGGGAGCAGGGTTCTTTTTTGTAGCCAAGAAGGATGGTTCGCTAAGACCGTGTATTGATTACCGCCTTCTTAATAAGATCACTGTTAAGTTTCAGTATCCCTTGCCATTGATTTCTGACTTGTTTGCTCGGATTAAGGGGGCTAGTTGGTTTACTAAGATTGATCTTCGTGGTGCGTATAATCTGGTGAGAATCAGGCAGGGAGATGAATGGAAAACGGCATTTAATACGCCCGAGGGTCATTTTGAGTATCTGGTGATGCCGTTCGGACTTGCCAATGCTCCATCTGTTTTTCAGTCTTTTATGCATGACATTTTCCGTGAGTATCTGGATAAATTCTTGATTGTTTACTTGGATGACATTTTGATCTTCTCAGATGATTGGGAGTCTCATGTGAAGCAAGTCAGAATGGTTTTCCAGGTACTGCGTGCTAATTCCTTGTTCGTGAAGGGATCAAAGTGTCTCTTCGGTGTGCAGAAAGTTTCATTTTTGGGGTTCATCTTTTCCCCTTCTACTATCGAGATGGATCCGGTTAAGGTTCAGGCCATCCAGGATTGGACTCAGCCGACATCTCTAAAAAGTCTGCAGAAATTCCTGGGCTTTGCTAATTTTTATCGTCGCTTCATCTGTAATTTTTCTAGCATTGCCAGACCATTGACCGATTTGACCAAGAAGGGTGCTGATTTGGTTAATTGGTCTTCTGCTGCTGTGGAAGCTTTTCAGGAGTTGAAGCGTCGTTTTTGCTGTGCCCCTGTGTTGTGTCAACCTGATGTTTCTCTTCTGTTCCAGGTCGAGGTTGATGCTTCTGAGATTGGTGCAGGGGCGGTTTTGTCACAGAGAGGTTCTGGTTGCTCAGTGTTCAAACCATGTGCTTTCTTTTCCAGGAAATTTTCTGCTGCTGAGCGTAATTATGATGTGGGCAACCGAGAGTTGCTGGCCATGAAGTGGGCATTCGAGGAGTGGCGTCACTGGCTTGAGGGTGCTAAGCATCGCGTGGTGGTTTTGACTGATCATAAGAACCTTACTTATCTTGAGTCTGCCAAGCGCTTGAATCCTAGACAGGCCCGTTGGTCGTTATTTTTTGCTCGTTTTGATTTTGTGATTTCATACCTTCCGGGCTCTAAAAATGTGAAGGCGGATGCTCTGTCTAGGAGTTTTGTGCCCGACTCTCCGGGGTTATCTGAGCCGGCGAGTATCCTCAAGGAAGGAGTCATTGTGTCTGCCATCTCCCCTGATTTGTGGAGAGTGTTGCAGAAATTTCAGGCTAATAAACCTGATCGTTGTCCGGCCGAGAAACTGTTCGTCCCTGATAGGTGGACTAGTAAAGTTATCTCTGAACTTCATTGTTCGGTGCTGGCCGGTCATCCAGGAATCTTTGGTACCAGGGAGTTGGTTGCTAGATCCTTCTGGTGGCCATCTCTGTCACGGGATGTGCGTGCTTTTGTGCAGTCCTGTGGAATTTGTGCTAGGGCTAAGCCCTGCTGTTCACGTGCCAGTGGGTTGCTTTTGCCCTTGCCGGTCCCGAAGAGGCCTTGGACACATATTTCGATGGATTTCATTTCTGACCTTCCCGTTTCTCAAAAAATGTCGGTCATTTGGGTGGTCTGTGATCGCTTTTCTAAAATGGTCCATCTGGTGCCCTTGGTTAAATTGCCTTCCTCCTCTGATTTGGTGCCTTTGTTCTTCCAGCATGTGGTTCGTTTACATGGCATTCCTGAGAATATTGTTTCTGACAGAGGTTCCCAGTTTGTCTCGAGGTTCTGGCGAGCCTTTTGTGGTAGGATGGGCATTGACCTATCTTTCTCCTCAGCCTTCCATCCTCAGACTAATGGCCAGACCGAACGAACCAATCAGACCTTGGAAACATATCTGAGATGTTTTGTTTCCGCTGACCAGGATGATTGGGTGTCATTTTTGCCGTTGGCTGAGTTCGCCCTTAATAATCGGGCCAGCTCGGCTACCTTGGTCTCTCCATTTTTCTGCAATTCTGGGTTCCATCCTCATTTCTCTTCAGGACAGGTTGAGTCTTCGGACTGTCCTGGTGTGGATTCTGTGGTGGACAGGTTGCAGCAGATCTGGACTCAGGTAGTGGACAATTTGACCTTGTCCCAGGAGAAGGCTCAGCTTTTCGCTAATCGCAGACGCCGTGTGGGACCCCGACTTTGTGTTGGGGATCTGGTTTGGTTATCTTCTCGTCATATTCCTATGAAGGTTTCCTCTCCTAAATTTAAACCTCGTTTTATTGGTCCGTATAGGATTTCTGAGATTCTCAATCCGGTGTCTTTTCGTCTGACCCTCCCAGACTCCTTTTCCATACATAATGTATTCCATAGGTCGTTGTTGAGGAGATACGTGGCACCTATGGTTCCATCTGTGGAGCCTCCTGCCCCTGTTTTGGTGGAGGGGGAATTGGAGTATATTGTGGAGAAGATTTTGGATTCTCGTGTCTCTAGACGGAAACTCCAGTATCTGGTCAAATGGAAGGGTTATGCTCAGGAAGATAATTCCTGGGTTTTTGCCTCTGATGTCCATGCCCCAGATCTTGTTCGTGCCTTTCATGTGGCTCATCCTGGTCGGCCCTGGGGGTTCTGGTGAGGGTTCGGTGACCCCTCCTCAAGGGGGGGGTACTGTTGTGAATTCTGTGGCTGAGTTCACTTCTGTGGTCACAAGTGGTATTGCAGTCTCTGGGTTTCCTCCCTCAGGTGTTTTGGTGAGCTCGTTGGCTGCCTTGCTATTTAGCTCCACCTGAGTCTGTCTTCCTTGCTCCTTGTCAATGTTCCAGTGTTGGATCTGAGCTACTGCATCTTTCCTTGGGCCTGCTGCTCTGCTAGATAAGTGCTTCTAGTTTGTTTTCTGTTTTTTCTGTCCAGCTTGCTATTAACTTTTGCTGGAAGCTCTGAGAAGCAAAGGGGTGCACCGCCGTGCTGTTAGTTCGGCACGGTGGGTCTTTTTGCCCCTTTGCGTGGTTTTCGTTTTAGGGTTTTTTGTAGACTGCATAGTTCTCTTTGCTATCCTCGCTCTGTCTAGAATATCGGGCCTCACTTTGCTGAATCTATTTCATTCCTACGTTTGTCTTTTCATCTTGCTAACAGTCATTATATGTGGGGGGCTGCCTATTCCTTTGGGGTATTTCTCTGAGGTAAGTCAGGCTTGTATTTCAATCTTCAGGCTAGTCAGCTCCTCAGGCAGTGCCGAGTTGCATAGGTAGTGATAGGCGCAATCCACTGCTGCTTATAGTTGTGTGAGGATAGATCAGGTAGTGCAGTCTACAGAGATTCCACGTCTCAGAGCTCGTCCTATTGTTTTTGGTTATTGCCAGATCTCTGTATGTGCGCTGATTACTGCACGCTGTGTTGCCTGATTGCCAGCCATAACATCCAGCCAATTCTGCGTTGAAAAAGTAAAACAGTGCTCCTTCCCTTCTGAGCTCTCCCGTGTGCCCAAACAGGGGTTTACCCCAACATATGGGGTATCAGCGTACTCAGAACAAATTGGACAACAACTTTTGGGGTCCAATTTCTCCTGTTACCCTTGGGAAAATACAAAACTGGGGGCTAAAATATAATTTTTGTGGAAAAAAAAATATTTTTTATTTGCACGGCTCTGCGTTATAAACTGTAGTGAAATACTTGGGGGTTCAAAGCTCTCACAACACATCTAGATAAGTTCCTTAGGGGTTCTACTTTCCAAAATGGTGTCACTTATGGGGGGTTTCAATGTTTAGGCACATCAGTGGCTATCCAAACGCAACATGGTGTCCCATCTCAATTCCTGTCAATTTTGCATTGAAAAGTCAAACGGCGCTCCTTCCCTTCCGAGCTCTCCCATGCGCCCAAACAGTGGTTTACCACCACATATGGGGTATCAGCTTCACATGTGGGGGGTTTCTACTGTTTAGGTACATTAGGGGCTCTGCAAACGCAATGTGATGTCTGCAGACCATTCCATCTAAGTCTGCATTCCAAATGGCGCTCCTTCCCTTCCAAGCCCTCCCATGCGCCCAAACGGTGGTTCCCCCCCACATATGGGGTATCAGCGTACTCAGGACAAATTGGACAACAACTTTTGGGGTCTAATTTCTCCTATTACCCTCGGGAAAATACAAAACTGGGGGCTAAAAAATAATTTTTGTGGGAAAAAATTTTTGTTTTATTTTTATGGCTCTGCATTATAAACTTCTGTGAAGCCCTTGGTGGGTAAAAGTGCTCACCACACATCCAGATAAGTTCCTTAGGGGGTCTACTTTCCAAAATGGTGTCACTTATGGTGGGTTTCAATGTTTAGGCACATCAGTGGCTATCCAAACGCAACATGGCGTCCCATCTCAATTCCTGTCAATTTTGCATTGAAAAGTCAAACGGTGCTCCTTCCCTTCCGAGCTCTCCCATGCGCCCAAACAGTGGTTTACCACCACATATGGGGTATCAGCGTACTCAGGACAAATTGTACAACAACTTTTGGGGTCCAATTTCTTCTCTTACCCTTGGGAAAATAAAAAATTGGGGGCGAAAAGATAATTTTTGTGAAAAAATATGATTTTTTATTTTTACGGTTCTGCATTATAAACTTCTGTGAAGCACTTGGTGGTAGGGTTGAGCGACTTTTAGTTTTTCAGGGTCGAGTCGGGTTTCACGAAACCCGAATTTCTCAAAAGTCGGGTCGAGTGAAATCGGCCGATCCTATTGAAAAGTCAGGGTCGGGGATCGGCCGAAACTCGAAACCCAATGTGTCTATGGTTTTTTGTTTTTTTTTTACATTTCCTTCAGGGCGATATAGCAGAAAAGCCGGTAATTCAATTACCGGCTTTTCATTTCTCCTGCCAAAACCCGACATGATATGAGATATGGTTTACATAGAGTAAACCATCTCATATCCCCCTTTTTTTGCATATTCCACACTACTAATGTTAGTAGTGTGTATGTGCAAAATTTCAGCGCTCTAGCACTTAAATTTAAGGGTTAAATCGCGGAAAAAATTGGCGTGGGCCCCCGCGCAATTTTCTCCGCCAGAGTAGTAAAGCCAGTGACTGAGGGCAGATATTAATAGCCTGGAGAGGGTCCACGGTTATTGCCCCCCCCCCCTGGCTAAAAACATCTGCCCCCAGCCACCCCTGAAAAGGCACATCTGTAAGATGCGCCTATTCTGGCACTTGGCCACTCTCTTCCCATTCCCGTGTAGCGGTGGGATATGGGGTAATGAAGGGTTAATGCCACCTTGCTATTGTAAGGTGACATTAAGCCAGATTAATAATGGAGAGGCGTCAATTATGACACCTATCCATTATTAATCCAATTGTATGAAAGAGTTAAAAAAACACACACACAATATTAAAAAGTATTTTAATGAAATAAACACACCATTTGTTGTAATATTTTATTGTACGCTCAATCCACTCGCTGAAGACCCTCGCTCTGTAACAAATAAAAAATAATAAACCAACAATATCCATACCTTCCGTAGATCTGTAACATCCCACGTTGTAAATCCATCTGAAGGGGTTAAAATATTTTACAGCCAGGAGCTCTGCTAATGTAGCTCTGCTCGTGGCTGTAAACCCCAGCGAATGAAGGTAATGTAGGTCAATGACCTGTAGTTACCTTCATTCGCGGTGATGCGCCCCCTGCTGGATGTCCCTGGAGCGTGGGAAAAGTTCCCAGGATCGAGGTCATATGAGGACATCCACCAGGGGGCGCATCACCGCGAATGAAGGTAACTATAGGTCATTGACCTACATTACCTTCATTCGCTGGGGTTTGCAGCCACAAGCACAGCTGCATTAGCAGAGCTTGTGGCTGTAAAATATTTTAACCCCTTCAGCTGGATTTACAACGTGGGACGTTACAGATCTACGGAAGGTATGGATATTGTTAGTTTATTATTTTTTATTTGTTACAGAGCGAGGGTCTTCAGCGAGTCGATTGAGCGTACAATAAAATATTAAAACAACCTGTGTTTTTATTTCATTAAAATACTTTTTAATAATGTGTGTGTGTTTTTTTTTTAACCATTTAATGCAAATGGATTAATAATGGATAGGTGTCAGAATTGATGCCTTTCCATTATTAATCTGGCTTAATGTCACCTTACAATAGCACGGTGACATTAATTCTTCATTACCCCATATCCCACCGCTACACGGGAATGGGAAGAGAGTGGCCAAGTGCCAGAATAGGTGCATCTTCCAGATGTGCCTTTTCTGGGGTGGCTGGGGGCAGATGTTTTTAGCCAGGGGGGGGCCAAAAACCGTGGACCCTCTCTAGGCTATTAATATCTGCCCTCAGTCACTGGCTTTACTACTCTGGTGGAGAAAATTGCGCGGGAGCCCACACCAATTTTTTCAGCGATTTAACCCTTAAATTGCCTTTAACCCTTAAATTTGATAGCTTTCAGCAATTTAAGGATTAAATCGCTGGAAAAATTGGCGTGGGCTCCCGCACAATTTTCTCCGCCAGAGTAGTAAAGCCAGTGACTGAGGGCAGATATTAATAGCCTAGAGAGGGTCCACGGTTTTTGGCCCCCCCCTGGCTAAAAACATCTGCCCTCAGCCACCCCAGAAAAGGCACATCTGGAAGATGCGCCTATTCTGGCACTTGGCCACTCTCTTCCCATTCCCGTGTAGCGGTGGGATATGGGGTAATGAAGGGTTAATGTCACCTTGCTATTGTAAGGTGACATTAAGCCAGATTAATAATGGAGAGGCGTCAATTCTGACACCTATCCATTATTAATCCATTTGCATTAAATGGTTAAAAAAAACACACACACATTATTAAAAAGTATTTTAATGAAATAAAAACACAGGTTGTTTTAATATTTTATTGTACGCTCAATCCACTCGCTGAAGACCCTTGCTCTGTAACAAATAAAAAATAATAAACCAACAATATCCATACCTTCCGTAGATCTGTAACGTCCCACGTTGTAAATCCATCTGAAGGGGTTAAAATATTTTACAGCCACAAGCTCTGCTAATGCAGCTGTGCTTGTGGCTGTAAACCTCAGTGAATGAAGGTAATGTAGGTCAATGACCTGTAGTTACCTTCATTCGCGGTGATGCGCCCCCTGCTGGATGTCCTCATATGACCTCAAGCCTGGGAACTTTTCCCACGCTCCAGGGACATCCAGCAGGGGGCGCATCACCGCGAATGAAGGTAACTACCGGTCATTGACCTACATTACCTTCATTCGCTGGGGTTAACAGCCACTAGCAGCGCTGCATTAGCAGAGCTCCTGGCTGTAAAATATTTTAATCCCTTCAGATGGATTTACAACGTGTGACGTTACAGATCTACGGAAGGTATGGATATTGTTGGTTTATTATTTTTTATTTGTTACAGAGGGAGGGTCTTCAGCGAGTGGATTGAGCGTACAATAAAATATTACAACAAACGGTGTGTTTATTTCATTAAAATACTTTTTAATATTGTGTGTGTGTTTTTTTAACTCTTTCATACAATTGGATTAATAATGGATAGGTGTCATAATTGACGCCTCTCCATTATTAATCTGGCTTAATGTCACCTTACAATAGCAAGGTGGCATTAACCCTTCATTACCCCATATCCCACCGCTACACGGGAATGGGAAGAGAGTGGCCAAGTGCCAGAATAGGCGCATCTTACAGATATGCCTTTTCTGGGGTGGCTGGGGGCAGGTGTTTTTAGCCAGTGGGGGGGCAATAACCGTGGACCCTCTCCAGGCTATTAATATCTGCCCTCAGTCACTGGCTTTACTACTCTGGCGGAGAAAATTGCGCGGGAGCCCACGCCAATTTTTTCTGCGATTTAACCCTTAAATTTAAGTGCTAGAGCGCTGAAATTTTGCACATACACACTAGTAACATTAGTAGTGTGGAATATGCAAAAAAAAGGGGGATATAACATGGTTTACTGTATATAAACCATGTCTCAAATCATGTCGGGTTTTGGCAGGAGAAATGAAAAGCCGGTAATTGAATTACCGGCTTTTCTGCTATATCGCGCTGAAGTTAATATAAATATATATATATACAGTGGGGCAAAAAAGTATTTAGTCAGTCAGCAATAGTGCAAGTTCCACCACTTAAAAAGATGAGAGGCGTCTGTAATTTACATCATAGGTAGACCTCAACTATGGGAGACAAACTGAGAAAAAAATCCAGAAAATCACATTGTCTGTTTTTTTATCATTTATTTTGCATATTATGGTGGAAATTAAGTATTTGGTCTGAAACAAACAATCAAGATTTCTGTCTCTCACAGACCTGTAACTTCTTCTTTAAGAGTCTCCTCTTTCCTCCACTCATTACCTGTAGTAATGGCACCTGTTTAAACTTGTTATCAGTATAAAAAGACACCTGTGCACAACCTCAAACAGTCTGACTCCAAACTCCACTATGGTGAAGACCAAAGAGCTGTCAAAGGACACCAGAAACAAAATTGTAGCCCTGCACCAGGCTGGGAAGACTGAATCTGCAATAGCCAACCAGCTTGGAGTGAAGAAATCAACAGTGGGAGCAATAATTAGAAAATGGAAGACATACAAGACCACTGATAATCTCCCTCGATCTGGGGCTCCACGCAAAATCCCACCCCGTGGGGTCAGAATGATCACAAGAACGGTGAGCAAAAATCCCAGAACCACGTGGGGGGACCTAGTGAATGAACTGCAGAGAGCTGGGACCAATGTAACAAGGCCTACCATAAGTAACACACTACGCCACCATGGACTCAGATCCTGCAGTGCCAGACGTGTCCCACTGCTTAAGCCAGTACATGTCCGGGCCCGTCTGAAGTTTGCTAGAGAGCATTTGGATGATCCAGAGGAGTTTTGGAAGATTGTCCTATGGTCTGATGAAACCAAACTGGAACTGTTTGGTAGAAACACAACTTGTCGTGTTTGGAGGAAAAAGAATACTGAGTTGCATCCATCAAACACCATACCTACTGTAAAGCATGGTGGTGGAAACATCATGCTTTGGGGCTGTTTCTCTGCAAAGGGGCCAGGACGACTGATCCGGGTACATGAAAGAATGAATGGGGCCATGTATCATGAGATTTTGAGTGCAAACCTCCTTCCATCAGCAAGGGCATTGAAGATGAAACGTGGCTGGGTCTTTCAACATGACAATGATCCAAAGCACACCGCCAGGGCAATGAAGGAGTGGCTTCGTAAGAAGCATTTCAAGGTCCTGGAGTGGCCTAGCCAGTCTCCAGATCTCAACCCTATAGAAAACCTTTGGAGGGAGTTGAAAGTCCGTGTTGCCAAGCGAAAAGCCAAAAACATCACTGCTCTAGAGGAGATCTGCATGGAGGAATGGGCCAACATACCAACAACAGTGTGTGGCAACCTTGTGAAGACTTACAGAAAACGTTTGACCTCTGTCATTGCCAACAAAGGATATATTACAAAGTATTGAGATGAAATTTTGTTTCTGACCAAATACTTATTTTCCACCATAATATGCAAATAAAATGTTAAAAAAACAGACAATGTGATTTTCTGGATTTTTTTTTCTCAGTTTGTCTCCCATAGTTCAGGTCTACCTATGATGTAAATTACAGACGCCTCTCATCTTTTTAAGTGGTGGAACTTGCACTATTGCTGACTGACTAAATACTTTTTTGCCCCACTGTATATATATATGTGTGTCTGAATGACATATATATATATATATATATATATATATATATATATATATATAAAACGAAACCCGACTTTTAAGTAGAGATCGCCGACCTGATCCCAGAGTGGGATCGGGTCGGGTTTCACGAAACCCGACTTTGCTAAAAGTCGGCGATTTTTGAAAAGTGCCGATCTGTTTCGCTCAACCTTACTTGGTGGGTCAAAGTGCTCACCACACCTCTAGATAAGTTCCTTAGGGGGTCTACTTTCCAAAATGATGTCACTTGTGGGGGGTTTCAATATTTAGGCACATCAGTGGCTCTCCAAACGCAACATGGCGTCCCATCTCAATTCCTGTCAATTTTGCATTGAAAAGTCAAATTGCCCTCCTTCGCTTCCGAGCTCTGTCATGCGCCCAAACAGTGGTTTACCCCCACATATGGGGTATCGGCGTACTCAGGACAAATTGTACAACAACTTTTGCGGTCCATTTTCTCCTGTTACCCTTGGTAAAATAAAACAAATTGGAGCTGAAGTAAATTTTTTGTGAAAAAAAGTTAAATGTTCATTTTTATTTAAACATTCCAAAAATTCCTGTGAAACACCTGAAGGGTTAATAAACTTCTTGAATGTGGTTTTGAGCACCTTGAGGGGTGCAGTTTTTAGAATGGTGTCACACTTGAGTATTTTCTATCATATAGACCCCTCAAAATGACTTCAAATGAGATGTGGTCCCTAAAAAAAAATGGTGTTGTAAAAATGAGAAATTGCTGGTCAACTTTTAACCCTTATAACTCCCTAACAAAAAAAAATTTTGCTCCCAAAATTGTGCTGATGTAAAGTAGACATGTGGGAAATGTTACTTATTAAGTTATTTTGTGTGACATATCTCTGTGATTTAATTGCATAAAAATTCAAAGTTGGAAAATTGCAAAATTTTCAAAATTTTCGCCAAATTTCCATTTTTTTCACAAATAAACGCAGGTATTATCAAATAAATTTTACCACTATCATGAAGTACAATATGTCATGAGAAAACAATGTCAGAATCACCGGGATCCGTTGAAGCGTTCCAGAGTTATAACTTCATAAAGGGACAGTGGTCAGAATTGTAAAAATTGGCCCGGTCATTAACATGCAAACCACCCTTGGGGGTAAAGGGGTTAATCAACCACAACTCCATTCGCCTCATGTGGGGACAGAACACCAGGATATTGTAAACTTCAGAAGCACATGCTTCTGTTTGTGTAGGCCCAAAATGTTATATGGTCAGGAGCACGTGCATGTCAGATTCTGGACGTAGACCATCCCACTGATGTCAGTATAAAGTGAAAAGTGTCAAGCCCCCTGTATATCATGTGGTATATACAGTTATGCTCAAAAATGTACATACCCCAGCAGAATTTTTGCTTTCTTGAACTTTTTTCAGAAAATATTAATAACACCAAATTTTTTTCTACACTCATGGTTAGTGGTTGGGTGAAGCCATTTATTGTCAAACTACTGTGTTTTCTCTTATTAAATCATAATGATGTAGGTAGGGGGTATGATATATTACGTTTATACCTTTGCCTTTCTCTTTTGTCCCGGTGCCGTATGTAATCAGTGTTTGTATATTTGTTAACATATGATGGTAGTGCTACATGATTTAGTGTATTACCACTTCTATATAATGGTACTGCTACACGATCATGTGTATTACCATCTATTACCATTACCATTGCTATTTGTTAACATATCCCTTTATGTATAATCCACGGTGTAAAATATGTTTTACTAATGTTTAAACTGTATTAATATTTGACTAAGTAGAGAAAGTGTAGTGTCCAATTATAACCACTGGATGGGGGCACTATAGTATGTGCAGTGTATTCAGTAACATAGTGTAGGTATATGGTTAATTGTAGGAGGGGCTGCTGTGTGGTAAGGAAGTGTATTATGTTAGGTGAGCTGAGAAGGGCCTAAGCGCCCGAAGCGTCCACACGTGCTCTAGGCCCTGGATACCCGAGCAGCCACACAACGTTTAAAGAGGAGAACCCAGCCATTCAGAGTCCTATAGGGATAGAAGGAAAGTCTTTAGTAGCAGCATTCCAGCAGTGGGAAGCTTAGAAGAGGAAGTGGTCCGGAAGACGTACAGGGTGCAGATTATTCACCATGTGGCAGCTCATTGCTTGGGCTGAAGCTCTAAGGTCCGGGGCAAAACAGAAGAGTGAATCCTCAAACGCAGTGAGTCTACACCAGGATAATGCTGCGGTACTGCCTAAGGCGCTATTACCCCACAATGTATGAGAGGACATGGAGTGGAGTATAGGGAAAGTACAGGATGTGAACCGTATGCTGAAATTGTTTCTGACAAGTATGTGCTGCGAAGTATGTCAAGTAAAGTTGCCCATTTTGAATTGGACTGTGAGTCTGTTTATTCAGAAGTGACTAAAAATAACCCTAAAGAGCAGAGGGGGATTCCAGAAGGAGCAGAAAATGGGAACACAAGTAAGCTCAAAGTGAGATGTGATTTTTCTCTAGAGGGAGACCAGGGTCTGCCAGACCCGGTATGCTCGGCTATGACTGCACTCCTGGTCATCCCCTACAATGACAACCCAAAACATCCAAATTACCCTGATCAAAAGTTCACATACCCTGGTGATTTTGGCCTGATAAGATGCACAGAGGTTGACACAAATGGGTTTCAATGGCTACTAAAGGTAACATCCTCACCTGTGACCTGTTTGCTTGTAATCCGTGTGTGTGCATAAAAGCAGAGTGAGTTTCTGGGATCCAGACAGACTCTAGCATCTTTCATCCAGCCACTTACATTTCTGGATTGTGAGTCATGGGAAAAGCAAAAGAATTGTCAATGGATCTACAGGAAAAGGTAGTTGAACTATTAAAAACAGGAATGGGATACAAAAAGATATCCAAGGAATTGATAATGCCAATCAGCAGCGTTCAAACTGTGATTAACAAATGGAAAATCAGGGGCTCTGTAAAAACAAAACCACGGTCAGGAAGACCAACAAAAATGTCGTCCACAACTGCCAGGAAAATTGTTTGGGATGCAAAGAAATACAAATAACATCATCTGAAAAACAGGACTCTCTGAAAACTAGCGGTGTGGCTGTTTCAAGATGCACAATAAGGAGGCACTTGAAGAAAAATGGGCTGCATGGTCGAGTTGCCAGATGAAGCCATTACTGCGCAAATGCTACAAACTATCTTGCCTGCAATATGCAAAACAGCACAGAGACAAGCCTCAAAACTTCTGGAACAAGGTAATTTGGAGTGATGAGGCCAAAATTGAACTTTTTGGCCATAAATGTTACAGTAGGGTCTTAATCTTAATTCAACAGCAGAAACCATAGACCTCTAAAAATTAACCTTTATTAAGAATGATTATAAAAGGAAAAATCAAACAATATTTATAGTTGTCAAAAAAGTGCACAAAAGGGCTATCCTCTCCATAAGTTAGCCCTAGATTCACCCTTCCTACCGGCGGAGGTTGGCCCCCTAATTTGTTGACATAATGGCGCCCCCGCTCAACGTCGGCAGCCCTAATTGCCCTAATGCACCCTAAAAATCTTAAACACTAAAATACAAAAAACACACACATACAAAAATTAGACAATATTACCCAAAAATTATCTCGTAGTAGATCTTAGAAGAAGTACTGCAAAAAAATCGTAAAATCACATAAGTACTCTGTTTAAATGTCCGGGCAAAAAAATCTGTAGTCACATTAGTCATCTTTTTAGACTACAGTTCAGATGATAGGAAATATAGTTCAGATAATATATTCAAATAAATATTAGTGCCAAGATGTCAGTTGTCACATTGGTGATCTTTATAAAATACAGTTCAGATGATAATATTCAGATAATAATAATCAGATCAGTATCCCTATTGCACAATGCCCATAGGGTTTATTCATTCCTGTGACATGCACACCCAAAATCTTGTAACCTATATACCAATAGTAGATTCATGGCTCAAAAATATGACAAATGCAAAAAATAATATCAATGGGCAAGAGAGGGAGCTGAATAATGGCTGATAAGTACCACGATTATGTGGAAACTTTCTGTGAATTGATTTGACTGTACACCAATTGCTGTGCTGGCTGTCTAATCAGGAGAGAAATGAGACTATCCATATTTTTGTGGGAGTCCTGAACTATGTTCAAGTTTGATAATACTCTGTTTTTTGTCATTTTGGGTCATGCATTTGTCATCGATTTATATGACATAGGATTATATAAAGTTTATGGGCATAGTGCAATAGAGATATTATTTTCTGCATTTGTCATATTTTTGAGCCATGAATCTACTATTGGTATAGAGGTTACAAGATTATGGGTGCGCATGTCACAGGGATCTTTAGGACTCATTCACACTTCTGGATTTTTTTTGTGTGTGAAAACAAAAATTGATCAATTTGTATTAGTATGTTTTATATGTATTTATCATCCTTTGGTCCACATATCTGTCTTTACCCTTAGTGTGGCATAGTTTTTCTGGCATGCTAAAAAAAAGAGATGGTTTCCATATTTCTCTGACTTATTAGACAGTGAAAGGCTGACAGTACATGAATGAGACATGGTGGCATTCTTGTGTTGTCTATTTTTTTTTTCTTATGAACTCATTGACTTAATTGGGCAATTTTGATCCATAAATCAGATGAAAATCAGATATGGCATTTTTTTGTTTCTGTTTACTGACTGTTCATGCTCCACAAAAAACAAGCAAATATGTGAGCATCCCCTTAACCCCTTAACGTCCAATGATGATTGGACGCCTCCCCCTGCTTGCTGCGGGCTCCGGCGATGAGCCCGCACCTTTTCAGGCATATGACAGCTGATCTGATGTGCCTGGAACAGCCACGGGTGGAATCGCAATTCACCCATGGGCCTGTTAACATGTTAAATGCCGCTGTCAAACTCTGACAGCGACATTTAACATGCACGTGCAGGAAATGCGTCATTACCTTCTCCCATCGGCGCCCGTGTCACACGACCGCGGGTCGCCGATGGGTTGGCATGACAACCCGAGGTCAGCAGGAGACCCCTGTGCTTGTCATAGCCGGATAGCTATGATCCCCGCCCAGTGGTGAGCGCTCATAGCAGGTGAGGTATTCTGCTACATGTAGGCGATCTGGTCAGGTTATGGCAGCTACTAGTCTCCCGTGGAGACTGTTAAAGCATGTCAAAAGTAAAAAAAATTTTTAAATATTAAAAAAATTTAAAAAATATAAAAGTTCAAATCACTCCCCTTTCTTCAAATTCAAAATAAAACAATAAAAAAACAAATATATACATATTCAGAATTGCCCGATCTATCAATAAGAATAACTAATCCTATTGGTAAACTGTGTAGCGACAAAAAAAATAATAAAATGCAATAACAGATGATAACATGTCGTATACACACCAAAATGGTATCAATAAAAACGTCAGATCAGAGCACAAAAAATAAGCCCTCACACGGCCCCAGATCCCAAAAATGGAGATGCTACTGGTCTCGGGAAATGGGATTTTTATTTTTATTTTTTACAAACTTTCGATTTTTTTTTCACCACTTAATTAACCCCTTTACCCCCAAGGGTGGTTTTCACGTTAATGGCCAGGCCAATTTTTACAATTCTGACCACTGTCCCTTTATGAGGTTATAACTCTGGAACGCTTCAATGGATCCTGGTGATTCTAACATTGTTTTCTCGTGACATATTGAACTTCATGATAGTGGCAACATTTATTTGATATTACCTGTGTTTATTTGTGAAAAAAAAACAGAAATTTGGTGAAAATTTTGAAAATTTCGCAATTTTCCAAATTTGAATTTTTATGCAATTAAATCACAGAGATATGTCACACAAAACACTTAATAAGTAACATTTCCCAAATGTCTACTTTACATCAGCACAATTTTGGAACCAAAATTTTTTTTTGTTAGGGAGTTATAAGGGTTAAAAGTTGACCAGCAATTTCTCATTTTTACAACACCATTTTTTTTAGGAACCACATCTCATTTGAAGACATTTTGAGGGGTCTATATGATAGAAAATATCCAAGAGTGACACCATTCTAAAAACTGCACCCCTCAAGATGCTCAAAACCACATTCAAGAAGTTTATTAACCCTTCAGGTGTTTCACAGGAGTTTTTGGAATGTTTAAATAAAAATGAACATTTAACTTTTTTCACAAAAAATTTACTTTTATTATTATTATTATTATTATTTATACAAATATCACATACAGTAAACAAACTAACAATGACGGACTGATACAGAGGGGCGAGGACCCTGCCCTTGCGGGCTTACATTCTACATTCTACATTCTACTTCAGCTCCAATTTGTTTTATTTTACCAAGGGTAACAGGAGAAAATGGACCCCATTTGTCCTGAGTACGCCGTTACCCCATGTGGGAGTAAACCACTGTTTGGGCGCATGACAGAGCTCGGAAGCAAAGGAGCGCCATTTGACTTCAATGCAAAATTGACTGGAATCAAGATGGGACGTCATATTGTGCTTGGAATACCCCTGATGTGCCTAAACATTGAAACCCCCCACAAGTGACACCATTTTGGAAAGTAGACCCCCTAAGGAACTTATCTAGATGTGTGGTGAGCACTTTGACCCACCAAGGGCTTCACAGAAGTTTATAATGCAGAGCCGTAAAAATAAAACAAAAATTTTTTCCCACAAAAATTTGTTTTTAGCCCCCAGTTTTGTATTTTCCAGAGGGTAACAGGAGAAATTGGACCCCAAAAGTTGTTGTGCCATTTGTCCTGAGTGCGCTGATACCCCACATGTGGGGGGAACCACCGTTTAGGCGCATGGGAGGGCTCGGAAGGGAAGGAGTGCCGTGCAAATAAAAAATATTTTTTTTTCCACAAAAATTATTTTTTAGCCCCCAGTTTTGTATTTTTCCAAGGGTAACAGGAGAAATTGGACCCTAAATATTGTTTTCTAATTTGTCCTGAGTACGCTAATACCCGATATGTGGGGGGGAACCACCGTTTGAGCGCATGGCAGAGCTCGGAAGGGAAGGAGCATCATTTGGAATGCTATGGATTGGTCTGCAGGCATCACATTGCATTTGCAGAGCCCCTAATGTACCTAAACAGTAGAAACCCCCCACAAGTGACCCCATATTGGAAACTAGACCCCCCAAAGAACTTATCTAGATGTGTTGTGAGAACTTTGAACCCCCAAGTGTTTCACTACAGTTTATAATGCAGAGCCATGAAAATAAAAAAAAAAAACTTTCCCCCCAAAATTATTTTTTAGCCCCCAGTTTTGCATTTTCCCGAGGGTAAGAGGAGAAATTGGACGCCAAAAGTTGTTGTCCAATTTGTCCTGAGTACGCTGACACCCCATATGTGGGGGGGGAACCACCATTTGGGCGCATGGGAGAGCTCGGAAGGGAAGGAGCGCCATTTGGAATGCAGACTTAGATGGAATTTTTCCATATTTGAGTCCAGAGTCATGTAAGGTCTTGTTTTTTGCGGGATGAGTTGACGTTTTTATTGGTAACATTTTCGGGCACGTGACAGTTTTTGATCGCTTTTTATTCCAATTTTTGTGAGGCAGAATGACCAAAAACCAGCTATTCATGAATTTCTTTTGGGGGAGGCGTTTATACCGTTCCACGTTTGGTAAAATTGATAAAGCAGTTTTATTCTTCAGGTCAGTACGATTACAGCGATACCTCATTTATATCATTTTTTATGTTTTGGCGCTTTTATACGATAAAAACTATTTTATAGAAAAAATAATTATTTTTACATCGCTTTATTCTGAGGACTATAACTTTTTTATTTTTTTTCAGCTCAATTTTTGCGGGACAAGATGACGTTTTCAGCGGTACCATGTGTATTTATATCTGTCTTTTTGATCGCGTGTTATTCCACTTTTTGTTCTGCGGTATGATAATAAAGCGTTGTTTTTTGTCTCGTTTTTTTTTTTTCTTACGGTGTTTACTGAAGGGGTTAACTAGTGGGACAGTTTTATAGGTTGGGTCGTTACGGACGCGGCGATACTAAATATGTGTACTTTTATTGTTTGTTTTTTTATTTAGATAAAGAAATGTATTTATGGGAATATTTTTTTCCCATTATTTAGGATTTTTTTTTTTTTTTTTACACATGTGGAAATTTTTTTTTTAACTTTTTTACTTTGTCCCGGGGGGGACATCACAGATCGCAGTTCTGACAGTTTGCACAGCACTCTGTCAGATCAGCGATCTGACATAGAGCACTGCAGGCTTACCAAGCGCCTCCCTGCAGGACCATCTTGGATCCGGGGCCTGCAGTGAGGAAGGAGGTAAGAGACCCTCGCAGCAACGCGATCACATCGCGTTGCTGCGGGGGTCTCAGGGAAGCCCGCAGGGAGCCCCCTCCCTGCGCGATGCTTCCCTATACCGCCCGCACACCGCGATCATGTTTGATCGCAGTGTGCCGGGGGTTAATGTGCCAAGGCGGTTCGTGACCGCTCCTGGCACATAGTGCCGGATGTCAGCTGCGATAGGCAGCTGACACCCGGCCGCGATCGGCCGCGCTCCCCCCGTGAGCGCGTATGACGTACTATCCCGTCGGTGGTCATACAGGCCCACCCCACCTCGACGGGATAGTACGTCATATGTCAGAAAGGGGTTAAAAAAGAACCTATATATGTTTGGTGTCTGTGAACTCATAATGACCTAGAGATTTATAATGGCAGGTTTAGCTTTTAGTGAACATGGTGAATATGTAAAAATAATCTAAAAAATAATTCTGGAATTGCATTTTTTCCCTTTCCCCATGACAGCACATCTGAGAGAGGGATCTGCCCAGCCAGGACAGAAAACCTACTGAAAATAAAAGGGCGGTACCTCTCCCTCGCTTCATTTGGGCTTCCTGTCCTGATGGAAGCCCTAGTGCTGAAATCACGGCGTTTTTTTCTTTGAAGATTTCCACTCACCCACTCCTGTCCTGGCACTGGAAAAACAGGCAGGGTGCCTGCATGCCGGCCTTCAGGTTGTGGAAGCACCGTTCGCAGGTCCTGTGGGGCTTTTGCGCACGTGCGGGCATCAGTCCAGCACAGTCCGGGGTCCTGAGGCTCTTCTGCGGCTGCCAAGCCACGCTCTGTCCCCTCTGCCAGCCACCTTCGGCTCTGGGCCTGACTTCCGGGTGCGCGACTAGCGTCGTGCGCAAGGCACGCTGGGAATGGGCGTGCCCGCGTGATGCCAGTGCTGTGCGCCGGATCCAAGATGGCGGCACCCATGGCACGGACGCCTGCTGGATCACAGGGCTATTTGATGGTTCCCGGTGGGGTGTGGAGGGGGGGAGCATGATGATTACCGGAAGAGGCATTAGCGTGGTGGATCACCCTTTAAAAGGTGGTAGATCCACAGAGTAAGTGCTCATATCTATAGAGCTTTCCATTATGGAGGATTGTATGGAGCAGCAGCAGCCATTACTGCAGCAGCAGCAAGAGCCCTTACCCGGTGCTATGCCTGGTCACCAGCATACTAAGAGAAGTAGCCGCTCAAGTGGAAGGAGCGGCAGTCGCCCTGACTGGAGGTCGCAGGACTCCTCAGCTTCTAGGAGAGACGTTGTCCGTGCTCCTGATCAGCCTCAAAATCCAGTACCCTTGATTGTCAGCGGGTGGTGAGTGATCTTCGTGACTTGGCCTCTAGCCTTAGGGCCATGATTAGGGCAGAAGTTAAAGGCTCTTTAAAATCAGTCCTTAAAAAGAGGAGTAGCAAAAGCCTAGAGTCTATTACAGATTCTGATGCCTCTCAATCTGGCGAGGAATATCAGGTGGAACCTCTGTCTCCCTTTCCCTCCTCTTCCATGTCCTCTGGCTCCTCTTCAGATAACGATGTTGGGGGCCGACCATGCTTTCTAACTGAAAACACAGATAAACTGGTGAAATCAGTCAGGGCTACAATGGGTCTAAAGGATGAGAAAGCGAGTAGATCCGTAGAGGACGTTATGTTTGGAGGAGAAAAGGAAGCGTACATTCCCAGTCAATTCTAGGGTAAAAGCCCTTATAGAGAAGGAGTGGAAGAAGCCTGAGAAATCTGGTAGCCTCCCCTCATCTTCTAAAAGACAGTATCTCTTGGAGGAAAAGGATTCAGAAGTGTGGGATAAAGTCCCTAAAATTGATGGTGCGGTGGCTAAGTCATCTAAAAGTCATCCCTACCCTTAGAGGACTCGGGCATGTTAAGAGACCCATTAGACAAGAAGGCGGATGCGTTCTTAAAACACACCTGGGAGGCGGCTGCAGGAGGTCTAAATTTGGCAATAGCCGGGACATGTGTTGCCTGCGATCTTATAGTCTGGCTGCAACAAATAGAGGATCAATTCAAAACTAAGGTGCCAAGAGAAGAGGCCCTAGCCAATACGACAATGGTACAAGGAGCGGCAGTATGGATATACTATCTCTTAAGTGTGAAATGAAACATTTTATTACTCCTTATCTTTTCATCAAACATTTCCTATCATTTGTCTCAATCTCAATTTTATTATTATTCTCTATATCTCCAGCTACATACTATTGACTATGTAAACTAAATTCTACCTGAATCTAAATTTTTAACCTTATCTGCTATATGAACCCTGTAATACACCAACTTTCTGGCAAAGTGCAACAATTTAACATTCCCTTTAAGGGTTCAAGTAACATTCAAGTCTTTCAATGAGGTAGTGCAAATAATCAATCACATCAAGATTCAAGTCAGTTTAGCAATATAAGTGACATGATGCGAGGGACCCGTTACGAACCCCCAACGTTGGTCTTGGGCTCTTGGGCGGGCTACAAGGCATGTATCCTGACCCAGAATTCTGCCACACCAATGGGTTTTTCTTCAGGTCTGAAAAACAAAACAATTCTCACAACAAGATTAGTAACAGTTTCTGTTGGAGGCAGTCTGTGTAAAAGCCTCCTTTGTAAAACCAGTAGGAAGCACCTCTAAGGCTACGTTCACATTAGCGTCATGCGACGCTGCGTCGCCGACGCAACGCACGACGCATCGGAAACGCACGCAAAAACGCACCTTTTTTGACGCAAGCGTCGGACGGATGCGTCGTAGAATGCAGCGTTTTTGGTGCGTTTTTGGTGCGTTTTTACAAAAAACGCTGCGTTTTACGACGCATGCGTTGTCAAACAATGATTATATCTTTAGACACAATTTAGTGTCTAGACACTAGATAACACCACCAATGAATAGAAGAGGGTGGGTCTAGTGTCTAGACAATCGATAATGCCACCAATGGGTAGATGAGGGTGGGTATTAATGTAATAGTGGTATATATACCCCGGCATAGATTATTTCCAACCATAGAGCATCAAGATGGATCGTTCCATGGAGAGTATCTACCTCAATTTTGAGCTGGAATTAGCCCTTGCTATTGCTTATGCTATTGCCTGTCATGAACAGAGGAAAAGAGACAAACTACGGAGAAGGAGTCGTCGGCGTTTTTGGCTACACCCTATAGTGGAAGTCCGAGAGAGTCGTTGAGCCTACCATTGTCTGTTTGGCGAGTTAAATGACAACCAGGAGAAATACTTTGAGTACACCAGGATGTCTCAAAACAGCTTCCGATATCTGCTGCGTCTGGTGGAAGGAGCCATTTCCAGGCAGGACACGCAGCTCCGTAAAGCAATTTCCCCCGAGGAACGTCTGCTGGTGACTCTACGGTACGTAATGGAATGTGAAGGATTTATATGTTCTTTCCATTTTTTAAAGTAACGTGTTTTTGTTTTGTGGGGTGGGGGATTGTAATTAAAAATGAAAAATTCTTTCATAACAATGTAATTAATTATATTTATTTATTTTTCTTCTTGTCAGTTTCCTGGCTACCGGAGAGACCTTGAGATCACTGCATTTCCAGTTTCGTATTGGAGTCTCCACACTGTCTGGTATTATTGCCGACACATGCCGCGCATTGTGGGACAACCTCCGGGAGGAATTTTTACCCATCCCTACAACAGAAATATGGCAGGCCAACGCCCAAAAATTCGAACAAGTGTGTTCTTTCCCTAACTGTATTGGAGCCGTGGATGGGAAGCACATTAGGATTACCAAGCCTTCAAGAAGTGGATCTCTTTTTTTTAATTATAAAAAATACTTTTCCACCGTGCTCATGGCAATTGCAGGTGCGGACTGCAGGTTTCTCGCTGTGGACATTGAAGCGTTTGGCCGTGCAAATGATTCACGGACATTTAAGGAGTCAGACATGGGCCGAAGATTATACGAGAACAATTTTAATTTCCCCCAGCCATGACCTCTTCCCAACACCGAAGGACCGGCCCTGCCATTTGTTGTGGTTGGGGATGAGGCTTTTCAAATGAGTGGCAACCTACTTAAACCGTACTCCAGTCGGGGGTTGGACCGCACCAAAACTATTTTTAATTATAGACTGTCCAGGGCTAGAAGAACTGTGGAGTGCGCCTTTGGCATCCTGGTCTCCAAATGGCGTATCTTAGGATCCGCCATAAATTTGAAAATTGAGACAGTGGATGAGGTGGTGAAGGCGTGTGTGGTTCTCCACAATTTTATTATTGATAAAGAGAGAGTCAACATGGAACTCGATGAACCCATACCAAATCCATTGCCTGATTATCAAGATCATCCTCTGCGGACAACTGTGGAGATTGCTCATATGAGGGACCAATTTGCTGCATACTTTGTTTCAGATGTTGGCCGTGTTTCATGGCAAGATCAAATGGTTTAATTCATCTTGTTATTATGATGTCATGTAAACACTGTGGAGTCCATGTCATTTAACCATCCTATGTTTGGTTATTGTTATAATGTCCCCTGATTTTCTAATGCGTTGTGTTTTGAAATAAAGTTCTTGTGCCTTTCCGTTTTCACAAAAAAAATCTCCCATATGTTTTTCCATAGTAATAGAATTGTAAAATCCAATTTTAGTGAAAGTAATGTGTGTCCCACAAAATTTATGTGAGCATCAGTACCCAAATGGACTGTGACAAAACAAATAAATTTTTCAGCCGTGTGTACCATAGTTTGGACGTATAACATGATCGGCTCCCACCTTGTTAACCATTTTTAATCCTGCAGACTATTTTCATATGGAACCTGGCTTGACAAGGAGGGAGACGATCATGTTTGCAAAACTCTACAGAGTTAACACTATTGTACTCAGGATGCTAGAATACGTCCAGAGTCAAATAGTGGCGACACCGTGAACATTGCTTCCACCTCACCTGACCAATATTCTTAAGGTACATTAATAAAACTATTATCCAACGATACCGACCAGTGATACGACTGGACCGAGATCATTGTTTAGTTGTCGCGTGGTTGCTGGAGAGCTGTCACACAGACAGCTCTCCAGCGACCAAAAAAGAGCAAGTCCCGTGTAATCTGGGTAATGTTATGAAGTGCATGGCCGCACTCACGATGTTTACCATTGTAAATGTAATTTTAAAAAATGCAAAAAAACATTATATTCCGGTGTGTGACACGTCCATCGCCGTCAGCTTCCCGTACTGTGCCAGCCCTAAAGCACAGCACAGCGTTTATTATTAAGTCAACGGTGTGCTCAGCTTTACGGGCGGGAATCACAGTGTCAGTGCGGAAAGATGACGGCGAGGGACGTGGTTGACACCTTTTTATATTTGTGGGGTATTGTTCACTTTTTATTTGAGTGTTTAAAACACTGCGCTAGTAACCCAATATTCCCTTGTTTAAAACAAAGACATCGCTGGATCGGTGTCTAACTCGCCGATCCAACAATGACAGCGTGTGATCAGTTACCCCAAAAAATTCCTAATCATTCGCTGACACCAAAAATCTCACAGCAGGTGCTCAATCGTTTTACGATTTCAGAAAAGATAACGTTGGTTACACACAAAAACCAACTTTATCTATACTGAAATCGTTGTGTGATGGTACATTTTAAACTTGACATATTGAGCAATGCTGTTTGTGTTTGTAACATCTGATAGTACACTGAGCGACAGCCCTATAAAAAAAAAAAAAAAAAAAATTGATAACATATTGTCAGACATTGCACATCAGGTGTTACAAAGACAAGATTTGTGTATACGGCGCAAGGTGTGATTTGGTGCAAACTTTATTTGAGACAATAAAAACGAATTTAAAAAAAAAAAAATAAGTTTTATTTAGGGACACAAAAAAAAAATGGGAAAATGTAATTAGGGGGTATCTACATCTGCTATTAAAGGGGATTGATATCCCCCACTTTCTGGGGGTGTTGAGGAGACTGAGGAGGAGGACGAGGGGGAGGAAGCAGCATACTCTATCACACTAGACGGGATGCCGACATCAATCCAGGCAGTTGATGGTGGCGAGACTGCCAAAGCAGGAGGTGAGGGAGGAGGAGGGACGACCAGTGTCCTTGGCTGGCTACTCCGGCTCCGGGTCGACCCAGGCTGTGTAGATGGTGTACTCCTTGTAGACCCAGGCTGGGTACTGGGTGTACTCCGTGTAGACCCAGCCTGGGTACTTGGTGTGCTCCGGGTCGACCCAGGCTGTGTTCTGGTGGTAGTTTTGGGAGCAGCCATAGCCAAGGTCGTAGTGCTTGTCGTCGTCGTCGTCGTCTTCTTCTTTTTCTTCCTCCTCTCTCCCTCTGGGTGTGGGTCGGCCTCCCGTCTGTGTGCCCTTGAAGGCCTGTCATGCTCTGAACTTTGGGGCTCTGTTCTGTGGTGGCGGTGGCGGTGGCCCTCGGCATGCGGAGCTCTGTGGTGGTGCTCTGCAGCAGGAGTCGGAGTCATGGCAGCCAGCGATGGTACTGCGGGCACATTTGTCGCTGACTGCATGACCCGAGCAGTGACATATACATTGTTGCAGCCCTGCATGACCGAAATCTGGAGTTCCGGCGTAAGATGTTCAACCATGCCGTTGTGAATGGCAGTAAAAAAATGTTTGGCCGGCCTCGAGAGATCCGTTTCGATGTTTTCAAGACGCCGTTCGATATTGGACATTTTATCGCACAGCGCCTTGAAACCATTCTGAAATACGGTGCTCAAATGTAAAAATTCGGGCATGACCGCCCTGTCCGAGGCCCGCTGATGCTGTCGGGAAGACCCGAAGGAAGGAGCGACAGAGGCCTCGGCCAGGGGAACATCTGATGGACCGGCTGCCGGTTCGCCAGATTGTGGTGGTGCAGACCTGCTCTCGCTGTGGGATGGCTGCGACAGTTCAGATGGCGCTTCACAAAGGACCGCTCCAGAGGGTCGGACAGTCTCGCGGGTGCTGCTGTGTGTTCTGTGAAAACATAAGGAAACCATTAGTATACTAAATATCACATTTCACATGCGTCATTAATAAACTTTACCGCCAGGTATCCATTGCCGCCATTAATATTAACCTATTTTTAATATTGACACTGCATATGCACCATCAATATTAAAAAAAAATGCATTTATTTATTCAAAATAGTCACCCATGGTTGCGGTTTGTAACGCCAGACAATTATGCTTACGTTGGAACTGCCATGACGTCACGGTCATGTGACCGAGACGTCATCACAGGTCCTGCGAGCTGAGCAACCATGGGAATATAACCTGCTTTGCAGTGGAATGTATGCCGTATCTATTATATTTTACTTTTTTGTGTATAAAAAATCTTGGATACACCTGGATAGCCACTATACTACTCCACTATGAAATATTGGCTGGGCATGGCCAACCTACTATCTTTCTGTGTTCTGTATACTTCAGATTTCAGGGAAATTGCTAGTAAGTCCAGCTCACCATTGTAGTAATCCCAGAAGGGAGCCGCTGTGTCAAGTGTGAGAAGACCAGAAATGAATAAAAAATTCGAGGTCAACGAGGCGTGAAAAGTAAAAACTAAATACTTTATTCACTTCAATCAGAATCAGAGGATGAAACATCTGCACAATACAATAAAAACACTATCTACGCGTTTCAGGTCTGATGTTCCCTGTCTCCTGAAACGCGTAGATAGTGTCTATTGTATTGTGCTGATGTTTCATCCTCTGCTTATGATTGAAGAGGATAAAAGTATGTATTTTTTACGTTTCACGCCTCGATGAACTTGCCTTTTTTTCTTCATTTCTATACTTTGTACTTGCCAAAATAAATGGCTGGGCAATAAGCTACGTGGCTGGAATGTAGTATGTGAATATGCATGTTGTAAAAACTAGGTGTGTGCATAGGTACTATACTTACTCTCTGCTTTCAAGGACCGGTCGCAAGAACTGCAGTATACGGTTGTACTTGTACACCGAGGTCCTTGAAGCTGCAGCACCACTACGGGTCTGTCCCTCCTTTTTCAGGCCCCTCCTGAAGCGGTCCTTCATGGAGCGCCATCTGGTCCTCAATTGTTTAACTGTGTATAAAGATAAAAAATAAAAAAGGTTTTAGATAATATATTGAAAACGATTACGCAACCGTGTGCAATCCCAATAGAAGACATCACAGACGGTTGTGTAATCCTGGCATGATGGGTCACAGCAGCATTTTGGAAATACTTACGGAAACTAGCTTTGGCCTTGGGGGAAGCGTTGTCGAAGCCATCCCACAGCGATTGTGCCACCTCTAACCACAGACGCCGCAATATGCCCTGGTCCGCATGCCGGGGGTCACGGCTGTCCCACAACGGGCCCCGTGCTTCAATGGATGCCACCATCATGTCTATATCCAGTGGTTCATCCAGGGCCCGTTGTGAAACCTAGAATAAATGGAAAATATTAATGTTTGCAAGAAAAAAAACATTGTCCCTACCTCCTCCACCGCTACCTACCACAAACACCACCACCCCCTCCCACCACCCCCCATACCCGCAAAAACAAAAAAATTACAGAAAAAAAATGAATAGGTTTGAAAGAAAAACTTACTCTCCGTCCTGCAACCACAGCTTGGCCCCGTGGTCTCTGCTCCTGCTCCCTCTCTTCCTCCTGGTCCTACTCCTCACTTGAAGAAGCCTGCAAAATAGTTTACCAAAAAGTTGAGTGACCCATCTACAAATGACAGCGAATATAGTAAGCAATAGTAGATCATGTACTCACCGGACTCCTCAGCGGTGGGGTGTTGCTCGAATCGCTGCCGCTGGCCATGACTAATGCAATTCTGAAATAAAGAACAAAATAACATTGATCCTATGCTCCTATGCACAATCCAGCAATATATATTAAAAAAAAAAAAAAAATATTCATTTAAACCACAAAGAACATTGCACTCCAACTGAACTAACGCTGAGCAAACAACACTGCCACATTGATTAAATTAAAGAAACAATGGCAGAGACAACCCAATGCCAGAGTACAAAAGCCTAAAGGTACCGTCACACTAGACGATATCGCTAGCGATCCGTGACGTTGCAGCGTCCTCGCTAGCGATATCGTCCAGTGTGACAGGCAGCAGCGATCAGGCCCCTGCTGTGCTGTCGCTGGTCGGGGAAGAAAGTCCAGAACTTTATTTGGTCGCTGGACTCCCCGCAGACATCGCTGAATCGGCGTGTGTGACACCGATTCAGCGATGTCTTCACTGGTAACCAGGGTAAACATCGGGTAACTAAGCGCAGGGCCGCGCTTAGTAACCCGATGTTTACCCTGGTTACCATCCTAAAAGTAAAAAAAAAAAAACAGTACATACTTACCTACAGCCGTCTGTCCTCCAGCGCTGTGCTCTGCTCTCCTCCTGTACTGGCTGTGAGCGTCGGTCAGCCGGAAAGCAGAGCGGTGACGTCACCGCTCTGCTTTCCGGCCGCTGTGCTCACAGCCAGTACAGGAGGAGAGCAGAGCACAGCGCTGGAGGACAGACGGCTGTAGGTAAGTATGTACTGTTTGTTTTTTTTTTTACTTTTAGGATGGTAACCAGGGTAAACATCGGGTTACTAAGCGCGGCCCTGCGCTTAGTTACCCGATGTTTACCCTGGTTACCGGCATCGTTGGTCGCTGGAGAGCGGTCTGTGTGACAGCTCTCCAGCGACCAAACAGCGACGCTGCAGCGATCCGGATCGTTGTCGGTATCGCTGCAGCGTCGCTAAGTGTGACGGTACCTTTAAGATAAGAAAACTAATCTACAACAGACCCAATGTAGTAATCACAAAAGATTATTTTTTTTTTTTTTTAAAAAGTACAGTATGCATGGAGCAACACAAAAAACACAATAGATTTTTGAAAGGAAAAAAATAACAACCCCCAAAAATTAAGGGCAGAAACAAAGGCATACTTTACAATAAAACCGACAGGGCCGGAGACAATAAAAGGCCATACAACGCCATACATCACAACCAGAAACATACAACAATGTCTTTACACAACCACAGTGCTGAACATAATACACAACTTGCAATAAAAAATTAATAAATGTAATAAAAGGGCGCAGAATCATTCTATACTACCATACTTTACAATAAAACCGACAGGGCCGGAGACTATTAAACGCCATCATATAACGCAAGAATAAAACATCACAAATGAATACAAAAAACACCACCAAACCAAAAAATGGAAAAGAAAAATCTATCCTGGAAAGAACAATAATCAAGGCCGCAGACAATGAAACGCCATCCTATACAACGCCATACATCACAACCAGACTAAAAATACCACAATATCTTTAACCACAGTGCAGAATATAGTACACAACTTGCAAAAATAATGTTAAAAAACATGTAGAAAATGCACAGAATCATTCTATACTTACATCTCTGGACAGCGGATGAAAAGACAGTATTGTAGTGTGTCTAGTCTGTTGTGTAGCCTGCAGCAGAAGTGACAAACAATCCAACATTTTCTTTATATATGGGGGATGTGTTTCTCACTGTTTGCACTGTCTATACACTGTCTAGACACTTTTTTGTTTCATTTTATCTAACGACGCATGCGTCGCACAACGCACGCACGACGCACACCCGCGACGCAAGTGCGTTGTCAATAGGTTTCAATGGGAAATTGAACGCATTGACGACGCACGAGCGACGCAAGTGCGACGCATGCGTTTTTTGGACTCTAAAAAAATGCAACATGGTAGCGTCTCCGACGCCACCCAGGTGCGGTGAAACGACGCATGCGTCGTGCGTTTTACCGAAAACGCACGACAACGCAACGCATGCGTCCCCAATGATAAAGATAGGGGCGCATGACGCATGCGTTGTCGTGCGTTGACGACGCAGCGTCGTTTGACGCTAATGTGAACGTAGCCTAAGATTGGTGCAAACTATTTACAAATAAGTTCCGATCATGCACAGTTCATGATTCTGCAGTTCTTTAAGAATGAGGCAACTTGTGCAAATCACCTGATCCTTTTAACAGGGGAGCCCTTTTAGAAATAACCCAGGTCGGGGTCAGAACTTAGAAAACAGCAGCAAAAGAGTTGAAGAACTATATACAGTCTTGTCGGATTTCAGTTATTGGAACTCTGGAGATCAGGGCCGGCGTCAGCACCCGGCACTCCGGGCAAATGCCGGGGCCCTGGGGAGAGAGGGGGGCCCACTTACAGCTGGGAGAGCAGAGCAGGAGAGAACATGCTCTCTCCGCCCACAATGTCACTGCTGGCTGCGTTCTCTTAACCCCTATGTGCCAGCTCTGACACAAGCATCTTCTCACTCAGTCAGTGCAGCCAGGCAGGCACACATAGGGGTTAAGAGAAGGCAGCCAGTGTGACTGTTTGTGGGCGGAGAGAGCACGTTCTCTGCTCTCCCCCCTGGGTGGCTGCAGACAGTGCTGAACTTATCAGGCAGATTCCGAGGAGCTCCATCCTACCAGTGCCTGAGTGAGTGTTATGGTATCCAGCAGTGGTTGAAGTTGTGGCTCAGTCTGCTGCTGTCTGTCTCCGCTGCCTAAAAATGTGGGTGATGTCTGGAGGAGCAGCTGGTGGGGTGCAGCCTGTAGCCACCCAGCTCTCCCAGAATACATGCATGCTGCACCAAACCTGCACCAGTGGGATAGGAAGAAGCTTAACCCCTTCACATTTGTATGAAGGTTATTGCTAAACCTTAAAGATAACAATCCGACCCGCATAAATGGGGTTAACTAGATGCCAGGAGGAAGGGGAGCTGCTGCCATGGATAAAACTGAGCTGTGGGCTGTATGTTGGGGCCCCGTGGCCCCAGGCTGGTGACTGGAGGGACTCTGCCCAGTGCTGGCATGTGGGTGATTTCTGCTCCGGAGTCTCAGCTTCTCTCCTCCCACATCACACTGTGTAGTCACAGCAACATTGGTTGTCTCTGTCCAGGTCCCAGCAGCTGCCACTGCTCCCAGCAGCTGCCACTGCTCCCACCACGGACATGGCATCACTTAACCCTTCCCCTGCAGCCACCGGCAACAAATCCACATTATTCCTTGATTAAATCAGGTTCCAACCCAATAGAGGAGCAGACATTTCCTGCTGCCATTAGGGTCCGGGAGGGGGTGACATTGGCTGCTCTGCTACTCTGTAGTGGGGGGTGACAAGTGTAACATGGGGTAACGATGACGGAGAAATGCACAGGATAATAGTGAGCGCGACAGAGGGCAGTGTATGGTATGGAGCAGTCAGGGGGTGGGCTGCAGGATCCCCCCATACTGTACATGACTGCCCAGGACAGGGAGGCGTTTAATGAGCTTCTAATGACAGGGCACTAATTGGGTCATTAGGGTTTGTGGAAAGGATTCAGCATCAGGTCCCTCATTAATGCCCGAGCCGCCTGTTACTTTGTAGCACAGATCTGTTGGGGCCGCAAAACCAAACAACGTTGTTTATATAGAAAAGTCTTTGTTTCATAGAAAAACTCAAAACAGAAAAGCACCTCTCCTGTATATATACACTGCACAGCACCTTTCCTCCTGTATATATACACTGCACAGCACCTCTCCTGTATATATACACTGCACAGCACCTTTCCTCCTGTATATATACACTGCAGAATTTACAATAGCTGTCACTCATGTAAGAAGTGAAATCTGGCATTGTACTATACATTTCTCTGCCGTATCTGTGCATCATAAATCGGGGTATGTGTTAAAGGGGGGGCCCACTGAGACTCTTTCGCCCGGGGCCCTCGAAAACCTGGAGCCGGCCCTGCTGGAGGTAGCACTGGTGGAGGTTGCCCTTTTGGGTACTGGCGGCTACCAGGTGCTACATATGGGACTCCCTCACTCCAGAAGGGGTCTGTGTACCCACTGAATTCTGTTCTGGCAGTTCCTTGACACAGGTTACGGTTGGTTTCATAGTTACCGCAGTCTCTGTGGTGGTAACAGTACACACTGTGGTCCTTGTAAAGGTGCAGGTAGGGGTAACTGTAGTGGTGGTAGTAGTAGCTGCTTTGGCACATGGTGGCGCTCTTACCACAGGAGAAGACATAGCTGGTGTTTTAGAGCTGGGTGTCTTGGCGCCTCTTTGCTTGTGGACATTCAGAGCAAACCAACCCTTTTCAACAAGGTGCCTGGTGTGTGACACTATCTCCTGGATACAGGTCACTATCCGGGTGTCCTTCCAAGAGATGAGATTCCACGTCCCTCCGGTTGACGAATATTTCTGCGTACAACCCCTGCTCCTTAATGAAACCCCATCCTCCTTGCAGCTTAAAGGTGACGACTGTGCCCTGCTTACGCGGGGCCTGGTTGGCAGTACGTTCCTTGCGGGCCTGGGCTTTGACTTGTAGATCCCGCTTACCAAAGGCTCTGCATTGGGCCTGATGTTTTTCCTCCTTTTCTTCCCACTTGCGGGCGAGCTGGGACTGTTAGTCCTCCCAACTTAGAACTTCTACAGTCTCTCCCTTCTGCTTCTTCGCCCCGGGGAACCCCATAAAGTCTGGTCCGGGAATCACCCAGCGGTAAACGACTTGCTCCGCATGGATTTCACTAGGCAGGCTCGCTGGCTAGATCGGAGCCTTTAAAAACTGTTCCATCCCCGTGGCCTGGTCCCAGGGCTCGAGATGTTGAAGCCGGCTGGTACCGTGGGGAGGTGGCGCTGCTACGGGGCCTATCAGCAGTCCCTCGGTCACCGGGCAGGGTCGGCGTCCTCACCTGCCGCATCGATATCTTCAGTGCCGGTTGGTTCCGTTGGTGGTGGAGTCTGCAGCGGTGCTGGCAGCGGCTCTGGAGACGGTGCTGGTGGATCTTCTGCAGGCGCCGTCCAACATGCGGCCTTCATGCTCAGCCGCATCTGCAGGAGCTGGTCTATGAGCTCCTCCACGCTGGTCTGCAGGAAGTCGGGGCCAACGGGTGATGCCTGGCCGTGGTGTCTCTCCAGGTAGCTGGGGGAGACCTCTGCTTCTACCCCACGCCCTGGTTCCGGGCGGCTGGCCATGGCATCGTCCTCTTGGTTGGCTCCTTCTTGGTCTTTTTCCCGCTCTCTCCTCCGGGGGCGGTTTCTTTTTCTTTGTCTCCTCCCACCATTGAGAATCAGGAGGCAGATCTCGGCTGCTGACGGACACGTCCTCAAGGTACAGAGATATTTAGACTGGGCGGCCATTTTCTTTCACGCTTCTCAGTTCGTTCACTCCCACGACGACACACCCTTCCTCTTCTCCTGCGCTCCTCGTGGCGCTGTAATGGCAGCAGTTTTGGCGGGGATTTTTGGCGATCTTTTTGCAATACACAGTCCTTTAGAAAATCACAGTTCAAGCACAATTCTGGCACAGTCTCTAGGCACATATGACCTGATTTTCAGGCTTAGGTATATCCTGTTCGTGACGCCAAGTTGGATTGCCCCCAAGGGCTAGGGGTACTCGGTACCTGGTCCTTCGGTTCGCAGGGGGATGTCACGGTGGCTGACCCGGTCCGTGGCCCTCGGGACGTCCGTTTAGAAAGGGTAAGGCCTTTAAAGGGATATGTTCGTGACGCCACCTGTGGTATTCGGTCAGGGTGACCGACGCTGCTTTAAGGGGTCTGCTGGGGTGATGTTATGGCAGGTAGATGGTATATCTTCCCACAGGTGAAATATGTCCCCAGGGCTTCCCAGTGTGTAGATGGTGGATGGTGTGAGGCGCAGTGAAGAGCGAGGACACAAGGTTGCAGTCTCTTTACTTTTTACTGAAGGCTTCAGCATCCACAGTCCGAAGCACGGACCACAGGGTAGGCAGAGTCCGGACAGTTCGGAGGCAAATCCAGAGTCCCCTTATCCAGGTAGAAATCAGTAGCCTTCCTCTAGCGCTGCGGTGTTGTAGTACCTTACTGCTATGCCTCTCTTAAGGTCCTCACAGATGTTGTAGATGTTATGTCTCTCTCTCTCTCTCTGTCCCTCAGATGGATAGGACAAACCCATATGACCGGTGGCTTGAGGCTTTTTACAGGGACTCTATCATGCCCCGGCCTCTAAGCGCTGCCACCTTGCCTCCTGGGTATATGGGCGGATTAGTAATGTGAAATTAGCTGTCCTGCCGGTCTCTGGAGCAAGGCATAAAGGACTGTTGCTCCCTCAGTGTTGCGGCTACTGGGATCTTTTACCTCAGAATGAGGCAGCCTGTGCAGGGCAGAACTCCTCTTTTATCCACTCCTTTGCTATGACTTCTTCACCCTCTCTGCAATACAGTTCTCCTTCAGTGTCTCTTTCTGGAAGCTGCCACACAGGATCCCACCCCTGCCAGGGACCAACTACCTCAGCTCAGGACCAAGCTCAGCCAGCAACTAACTAACTTCCTCCCCAGGTCACCAGTTTTACCTAAGTGAGGAGTGCCCTAATAAATAGGAGAATCGCTCCCCCTGGTGGCCTGGAGTGCGAAATGTGTTGTATGTTTGTGATACCTGGATTCGGTTGTCTTTCTTTGTCTCCAAATGTAACATCACTCCCCCCCAGAGGAGAATGATATTACTGCAACGACCAGGACCCTGGGGCGCTGCTCCTGCACAAGCCGAACATGTCAGTGAAGTGAGTACACACCTCTTCAGATTGGTAAGTATTCACTGTCACATCTACATATGTGTCAAATTTTTTTTTTCCTTTTCTTAGAGCAGTTCTTCCACTGTGGCTGACGCTTGGGTGGCAAGGCGGCAGCGTGTATGTATACCTGGCTGACTATTGTATCCTGACTTTGCTATTCTTGAATGTTCATTTCTGTACTTTCCTCTTTCTTTACCTTTTTCTTCTTGACTCCTTTTTTTTCTTGACTTTCAATATTCATGCCAGTTTTCTGTCTCTGTCTTCTTTCTTTTCCTTATGTTAATCTCTCCAACATTAATGTATTTATTTATTTTTTAGGTTCCAGAACGGGATGAGGACCTCATTGAAAATGACCTCCTCATCTCCCTTGTCCATAAGCGAGTCCCGATGTGGAATACCCAGGTTCCGCAGCTCTCGGACAACGTGACGATCCGGCGGCTATGGAATGAGGTGGCCAAAGCGATGTGGTATGGCTGGGAAAACGCCCCGACTCAGGTCTGAAATGCATTTTGTAAGTATTGCAATGCGGAGTGCTGTAGCAGTGACCTTGGCCGGGATCACACAACTGTGTGTGATGAGAGAAACTCTCAGGAGTTTCTTTCATCATACACAGTTGTGTGATCAAGGTCAAAAGTGCATTGTCTAACCATTGTCTAACCATAATTTATATTTTTCAACAGTGCTCAAAGTCAAAACACGTTGGCGTTCGATGAAGGATCGCTTCAACAAGGACCTTCATCAATAGAGCCAGGTTCCTAGTGGTTCTGGAGCAAGAATCCGCAAATACAAGTATCACCACATCCTTGCATTTTTGAGACCGGTCCTTGCCCAGAGAACGTAAGTATTTTTTGTGGTGTAATGGGTTGTGTTGGATTGCCTAATCTGAATTTTTCTAGTCCACATGAGTTGGCGCTTTACTATTGTAAATCTTTTGTAGTAAAGTGGTTTTTTTCTTCTTTTTTCACAGCACATGGAGCAGCATTCTTGACCCTGGTTCTGGAGCGGTCCCTCATCAAACAGCCATGGCCCCGTCCCAGTCTTCCAGCAGCGCTGAAGCAAGTGGGCCTGCCACGCAGACTGGAGACCAGGAAGCTGGTCCATCAGGTGTTCCCCTGTTCCAGTCCTCTGCTTCTTTTTTTTGGCTCTTCCCGGCAGCGACAGAGGGCCTCGGCTCGGGCAGGTCACTATTGCCCAAGTTTTTGCACTTGAGCTCGGTCTTTCATGATGGACTCAAGGCGATTGATGACCGACTGGATATTGCCATAAACCATATGAATACACGTATCCAGGAGGTCATCAATAGCCTTGACCAAGTGAAAACCAACCTCCAGAGGCCAGCACATCATTTTTTTAATCAAATTGAACAGGGCATGTCGGAACACCTTACTCCTGATCTCCAGCTTAGTGTCATGCAGGCCTGCAATGCTGTTTACATGCAGGCTATGCAGCAGAGTCGGTATTTTCAGCAGAGAGTGGCGGCATATCCACCTGTGCCAACACTGTCACGCTTGACCTCAATGCCGAGCTCTGCTGCATACCACTGCACGGCCACCTCCATTCCAAGCACTGCCGGGCACCACCACCATGCCGAGTGCTGTTGGACAGCCCACTGCCACCACCATGACAATTGCTGCTCCTGCTTGGATCTCTTCTACTGCCTCCACCATGCAGCAGCAGGACCCTGGCATGGCCTTCTGCACCACAACCATGCAACAGCAGCAGGACCCTGGCATGGCCTTCTGCACCACAACCATGCAACAGCAGCAGGACACTGGCATGGCCTTCCCCACCAATTCCCCTCCCAATTTGTCTGTAATGTCAGGTTTGTCTCACCCTTTCAGTGTCTCTGTCTTCTCATGTGTCAAGCCCCATCCCAGAACTCCCAGACTCTACTACTTTAATTGCCCCTTCTCCTGCCACCCCTGCGTTGTCCACACTTAGCCAGGCCTCACAGCTACACACCCCACAGTTCCGTCACTCTACCCCAAGCAGGCGCAGTTAAATATTTTTATTGTTAACAAAATAAATAATAATGTTTTTTGCCCCCAATAATGTTTGGTTATTTGTGTATTTCGCTGCCGGCAACACAGACCGTGCGCCTAATAAAACACTGCGCCGCACACTACATTGTTTTGCCAACTCATAGCTCCAGTAGTTATTAAGTACAAGAGTGCAGCTTTGTGTGTTTGTTATAGAGCTATGAGGTGGCAAAAAATAAATATAACTTGTATTTTCTTCATAATCTCTTCTTCAGTCAGAATAATCTGTGTCACAGACTGAAGAGAAAATGGTGGTAATACAAAGCAGAACTATACTCAACAGGTTATGTGTCATAATTCATAAATAAAGAAAAAAAAAACACAAGGCGCCCCCAATGTGTCTCACTATATTTGAAAGAATACAATCCTTTGCGGGAAATGTGCTCACCTATTTCAGTTGTGAACCAAAGGTCACAACTCCCATGAAGGCATAACCGTAGCAGCAAGTCTCCACAAAAATCCAAAAGGATATTGAGGGTAGTAGTCTTGGGCGAACTGAAGACCGCGCTCACGAGGTAGATTTTAGGTTTTTTATTGAAGCCTACGCGTTTCAAGAGCTTTCTTACTCTCTTCTTCAGGGCATATCTCATATGAAGATATGCCATGAAGAAGAGAGTAAGAAAGCTCTTGAAACGCGTAGGCTTCAATAAAAAACCTAAAATCTACCTCGTGAGCGCGGTCTTCAGTTCGCCCAAGACTACTATAATTCATAAATAGTGAGTTCATGATGCACAAAACTATGCATCTTGAACTCATTACTTATGACACCTGACCTGGTGAATAGAGAACTGCCTTGTATAACCTCCATTTTTTCTTCAGTGTACGTAATCTATTTCACACAAACCGAAGAGACAATGGAGGTCATACAAGGCATGTCTGTACTCACCTGAACATATGTCAGAAATAGTGAATTCATGAGGCTGTTATTTGTGCATCATGAATTCATTATTTATGACACCTGACTCGATGAGTGTAGAACTGCTTTGTATTATACCTCCATCGTCTCTTCAGTCTGCATCCAATAGATACTGCAGAACAGAATCAGGACGTAATGACGTCAACTACCTTACCACTAACAACATAAGTGGTTTTAAGAGGAAATACATAGGAGACTCGGTCAAGATATCAAAACACAAATTTTATTAACAAAAAATATTAACATTTAAAACATAACTGGTACAGACCCAAACCCAACAGGACATTTTACACAATATTGTCTTGCCATGCCACACGTCCAATATCAGAATCAAAATAGGCAGCAAATTGGTCCTGCATGCTGCCAATTTCAACAGTTGACCGCAGTGGGTGATGCTGGTAATCTGGCAATTGGTTTGCAACTGGTTCATCCAGTTCAATGTTGGGTCGCTCCTTAGCCATTATGTAATTGTGGAGAACCACACAGGCTTTGACCACCTCATCGACTGTCTCCATTTTTAGATTAATGGCTGTCGCAAGAATGCGCCATTTTGAGACTAGAATCCCAAAGGTACACTCTACTGTTCTTCGGGCCCTGGTCAGTCTGTAGTTATAAATCCTTTTAGTGTGGTTCAAGTCCCGACTGGAATATGGCTTCAGTAGGTCTTCACACACCTGAAAGGCCTCAGCCCCAACCATAACAAATGGCATCGGTGGGCCTTGAGTGTTGGGGAGAGGTCGTGGTAGTGGAAAATTAAAATTTTTGCCATACACACGTCGGCCCATATCCGAGTTCTTGAAAATCTGTGAGTCATTGCCACGGCCAAAAGCTCCAATGTCCACGGCGATGAAGCGACAGTCCGCATCTGTCTGCTATTGCCATGAGCACAACAGAAAAATATTTTTTGTAGTTGAAGTACTCCGATCCAGTTCTGGTGGGTTTGATAATGCATATGTGCTTTCCATCCACCGCTCCCAAACAGTTGGGGAAATCACACACACTCCAGTATTTTTCTGCAGTTTCCATCCACATGTCCTCCGTGGGTAGGGGTATAAATTCATCCTGGAGAACGTTCCACAAAGCCCAGCAGGTGTCTGCAACTATTCCAGACAGGGTGGAAATTCCAAGCTGGTACTGAAAGTGGAGGGATGATAAGCTCTCTCCGGTTGCCAGAAATCTGAAATAAAATAAAAAAATAAAATTACAATCAATTCCATTTATGGTGGTGTTTAGCTAAAGACATAAAGGAAAATACAAATAATACATGACAAACCAACAAAAATTATGACTGGCATTTGTTTAGAATGATTACATACCTACCTACATAACCAGGAGACGTTCCTCTGCTGGAATCGCTCTATGGAGCTGGGTGTCCTGTCTCCGGATGGCTCCTTGGACAAGGCCAAGCAATTCCCGGAAAGAGTCTTGAGACATCCTGGTATATTCCGGGAATTTGTCCGGGTTGGCATTAAGCTCGCCATTAGGGTTGAGCGAAACAGATCGGCACTTTTCAAAAGTCGCCGACTTTTAGCAAAGTCGGGTTTCGTGAAACCCGACCCGATCCCACTCTGGGATCGGGTCGGCGATCTGTACTCCAAAGTCGGGTTTCGTTTTTTATATATATATATATATATATATATATATATATGTCATAGAGACACGTATATACAGTGCCTACAAGTAGTATTCAACCCCCTGCAGATTTAGCAGGTTTAATAAGATGCAAATAAGTTAGAGCCTTCAAACTTCAAACAAGAGCAGGATTTATTAACAGATGCATAAATCTTACAAACCAAAAAGTTTTGTTGCTCAGTTAAATTTTTATAAATTTTAAACATAAAAGTGTGGGTCAATTATTATTCAACCCCTAGGTTTAATATTTTGTGGAATAACCTTTGTTTGCAATTACAGCTAATAATCGTCTTTTATAAGACCTGATCAGGCCGGCACAGGTCTCTGGAGTTATCTTGGCCCACTCCTCCATGCAGATCTTCTCCAAGTTATCTAGGTTCTTTGGGTGTCTCATGTGGACTTTAATCTTGAGCTCCTTCCACAAGTTTTCAATTGGGTTAAGGTCAGGAGACTGACTAGGCCACTGCAACACCTTGATTTTTTGCCTCTTGAACCAGGCCTTGGTTTTCTTGGCTGTGTGCTTTGGGTCGTTGTCTTGTTGGAAGATGAAATGACGACCCATCTTAAGATCCTTGATGGAGGAGCGGAGTCTCTGATGGCCTTGGAATGCTCCTTTGTCTTTCCCATGTTGACCATGTATGAGTGCTGTTCACAAGTTTGGGGAGGGTCTTAAATAGTCAGAAAAGGCTGGAAAAAGAGATAATTAATCCAAACATGTGAAGCTCATTGTTCTTTGTGCCTGAACTACTTCTTAATACTTTAGGGGAACCAAACAGAATTCTGGTGGGTTGAGGGGTTGAATAATAAATGACCCTCTGAAAAGACTTTTCACAATTTAAAAAAAAAATAAACAAAGAAATAACATTCTTTTTTGCTGCAGTGCATTTCACACTTCCAGGCTGATCTACAGTCCAAATGTCACAATTCCAAGTTAATTCCAAATGTGTAAACCTGCTAAATCTGCAGGGGGTTGAATACTACTTGTAGGCACTGTATATATATATTTATATTTACTTCAGCGCGATAATGTTGAAAAGCCGTTAATTCAATTGCCGGCTTTTCATTTCTCCTGACTAAACCCGACATGATATGAGACATGGTTTACATACAGTAAACCATGTCATATCCCCCTTTTTTTTGCATATTACACACTACTAATGTTAGTAGTGTGTATGTGCAAAATTTCGGCGCTCTAGCTATTAATTTTAAGGGTTAAATAGCGGAAAAAATTGGCGTGGGCTCCCGCGCAATTTTCTCCGCCAGAGTAGTAAAGCCAGTGACTGAGGGCAGATATTAATAGCCTGGAGAGGGTCCATGGTTATTGCCCCCCCCCCCCCCCTCCGGCTAAAAACATCTGCCCCCAGCCACCCCAGAAAAGGCACATCTGTAAGATACGCCTATTCTGGCACTTGGCCACTCTCTTCCCATTCCCGTGTAGTGGTGGGATATGGGGTAATGAAGGGTTAATGCCACCTTGCTATTGTAAGGTGACATTAAGCCAGATTAATAATGGAGAGGCGTCAATTCTGACACCTATCCATTATTAATCCAATTGTATGAAAGGGTTAAAAAAAAACCACACACATTATTAAAAAGTATTTTAATGAAATAAACACACAGGTTGTTTTAATATTTTATTGTACTCAATCCACCTGAAGACCCTCGCTCTGTAACAAATTAAAAATAATAAACCAACAATATACATACCTTCCGATGATCTGTCACGTCCCACGTTGTAAATCCATCTGAAGGTGTTAAAATATTTTACAGCCAGGAGCTCTGCTAATGCAGCTGTGCTCATGGCTGTAAAACCCCGGGGAATGAAGGTAATGTAGGTCAATGACCTGTAGTTACCTTCATTAGCGGTGATGCGCCCCCTGCTGGATGTCCTCATATGACCTCGAGCCTGGGAACATCTTACAGATGTGCCTTTTCTGGGGTGGGTGGGGGCAGATGTTTTTAGCTGGGGGGGGGGGGGCCAATAGCCATGGACCCTCTCCAGGCTATTAACCCCTTTCTGACCTCGGACGGTATAGTACGTCCGAGGCCAGAAGCCCCGCTTTGATGCGGGCTCCGGCGGTGAGCCCGCATCAAAGCCGGGACATGTCAGCTGTTTTGAACAGCTGACATGTGCCCACAATAGGCACGGGCAGAATCGCGATCTGCCCGCACCTATTAACTAGTTAAATGCCGCTGTCAAACGCAGACAGCGGCATTTAACTACCGCATCCGGCCGGGCGGCTGGAAATGACGGCATCGCCGACCCCGTCACATGATTGGAGGTCGGCGATGCTTCAGTATTGTAACCATAGAGGTCCTTGAGACCTCTATGGTTACTGATCCCCGGCAGCTGTGATGAGCGCCACCCTGTGGTCGGCGCTCACAGCACACCTGATTTTCTGCTACACAGCAGCGAACAGCAGATCGCTGCTATGTAGCAGAGCCGATCGTGCTGTGCCTGCTTCTAGCCTCCCATGGAGGCTATTGAAGCATGGCAAAAGTAAAAAAAAAAAAAAAGTTAAAAAAAATGTGAAAAAAATAAAATAAATATAAAAGTTTAAATCACCCCCCTTTCGCCCCAATTGAAATAAATCAATTAAAAAAAATCAAACCTACACATATTTGGTATCGCCGCATTCAGAATCGCCCGATCTATCAATAAAAAAAAGCATTAACCTGATCACCAAACAGCGTAGCGAGAAAAAAAAAATCGAAATGCCAGAATTACGTTTTTTTGGTCGCCGCGACATTGCATTAACCCCTATCTGACCTCGGACGGGATAGTACGTCCGAGGTCAGATCCCCTGCTTTGATGCAGGGCTCCGCAGTGAGCCAGCACCAAAGCCGGGACATGTCAGCTGTTTTGAACAGCTGACATGTGCCCGTAATAGGCGCGGGCAGAATCGCGATCTGCCCGCACCTATTAACTAGTTAAATGCCGCTGTCAAACGCAGACAGCGGCATTTAACTACCGCATCCGGCCGGGCGGCCGGAAATGACGTCATCGCCGACCCCCGTCACATGATCGGGGGTCGCCGGTGCGTCTCCATTGTAACCATAGAGGTCCTTGAGACCTCTATGGTTACTGATCGCCGGTGCTGTGGTGGGCGCTCACAGCACACCTGCATTTCTGCTACATAGCAGCGATCAGCAGATCGCTGCTATGTAGCAGAGGCGATCGGGATGTGCCTGCTTCTAGCCTCCCATGGAGGCTATTGAAGCATAGCAAAAGTGAAAAAAAAAAGTTGAAAAAAATGTTCAAAAAATAAAAAAAATATAAAAGTTTAAATCACCCCCCTTTCGCCCCAATCAACCCAATACATAACCCAATACATATTTGGTATCGCCGCGCTCAGAATCGCCCGATCTATCAATTAAAAAAAAGCATTAACCTGATCGCTAAACAGCGTAGCGGGAAAAAGATTCGAAATGCCAGAATTACGTTTTTTTGGTCGCCGCGACATTGCATTAAAATGCAATAACAGGCGATCAAAAGAACATATCTGCACCGAAATGCTATCATTAAAAACGTCATCTTGGCACGCAAAAAATGAGCCCTCAACCCCAGATCACGAAAAATGGAGACGCTACGAGTATCAGAAAATGGCGCAATTTTTTTTTTTTTTTTTTTAGCAAAGTTTGGAATTTTTTTTCACCACTTAGATAAAAAATAACCTAGTAATGTTAGGTGTCTATGAACTCGCAATGACCTGGAGAATCATAATGGTAGGTCAGTTTTAGCATTTAGTGAACCTAGCAAAAAAGCCAAACAAAAAACAAGTGTGGGACTGCACTTTTTTTGCAATTTCACCGCACTTGGAATTTTCTTCCCGTTTTCTAGTACACGACATGCTAAAACCAATGATGTCGTTCAAAAGTACAACTCGTCCCGCAAAAAATAAGCCCTCACATGGCCAAATTGACGGAAAAATAAAAAAGTTATGGCTCTGGGAAGGAGGGGAGCGAAAAACGAACACGGAAAAACTAAAAATCCCAAGGTCATGAAGGGGTTAAGATGCAATAACGGGCGATCAAAAGAACGTATCTGCACCAAAATGCTATCCTTAAAAACGCCAGCTCGGCATGCAAAAAATAAGCCCCAAACTGACCCCAGATCATGAAAAATAGAGACGCTATGAGTATCGGAAAATGGCGCAATGTTTTTTTTTTAGCAAAGTTTGGAATTTTTTTTCACCACTTAAGTAAAAAATAACCTAGTCATGTTAGGTGTCTATGAACTCGTAATGACCTGGAGAATCATAATGTCAGGTCAGTTTTAGCATTTAGTGAACCTAGCAAAAAAGCCAAACAAAAAAACAAGTGTGGGACTGCACTTTTTTTGCGATTTCACTGCACTTGGAATATTTTTCCCGTTTTCTAGGACACGACATGCTAAAACCAATGATGTCGTTCAAAAGTACAACTCGTCCCGCAAAAAATAAGCCCTCACATGGCCAAATTGACGGAAAAGTAAAAAAGTTATGGCTCTGGGAAGGAGGAAAGTGAAAAACGAACATGGAAAACGAAAAATCCAAAGGTCATGAGGGGGTTAATATTTGCCCTCAGTCACTGGCTTTACTACTCTGGCGGAAAAAATTGCGCGGGAGCCCACGCCAATTTTTTCCGCGATTTAACCCTTAAATTTAATAGCTAGAGCGCCGAAATTTTGCACATACACACTACTAACATTAGTAGTGTGTAATATGCAAAAAAAAAGGGGGATATGACATGGTTTACTGTATGTAAACCATGTCTCATATCATGTCGGGTTAAGGCAGGAGAAATGAAAAGTCGGCAATTGAATTACTGGCTTTTCTGATATATCGCGCTGAAGCAAATATAAAACAAGAAAATTTCCCATTGACTTTGCATTGGGTTTCGTGTTTCGGCCGATCCCCGACCCCGACTTTTCAATAAGATCGGCCGATTTCACTCGACCCGACTTTTGAGAAAGTCGGGTTTCGTGAAACCCGACTCGATCTCAATAAGTGAAAAGTCGCTCAACCCTACTCGCCATGTAGCGTGTGATAGGCTCCACGGCTCTCCCGGAGTTCAATCATGGGGTGTCTCCAAAAACACCTACCCCATGTCCTTCTCTGTCGTTCTCTATTTGTTTGTTGCTCCCAAGTAAAAGCACAGGCAAGAAACAGCTTGATGCTTAAATCCAGGTTGAAATAAAAGTTCTCCATGCGAAGATCCATCATGACACAGGATACAGTAGCAAACTGTTAAGATTTCAGCAGTCCTAGGGTCTATATACAGATATCTCATAATACACGCCCATGGTAGTCCCATTGGCGGTGTCTGTTTATCTAGATTTTTCTCCTGTTAAATTTTCCACCATGCGCACAAAAAACGCAAACGCATGCAAAACGCATGAAAAAGCGTGTAAACGCCGCGTTTTTTTAACCGCATGCATTACCTTATGGTTCAAAAAAAAGCTGCATTTGTACGCGTTTGGATGCGGGTTTTCATGCGTTTGAGGTTGCGGATTAACGCTGCGGATTGTAATGCAAATGTGAACTAGCCTAAGAAGGTCTATGTTACAGTACGTATCCTTGACCAGTCAGTGAAGGATCAGTCCCTATTTGTAGCTTTCCAGGGTAGCAGTAAGGGATATTTGGTGCCCAAAAGTACTATTGCCAGATGGATTAGGGAGGCCATTAGCTTATCCTATGCTGCACGTGGCGCCCCGATTCCTGAAGGTATCAAGGCTCACTCCACCAGAGCTGTGGCTACTTCCTGGGCAGAGAAAGCAGAGGTATTGATTGATCAGATATGCAAGGCCTCTACCTGGTCCACACCATCTATATTCTTTAAACACTACAGACGGAATCTATCCTCCTCGACATACCTTACCTTTGGTAGAAGAGTAGAAGGGTACTGCAAGCGGTGGTCCCTCCCGAAGGTGTTCCTTTCTCCAAAAATCTCTCAGGTGTGCTGTCATGGAGGAAGGGAAAACACCAAGGTTACTTACTGGTAGCCGATTTTTCCGGAGCTTATGACAGCACCTGTATATTCCCCCCCTTTTTTCACCCTTGTGTGCACTTTAGCTGGGTGTTTTTTTATTTTATTAATATGATGTGGTGGTAGTTTGCCATGTGAACTAACCAGGGGGGCCTCTCATGCTCGGAAAACTAACTAAAGCGAGGGAGAGATACCGCCCTTCTATTTTTAGTAGGTTTCCTGTCCTGGCTGGGCGGATCCCTCTCTCAGGTGTGCTGTCATGGGCTCCGGAAAAAACGGCTACCGGTACGTAACCTTTGGTGTTTCTTGTGTGACGCCCAAGAGACCGGGATACCCAGCACCGGACCAATGGGGTCTGTCTCTTGAGGGGGGTGTCACGGGTGGCTTGACCCGGTGCTGTGGCCTCAGGCAATGCACAGTGTAAAGGGTATCGTGAGGGAACAGGCACTTATTTGATCAGCAGCAGGTTCTCCCAGCGGTGATGATCCCAATCCTGGATAAATGGCTATTGTCCAAATGAAAGACTGAGGCACTGAAACGTTTAACCAGTTTACTTTAACAAAAAAGGATTTACAACAAGTCCTGTCACCGGAGTCTGTATGGGAACTCTGAGTTACTTTGACCCTGCCGGGGTCTTCGCCTCTTATTGTACGCAATATCTGTGTGGCCCTGCTGCTGTATGTGAACTGGCTGCCGGCCCAATCTGTCCCCTCCGGGTCCTAGTTCGACGGGCAACCCGAGTCCTTTTATCGGCTTACCCCCTCCAGGAGTACCGCTGAACTCTGTGTCTGTTGCTGCGTCCGACCCTAGTGAAGCTGATATCACCTCACGTTTTTCCGGTTGCTGTATTATATGTAATGAATACAGCCACGGATCCGGTATCCGTCTTTGCGCCTGTTCTGGGTAGTGATTAATGCTACCCGGTTCTCACAATGTCCTTTTTCTCTATCCCTCTTCTCCTCAGGCCGGTGATTTAGGCCTGGTAACAGTCACAGGGCTGTTAGAGATTCAACTGTATGACCTCTCACTTTCAGCTCCTTAGCCCAACTGCCAGTTCTTCTCTCAGACCAGAATGGATCAAGGGGAGTCTCTGGAGCTCCCCCTTCTGGCCGGAGGTGGTAGTGCAGTCTTGCTATTTTAGTATTTGCATTTACTGTCAGTAACTATTTTTGTGGCAAATACCCCTAGGGGTGCCACATTCCCCCTTAGTTAAGAACAGTACTCCGGGACTGTGGGACAATAACATTTTGAAATAACAATTAATATGTACAGAGTCTTAAAAATGAAAAGTTACAAAAACCACTCGAGGAAACAAAAATATAGTTCTGTACAAAGTCACTTCAAATAGCGTCCATTAATACAGTTCTATCCTTGAAGGTATTAGGAAAGGCACTGTACTTAGTGTCCAGGAATTTAGTTCCATTTTTCCAACAGAGTTATCAATATAAAGTCTAAAGAAAGTTCAAAAAGAGCGAGGAGCAAAGTTCAAAAAGCAGTCTTCCCGGAGCTTTGATTTAGTGCCTCCGGGCTGATAAAAAGTTCAAGAATATGCAAGAAGTTCATACAGACAAGTCTCTGTAGGCACTGGGCTTAAACGTTGCAAACTGATAACAATGACTATACTACATTTTCTGTTTAACTATATACGGCATAACATATATACAATTCACATTATGAGCTTTATAGTTGGTAATCTGCATACCTGGCCGGTAATTGACCCTGGGTACTACGCTGTGATCTACGTAATAGCGGTGTCTCTTCATGTGGTGTACTACTGTCTACTGCGGATGTAGTATCTGCCCGCTCTGCTAAAGATAATTCCACGACTATGGAGTTGGCAAGTCCACCGTGAATGGGATTACTCTGACCAGGAATCTGTTCTTCCTGGCCTGGAACCTCCTGTAGTACGGGGTCAGCCTCTTCCTGTCTTGGGACTTCTGGTATTGGGTTTGGTGTTGGGTAAAAGGCCACCATGGGAACCACTACTGCACCATGGTATGTTAGTAGGGTTTTGGGAAAGTCTCCTATACAGGTGTGATACACTTCCTCTTCTTTTTCCTTTACTGGTTGAACCTGTATGGGTTGAATAACTTCTGGTTCTGGCTGGACAACGTCTGGCTCTTTCAATGCTTCCGGACATAATTTAAGATTGTCTCTTGACACTAGTACAGATGTTAAGCCTCCGTTTTTGCTAATGAGACACATTTTAGGATTATCCACTCTTGTTGGTAAAACTGTGTAGGGTACGGCTTCCCACTGATTGTCCAGTTTATTGGTTCGACGATTTCTCTTGAGCACTTGGTCACCTGGTCTTAATGGGGTCGCTAGAGCATTCTGGTTGAAAGTTCGCTCTTGTCTTTCTCTAGTTTGCTGAAGGCTTCTTTCCACACTCTCTTGCACTTGGCGATACTGCTTTTGCCGTATGATATCCCAATTGGAGTCTTGGACTTCTGCGTCTGGTTTCAGAATTCCCATTTCTAGATCGATTGGTAATTGGCCGGGTCTTGCACGCATAAGGTAAGCTGGGGTGCAATTGGTGGAACTCACCGGGACATGATTATACAGATCCACCAAGTCAGGCAATTTCTCTGGCCATTGATTCCTTTCTGCCTCAGGTAAAGTCTTTAGTAGTTCTATTACAATATGGTTCATCTTCTCGCATAAGCCGTTTGTTTGTGGATGATAGGCCGTCGTCCGGATCTTTTTGCAACCATACATATTACAGAATTCTCTGAAGATCTCTGATTCAAAGGCTGTACCTTGGTCGGTGAGAACCTGTTCCGGATATCCATGGGGTCTACAAAAGTACGTTTGGAACGCTTTGGCTGCTGTTTTTGCTGTCAGATCTTTTACGGGTACTACTACCAAGAAGCGTGAATAATGGTCCACGATGGTCAAGGCATAGACATAGCCAGACCGGCTTGGTGTCAACTTCACGTGGTCCAAGGCTACAAGTTCAAGTGGTTGTTTGGTGATTATGGGCTGCAGTGGTGCTCTTTGGTTCTTTTGATCGTTTCTTCTGAGGTTGCACGGGCCACAATTTCTGCACCACTGTTCGATTGATTTTCTCATCCCGACCCAATAAAATCTTTCTCTTAGAAGTACTTCTAACTTTTTCCAACCGAAGTGACCAGCACCATTATGGTAAGCTTCGAGGACCATCTTGACATCTTGTTTAGGCACGATAATCTGCCAAACCAATTCATGTGTTTTCGGATTGGTGTACCTTCTACAGAGCTTCCCTTGATACAGGAACATTTTGCCTCTCTCTTTCCAGAGTTGATGCGTCTCTTCTGGGGCATCCTCATCGGGATATGCACTTTGCTCAGTCAACAGTTCCTTCACCAACTTCACAGCCGGATTGCTGTCTTGGGTGTCAGCCCATCTATGGTGTGCTAACGGATTTAAATTCACCTCTTGTTGTTTCTGATAGGTACTTGACTGATGATGTTTTGCCTTGGGATGATGGAAGGCTGGTAGTTCAATTTCTTCAAGCTCCCCCATTTCTTCTTCTACATCTCTCAAGTGTGGCATCCGGGATAGGGCATCGGCATTTCCATTCTTGCGACCTGCTCGATACTTGATCTTGAAGTTGTAATTAGATAACCGGGCTATCCATCGCTGTTCTAACGCACCTAATTTGGCTGTGTCCAGGTGGGTCAACGGATTGTTGTCAGTATAGACAATAAATTCTGCAGCGGCCAGATAGTGTTTGAAACGTTCAGTCACAGCCCAAACTACTGCCAGTAGTTCCAATTTGAAGGAGCTGTAATTTTCTGAATTTCTTTCAGTAGGCCGGAGCTTTCTACTTGCAAAGGCGATGACTTTCTCCCGACCTTCTTGCTTTTGTGACAGCACCGCTCCTAGTCCCACATTACTGGCATCGGTGTAGAGGATGAAAGGTTGATGGTAATCTGGGTATGCCAGAACCTCTTCTCCGGTTAGTGCCTTCTTTAGTTGTTCAAAGGAGTCTTCCCTTTCGTCGTTCCACTGAAAAGGAGGGTTTCGGTTTGAAGGTTTCTTCGTCTGCCCTACCAAGGTGTCTTGCAAGGGTGCTGCCAACTTGGTAAATCCTTTTATAAATCTGCGATAGTAACCCACCAATCCCAGGAATTGTCTCACTTCTTTTGCGCTGGTAGGTCTTGGCCAATCCCTTATGGCGCTTATTTTCTCGGGATCTGATGCTACTCCCTCCGAACTCACGATGTGTCCCAGGTACTGTACCTTTGGCTTGAGAAGGTGACATTTGGATGGCTTGACTTTCATGCCATACCTGGATAAGGCTTCGAACACTTCTGCCAGGTCTATTAAGTGTTGTTCGTAAGTCTTTGAGTAGACGATCACATCATCTAGGTACAGGAGGACGGTCTCGAAGTTCTTGTGTCCGAGGCAGCATTCCATCAGCCGCTGGAAGGTACCGGATGCGTTGCAGAGTCCGAACGGCATGCGATTAAATTCACATAGACCCATTGGTGTGGTGAATGCCGTCTTTTCCTTATCTCGCTCAGCCACAGGGACTTGCCAATACCCGCTTGTTAAGTCTAAGGTGGAAAAATAATTAGCAGATTTCAAAGCAGTTAAGGACTCTTCTATCCTAGGCAAGGGGTAGGCGTCTTTATGGGTGATGTTATTAATCTTCCGGTAGTCTACGCACATTCTCATGGTTCCGTCCTTTTTTTTGACAATCACTAGAGGGGCCGCCCAGGGGCTACAGCTGTCTCTTATTACCCCGGCCTGTTTCATTTCCCTCAGCATATCTTTTGCACATTGATAGTGAGCGGGCGGTATGGGTCTATATCTTTCTTTTATTGGGGGATGGTCACTGGTGGGGATTGTGTGTTCTACCCCTTCTATCCGTCCGAAGTCCAATGGGTGTTTACTGAAGACTTGTTCATATTCCGTCACTAGCCTATACACCCCTTGTTTTTGATGGGTAGGTGTTGAATTTATGCCCACGTGTAGCTGTTGGCACCAATCCTCCAATTCTCCATCTGAGCCATTGCCTTCCACCTGACAGGTTGGTTCTAAGGGCTCAATGGTTGTGATGGCATTGTTGTCAACAGTATATAGCTTTGCCATTGTAGCATACCTTGGCAAAGTGACCTCTTCCTCTCCACAGTTCAAAAGTCGTACCGGCACTCGTCCCCGGTGTACCTCGACTATCCCTCGTGCTGTGAGTATAGTGGGCCTGCTGTCGGTGTACACTGGTTCTATTAAGGCTTGATAATCTCGTCCCTTAGTACCAATGGCTGCTCTACACCATACCAGCATTTCTGTTTTTGGTGGGATTACAATAGATGTTGGATCACTTACCCTCACACTGCCGATTTCTCCACCTGCAACTTCTACCTGTTGCCTTAACATCAATACTTTTATTTCCCTCCGGAGAACTCTCTGCTGGCAGGATTGGGCAGTTTCAGCAATTTGCTGTAAGACAGAAATGACTTCGGAAAAGCAGTTCTCTAACACATTCATTCCTATCAATACAGTTGGTTCACAGTTCCGCCGGTCAACATCAACAACAATTATACCCTGTTTCTTCAATTCTACTTTACCAATCTTTATGGTCATCTCCCTGAATCCTAGTTTCGGTACCAACTTACCATTACTGGCCCATATATCTAGTTCAACATCAGAGGGCCCTTTATCAATATCTGCATCAGCCCAGTACCTCTTATAAAGGATATACGGTATAGATGAAATCTGGGAACCTGTGTCCAGCAAAGCATTGAGGGGCATTCCGTCCAGCACGATAGGGATAATGGGTCGTCCTCCGATGTACCTGTCGTGCCAGGGTGTTGGGCCTTGAAAGTTCATTCCTGCGAAGCGGCCCGCATTCCCAGGGGATTCCCGTTTAAATCACAATCTCGTGCAAAGTGGCCTGGCTGCTGGCAACGGCGGCAAATGGGCTGTCCATCCGGTTGGTAGCGGTCGCGGGGTCGTCCTCTCCATGTCGGGTATCTCCGGGGTCTCATCCATGGAACACCTTCTCTACGGTTTGACAACTCCATCTTGGGTCCTCTCATCTCCTGCATGGTTTTAGCCATTGAAGCAACAACATCAACTAAAGAGTCAAGCTTTTGTTGAAGAGCCTCATTAGTACTGGGCCCCAGGGGCTTAGCAATGGCCCCGGACATAGCTGATGTCACTGGTACTCCATGTTGTTGAGGAGCCTCTGCCATGAGTTGCGCAGGATCCTGATCCCGAGGTGCCTCTGCCAGCTGGAGACGTATAACGCTCTCCTTTAATTGGGCAAATGTCAATTCAGGGTTCTTAAAAACAAGCATGCTCACATGCCCCCGGTGAGAAGGGGTGTAGAGTCCCTCAATAAATTGATCTCTTAGCAGTTTATCCGCTCCGGTGTTAAAAATGGGTTCAGCCAGTGTAAGTGATTTAAGGGCTTCCTGCAGGTTTAAGGCAAAGTCTCTCACGCCCTCATTAACTTTTTGTTTGCAATTAAAGAATCGTACTTTAGCTTTGCTGCTGGCAGTGGTTTCAAATGTAGCTTTTAATCCAGCAAATATGCGTTCAACAGTGCCTTTTAGATCAGCTGCCCATGCTGTGACTTCTCGCTTAGCATGGCCACTTAACTGCATCATCAGGAGACTAACACGCTGAACTTCACCCACAGGGAACATGTCAAAATGGGCCAGCATCTTTTCTCTGAAATCGTCAAGGGTATTAGGCTCACCTTCATACATTGGAAGCCATGGGCCACCCGGGGTATATGGCATCAGCACCGGCATAATGGGCGCCACTCCTTGCACCGCTGCGCTACCAGACTCTCTATCGACACTGTCTTTCAGCTGCATTAGCGTCGCCGGGTGCTGCGGCGTCTCCGTGCTGCGACATACTGTGCCCCCTTAGTTAATCCGGACCCTTCCGGTCCTCCGCTTCCATCGGGATAGTGTAGATTCGTTCCGCTGTGCAGCAGGATCGATTTTCCCCTTGCTCTGATGTCAGAGCGCTCAGCTTGGTGCCGCCCACAATGACACGCCCCCTGCTGCTCCCACCCACCGCGCTCTGTAATGGCGGATTCTGAAGTTTTTCAGTTAGACTGGGGCTCAGGTGATGGCATAGCTCAATTAACAGTCTCGTGCCTAACGGTTATGAAGTGATTACCTCAGGGGATGGCGGCCATCTTTACTCCATTATAACCAATGGGGAAAAGTCACTTTCAATAGTTTTCAATGGAGAATGGATTTTTCTTTAATAAAGTCAATTTTCAAGATTTTTCATCCAAGTTTTCACAGTTTTGGGCTCCAATCACGGCACACAATACCCGGTATACGGGCTGGCTAGATCCTGTTCGTGACGCCAATTGTGACGCCCAAGAGACCGGGATACCCAGCACCGGACCAATGGGGTCTGTCTCTTGAGGGGGGTGTCACGGGTGGCTTGACCCGGTGCTGTGGCCTCAGGCAATGCACAGTGTAAAGGGTATCGTGAGGGAACAGGCACTTATTTGATCAGCAGCAGGTTCTCCCAGCGGTGATGATCCCAATCCTGGATAAATGGCTATTGTCCAAATGAAAGACTGAGGCACTGAAACGTTTAACCAGTTTACTTTAACAAAAAAGGATTTACAACCAGTCCTGTCACCGGAGTCTGTATGGGAACTCTGAGTTACTTTGACCCTGCCGGGGTCTTCGCCTCTTATTGTACGCAATATCTGTGTGGCCCTGCTGCTGTATGTGAACTGGCTGCCGGCCCAATCTGTCCCCTCCGGGTCCTAGTTCGACGGGCAACCCGAGTCCTTTTATCGGCTTACCCCCTCCAGGAGTACCGCTGAACTCTGTGTCTGTTGCTGCGTCCGACCCTAGTGAAGCTGATATCACCTCACGTTTTTCCGGTTGCTGTATTATATGTAATGAATACAGCCACGGATCCGGTATCCGTCTTTGCGCCTGTTCTGGGTAGTGATTAATGCTACCCGGTTCTCACAATGTCCTTTTTCTCTATCCCTCTTCTCCTCAGGCCGGTGATTTAGGCCTGGTAACAGTCACAGGGCTGTTAGAGATTCAACTGTATGACCTCTCACTTTCAGCTCCTTAGCCCAACTGCCAGTTCTTCTCTCAGACCAGAATGGATCAAGGGGAGTCTCTGGAGCTCCCCCTTCTGGCCGGAGGTGGTAGTGCAGTCTTGCTATTTTAGTATTTGCATTTACTGTCAGTAACTATTTTTGTGGCAAATACCCCTAGGGGTGCCACACTTGCAATTTCACCGCATTTGGTATTTTTTTCCCATTTTCCAGTACATGATATGGTAAAAGCAATGGTGTCAATCAAAAGTACAACTCGTCTCGCAAAGAACAAGCCCTCACATGGCCATATTGAGGGAAAAATAAAAAAGTTATGGCTGTGAGCAAAAAATGGAAACACAAAAAGGAAAATACCCCTGGTCTTTAAGGGGTTAAACTATAATGGTTATGTGGGCTATGTGAAAAATATGAATGGGGCCTAACTGTTAGATTAAGTTTGTAAATGATTAAAATCTGCGGAAATATACAGTAGAGTGCAAAAAAAGAAGTTCAAGTATTCATAATTTATTATCACCATCCTACTGGCAAAGATAGCCCTCGACACATTACTACATTGATATTTTCATCCCTTACCTATTAAGTATGATAACATCTTACCTTGTGTAGAATGTACTATAAGGCATATGCTTATGCTACATTATCTGTTTTGTTTTTTTTCTAGCAAGAACTAGATGAAGAGAGAGCGGTCTCAGCTCAGTGATCTGTTAAGTTGGATGTAGGATCTATGGAAACACTTGATGGTGGGGAGACGGTTACATACAACAAAGCTAATGCCTTTATTACCAGTGTAATAGAACTTGGTAGAAGAGAACACGCAGGACAAACCAGGACTAGCAGTGCCTAGATATGATACCGCAACGGTGTTATTTCAATCAGATGGCCAGGATTTCTTTTTTGCTTGGAATTATTTTAACAATGGTAAGTGTTTTCATGATCATTTACTACTTATTGCAGAGGTGGTCATACAATGATACAACCTGTGCAGCCACACGGGGGCCAAAGTAGTAAGAGAACCCAATTCTAACTCCAAAGCAGATGGAATTGTGCATTATGAGGACTGCAAAGGACCTATACATTGTTCTTGCACAGGGACCCTTTTCTTCCTGTGTCTGCTCCTGAGTCCTGACTTAGGCCGGGGTCATACTTGCCGTATGGAAAATCGGTCTCCCTACTGAGAGTCGCACGAGTGTTCTCCGTATGGTCATCCGTGTGTAATGCGTTTGCAATGTGATGATGCGATTTTCTCGCACCTATGTATCCATATGACATGCATAATATGGCTTTACATTTCTCACTGCTTTTCCCCATTGAATTTAATGGCTCAATGTGCTGAAATGAGGAATATGTGTGAGTATTTCTCACAAGTCAAACTGATGGTCCGTGTGGTGTCCGATTTTTTTTCTCGCACCCACAGACTTGCATTAGCGAGACTCGGGCGATATACGCGTACAATCACGTAGAATATGCCTGAGAAAAAAAAAAGGTGATGGGAGCTGCCTCATAGATTTACAGTGGTCTGAGTGCTATGAGATGTTTTCTCGCATAGCACTCGTCCGTATTCATCGCTAGGGTGACCCCGGCCTTATAGTTATTCTTTCACTCAATTCTCTATTATATTCTGAATCAGTTTTGGGCACTATTGGTGTTTTTTAAAGTTGCAGTTTTCCCCAGTGAAAAAAGTCAGTTAATCCATGGGGAAACAGCCTTGTTTTAGGTGAACCACTAATTATTTCTTTAAAGGTTGTGCACAACCCTGACTCAGTTACTTGTTTTACCATAAATGCTCCTAATTAATCCCACAAGTCTTTTCTGCCAAGTTTCATGTTGTTTTATACTTTTCTGCTTTCTTCCTATGCCCTGGCACCAGCTCAGTTGTCACAGTCATCACTCCCTTATCAGAATATTCTGCTCTTACTACATTTCCCATCATTCCTTGTGCTGGGCTGCAAACTAGCAGTGAGCACAACCCCTGTAACTCCGACTAAGGCTGCCGTCACACTAGCAGTATTTGGTCAGTATTTTACCTCAGTATTTGTAAGCCAAAACCAGGAGTGGGTGATAAATACAGAAGTGGTGCATATGTTTCTATTATACTTTTCCTCCATTTGTCCCACTCCTGGTTTTGGCTTACAAATACTGAGGTAAAATACTGACCAAATACTGCTAGTGTGACGGCAGCCTAAGGCTAAGTGCACACGTTGCAGAATTGCATCGGAAATTTCCGCGGCAACTCCTGATGCGGGTATATCGCATGCGGAATTGGCATGCATATTCCCGTAAACACTAGCGTTTTGCAAGTGTTTTTAGCTTGCAGAATGCTAGTGTTTTCCAAGCGATCTGTAGCATCGCTTGGAAAACTGATTGACAGGTTGGTCACACTTGTCAAACATAGTGTTTGACAAGTGTGACCAACTTTTTACTATTGATGCTGCCTATGCTGCATCAATAGTAAAAAGATAGAACTTTTAAAAATAATAAAAAAAATAAAAAATCATGATATTCTCACCTTCCGGCGTCCCCGGCAGTCTTCCCGCTCCTCGCGATGCTCCGGTCCCAATAATGCCGGAAGGTGAGAATATCATGATTTTTTATATTAATTCTTTTTTTTTTAACAATAATATGGTTCCCAGGGCCTGGGGGAGAGTCTCCTCTCCTCCACCCTGGGTATCAACCGCACATGATCCGCTTACTTGCCGCATGGTGGGCATAGCCACATGCGGAAAGTAAGCAAATCAATGCATTCCTATGTGTGCGGAATCCCTGCGATTCTGCACAAAGAATGAACATGCTGCATTTTTTTCCGGAATGCGATTCCGCCACGGAAAAAAAATGCAACATGTGCACAAAAATTGCAGATTACATTCTGATAATGGAATGCTTCATGTATGCGGGTTTTTTTCATGGTTTTATCGCGTTTTTATATCGAATAACCGCAAAAAAAACCCGAAAAATCCTGAACGTGTGCACACAGCCTAAAACCAGAAAGGAAGGAGGAATTCAGCGAGGAAACTTGTAATTATTTTTAAAACAGCTTTTAATTAAGCCAAATAAAAAGCTCCATTTAAGAACCAGTAGACTATTAGACAGTACAAAAAAGATGGTCACAGACCTATGCGTTTCGACGGAGTGTCTTAACCTCTTCACGAGCTTCACCATACTAGTACTGCTCTGCGGGAGGTGCGTTCATGTCCAGAGCAGTACTAGTATGTGATAGTTGACACCCCATAGCAACGCCCACGATCGGTGCTAGCACAGATCGCGGGCATTTAACCCCTCTGATGCTGCTGTCAGTAGTGACAGAGGCACAGAGAAGCATCGCGCAGGGAGGGAGCTCCCTGCATGCCTTCATCAGAACAACACAATGCGATCGCATTAATCTGATGGTCTCCATGGAGACCTCTGGCACCAAGATGGCCATGGGGTCCTTCCAGGTCCTGCAGGGAAGGTGGCTTGTGAGTGCCTGCTGTTTCACAAGCAGAAACAGTTGCAGTGGGCCCAGACATACATGAAGACTAATTTTCAAACAGTCTTGGTTACTGATGAGTGTTGAGCAACCCTGGATGGTCCAGATGGATGGAGTAGTGGATGGTTGGAAGGTGGTCACCATGTCCCCTCAAGGTTGCGACATCAGCAAGGAGGTGGAGGAGTCATTTTGGGGCCAGAATCATGGGGAAACAGCTGGGAGGGCCCTTTAAGATTCCTGAAGGTGTGAAAATGACCTCTGCAAAGTATATAGAGTTTCTGACAACTTTCTTTCATGGTATAAAAAGCAGAAACGTGCCTTCAGGAGCAAAACCATCTTCATGCATGACAATGCACCATCTCATGCTGCAAAGAATACCTCTGAGTCATTGGCTGCCGGGAGAAAAATAATTGTTCTCAGCTGCACATGGCCACGGTGCAGATATGCTGCAGGCCTGGTAACATGATACTCTATCTGGACAGATTGATCTACTAGTGATCTTTCTGTGCCCATTCTTCTTCTTCTTAAAGAGGCCAGGAAACAAGCAGTTATTTCCGAGCTGCTATTGCACAGGCACGGGGGCAGCGCCATCTTGGAGGAGGAATTTTTTTCTTCCTCTGCAGTAAGATGGCGCTGCTGGCGCATGCCCAGCAGCAGCTATCAGATCACAGCAGCAAGACACAGACATCAGCTACTGCGCAGGTGTGGCAGGCGCCATTTTCACATTTAATTTTTTTTTCCTCTAGCTGAATAACCTGAAAAAAAGTATTATTGGCACACAAAAAATGCAATTTTGCTGCAAAGCAGGTGCCATGGCTGTCACCTGCCTGCAGAAGTGTTTTTTTCTTCACTATGTGCATATATTCATTATGCAAACTAGGTGGTAGATCAGTGAGGGATCAGTGATCTCTCAGCAGTCTGCATTATGAATATACACTGCTCAAAAAAATAAAGGGAACAGTAAACTCCCAAATCCTAGATATCACGGAATTAAATATTTCAGTTGTAAATCTTTATGCATTACATAGTGAAATGTGTTGAGAACAATAAAAGTTAAAAATGATCAACGTAAATCACAACTAATATCCCATGGAGGTCTGGAGTTGGAATGATGCTCAAAATCAAAGTGGAAAATGAAGTTAGAGGCTTATCCAAGTTTTGTGGAAATGCCTCAAGACAAGGAATGATGCTCACTAGTGTGTGTGGCCTCCACGTGCCTGTATGACCTCTCTACAATGCCTGGGCATGCTCCTGGACAGTCTATGGTGCAACATGACATTGGTGGATGGTGCAAGACATAATGTCCCAGATGTGTTTAATCGGATTCAGGACTGGGAAACTGGCTGGCCAGTCCATAGCTTCAATGCCTTCATCTTGCAGGAACTGCTGACACACTCCAGCCACATTAGGTCTGGAATTGTGCTACATTAGGAGGAACCCAGAGCCAACCGCACCAGCATATGGTCTCACAAGGGGTCTGAGGATCTCATCTCGATACCTAATGGCAGTCAGGCTACCTCTGGCGAGCACATGGAGGGCTGTGCGGCCCTCCAAAGAAATGCCACCCCACACCATTACTGACCCACTGCCAAACCGGTCATGCTGAAGAATGTTGCAGGCAGCAGATCGCTCTCCATGGCGTCTCCAGACTCTGTCACGTCTGTCACATGTGCTCAGTGTGAATCTGATTTCATCTGTGAAGAGCACTGGGCACCAGTGCCGAATTTGCCAATCCTGGTGTTCTGTGGCAAATACCAGCATCCTGCACAGTGTTGGGCAGTGAGCACAACTCACATTTGTGGACATTGGGCACTCAGACCATCCTTATTGTGTTGGTTTCTAACCAATGGTGCAGACACATGTACATTTGTGGCCTGCTGGAGGTCATTTTGCAGGGCTCTGGCAGTGCTCCTCCTCTTCCTCCTTGCACAAAGGCTGAGGTAGTGGTCCTGCTGCTGGGTTGTTACCCTCCTACGGCCCCCGCCACGTCTCCTGGTGTACTGGCTTGTCTCCTGGTAGCACCTCCAGCCTCTGGAGACTACGCTGACAGACACAGCAAACCTTCTTTCCACAGCCCGCATTGATGTGCTATCTTGGATGAGCTGTACTACCTGAGCCACTTGTGTGGGTTGTAGAGTCCGTCTCATGCTACCACCAGTGTGAAAGCACAACCAACATTCAAAAGTAACCAAAACATCAGCCAGAAAGTATTGTTACTGAGATGTGATCTGTGGTCCGCACCTGCAGAACCACTCCTTTATTGAGTGTGTCTTGATAATTGCCAATAATTTCCATCTGTTGTCTATTCCATTTGCACAACAGTATGTGAAATTGATTGTCAAACAGTGTTGCTTCCTAAGTGGACAGTTTGATTTCACAGAAGTTTGATTTGCTTGGAGTTATATTCTGTTGTTAAGTGTTCCCTTTATTTTTTTGAGCAGTGTATAATCAGAGCACTACATACACCAACCCCGCCTTAGGGCACGAGAATCTCGTTAACACAAAACTGAAAATACAGATTAAAGAACAACCACAAGGTGGATTTCATCAATCAAGGTATCATTTTAAACAGTATAATGGCGCCGACCAGACACTGTGTGTAAGTGACTATGCACAATCCTGCAGACAAATTCCTTTTAACATGCTGAGCTGAAGTTTTTATTAATACCAATTTGGGGAACATGTGGCATTTTGATCAATTTTTACTTTTTTTTTAGTGAGGTGAGAGGACCAAGAAACCACAACTCCGAAGTTTTGATTTTTTTTCTATTTATGACACAATTGTATAAGTTAATTCTATATTTTGATAAACTTGACTTTTACAAAATCAGCGATACCAAACATGTTTTATTTTCCTTTATTTTTAAAGGGGGAAAAGAAAAGTGATGCGAAATTTTAGATTTTTAAAAAAATGTTTATCTGATCATCGCCTGAATGTAGCAGAGCCGATCAGACAAGTGCAGCTTCTAATAGAAAACAGGGGGAACAGCATTCAATTGAGGTGAAAAAATAGAAAAAACTTTATTCCGCCGCCATACAATGTTTCGACCGGTATTGGTCTTTACCGAGTATACAACACAGAGAAATTGGCAGCCCTATATAGTGTGGATACAAACATGCACCAATCACCAATAAGGTACTGCCCACCATCAGTTAGTACAAATAACATTTTAAAAATCTAAAATTGTTCACAGGATCAATACAATAATATCATATTACATACATGCACATAAAACATAATACAAAATACAAAAAACACAAAAATATCGTAAAGAGGAAGACACCATTATCATAAAGACCATCCCTTATATTATTGGGTCAATCAGCATCATGCATAGTGGTAGTCATAGAAACCACCCATTGATCGCCTCTTGCGATATAAATCAGACATATGCATAACCTTGTCAACCAACCCATCCCGGACCGTGATCAGATGGAGTTCGCAGAAATCTAGGCAGGGGCAAAACCCCTCCATCTTTCTTCATTACAAGGAAAAACCTTGTAGCAATGGGGGATGAGGATGATCTGATATCTCCCTTTGTCAAACTTTCCATGATACAATCTTTCATTGCCTGCCTCTCTGGACCAGAGATATTATATAGTCTGCTCTTTGGCAGTTTGGCCCCAGGGACAAGATTAACTGCGCAGTCATAAGGATGATGGGTAGAAAGTTCTTGGCACCCCTGCTCCCAAAACACAATCCCAAAGTCAGGCAGGTATTTAGGCACAGTCTGGGTATCAACCCTTGCAAGTCGGGTGCTCAAGCAGTGTCCTTGACAATACTCACTCCACTTTACCATCTCCCGAGGCTGTCAATCTACCACAGGGTTGTGCAGACTGAGCCAAGGATGTCTAAGAACCACAAGAGAGGGCAGACCCTCTAACACAAAACAGTCAATACCTTCTGAATGCATGGCCCATACCCGTAGATGTAACCCTCGGACAACTTGAGTAAAATACCCCTGCCTCAAGGGTGTCAATGGTGATTATGGGTATATGTCTGGATAGTATATATGGTTTGAAGCCCTGGACCTGGACGAACCTAGCGTTGATCAAGTTAAACCCCTCCTCACTGTCTAGAAAGGCAGAAATAGTCAACTTATTTTTGCCTAGATGGATTTCAGCAGGCAGAAAAAATTATGTCCTACCCACAAAGGAGATTTGTACACCCAAGTTGCTAACCTCCCCACAATCTGGGCTCCTTAGTTTTCCGGAGGTTGTTTACAGTGAGATAGGGAAGGACATATGCCCACGAAATGGCCCTTTCTACCACAGTAAAAACATACTCCCCCTTTTCGCTGAACAACAGACTGCTTTCCAGAACAAGTTGCCTCACCCAACTGCATAGGTTCCTCAGATGACTCAGATCAGGATTTCCTTGGCCCCGGACCTCCCGCACATTGGGGTGTCTCTTTATGTCTCTGGCGAAGACGGCGATCCACCAAGATAGCTAGAGAATGAAGGGAAACTGGAGTCTCATACAGGGCTAAGGCACCCTTCACCCTTACTGATAGCCCTTCACAGAACTGGGTACGGAGTGCAAGGTTGTTCCACTTAGTATCAGTGGAACACCTCTGAAACTCGGAGCAATACTCCTCTGCCGACCGGTCTCCCTGCTGAATCTGACATAGTGTGGACTCAAAATAAACATAAAGCACCAACCCATTTCCTCAAATAAAGGATGGGCCACACTCCAAATAAGATATGAACATATTGACCGTCGAGTTATTAAACTCAGTCACGAAGTGTTTTCAATACTAAAACCAAACCCTTTATTCACATATAAACAATACAAAACATTAAAACAGTGCCTCAAAATCAGATCAAATGTTATGTCAAGATAAGCGACGGGAACTGCAGGAATGTAATATCTAATTGTTAGAGCGATTTGGAGTCAGAGGGAAGACAGAATGCCCATGTTTGGGGGTCACCATGAAGGACAGAGAGTATTATCCCCAATTGTTGCTCCTTGGTTCCTGAGGAACAAAGACGTACCCTGAAGTATAGCTGACAGGTCTCCCTGAAAACAACAAACTTGTCACACACCCCAGAGAACCTGTCAGGCAAAGCTATCTTGGGCTCCATTTAAGGGTTGCCTGGGAGTCAGGGTACCCAAACCTGATGGGTTAGGGTGCTGTAAAATGACAGAGCGTAGATCTGCCATCTCCAGGCTGAGATGCTACAGTTGCTCTGTCAGAGCAGTGATAGGATCAATACTGGATAAAAAAATGGTTTTGGTCACATTTAATACTGGCTAAAAAGGAAGTGAAAGCCATAGCATATAGAAGGAGTACATGTAAAGTATGGAAACTAATAACAAAATGTTATTGACACCAAAAACACACGCATAAAAACATTAAAAGCAAAAATAGCAACAATGCCTAGCACTGGAAGGAGTCCATGTGGTGAAATAGGTATTGATGTAATAAGTAGTGTTGAGCCACCTCCCTAGTGTTCTGGTTCGGTTCGGTTCATCGAACAGGGATGTGTTCGACGAAATGTTCGTCGAACGTTCAACGAACACCGTCGAACCCCATTGAAACCAATGGCAGGCAAACACAAACACATACAAACACATGGAAAACACATAGAAAACACCTTAGAAGGTGTCCAAAGCTGACAAACTGCTCAGAAGACACAACAAACACAAGGAAAGATCACAACTACATATAGTCATGCGAAAAGAAAAGAGGTGGAGGAGTAAAAGGAGGAGGAGACACAGATATAGGCATGTCATGCCCTTCTAAAATCAAGAAAGGCTAGAGTAAAAATGTAAACTCACTCTACGAACACCCAGACGTCTTGACAAAAAAAAAATAAAAAAAGAAATATCTTTAGGTAGAATGGCAGCGGATCCATTCAGAACACTTTCCTTAGAAGACGTAGTGGTACCCCGTTGGGAGTTGTGCCAAAAAATGACACAATACATTCAAACTAATCCACCATTTGTCATATCCAAGGGGTAGGTCAGTAAACGACAACATCGACACGGAACCAAGTACAGTACTATGTACTGTACCTCCTTTGACGAGGCAATCAGGCGGGTCAAGAAGTTGGTAAGGGGCACCCTAGTGGCCAAAACAGACATTGAGGGGGTGTTCCGTTTACTACCTGTGCCTCCGAATAGTGTCCACCCATTGGGTTGCTTCTGTGAAGGAGCATACTACATAGATCGCTGTTTTCCCATGGGGTGCTCCATATCCTGCTCACTATTTGAGGCATTTAGTTGCTTCCTCGAATGTGTCGTCATGGACGTTTGTAAGGCAGCACATATTATCCATTACCTCGACGACTTCTTATGCCTGGGCCCAAAAGAATCACCACAGTGTGAAAACACGCGGTAGTCCACCTGTGAGAAGGAGAGAGCTGGAGGGAGAGTGGACACCCCAGAGCCGAGGGGTTAGATTGAGAAAGAAAGAAGGCGGTGTAGCTTGCTTCATGGGTGGGGTACTCTGCTGAGTAGCAGAAAATGCTACTAGGCCCAAAAGGATTTCATGGGCCAAATGCCGTTAAAAAATAGTACTTAGGTAAACAGGCGGTGTAGCTTGCTTCATGGGTGAAGTACGCTGCTGAGTATCACCAAATTCTACTAGGCCCAAAAGGATTTCCTGGGCTAGATGCAGTTAAAATTTAGTAGTTAGGTAAACAGGCAGTGTAGCTTGCTTCATGGGTGGGGTATGCTGCTGAGTAGCACCAAATTTTACTAGGCCCAAAAGGATTTCCTGGGCTAGATGCCATTAAAAAATAGTACTTAGGTAAACAGGCAGTGTAGCTTGCTTCATGGGTGGGGTACGCTGCTGAGCTGCACCAAATTCTACTAGGCCCAAAAGGATTTCCTGGGCTAGATGCCGTTAAAAAATTGTACTTAGGTAAACAGCCAGTGTAGCTTGCTTCATGGGTGAAGTACGCTGCTGAGTAGCACCAAATTCTACTAGGCCCAAAAGGATTTCCTGGGCCAGATGCTGTTAAAAATAGTACTTAGGTAAACAGGCGGTGGGTGGCTGGGCTACTCTGCTGACTAGCAGACACTGAAGCTTTGGAGCAGACCTCTGAATCCCAGGCCATAGTGTGAGGAAACAACTCTGCAGACGACCCCACCCACCTGGAATTGACGATGGCAACGTCATGTAAAACTCAGCAAGGGGACTAAATAAGAGTCTCCATTTTTTCCAAAAATTCGGCTACAGACACCACTTAAGTGGCATCAATTTTGCCAGAGTTTTTTAAAACGTTTGGTGAGGTGAATTTCAAAAATCATCAAGCTTTTAGTCTTCCCCCCAAGATGACACAGGGGTAGAAAAGTCTTTGCGGATCCAGGATTTGTTCACCTTGATGAACGTTAGTCTGTCTACATTGTCACTGGACAGCCGCGTGTGCTTTTCTGTCAGCACACCACCAGCAGCACTGAACACACATTCAAAGAGAATGCTGGCTGAGGGGCACGACAAGATCTCCAAGGCGTGAGTGGCGAGCTCAGGCCATTTTTCAAGATTGGAAGCCCAAAATGAGCAAGAGTCCAGTTCCACAGTCATGGCATCGATGTTAACTTGGAGATACTCTTGTACCATCCTCTCTAGGCATTGGCTGTGCGTCAGACTTCTTGTCTCCTGTGGTCTTGCAAAGGATGGTCTAAAAAAATCTGGAATTGATTGGAAAAAAATGCTGTTACCACCAGATATGATGTTACTGTTACGGTTTGAGTGATGACGCGATAGTCCCACGGTTGGCAAGTTAGAACTCAGAGATTCACTACGTGCACCACTGGTGTTTTGTGGAAAAGCAGATGTTAGATTCTGTAACAGTCTCTGCTGATACTCCTGCATGCGTGAATCCCTTTCTATGACAGGAATTATTTAGCCAAATTTGCTTTTGTACCGGGGATCTAAGAGTGTGGCAACCTAGTAATCGGCATTACTTCGGATTCTGACAATCCGAGGGTCATGTTGCAGGTAGTGCAGCAAGAAGGCACTCATGTGTCTTGCGCATCCAGGAGGACCAAGTCCTTGTTGTCTTGGTGGTGGCGAGGTGAGCCCTCTCCCCCCAACCTCGCACAACAGAAATTTGATCAACGTCTCCCTCATCTGATGAGTCTTCCATGCCCAGCACCAGTTCGTCCTCCACTTCTTCCTCGCCTCCTGCACCTTCCTCAACAGTTTGGCTGCTACCATGCCCTCTCGGTAATCCCTCTCCCCCAACCTCCAATGCCAGCCGCCTTGGTCCTGCCAACCTTCTTGACCTTGGAGATATGATCCCTTCCACATACGACTCCTCCTGTTTCTCCTCCTCCTCTTGTTCCACCACCTGACTCCGAAAATTGTGTAAGGTGTGCTCCAGCATGTAAATCACCGGAATGGTCATGCTGATAATGGCATCGTCAGCACTAAACATCTTCGTTGCTATTTCAAAACTGTGCAGAAGGGTGCATAGGTCCCTGATCTGAGACCACTCCTGCAGCGTGATTTGCCCCACCTCTTGATCTCGTTGGCCCAGGCTATACGTCATAATGTATTGCACCAGGGCTCGTGGGTGCTGCCACAGTCACTGCAACATGTGCAGAGTTGAATTCCACCATGTGGGCACATCACATTTCAGCCGGTGAACTGGCAGGCCCAACGACTTCTGTAGAGATGCAAGTCCTCGAGCTGTGGGATGCCAACGGCGGAAGTGAGCACACAGCGACCACCGTGCCCTCTGCAGAAGCCCATCAATTCCAGGATAGTGGGATAAAAATTGCTGGACAACCAGGTTCAAAATGCGAGCCATACAAGGCACGTGTGTGACATTGCCCCGGCAATGGGCCGCACCCAGGTTTGCAGCAATGTCGCACACAGCCTTCCCTGGCTGCAGGTTGAGTGGAGACAACCATTGATGGAACTTGGTCTCCAGAGCTGACCACAACTCCTCAGCTGTGTGACTCACATTTCCCAGACATTTCATTGTAAACACTGCCTGATGCCGTTGAGCCCTGGTGACAGCATAGTGAAGAGGTGTGCAGGATTCCTTCTGCGCAGTTACAACGTGGGTGGCATTACCAGACAGGCTTTGGGTGCAGGTGGAGGACCAAGAGGAGGTTGAGGAGGCAGAAGCAGTGGAGGAACTCCTAGATACAGAGGATCGACGAGCAACTCGTGGCGACGGCAAGACTTGGACAGCAGCCCCTTCTCCTGATGTCGCCGTAGTTACCCAGTGGCCAGTCACCGACATGTAACGCCCCTGTCCATGTCTACTCGTCCAAATGGCTGTGGTGAAATGCACCCTGTCACACACAGAGTTTCTCAAGGAAGCAGTGATGTTGTGTGCGACATGCTGGTGTAGCGCAGGCACAGCTTTCTTTGAGAAGTAGTGGCGACTGGGCATCTGGTACTGGGCACTGCGGCGGACATAAGGTCTCGAAAATCCTCTGTGTCCACCAGGCGGAAAGGCAGCATTTCTGTAACCTACAGCTTGCAGATGGAGAAATTCAACCTCTTAGCTTTGTCATGGCTAGGAGGAAATGGTCTTTTACTTGTCCACATCTGAGGGATTGAGGGCTGGCTGCCGTGCTTAGACGGAGTTGAGTAGGGTGTCCCCGGCAAACTGCTGGTCTGTGAGGAAGGTGCAGGCAGAGATGTTATGTTGCCTTGATCAAAATGTCATGTCGATGTCGGAGAGCGCTCAACACCAGCAGGTGTTTCTATTTGCAAATGTCCTGACGACCTGCCAATCACACTGGCTGTTGCGGGTAAAGAGGTGGAAGGTCTGCATCCAAAACCATGTGCGACTGCTGTCCCCACAGTCACAGAGGATGAATAGGACATGGATGCATTTGATGGGGCAGACGGTGGTTGACCCAGCCCACTAGGCCGCATTGTAGCACAGTGTGCTTCCCACTGCAACTTATGCCTCATATCCATGTGACGGTTCATGCATGAAGTACTCAAGCTAGTGATTTTTTGGCCTCTACTGAGATTTTGTTGACAAATCTTACAGACAACATGAGTTGGGTCATCCTTTGCGATGTCAAAAAAAGCCCAGGCTATGCAAGGCTTAGAGCCTGTGCGACCTGAAGAGCCACCACGACTTCTGGTCTGAGGCACAGTTGGGGTTGAGGATGCAGTTGTTGACATGCTTCCAGTACTCCATCTCTGTCCAGGAAGGTGCACCGTTACCTCATCATCAGACTTGTCTCTAGCATCCTCCGCCACCTCCTCTGCTGACCTCATGGACTGGCGGACTGGGGGTTGACAGTAAGTGGGGTCTACAACCTCGTCATCATCATCATCCTGTGTGTTCTCACACCCGTCGTCCTCAGAGCCAACCTCTTCCTGCCCCGACCGAAAAGTCAAGTTTTCGTTCCAATCAGGTATCTCAGTCTCATCATCATTTTCCTCATTGTCTCCACCAACAGGAGTTACAGTTTGGGAACGAGGGTCTACATTTTGCTCAGAACCTTCTTCATCTGGGCCTGGATCTGACTCACAAAGATTCTGGGCATCAGTGCAGAACATTTCCTCGTCTGGATTCACAGAAGCTCTGGAGCAGACCTCTGATTCCCAGGCTATAGTATGCATAAACAGCTCTACAGACTCAACCATGTGTATTACCCCATGCTCAGACGGGCAGCTGGAGACTTGGGAGCTGTGAGGAAGCAAGTGCGATTGGGGTGACAACTCTGAGGACTGGAGTAGTTGTGATGTTGAAGTTGACATGGAGGAGAGCCCACTTGAACGAGCACTTGATATCTGTTCAAGCACCTGCTGTTTTTGTGCCTCATCTGGAATTTTTGGCGATGCTTGTAGTGATGGTCGTAAGAAAGAGATCATATCAGATTGTCCACGAAAAGAAGTAGACATCTTACTTTGGCTCTAAGATGGTCTTTCTTCTGCAGATGTTACTGTTGCTTTACCACCTACCCCACGGATACAACCACCTTTTTTTCCCTTTCCAACACGCCTATTCCCCTATCCACCAGCAGCAGGCCTTTTGCCACTCATTTTAGTGCTTAACTAATTGGCAACTCTGTATCTGTAGTTGTTGGCACAACAACCGATGGATGAAAACCGAGCAGAACTGAGTGGCCAAGCTGTGGTACTAGGCCCAAAACTAATAACTGGATTAGATGCAGTGAAAATTGAGATACACAGGCGGTATAGTTTGTTTCACAGGTGGGCTACTCTGCTGACGTGCAGACACTGCTCCTAGGCCCAAAACTATCAACTGGATTAGATGCAGTAAAAATAGAAATACACAGGAGGTGTAGTTAGTTTCACAGGCGGGCTAGTTTGCTGAATTGCAGACACTGCTCCTAGGCCCTAAACTATTAACTGGATTAGATGCAGTGAAAATTGAGAGATACACAGGCGGTGTAGTTAGTTTCACAGGCGGGCTACTCTGCTGACGTGCAGACACTGCTCCTAGGCCAAAAACTATTAACTGGGTTAGATGCAGTAAAAATTGAGATACACAGGCGGTGTAGCTAGCTTCACAGGCGGGCTACTCAGATGACTATCAGACAATGCTACTAGCCCAAAAGGATTGGCTGAGCTAGATTACACCAAATGCTGTGACAAACACTTGCACAGCACTGGCACAGACCTGCCTGGCAAACAGTGCTATGAACTGCTGTAACCTACCCTGAAAATTGCTGATATTACAACTAGTCCCGACTCCCTAAACCTATCTCTGACAATTTGCTCCAAAAAAACACTCTTAGTCTGTATAGCGCCCACAGCAGCAGTGGTGCCGTCTAACACTAAGCTGCAGCAGTGAGGATATGGTGGGGACGGGGCAAATGGCTGGTTCTTAAAGGGCAAGGAGGACATGTGACATACACAGCCAATGACACATGCCCTTGCTTGTGTGCATCACATGCACATTGCTGTGTGTGTGCGCACTGCTGATAGGCTGAGAGACTGCATCGCCCGACTGTAAATGCGGGAAAGAAAAAAAAAATGGAGATCGGCGTTATTTCAGCACAGATCTATCCCCCGCCCCCACCCTCACACTGAAACAGTCTACTAACAATGATAAACAGTTTTAATGTGCAAATCAAGCTAGGCTTTTGGTGAACGAACAGTTATCGAACAGAAACTCGAATAGCCGAATTTAAAGCAAATTGTTCGGGTTCGACGAACGACTCGAACACTGCCCAAAACAGCTCGAATTTGAAATTGGCGAACAGTTCGACTCGAACACCGCTCATCTCTAGTAATAAGAGAACATTTGGACATATATAAAAGATCTCTGATTACATTTTAGCTAATCTTCTTTTACCGTGCATTATGCAGCACTCTTTTTCTCACTTTTACACCCCCATTTGATTGATTATTGAGTAGTACACCCTACCTCCTACATGTACTCGGTCAGAGCTAATGTCACAACTCTGTTGTTGGGTATCCCAAGACCAGGGGCTCCTCCCTGTCCCTAGCGCTAGAGGTGCCCTAGCTCACTCTGTTCCTCAGAGTACTTCTGATGGTAAAGACTCTGGGGCCACGTACCTTGCCATAGCTCCTGAATCCGCCCTCACTCTGTACCCTTCCCCCTCCCAGGGAAGAGGGGAATAGTAGTGTACCATAATACACCAAACAGACTAACAAGTTAATGCGAACAAGGATAAAGGAAAATACCAATCATCTATAATATAACGCTGGGAGCGTCACTCTGTCCGAAGCCTTTATAGACTGCGCAAGCGCCGGCACAGTCTGGACCCCACAGAGTGACGCTCCCAGGAGATCGCGGTATGCGTAAACACTGAACGCACACCGCGATCTCCAACGGAGAGGCAGGGACCGTGGACGCGCCAGGAGGGTGAGCATTATATTCACCTGTCCCCCGTTCCAGCGCTGCGTGCGGCTCCATGTTCCAGGTCCTCTGCCCGTGACGTTCACAGTTCAGAGGGCGCTATGACGCGCTTAATGCACGCCGCCCTCTGACTAAACAGTCACAGCCAGAGGAGCCGGAACACGGAGCGGCGTGCAGCGCTGGATCACGGCCAGGTGAATATAGCATGTGCTGGGGGGCCTGAGCTAGCGGCGACTCCGGCACCTGACCCCTACCGCGCACCGGTGTCCCTGCCTGCTCAGGCCCCCCAGCACTCGGCGCCCAGCGACGATAGGTGAGTATGGTATTTTTTTAAAAATATATCGCAGCAGCATACGGGGCATATACAATGGAGCATCTTATGGGGGCAATCAACCATAATGGAGCAGTGTACGGGGGCATATACTATGGAGCATCTTATGGGGGCCATCAACCATAATGGAGCAGTGTACGGGGGCATATAATATGGAGCATCTTATGGGGGCCATCAACCATAATGGAGCAATGTACGGGGGCATATACAATGGAACATCTTATGGGGGCCATCAACCATAATGGAGCAGTGTACGGGGGCATATACTATGGAGCATCTTATGGGGGCCATCAACCATAATGGAGCAGTGTATGGGGGCATATACTATGGAGCATCTTATGGGGGCCATCAACCATAATGGAGCAGTGTAAGGGGGCATAGAATATGGAGCATCTTATGGGGGTCATCAACCATAATGGAGCAGTGTACGGGGGCATATACTATACATGACAGAACGGGGGTGCAGGAAGGAAGCAGCACATGAAAAAACAGGGGCGCAGGATGGGAGCAGCACATGACAGATCGGGGGTGCAGGATGGAAGCAGCACATGACAGGATGGTGGCACAGGATGGGAGCAGCAAATGACAGAATGGAGGCGCAGGATGGGAGCAGCACATGGCAGGATGGGGGCGCAGGATGGGTGTAGCACATGTCAGAATGGAGGCGCAGGATGGGTGCAGCACATGTCAGAATGGGGGCGCAGGATGGGAGCAGCACATGACAGGATGGGGACGCAGGATGGAGCAGCACATGACAGGATGGGGAAGAAGGATGGTGCAGCACATACCAGGATGGAGACCATATACCAATATAAATGCTCGCCACCCAGGCGTAGAACGGGTTCAATAGCTAGTACAGATATACACATATAAACAACAATAGGTAAACATCGGGGAGTGGAGGATGGGGTTTAACCAAAGTAGGATTAACCCTTGCACTGCTAATAGAAACTTTCACAGTTAAATATGAAGGAGAAGTGCTTCTGAACAGTGCAAGGAGTAGGAGAAATCAGACGCTGTGGTCTTCTGTCTCCGTAAACCTGTGACAAAAATCCTTAATTTAAGAACTGCATTTATTTGTGTTATCTATGTCTACTATTTAAATTGCTTTAGTGATCTGAAACATTGAAGTGTGACAAACATACATAAGAATAGGAAATCAGGAAAGAGGCAAACACTTTTTTCACACAACTGTAAATTCCAGGATGGTGGGCCATACATACAAGGATAGTGAGCCATATATACCAAGATGGTGGGCCATTTATACCAGAATGGAGGGGCCATTTATACCAGGATGGGGGGCATCTATACCAGGATGGGAGGCCATATATTCCAGGATGGGAGGGACACCTGTACCAGGATGGTGGGGCATCTATAGCAGGATGGGGGTGCATCTATTCCAGTTTGGGAGGGGCATCTATACCAAGATGGGGGACATCTATACCAGGATGAAGGAGGGGCAATCTATACCAGAATTGGGGGAAATCTATACCAGGATGAGGGAAATTTATTTGATGAGGGTGCCATCTATACCTGGAAGGGGCCCAGGATGAGGGACATTAGTACAGAATTGGAGATTACCCCCATTACAGTGTCAGCAGATTTCCCCCATGGTATAGGCCATGGTTCATGAGGGGGGATGGTGTAGCAGTTATAGCTGATAATGGCAGTGTGGCGGGTGTAGCTCAAAAAGGCGGACAGTATGGAGGCCATATAATTTAGGAGGCTGATTTAGGTCATAATATGGATAGATATTTTTTATGCAGAGTTCATTTTAATAACACTGTTATTTTTAAAGGGCACTGTGTCAGGAAGTGCTGCAGAAGTATGGAGAAGAGGGAATCTGGGGATATGAGCTGTGAATGTGAAAAGTCTTCATGGCGCCTGGACAAGATGGAGATAAAAAGAAAGAAAAGACTCAATCATAGAAGAGGTTACCCATAAGGTACCTGGATGTAAATGTTAACTGTTGATACTGAAACTCAGTAGAGGTTCCCATCCAGATCAAAAATACACAAAAATTGAGCTTGGTTTAAGTTGGTATACATGTAGCACATAAACGCATGTTCACATTGGTCATAAAGCATATAAAACCTACAAAAAGCAAAATGAGCAAAAATCCTGCGGTAACTAAATAAGGAAAAAGCAAAAGTGCATTTAAATAGCACAGGGTTCTTAGTAATACTATTTTTGATCAAAAATAGCATAAAAGCCATCCCACCATCGACAAGGTGACCTTGATCGCGACGGTCCTACGCTGTCTAATATTAAAAACCTTTCCATGTGTCAGAGTTGACCTCAGTGTGTGAATGAGGGCAGACAAAAGGACCGGGTCCCGACCTGTTTACACCAGTCTGGGGAAGTCTTTAAATGTAATTTCCAGCTCAGGAGAGGGAGGCCACACCCCGGCTTGCACGGAATGCAAAAATACAAAGAAAAAACACAAAAATTGAGCTTGGTTTAAGTTGGTATACATGTAGCACATAAACTCATGCTCACATTGGCCATAAAGCATACAAAACCAACAAGAAGCAAAATGAGTAAAACCCCTGCTGTAACTAAATAAGTAATTAAGTTGCTGCATGTATACCAACTTAAACCAGGCTCAATTTTTGTGTTTGTTCTTTGTATTTTTGCATTCTGTGCAAGCCGGGCTGTGGAAGTATTGCTAAGAACCCTGTGTTATTTAAATGCACTTTTGTTTTTTTCTTACCGTACTTAGTTACAGCAGGGTTTTTTCTCATTTTGCTTCTTGTAGGTTTCAGATCAAAACTACATAGTCAATGTACCATGCCCAAGGTAAGGGAACCTCTACTGAGTTTGATATCTTCTTCCAACAACTCAGTAATAACAACTTAAATCTACAATTCACATATACAGTAGTGCTGAAAAGCTTATATAATCAGGGCCGCCATCAGGGCATTACAGCCATCACTACAGTATGGGGCCCGATGAGCTGAAGCAAAAAGGGGGGCCCGCACACGCTGACAGCCCGGTCTGGGCGGGCCCCCCTCTCTTTGCTAATGCTCATCGGGCCCCTGGGATATTTTGTGTAAAGCTGCCGCAGACCAGATACATAACAACGCTGTGGTGATTTAAAGTTACACCTACAGCGTTGTTAATGTATCCGGCAGAGAGAAATGGGCACTATACCTTTAATTTGCGGGCCCTGGTGCATCATGGTCCCGACGTCACGTTACACACTGAGCACTTCCTCATTCTGGAGGAGTGTGGCGTGTGTTGTCGTCGGGCGGGCTGAGGCAGAGAGCAGGAGAAGTGAGGAGACTGCACATCCAGTGAGAAGAGGCTTCGGGTGGCTGCATCTGCCGGCGCTAATTCAGGTCTCTCCTCCTCCCCCCTGTCTGGCAGTTGTGCAGCTCTGTGCTCTTAGTCACGGAGAACTGTCACTCCAGTCCTGTTGGACTCAGTGGGGGCAGAAAGCTGGACACAGGGGGGCAGAAAGCTGGACACAGGGGGGCAGAAAGCTGGACACAGTGGGGGCAGAAAGCTGGACACAGTGGGGGCAAAAAGCTGGAAACAGTGGGGGCAGAAAGCTGGACACAGGGGGGGCAGAAAGCTGGACACAGTGGGGGCAGAAAGCTGGACACAGTGGGGGCAGAAAGCTGGACACAGTGGGGGCAGAAAGCTGGACACAGTGGGGGCAGAAAGCTGGACACGGTGGGGGCAGAAAGCTGGACACGGTGGGGGCAGAAAGCTGGACACGGTGGGGGCAGAAAGCTGGACACGGTGGGGGCAGAAAGCTGGACACGGTGGGGGCAGAAAGCTGGACACAGTGGGGGCAGAAAGCTGGGCACAGTGGGGGCAGAAAGCTGGACACGGGGGGGGCAGAAAGCTGGACACAGTGGGGGCACAAAGCTGGACACAGTGGGGGCAGAAAGCTGGACACAGTGGGGGCAGAAAGCTGGACACAGTGGGGGCAGAAAGCTGGACACAGGGGGGGCAGAAAGCTGGACACAGTGGGGGCAGAATGCTGGACACAGTGGGGGCAGAAAGCTGGACACAGTGGGGGCAGAAAGCTGGACACAGTGGGGGCAGAAAGCTGGACACAGTGGGGGCAGAAAGCTGGACACAGTAGGGGCAGAAAGCTGGACACAGTGGGGGCAGAATGCTGGACACAGTGGGGGCAGAATGCTGGACACAGTGGGGGCAGAATGCTGGACACAGTGGGGGCAGAATGCTGGACACAGGGGCAGACTGTGAGACACGGGGGCAGAATGCTGGACATGGGGGCATGGTTGGAGACATAGGGGGCAGAATGGAGACATGGGGCATGATTGGAGACAAGTGGCAGGATTTCAGACATGGGGCATGGTTGGAGACATAGGGGGCAGAATGGAGACATGGGGCAGAATTGGAGACAGATCGTGCAGGATCATGGGGCAGGATGGATACGATGGAGACAGATGGGGCAAGATGGAGAGATCACATGGGGCGATCATATGGGGCAGGATGGGGAGATCATATGGGACAGAATGGATACTCATGAGGGCAGGATGGGAGAACATATGGCTGGAGCCAGGAATGAGACACACGGTGGCCAGGATGGGGAATATTATTACCATAGGGGCTAATTTAGGGATATTATTACTGCAGTGATGTATTTATTATATTTTTTAAAGACACGGTTTTACGGTTTTACGGTTTTAAATGGGGGGGGGGTGGTCCTGTTACTGTGTAGAGTGACACTATGTCGCCTCTTTTTCTTCATGTGGTGTAATGTAGAAGTTGGGAAAAATTAAGTAATGTATTCTACAAGCAGAGCTCGAGATAACTGTGTTATTTCCTGCAGAGACGAGTCCTGGCTGGATGAAGTGATGGCGGTCTGGGCTGGATGAAAGATGAAGGACTTCATCTAGAGACGTCACTGGTGAGTCAGTGTGTTACCTATACACTGACACTATACACTGTATACAGAGCTCCTGTGTATAATTTCACTAGTGATCACTGTATTACCTGTACACAGACACTGCATACTAAGTACAGATTTCCTGTGTATAATGGCACTTATGGTGATAGTATGGTGCTTTTTTTTTAATTACTGATCAGAATTGTGGTATTCAGTCACTATGTGGTGGTAATATGTGGTCTGGACAAGGTGTTGCGGTATTTGTTCCTTGTATGTGATATTATTCGATCACTGTGGTGGTAATATGCGGTCTGGACATGGTGTTGCGGTATTTGTTCTTTGTATGTGATATTATTCGATAACAGTGGTGGTAATATGTCATCTGGTCATGGTGTAGCAGTATTTGTTCCTTGTATGTGTATTATTGGTCATTTTAAAAATTGAAAAATAAATAAAAATATACCTAAATTGTATTGCATATTTTAACAAATATTTAGTAGGTTACAGTAGAGTAGGGCCCGGCTAAAAGTGTCTACCGTGTTATGGTGGCGGCTTAAAAAATCTTTTGGCCAAAACAAAAGCTGCCGGCTATATGTGTGATCTGGTGATGGGAACTGTCAATGTGTGATAGGTGAGAAGTGGAGTTTTTCCAAGAGAGAGCGGTGGGACTGTGGACAGTTAGAGGGGTGGAGCCTGGAGGCGGGGCTGGGGTGGAGCCTGGGCGGAGTCTCAAGGGGGCCCCAAAATTTTTGCCAGTATGGGGCCCCGAAATTTCTAGTGGCAGCCCTGTATATAATATGTAAACTTTTGAGCACAACTATAGGTTCAGTGACACAGCATTGACTTTCTGGATGTGACAGTGTGGCGTGATGATTTTGGTATGTTACAAACTGATTTTTATCGTAAAGAGACTTCTGTGAATGTGGTCCTTCATGCCTCATCGTTACATCCACCAAATGTCATCAATGCTGTACCCACAGGGCAGTTCCTGAGAATCCACAGCATCTGCTCCTCTGATCTGTATTTTGAAAGGAGGGTGGCGTGGCGTACCTCAGAGAGCTCTTTCGGCAGCATGGCTACAGCAATCACTCCATCAAAAACGTCTATAATAGGGCTAAGCACAACAGAGATGACACAACCTTGTGAATGGTTCAAATATTGGTCCATTTTGCTGGCAGAAAGACCCTTAGACAATACTTACTGACACGACCGAGTATGACGGCACGACGCATTAGGAATCTGCGAGAGATCTTGGTGCATAGCCATTATGTTCAAAAGGATCAGTCTATCTTACCTTTCTCTCGCACTCGTGGTCCTACATGGGGATGTCATCCTTTTGGGGGATGTGTTGCATGCCCAAACATTGCTCATGTCACAACCTCCTGTTCATCTGATGGGAGCAAGAGATAAAAAATTACTCAATCTATCACTTGCTCCAAAAAAGCAGTGATACACTGTGCAAAATGCCCCTGTCCAAAAATGTATCTAGGGCTTACCACACGAGCCCTAAAAATAAGAGTCCGAAAACACATTAGGCACATCATAATGGCAAAAGAAATATCAGAATCTTCGCACTCTACCCAGGCATTTTAAAAATTTCCATAAATGTGACCCTAATGGGTTAAAGGTTAGAGGTATAGATCAGATTGTGCTGGGTATAGATGATGGATAGACTACTTGCTTGCTTAAACAGTTAGAAACAATGGATCTGGACTTTGCAATCTCTACAACCTGATGGCTTTAATGAAAATATGAGCTTTGCCCCATTTCATGTACTGTTGTTACATATTTTGTAACTTATACTATGAATATTTAAATACATATCTTTGGCAGCTAGCTACTAAATAGGTTACCTACTCCATGAGTGATTAGACTCACACTAATCCAGTATTGAGCAATGTATGCAGGTTGTTGTGCCACCTAGTGGCTTCCCACTGTTTTTATATGTTTTTTATATGTATTTTTGCAATTTTCAATAAAGATAAGTGTGTTTATTAAAACGGTTCTCCAAGTACCGTACATTTTTTCTCATATTCTTGTGTTGCGTATGTACTCAACCTTTCATTTTGTCCATGTGGAATGTCGATTTCTGAAAGACCCATACAGGTTTACATATATCTGTAATGTGACTTTGGACTTTTTTTTTTGCTAACTGTGTATATAATAGTATGTGGTATGGAACTGTACATATTATAGTAGCATAAAGTTGTGTATATAATAGTACACAATATGGAACTGTGAATATTATAGCATATAGTGTGAAACTATATATATCATAGCATAGAGTGTAGAGCTGTGTACTGTATATACTACTAGTATATAGTATGGAACTGTATATATTATAGTACATAGTGTAGAGATCTACTATATAATTGTCTAAGGGTCACTTCCGTCTGTCTGTCTGTCACGGAAATCCCAAGTCGCTGATTGGTCGTGGCCGTTTGACCGCGACCAATCAGCGACGGGCACAGTGCGGCCGCGAAATGACCGCTCCCTACTCCCCTGCTGTCAGTGCCCGCTCCATACTCCCCTCCAGTCAGCGCTCACACAGGGTTAATGGCAGCATTAACGGACCGCATTATGCCGCGGTGTAATGCACTCCATTAATGCTGCTATTAACCCTGTGTGACCAACTTTTTACTATTTACTATCAAATGTTAAAAATAATTAAAAAAAAAAATCATTAGATATTCACCTTCTGTCGGCCCCCGGATCCAGCCCAGGCCTTTCCCGCTCCTCGTCACGGTCCAGTCCATGCATTGTGGTCTTGCGAGATGATGACATTGTGGTATGGTGAGACTGCTACGTCATCGTCTCGCGAGACCGCAATGCACTCTTGGGACCGAAGCATAGCGAGGAGCATCGGTAAACGCCTGGGCTAGATCCGGGGGCCGACGAAAGGTGAGTATATAACTATTTTTTATTTTAATTCTTTTTTTTAACAGGGATATGGTGTCCACATTGCTATATACTATGTGGGCTGTGTTAGATACTGCATGGGCTGTGTTATATACTATGTCTCTGTGCTATATATTATGTGGGCTGTGTTATATACTACGTGGCTGTGCAATATATTACGTGGCTGTGCAATATACTACATTGCTGTGCTGTATACTACTTGGCCTCAGTTATATACTCCATGGGCAGAGTTATATACTACGTCTCTGTGCTATATACTATGTGCAATATATTACATGGCTGTGCTATATACTACGTGGCTGTGCAATATATTACGTGGCTGGGCAATATCCTACGTGTCTGTGCTATATACTACGTGTCTGTGCTATATACTACGTGACTGTGCTATATACTACGTAGCTGGGCAACATGCTACGTGGCTGAGCAATATACTAGTGGCTGGGCAATATACTGCTTGGCTGGGCAATATACTATGTGGCTGTGCTATATACTACGTGGCTGTGTTATATACTACATGGGCTGTGTTATATACTACGTGGCTGTGCTATATACTACGTGGGCTGTGTTATAAACTACGTGGGCTGTGTTATACGCTACTTGGCTGTACTATATTTCTCTGCTGTATCTGTGCATCATGAATCGTGGTATGTGTTAAAGAGGGGGGCCCACTGAGACTCTTTCGCCCGGGGCCCTCAAAAACCTAGAGCCGTCCCTGGCTTCACTGATTGGTCACGCCCGGCCGTGAACAATCAGCGACAGTTGCAGTCCGCCCGCGAATTGGTGCGGAATTTGAACCACGCTTCGCAAATTGGTTGCACCCGCACAGCCGAATCCTTTGTATAAATTGCATTATTCTTCATAAATAAACTACATACATATTCTAGAATACCCGATGCGTTAGAATCGGGCCACCATCTAGTATGTATATAATAGTATACAGTATGGAACTGTACTGTATATATTATAGTATATAGTGTAGAGATGTGTATATAATAGTACATAATGTAGATCTGTGTAATTAATAGTATATAGTGTAGAGCTGTGTATTTAAAAGTATATAGTATGGAACTGTGTATATTATAGTATATAGTGTAAAGTTGTGTATATAATAGTATATAGTGAAGAGATCCGTATATAATAGTATATAGTGTAGAGCTGTTTAATAGTATATAGTATAGAGTTGTGTATATTATAGTGTAGACCTGTGTGTATAATAGTATATAGTATGGAACTATATATATTATAGTATATAATGTAAAGCTGTATATATACTAGTATATAGTAGGGAACTTTGTATATTATAGTATATAGTGTATATAGTGTAGAGCTGTGTAAATAATAGCATGTAGTGTAGAGCTTTGTATATAATAGTATATAGTGTGGAACTGTGAATATAGCATATAGTGTGGAACTATATACAGGTGCTTCTCACAAAATTAGAATATCATCAAAAAGGTAATTTATTTCAGTTCTTCAATACAAAAAGTGAAACTCATATCATATAGAGTCATTACAAGCAGAGTGATCTATTTTAAGTGTTTCTTTCTGCTAATGTTGATGATTATGGCTTACAGCCAATGATCATTATCTCAGTAAATTAGAATACTTTATAACACGAGCTTGAAAAATGATTTTAAAATCCAAAATGTTGGCCTACTGAAATGTATGTTCAGTAAATGCACTCAATACTTGGTCAAGGCTCATTTTGCATCAATTGCTGCATCAATGCGGCGTGGCATGGAAGCGATCAGCCTGTGGCACTGCTGAGGAGTTATGGAAGCCCAGGTTGCTTTGATAGCAGCCTTCAACTCATCTGCATTGTTGAGTCTTGTGTCTCTCATCTTCCTCTTGACAATACCCCATAGATTCTCTATGCGGTTAAGGTCAGGCAAGTTTGCTGGCCAATCAAGCACAGTGACACTGTTGTTTTTAAACCAGGTATTGGTACTTTTGGCAGTGTGGACAGGTGCCAAATCCTGCTGGAGAATAAAATTTCCATCTCCAAAAAGCTTGTCGGCAGAGTGAAGCATGAAGTGCTCTAAAATTTCCTGGTAGACGGCTGAGCTGACTTTGGTCTTGATAAAACACAGTGGACCTTCACCAGCAGATGACATGGCTCCCCAAACCATCACTGATTGTGGAAACTTCACACTAGACCTTGGAAATCAAGGTCTCAGATTCTGGAGGAAGAGTGGAGAGGCACACAATCCAAAATGCTTGAGGTTTAGTGTGAAGTTTCCAGTCTTTACTAAACAATAACGGGATAAGAATTATTTACACGGGGTAGCGGGTACAATGTCTTATGGAAATTTCCTTCACAGTGAAAAGCATTTTCACACATATCATTTCCTTCCACTGTAGTCTACTCCAGGCCCAGTGAAGCACACAGTGCTGACCAGCAGGACGTTCTACCAGCTCAGCAGTTCGCCATCCCTATTTATTTCACTACTCGTGCCCTGGATCTATCACTCGGGACCCCCCACTACTCCCATGAACTCAGTCTTGTTTAGGTCCGTAACCTTTTGCATTTAACAAGCTCAGGGTTTCTCTGTTGTGAATTCTGTTGTCGAGCTCCCTCCTGTGGTCGTGAAAGGTACTTCGGTGAGTTCTGTCCATGGACTCCCTCTGGTGGCTGTGAGTGGAGCTGCTGCTTCTGAGGTTCCTTACACAGGTGACGTGGTTTATCCTTTGGTTGGCTGCTCTATTTAACTCCACTTAGATCGTTACTCCATGCCAGCTGTCAATGTTTCTGCATTGGTTCAGTTCGCTCTTGGATCTTTCTGGTGGCCTGTCTACTCCAGCAAAAGCTAAGTTCCTGATAGTATCTAATTCGTTCATTGTTTTCTTGTCCAGCTGGATATCATGATTTTGTCTTGCTAGCTGGAAGCTCTGGGATGCAGAGTGGCATCTCCGCACCGTTAGTCGGTGCGGAGGTCTTTTTGCACACTCTGCGTGGTCTTTTGTAGTTTTTTGTGCTGATCGCAAAGCTACCTTTCTTATCCTCTGTCTATTTAGTAAGTCTGGCCTCCCTTTGCTGAAACCTGTTTCATTTCTGCGTTTGTGACTTTCATCTTTACTCACAGTCAATATATGTGGGGGGCTGCCTTTTCCTTTGGGGAATTTCTCTGAGGCAAGGTAGGCTTTATTTTCTATCTCTAGGGCTAGCTAGCTCTTAGGCTGTGACGAGGCGCCTAGGGAGCGTCAGGAGCGCTCCACGGCTATTTCTAGTGGTTGTTATAGGATTAGGGATTGCGGTCAGCAGAGCTCCCACATCCCAGAGCTTGTCCTGCGTGAGTTTTAACTATCAGGTCATTCCGGGTGCTCCTAACCACCAGGTCATAACAGTACAGCTGGCCCAAAGTATTAATGCATCTCAATAGAGGGATAAGAGAAGTTCTGAGACCATTTTTTTTTCTTTGCACTGTGTTTTGTCTTTCTTTTTCTTTCTTTTCTATGGACATTCAAGGTCTGTCCTCTTGTGTGGATCATCTCACTGCAAGGGTACAAAACATTCAAGATTTTGTGGTTCAGAATCCGATGTTAGAGCCTAGAATTCCTACTCCTGATTTATTTTCTGGGAATAGATCTAAGTTTCTGAATTTCAAAAATAATTGTAAACTGTTTCTAGCTTTGAAACTCCGCTCCTCTGGTGACCCCGCTCAACAAGTAAAAATCATTATTTCTTTGTTGCGTGGTGACCCTCAAGACTGGGCATTTTCCTTTGCGCCAGGAGATCCTGCATTGTGTGATGTTGATGCGTTTTTTCTGGCGCTTGGATTGCTTTATGATGAACCAAATTCCGTGGATCAGTGTTGTGAATTCTGTGGTCAAGCTCCCTCCTGTGGTCATGAGTGGTACTTCGGCTGGTTCTGTCTATGAGCTTCCTTTGGTGGATGTGAGTGGGGCTGCGGCTTCTGAGTTTCCTTCCTCAGGTGACGAGGTTAAGTCGTTAGGTGCTGCTCTATATAACTCCACCTAGTTCTTTGTTCCTGGCCTCCAGTCAATGTTCCAGTATTGGTCTTGTTCTCTCCTGGATCGTTCTTGTGGCCTGTCTACCCTGCATAAGCTAAGTTTTGCTTGTGTTTGCAATATTTTCTGTCCAGCTTGCTATATTGGTTTTTCTTGCTTGCTGGAAGCTCTGAGACGCAGAGGGAGCACCTCCGTACCGTTAGTCGGTGCGGAGGGTCTTTTTGCACCCTCTGCGTGGTTGTTTGTAGGTTTTTGTGTTGACCGCAAAGCTATCTTTCCTATCCTCGGTCTATTCAGTAAGTGGGGCCTCACTTTGCTAAAATCTATTTCATCTCTGTGTTTGTATTTTCATCTTAACTCACAGTCATTATATGTGGGGGGCTGCCTTTTCCTTTGGGGAATTTCTCTGAGGCAAGATAGGCTTATTTTTCTATCTTCAGGGCTAGCTAGTTTCTCAGGCTGTGCCCGAGGCGCCTAGGTCTGGTCAGGAGCGCTCCACGGCTACTTCTAGTGTGGTATGATAGGATTAGGGATTGCGGTCAGCAGAGTTCCCACGTCTCAGAGCTCGTCCTATGTTATTAGTAACTATCAGGTCACTTTGTGTGCTCTTAACCACTAGGTCCATTGTGGTTCTGAATCACCAGTTCATAACAGTACTGGAGGCCCAAAGTACGAATGCTTCTCAATAGAGGGAAAAGATAAGTTCTGAGACCATTTTTTTTTCTTTGCACTGTGTTTTGTCTTTCTTTTCCCTTAGACATTTGGGTGGTTCAGGACACAGGTGTAGTGATGGACATTAAAGGTCTGTCTTCTTGTGTGGATCATCTCACTGCAAGAGTACAAAATATTCAAGACTTTGTGGTTCAGAATTCTATGTTAGAACCAAGAATTCCTATTCCTGTTTTGTTTTCTGGAGATAGAGCTAAGTTTCTGAGTTTTAAAAATAATTGTAAACTGTTTCTGGCTTTGAAACCCCGCTCCTCTGGCGACCCAGTTCAACAAGTTAAGATCATTATTTCTTTATTACGTGGCGACCCTCAAGACTGGGCATTTTCCCTTGCGCCAGGAGATCCTGCATTATGTAATATTGATGCGTTTTTTCTGGAGCTCGGATTGCTTTATGATGAACCTAATTCAGTGGATCAGGCAGAGAAAAATTTGCTGGCTCTGTGTCAGGGTCAGGATGAGGTAGAGATATATTGTCAGAAGTTTAGGAAGTGGTCTGTGCTCACTCAATGGAATGAATGTGCGCTGGCAGCAATTTTCAGAAAGGGTCTCTCTGAAGCCCTTAAAGATGTCATGGTGGGATTTCCTATGCCTGCTGGTCTGAATGAGTCTATGTCTTTGGCCATTCAGATCGGTCGACGCTTGCGTGAGCGTAAAACTATGCACCATTTGGCGGTATTATCTGAGCATAAACCTGAGCCTAGGCAGTGCGATAGGACTTTGACCAGAGCTAAACGGCAAGAATACAGACGTCAGAATGGGCTGTGTTTCTACTGTGGTGATTCCACTCATGCTATCTCCGATTGTCCTAAGCGCACTAAGCGGTTCGCTAGGTCTGCCACCATTGGTACGGTACAGTCGAAATTTCTTTTGTCCGTTACTTTGATCTGCTCTTTGTCATCCTATTCTGTCATGGCATTTGTGGATTCAGGCGCTGCCCTGAATTTGATGGACTTGGACTTTGCTAGGCGCTGTGGGTTTTTCTTGGAGCCCTTTCAGTATCCTATTCCATTGAGAGGAATTGATGCTACGCCTTTGGCCAAGAATAAGCCTCAGTACTGGACCCAGCTGACCATGTGCATGGCTCCTGCGCATCAGGAGGATATTCGCTTTTTGGTGTTGCATAATCTGCATGATGTGGTCGTGTTGGGGTTGCCATGGCTACAAGTCCATAACCCAGTATTGGATTGGAAATCAATGTCTGTGTCCAGCTGGGGTTCTCAGGGGGTACATGGTGATGTTCCATTTCTGTCTATTTCATCATCCACTCCTTCTGAGGTCCCAGAGTTCTTGTCAGAATACCGGGATGTATTTGATGAGCCCAAGTCCAATGCTCTACCTCCGCATAGGGATTTCGATTGTGCTATCGATTTGATTCCTGGTAGTAAGTTTCCTAAAGGTCGACTGTTTAATTTGTCTGTGCCTGAGCACGCAGCTATGCGGAGTTACGTAAAGGAATCCTTGGAGAAGGGTCATATTCACCCGTCATCATCGCCATTGGGAGCAGGGTTCTTTTTTGTGGCCAAGAAGGATGGTTCGCTGAGACCTTGTATTGATTACCGCCTTATAAATAAAATCACGGTCAAATTTCAGTACCCCTTGCCGCTACTGTCTGATTTGTTTGCTCGGATTAAGGGGGCTAGTTGGTTCACCAAGATAGATCTTCGTGGTGCGTATAATCTTGTGCGTATTAAACAGGGCGATGAATGGAAAACAGCATTTAATACGCCCGAGGGCCATTTTGAGTACCTGGTTATGCCATTCGGGCTTTCTAATGCTCCATCAGTGTTTCAGTCCTTTATGCATGACATCTTCCGAGAGTACCTGGATAAATTCCTGATTGTATACTTGGATGATATTTTGGTCTTCTCGGATGATTGGGAGTCTCACGTAAAGCAGGTCAGAATGGTGTTCCAGGTCCTGCGTGTGAATTCTTTGTTTGTGAAGGGGTCAAAGTGTCTCTTTGGTGTTCAGAAGGTTTCATTTTTGGGTTTCATTTTTTCCCCTTCTACTATCGAGATGGACCCTGTTAAAGTTCAGGCCATTTATGATTGGACTCAGCCGACATCTCTGAAGAGTCTGCAAAAGTTCCTGGGCTTTGCTAATTTTTATCGTCGCTTCATCAATAATTTTTCTAGTATTGCTAAACCGTTGACTGATTTAACCAAGAAGGGTGCTGATGTGGTCAATTGGTCTTATGCTGCTGTGGAAGCTTTTCAGGAGTTGAAGCGTCGTTTTTCTTCTGCCCCTGTGTTGTGCCAACCAGATGTTTCGCTCCCGTTCCAGGTCGAGGTTGATGCTTCTGAGATTGGAGCAGGGGCTGTTTTGTCGCAAAGAAGTTCTGATGGCTCGGTGATGAAACCATGCGCCTTTTTTTCCAGGAAGTTTTCGCCTGCTGAGCGTAATTATGATGTTGGCAATCGAGAGTTGCTGGCCATGAAGTGGGCATTCGAGGAGTGGCGTCATTGGCTTGAAGGAGCTAAGCATCGCGTGGTGGTCTTGACTGATCACAAGAACTTGACTTATCTCGAGTCTGCCAAACGGTTGAATCCTAGACAGGCTCGTTGGTCGCTGTTTTTCTACCGTTTTGACTTTGTGGTTTCGTACCTTCCGGGCTCTAAAAATGTGAAGGCGGATGCCCTGTCTAGGAGTTTTGTGCCCGACTCTCCGGGTTTGCCTGAGCCAGCGGGTATTCTCAAAGAGGGGGTAATTTTGTCTGCCATCTCCCCTGATTTGCGGCGGGTGCTGCAAAAATTTTAGGCTAATAGACCTGACCGTTGCCCAGCGGAGAAACTGTTTGTCCCTGATAAATGGACGAGTAGAGTTATCTCTGAGGTTCATTGTTCAGTGTTGGCTGGTCATTCTGGAATCTTTGGTACCAGAGATTTGGTGGCTAGATCCTTTTGGTGGCCATCTCTGTCGCGGGATGTGCGTTCTTTTGTGCAGTCCTGTGGGATTTGTGCTCGGGCTAAGCCCTGCTGTTCTCGTGCCAGTGGGTTGCTTTTGCCCTTGCCGGTCCCGAAGAGGCCTTGGACACATATCTCTATGGATTTTATTTCGGATCTCCCCGTCTCTCAAAAAATGTCGGTCATTTGGGTGGTTTGTGATCGCTTCTCTAAGATGGTCCATTTGGTACCCTTGTCTAAATTGCCTTCCTCCTCTTATTTGGTGCCATTGTTCTTCCAGCATGTAGTTCGTTTACATGGCATTCCGGAGAACATTGTTTCTGACAGAGGTTCACAGTTTGTTTCGAGGTTTTGGCGAGCCTTTTGTGCTAGGATGGGCATTGATTTGTCTTTTTCCTCGGCTTTCCATCCTCAGACAAATGGCCAGACTGAACGAACCAATCAGACCTTGGAAACATATCTGAGATGTTTTGTTTCTGCTGATCAGGATGATTGGGTGTCCTTTTTGCGTTTGGCTGAGTTCGCCCTTAATAATCGGGCCAGCTCGGCTACTTTGGTTTCGCCGTTTTTCTGCAATTCTGGTTTCCATCCTCGTTTCTCTTCAGGGCAGGTTGAGTCTTCGGACTGTCCTGGTGTGGATACTGTGGTGGATAGGTTGCAGCAGATTTGGACTCATGTAGTGGACAATTTGACATTGTCCCAGGAGAAGGCTCAACGTTTCGCTAACCGCAGGCGCTGTGTGGGTCCCCGACTTCGTGTTGGGGATTTGGTTTGGTTGTCATCTCGTTATATTCCTATGAAAATTTCCTCTCCTAAGTTTAAGCCTCGTTTCATTGGTCCGTATAGGATTTCTGAGGTTCTTAATCCTGTGTCTTTTCGTTTGACCCTTCCAGCTTCTTTTTCCATCCATAACGTATTCCATAGGTCGTTGTTGCGGAGATACGTGGCACCTGTGGTTCCATCCGTTGATCCTCCTGCCCCAGTTTTGGTTGAGGGGGAGTTGGAGTATATAGTGGAGAAGATTTTGGATTCTCGTGTTTCGAGACGGAAACTCCAGTATCTGGTTAAGTGGAAGGGTTATGGTCAGGAAGATAATTCCTGGGTCTTAGCCTCTGATGTCCATGCTGGCGATCTGGTTCGTGCCTTTCATATGGCTCATCCTGGTCGGCCTGGGGGCTCTGGTGAGGGTTCGGTGACCCCTCCTCAAGGGGGGGGTACTGTTGTGAATTCTGTGGTCAAGCTCCCTCCTGTGGTCATGAGTGGTACTTCGGCTGGTTCTGTCTATGAGCTTCCTTTGGTGGATGTAAGTGGGGCTGCGGCTTCTGAGTTTCCTTCCTCAGGTGACGAGGTTAAGTCGTTAGGTGCTGCTCTATTTAACTCCACCTAGTTCTTTGTTCCTGGCCTCCAGTCAATGTTCCAGTATTGGTCTTGTTCTCTCCTGGATCGTTCTTGTGGCCTGTCTACCCTGCATAAGCTAAGTTTTGCTTGTGTTACTTTTGTTTGCAATATTTTCTGTCCTGCTTGCTATATTGGTTTTTCTTGCTTGCTGGAAGCTCTGAGACGCAGAGGGAGCACCTCCGTACCGTTAGTCGGTGCAGAGGGTCTTTTTGCGCCCTCTGCGTGGTTGTTTATAGGTTTTTGTGTTGACCGCAAAGCTATCTTTCCTATCCTCGGTCTATTCAGTAAGTCGGGCCTCACTTTGCTAAAATCTATTTCATCTCTGTGTTTGTATTTTCATATAAACTCACAGTCATTATATGTGGGGGGCTGCCTTTTCCTTTGGGGAATTTCTCTGAGGCAAGGTAGGCTTATTTTTCTATCTTCAGGGCTAGCTAGTTTCTCAGGCTGTGCCCGAGGCGCCTAGGTCTGGTCAGGAGCGCTCCACGGCTACTTCTAGTGTGGTATGATAGGATTAGGGATTGCGGTCAGCAGAGTTCCCACGTCTCAGAGCTCGTCCTATGTTATTAGTAACTATCAGGTCACTTTGTGTGCTCTTAACCACTAGGTCCATTGTGGTTCTGAATCACCAGTTCATAACAGATCAGGCAGAGAAAATCTTGCTGGCATTGTGTCAGGGTCAGGATGAAGCGGAGGTGTACTGTCAGAAGTTTAGAAAGTGGTCTGTGCTTACTCAGTGGAATGAATGTGCCCTGGCGGCAATTTTCAGAAAGGGTCTTTCTGAAGCCCTTAAGGATGTCATGGTGGGATTTCCCACGCCTGCTGGTCTGAATGAGTCTATGTCCTTGGCCATTCAGATCGATCGGCGCTTGCGTGAGCGCAAAGCTGTGCACCATTTGGCAGTGTTCTCTGAGAATAGGCCTGAGCCTATGCAGTGTGATAGGACTTTGACCAGAGCTGAACGGCAAGAACACAGACGTCAGAATGGACTGTGTTTTTACTGTGGTGAATCCATTCATGCTATCTCCGATTGTCCTAAGCGCACTAAGCGGTTCGCTAGGTCTGCCACCATTGGTACGGTACAGTCTAAATTTCTTTTGTCCGTTACTCTGATTTGCTCTCTGTCGTCCTATTCTGTTATGGCATTTGTAGATTCAGGCGCTGCCCTGAATTTGATGGACTTGGAGTTTGCCAGGCGCTGTGGTTTTTCCTTGGAGCCCTTGCAGTATCCTATTCCATTGAGAGGAATTGATGCTACGCCTTTGACCAAGAATAAACCTCAATACTGGACGCAATTGACCATGTGCATGGCTCCTGAACATCAGGAGGATATTCGCTTTTTGGTGTTGCATAATCTGCATGATGTGGTCGTTTTGGGGTTGCAATGGCTACAGGTCCATAATCCGGTGTTGGATTGGAAATCTATGTCTGTGTCCGGCTGGGGTTGTCAAGGGGTACATGGTGATGTTCTATTGTTGTCAATTTCACCTTCCACTCCTTCTGAAGTCCCTGAGTTTTTATAAGATTACCGGAATGTATTTGAGGAGCCCAAATCCGGTGCCCTACCTCCTCATAGGGATTGCGATTGTGCTATTAATTTGATTCCCGGTAGTAAGTTTCCTAAGGGCCGACTGTTTAATTTATCTGTGCCAGAGCACGCCGCTATGCGGAGTTATATAAAGGAATCCTTGGAGAAGGGTCATATTCGCCCGTCGTCATCACCATTGGGAGCAGGGTTCTTTTTTGTGGCCAAGATGGATGGCTCTTTAAGACCTTGTATTGATTACCGCCTTCTTAATAAGATCACAGTCAAATTTCAGTATCCTTTGCCGCTGATGTCTGATCTGTTTGCTCGGATTAAGGGGGCTAGTTGGTTCACCAAGATAGATCTTCGAGGGGCGTATTATCTTGTGCGAATTAAACAGGGCGATGAATGGAAAAAAGCATTTAATACGCCCGAGGGCCATTTTGAGTACCTGGTTATGCCATTCGGGCTTTCTAATGCTCCATCTGTGTTTCAGTCCTTTATGCATGACATCTTCCGAGAGTACCTGGATAGATTCATGATTGTATATTTGGATGACATTTTGGTCTTTTCGGATGATTGGGAGTCTCATGTGAAGCAGGTCAGAATGGTGTTCCAGGTCCTTCATGCGAATTCCTTGTTTGTGAAGGGGTCTAAGTGTCTCTTTGGAGTTCAGAAGGTTTAATTTTTGGGTTTCATTTTTTCCACTTCTACTATCGAGATGGACCCTGTTAAGGTCCAGGCCATTTATGATTGGACTCAGCCGACATCTGTGAAGAGCCTACAGAAGTTCCTGGGCTTTGCTAATTTTTACCGTCGCTTCATCGCTAATTTTTCTAGTGTTGCTAAACCGTTGACTGATTTGACCAAGAAAGGTGCTGATGTGGTCAATTGGTCCTCTGCGGCTGTAGAGGCTTTTCAGGAGTTGAAGCGTCGTTTTTCTTCTGCCCCTGTGCTGTGCCAGCCAGATGTTTCGCTCCCGTTTCAGGTCAAGGTTGATGCTTCTGAGATTGGAGCAGGGGCTGTTTTGTCGCGAAGAAAGTCTGATGGCTCGGTGATGAAACCATGTGCCTTCTTTTCTAGAAAATTCTCGCCTGCTGAGCGCATTTATGATGTTGGCAATCGAGAGTTGTTGGCCATGAAGTGGGCATTCGAGGAGTGGCGACATTGGCTTGAAGGAGCTAAGCATCGCGTGGTGGTCTTGACGGATCACAAGAATTTGACTTATCTCGAGTCTGCCAAACGGTTGAATCCTAGACAGGCTCGATGGTCGCTCTTTTTCTCCCGTTTTGATTTTGTGGTTTCATACCTTCCGGGATCTAAGAATGTGAAGGCTGATGCCCTGTTAAGGAGTTTTGTGCCTGACTCTCCGGGTGTTCCGGAGCCGGCGGGTATTCTTAAAGAGGGGGTAATTTTGTCTGCCATCTCCCCTGATTTGCGGCGCGTGCAGCAGAAGTTTCAGGCTGATAGACCTGACCGTTGTCCTACGGAGAAACTGTTTGTCCCTGATAGATGGACTAGTAGAGTTATCTCTGAGGTTCATTGTTCGGTGTTGGCTGGTCATCCTGGAATCTTTGGTACCAGAGATTTGGTGGCTAGATCCTTTTGGTGGCCTTCTTTGTCACGAGATGTGCGTTCTTTTGTGCAGTCCTGTGGGACTTGTGCTCGGGCTAAGCCCTGCTGTTCTCGTGCCAGTGGGTTGCTTTTGCCCTTGCCGGTCCCAAAGAGGCCCTGGATGCATATTTCCATGGATTTTATTTCTGATCTCCCTGTTTCTCATAGGATGGCGGTCATTTGGGTGGTTTGTGATCGCTTCTCTAAGATGGTCCATTTGGTACCCTTGTCTAAATTGCCTTCCTCCTCTGATTTGGTGCCATTGTTTTTCCAGCATGTGGTTTGTTTGCATGGCATTCCGGAGAACATCGTCTCAGACAGAGGTTCCCAGTTTGTTTCAAGGTTTTGGCGGTCCTTTTGTGCTAGGATGGGCATTGATTTGTCTTTTTCTTCGGCTTTCCATCCTCAGACTAATGTCCAAACCGAACGAACTAATCAGACTTTGGAAACATATCTGAGATGCTTTGTTTCTGCTGATTGGGTGTCCTTCTTTCCTTTGGCTGAGTTCGCCCTTAATAATCGGGCCAGCTCGGCTACTTTGGTTTCTCCTTTTTTCTACAATTCTGGTTTCCATCCTCGTTTCTCTTCAGGGCAGGTTGAGCCTTCGGACTGTCCTGGTGTGGATACTGTGGTGGACAGGTTGCAGCAGATTTGGACTCATGTGGTGGACAATTTGACATTGTCCCAGGAGAAGGCTCAACGTTTCGCTAACCGCCGGCGCTGTGTTGGTCCCCGACTTCGGGTTGGGGATTTGGTTTGGTTGTCATCTCGTCATGTTCCTATGAAGGTTTCCTCTCCTAAGTTTAAGCCTCGTTTCATTGGGCCATATAAGATTTCTGAAATTCCTAATCCTGTGTCATTTCGTTTGGACCTTCCAGCTTCTTTTGCCATCCATAATGTGTTCCATAGGTCGTTGTTGCGGAGATACGTGGCACCTATGGTTCCCTCCGTTGATCCTCCTGCTCCGGTGTTGGTCGAGGGGGAGTTGGAGTATGTGGTGGAGAAGATTTTGGATTCTCGTGTTTCAAGAAGGAAACTCCAGTACCTGTTCAAGTGGAAGGGTTTTGGTCAGGAGGATAATTCCTGGGTTTTTGCCTCTGATGTTCATGCTGCCGATCTAGTTCGTGCCTTTCATTTGGCTCATCCTGATCGGCCTGGGGGCTCTGGTGAGGGTTCGGTGACCCCTCCTCAATACTGTTGTGAATTCTGTTGTCGAACTCCCTCCTGTGGTCGTGAATGGTACTTCGGTGAGTTCTGTCCGTGGGCTCCCTCTGGTGGCTGTGAGTGGAGCTGCTGCTTCTGAGGTTCCTTACACAGGTGACGTGGTTTATCCTTTGGTTGGCTGCTCTATTTAACTCCACTTAGATCGTTACTCCATGCCAGCTGTCAATGTTTCTGCATTGGTTCAGTTCGCTCTTGGATCTTTCTGGTGACCTGTCTATTCCAGCAAAAGCTAAGTTCCTGATAGTATCTAATTCGTTCATTGTTTTCTTGTCCAGCTGGATATCATGCTTTTGTCTTGTTAGCTGGAAGCTCTGGGATGCAGAGTGGCATCTCCGCACCGTGCGGAGGTCTTTTTGCACACTCTGCGTGGTCTTTTGTAGTTTTTTGTGCTGATCGCAAAGCTACCTTTCCTATCCTCTGTCTATTTAGTAAGTCTGGCCTCCCTTTGCTGAAACCTGTTTCATTTCTGCGTTTGTGACTTTCATCTTTACTCACAGTCAATATATGTGGGGGGCTGCCTTTTCCTTTGGGGAATTTCTCTGAGGCAAGGTAGGCTTTATTTTCTATCTCTAGGGCTAGCTAGCTCTTAGGCTGTGACGAGGCGCCTAGGGAGCGTCAGGAGCGCTCCACGGCTATTTCTAGTGTGTGTTATAGGATTAGGGATTGCGGTCAGCAGAGCTCCCACATCCCAGAGCTTGTCCTGCGTGAGTTTTAACTATCAGGTCATTCCGGGTGCTCCTAACCACCAGGTAATAACATTCTCGTGACATGTCATTCTATCCAAGGACTCCTTAAAGGTGTCCTCTTAGTCGTTCACCCAATGGCAGCAATGATCACAGATGCTCCCTACTGCAACTTGAACTTTTCCCTATCTCACTAACCTACAGCAAGCAGTTACTTGCCCTTACACTCCATGCAGACCCTCGGCCGCAATATGGCCGTGGGTTTCTGCAGGGAATGTGTTTTTTAATGCCTGCAGAAAGCAGAACCTGAGATGCCTCCTTTCCCGCTTGTCAGACGCTGATGTGATGCTCTGCAGTGCTGATGCTATACGGTATTGTCCCATCCTGGGACAATGGAAAAAAGTTTTTTAAAAAAATTATTAAAAAGTGTACAAATATTTTTAAAAAAATCCCCAAATAAAGAACAAACAAAGAAATAAATATTTCTCCAATAAATACATTTATTTATGTAAATAAAAGAATAATCAATAACAGTACACATTTGTTATCGCAATGACCCGCTCTATAAAACTGTCCCACTAGCTAACCCCTTCAGTGAACACGGTAAAAAAAAAGAGGCAAAAAACAATGCTTTATCATACGACTGAACAAAAAGTGGAATAAAAATCAAAAAGATGTATGTAAATAAAAATAGTAACGCTGAAAATATCATCTTGTCCACCAATAAACAAACTACCATACACAGGGGTGGATTAAGGGTAGTCAGGGCCCCGGGCTGTTCAGACACTGTGGGCCCCCCGGTCATGTGACGGGGTCATGTGACGGGGTCATGCGCCGGGGTCATCATATACCTGAACCAGATTATTCTAGAAAAATAGTTGCTGTGTGAAACTATAACTTGTCAAACATCCATTGATCTAGTTAATTTACCCTTCAGTTAGGAAGAAAAAAAAACAGTACTATCACCATAAGTGCCATTATTCACAAGAGATCTGTGCTTAGTATGCAGTGCCTGTGTAGAGGTAATACAGAGATCACTGGTGACATTGTACACAGGACCTCTGTATATAGTATACAGTGTATAGTGTCAGTGTATAAGTAACGCTGACTCACCAGTGACGTCTCTAGGTGAAGTCCTTCATCTGTCATCCAGCACAGACCGCCATCACTTCATCCAGCCAGATCTGTCTCCAATCCTTCCCCATGTCTTTCATTCTGCCCCGTGTCTCCAATCATGCCCCGTATCTACATTCTGCCCATGTCTCCAATCCTGCCCCATCTGTCTCCAGCCCTGCCCCCAGTGTGTCCAGCATCTCTGCCCCCAATGTCCAGCATCTCTACCCCCAGTGTCCAGCATCTCTGCCGCCAGTATCTAGCATCTCTGCCCCCAATATGTCCAGCATCCTGCCCCCAATGTGTCCAGCATACTGCCCCCAATGTGTCCAGCATCCTGCCCCCAATGTGTCCATCCTGCCCCCAATGTGTCCAGCATCCTGCCCCAGTGTGTCCAGTATATTGCCACCAGTGTGTCCAGCATCCTGCCCCCAGTGTGTCCAGCATCCTGCCCCCTGTGTGTCCAGCATTCAGCTCCCAGTGTGTCCAGCAATCTGCCCCAGTGTATCCAGCATATTGCCCCCTGTGTGTCCAGCATATTGCCCCCAGTTTGTCCAGCATTCTGCCCCAGTGTCTCCAGCATATTGCCCTCAGTGTGTCCAGCATCCTGCCCTCAGTGTGTCCAGCATATTGCCCCCAGTTTATCCAGCATATTGCCCCCAGTGTGTCCAGCAATCTGCCCCAGTGTCTCCAGCATATTGCGCCCAGTGTGTCCAGCATATTGCCCCATTGTGTCCAGCATCCTGCCTCCAGTGTGTCCAGCATATTGCCCCCAGAGTGTCCAGCATATTGCCCCCAGTGTGTCCAGCATATTGCCCCCAGTGTGTCCAGCATATTGCCCCCCGTGTGTCCACCATATTGCCCCCAGTGTGTCCAGCATATTGCCCCAGTGTCTCCTGCATATTGCCCCTAGTGTGTCCAGCAATCTGCCCCCAGTGTCTCCAGCATATGGCCCCCAGTTTGTCCAGCATTCTGCCCCAGTGTCTCCAGCATATTGCCCCCAGTATGTCCAGCATATTGCCCCCAGTGTGTCCAGCATATTGCCCCCAGTGTGTCCAGCAATCTGCCCCAGTGTCTCCAGCATATTGCCCCCAATGTGTCCCGCATCTCTGCCCCCAGTGTCCAGCATACTGGCCCGGGCCCCCGGATTGCCGTTCGCAATAAAAAAAAGAAAAAAAAAAAGAGTTCTTCTCACCTGACCGCGCTCCTTCAGCGAAGCTCCCTCCTCACAGCTGAAGCGCGCACTCGCCGGCAACTGACAATGACATCAGACGCCGGCAACATGCGCGCTGCGGCCAGCGTCGGACTGGAGCACCTTGGCCCGACCAGAGAAAATCATTCTTGGGGTCCACTATGTAGCTACATAGAAATAGATACAAGACCACCAATTGTGCGGTAAAAAGCGCTAATATCAGGGTATAATATAAGGCAGTTCACGTCTTAATAATGTAGCAAGGGTTGGGGTAGCCCCCTCACAGAATATAATGTAGCCCCCTCATAAAATATAATGCAGTCCCCTCTCATAGAATATAATGCAGCACCCCCCAAAATATAATGCAACCCTCTCAGGTATGACCCAGTCCCCACTATAGAATATAATGTAGCACCCCGTAGGGTATAATGCAGCCCCCCCTCATATAGTATAATACCACCCACCACAGAATATAATGTAGTCCCCTGAGAGAATGCAGTTCCGCCACAGAATATAATGCAGCCCCCCATAGAGTATACTGTAGCCCCCTCATATAGTATGATGTAGCCCCCATAATATTATGTAGTTCCCTGAGAGAATAATGCAGCCCCACCACAGGATATAATGCAGCCCCCCATAGAGTATACTGTAACCCCTCATATAGTATGATGTAGCCCCCCGATAAAATATAATGTAGTACCCTGAGTATAATGCAGTCCCTCCACAGAATATAATGTAGCCCCCCAGGGCCGTATTTAGAGTTTCTGCTGCCCTCGGCACTTTTAGTGCTGCCTCCCCTTTGGTGAGTATGACACTATCGGCAGTGACTTTGGCAAGAATCGCTGATGTGAAAGTCGCCTTTTGCAGCAGATCTGGCAGTTTTTCTGCATCTGCCGTGTAACGGATCACTTATGGCAACTCTAAGTTCGGCCTCATTCATTCCATGTGGGATTTGCGGCACTTTGCCGTGATCTGGCAAATGTGGTACCATACCTCCCAACTTTTGAAGAAGGGAAGGAGGTATAAAGTTTGCGGCGCGCGTAGTGCGCCGCGGCAAATTTTAGGCCACGCCTCTGACCACACCCATTTCACAACTAGTCACACCCATATCCACGTCCCGACCGCAGCCATTTAGCACTGCTGATCACACTGTTTTATATACAATAATTATAAGCAAACAAAAATATGGCCACACAGTGCTCCATACTGTATAATGGCCACACATGATGCTCAATACTGTATAACGGCCAACACACATAATGCTCCATACTGTATAATGGCCACAGATGATGCTGCATACTGTATAATGGCCACACACAGTTCTTCATACTGTATAATGGCCACACATGATGCTCCATAGTGTATAATGGCCACACATGATGCTCCATAGTGTATAATGGCCACACATTGCTCCATACTGTATAACGGCCAGACAGTGCTCCATACTGTATAATGACCATCCACACATAGTACTCCATACTGTATAACGGCCACACAGTTCTCCATACTGTATAATGATCCCACATAATGCTCAATACTGTATAATGGCCACAAATGATGCTCCATACTGTATAACGGCCACACATGATGCTCCATACTTTATAATGTCCATTGGCCACACATGATGCTCCATACTGTATAACGGCCACACATGATGCTCAATACTGTATAATGACCCCCCTCCTGTATGCATGGCTCATCTCCCTCCCATCCCATATACATAGCTCATATTACCCCTCCTGTATGCATGACTCATATCTCCCCATGTATGCATGGCTCATATTCCCCTCCCCGTATGCATGGCTCATATCCCCTCCCTGTATGCATGGCTCATATTCCACCCCTGTATGCATGGCTCATAGTCCGCCCCTGTATGCATGGCTCATATTCCGCCCCTGTATGCATGGCTCATAGTCCGCCCCTGTATGCATGGCTCATAGTCCGCCCCTGTATGCATGGCTTATATTCCCCCCTGTATGCATGGCTCATAGTCCGCCCCTGTATGCATGGCTTATATTCCCCCCTGTATGCATGGCTTATATTCCCCCCTGTATGCAGGCTTATCTCTCCGCACCCGCACCCGCTCCTGCTCCTGCTCGACGCGCCGGCTTATGTCCTCCTCCATCCCCCCCATCCCTCTTACTCACCTATCCCACTGCACGGCCGTGCCGACATCCCTCGCGCTCTGTCCCGACTCCAGGCGGCGGCGCCAGTGCAGCACCTTCTTCCTGCTTGAGCGGTCATGTGACACGGCTCATTTAAGGTCATGAATATGCGCATATTCAATGACCTTAATGAGCGGTGTCACGTGACCGCTCGTTCAGGACGAGCTGCAGTGCAGACGCCGAGACCATTGCTGGAGCAGGGTGAGTATGCAAGGCGGGTGGCGGGCGGCGGGGAGGGGGGCCCTGGAGCAGTGGGGGCCCTGCCAGCAGGTGTCAGTGCCAGGGCCCACCGGAGGATCCTCTGGTTCCCCGGTGGGCCAGTCTGAGCTGGCTGCGGCTGATGTCAGCTGCCAGCCTCCGATTTATTCACACTGCGGGGCGGGATGTCTGGCAGGGCGGCCACACAGGCGCAGTCAGCTAGACTGCAAATGAGGACAGAGGGCGGGCAGCACTCACTGCACATGCCCAAGGGTTAACAACACAGCGCAGGCTCCGGGACAGATTCAAACAACGCTGAGGAGGTGGCGCGCACAGGCCCGGAGTGACGGCTGTGTTGCGTCTGATTAGGAAGGAAAGACCCGCCTCCCTGGCGATTTCAAGGTAAGAGGGGGCACATTTTATAAGTGATTATTTCAGCGTGTGCAGGCATCATAACTAAAAGATCCACCTTGTCAGAATGCAGCATTTGTGCTGCACAAGGTGGCTCTTTTAGTTACAAACGCCTGAGGTGGGTGACAGGTTCCCTTTAAGTCTCCTCATCTCGGCATGCTTAGCATGTCGATCTCTGCAAGGAGAAACGATACTTCTTGGATAATGGTCTGATGCCTCTCACACAGCCAAACCAGATCTCTGCTTTGCACTGATGAGGGGCAGTACCCCGAAACACAGTGTCTGCAAATTGACATTCTGGTTTGGCTATTATCCTAAGTCATGTGACAAGGCTCATTAAAGGGTTAATATTGACTTGTAGGATTGCTACCTTCCAATAGGTGGTTCTAGAGTTCTAGTTCTCTTCCTCTCTGAAGAGACAATTTGCACAATATGTGTAAATCTCTGAAATATGTAATTCAGACAGAACCCCCGGTGGATGATTCCCTATAATGAGGTAGATGGAGGTACTGTGGATGCCATAGAACCTGTAATCCATTGGCGTCCTTCTTTTTAGGATTGCATAAAAGTGCCATCGGCCACAGTTTTCATCTGTCTTGTCACACAGAGATTTAGATGGAAACTCCAATGTAAGTGCTCAGCATAAAGTGGCGGATAACTGTGATTATAAATGTTATGTAAAATGTTCCCAATAAAAGCTTCAACTCAGTCCACAAAAAAGCAAGCCCACACTCAGTTCTATCATATGTTAATGGAAATATAGTGGTCTTCCAAATTTTCCACTCCCAAATCCAAATGCCCCCCCTCCCTTCTGAGCCCCAGTGTGCCTAAACCATATTTAAAGCCCATATTATTTATATAATATATACATATGTGTGTGTTTTGATGAATATTTCCTTTGACAATGATGTGTAAATGACAGAGAATTGCTGCATGTAAAAGCTCATGTTAACATCACATTGCAATCGGATAGCAATCGCACTGCATCCGGATGTCATACGGATACATAGGTGCGAGAAAATCACATCATCACATTGCAAACGGATTACATAAAGATGACCATACGGAGAACACTCCTGCGACTCTTGGCAGGGAGATTCGGACCGATTTTCCATACGGTAAGTGTGATCCCGACCTAATACTTTTTTACTTCTTCTACAGAGTGTTCTTTGGCTGCTCCAGATGTTCCTGGAAAACATGCATGACATCAAATTATCCAACTCTAATATCCCATCTCTTGAGGTAAATAATTTCATAACTAAATATTGACTTTCTTCGCAAAACTTAAACAAAATTATTGATAAAGGAGAAACTAATTACACTGACTTTAATAATGTAACTAGGAGGATAGATTAAAAAGTATAGATTGAGAGTTGGAGTCTCTAACCAAAGCTGCATAATCATTTTTCTACTCTCTACTGGGAGCATTTAAAAGTAATGTGTCATAAATTAATTATTACTTAGATTGCGTTTTTATGTTAAACATAAAAAAGCCTTTTGAATGAGGCCTGAGGCAACAATACCTGAGAAATAATGTAATAAACGTTTGGTAATTCAGTCAAATGTACCAGGATGGTGGAAGCATTGACTAGACAATAGGGATAACTGAGGGGAGAGAATCGCCTGAAAATAAAATTAGTATGAGCAGTACATTTCATTTTGGCCCTACTCATTTACCACTTTGGGGGACAGTCTAATAAAAGTGAGGCTGTCACCCCCAGAACTCAATTAAAACTGCTAAACTACTAGAAGTAGTTTAAAGTTGAGTTTTGGTGTGGCAGCCTCACTTTGATGCAATTGTGCTCACTCAGATTGGCTTCTGTAACAAAAGATTAATAACTGATTCTTTTTAAGAGGATTCTGGCATTTATTAAGCATACAGTAAGGCTACTTTCACATTTCCGTTTTTGGGAATCCATCACAATGTGTCGTTTTGGGAAAAAAACGTATCCTGCAAATTTTCCCACTGGATGCATTTTTTTCCCATAGACTTGTATTGCCGACAGATCACGACGTATGGCCACACGTTGCGTCCGTCGTGCACTGGTTGCCTTGGGTTTTGGCGGACCGTCGTCAGAAAAACGTTCAAGGGATCGTTTTTCTGTACGTCGCATCAGGTGTTTCAGACTGCGCATGCCCAGCAGGAAATATCACTCTCACGATCTTTCCTCACCCTGCAGTCTGACGGAAATGTGAAAGCACACACTTCCGTCGGTACGTCGCACCAACGCTTCGTGACAGCCCCGTACCGACGGAAATGTGAAAGAAGCCTAATAGAAATTATAGAGTCTGAATAATTGTCAGTTGTTACCGGATACAAGGTAATCTGAAATCTGTGGAAATTGTCACACTGCTATACTTCTTTGTCTTTTGTCAGATAATCAACTCACAAGTACAAAATCCCCCAAATAGTGAGGAAGATGTGGATGATATATGCCCAGTATTTCAGCTGATGCCAAATAAAAGCCCTTCACATGAGGTGTCCTGTAAAAGAGCGGATTTTCTGCAAGGTTCTTGTAGAATAATGAAAGCAATATTCAGAGAGGAACCTGCAAATTGCACCCATCAGACCACTTATATCGTCTGCAAGGTAAGATATATATGAATACCTTTGCACTACTCCAGCTAGAATGAAGTTTTTGGGCTACTTGCTGGTATGCTAGTATGAAATTCCATCTGTGTGCTGTAACCTCCAGTGTGGCCATCCATGTGCTACCCCCAGTGTGGCCATCCATGTGCTGTAACCCCCAGGGTGGCCATCCGTGTGCTGTAACTTCCAGGGTGGCCATCCGTGTGCTGTAACCTCCAGGGTGGCCATCCGTGTGCTGTAACCTCCAGTGTGGCCATCCGTGTGCTGTAACCCTCAGTGTAGTCATCCGTGTGCTGTAACCCCCAGTGTGGCCATCCGTGTGCTGTAACCCTCAGTGTAGCCATCTGTGTGCTGTAACCTCCAGGGTGGCCATCCGTGTGCTGTAACCTCCAGGGTGGCCATCCGTGTGCTGTAACCCCCAGTGTGGCCATCCATGTGCTGTAACCCCCAGTGTGGCCATCCGTGTGCTGTAACCCTCAGTGTAGCCATCCGTGTGCTGTAACCCCCAGTGTGGCCATCCATGTGCTACCCCCAGTGTGGCCATCCGTGTGCTGTAAACCACAGTGTGGCCATTCGTGTGCTATAACCCCAAGTGTGGCGATCCATGTGCTGTAATCCTCAGTGTAGCCATCCATGTGCTGTAACCCCTAGTGTGGCCATCCATGTGCTGTAACCCCCCGTGTGGTCATCCATGTGCTGTACATGTTTTTCTGGGACCCATAGACTTGTTTAGGCCCTTTTCATCCATGGGGCTCGAAAAAGATGGATATGTCTCCATTTGTTTTGCACTGGCACACAGTTCGTGTAAAAGCAAGGATATGTGAATAGCACCATAGTTTATTATGGGTACATGTTGTACCCGTGAAAAAAACGGATATATACAGTACAGACCAAAAGTTTGGACACACCTTCTCATTTAAAGATTTTTCTGTATTTTCATGACTATGAAAATTGTAAATTCACACTGAAGGCATCAAAACTATGAATTAACACATGTGCAATTATATACTTAACAAAAAAGTGTGAAACAACTGAAAATATGTCTTATATTCTAGGTTCTTCAAAGTAGCTACCTTTTGCTTTGATGATTGCTTTGCACACTCTTGGCATTCTCTTGAAGAGCTTCAAGAGGTAGTGAAAATGGTTTTCACTTCACAGGTGTGCCCTGCCAGGTTTAATAAGTGGGATTTCTTGCCTTATAAATGGGGTTGGGACCATCAGTTGTGTTGATATCCACGACAGTTGGGACTAGAGATGAGCAGATTGTTTCATGGGCCTCTGGTTTAGCGTCCAGGTCAGTGGTACCTGGGGGCTGGACGAGAGGACGTGAAACCCTTATATTCTGGTGCTGCTTTTGATTAGCCAGGGCTGGCACAAAGTCATCTTTAGTTAAGACCTATTGATTATTTTTTTGTTTTTTCATTCACAGTCAGAGCCGCTAGAACTTTCTCATCTTTATGTAGCTTCACTAAATGACATTTGGCTTCTGGTGTCTTTAAGGCCATGTTCACACGCTGCAGAAATACTGTGTTTTTTTGTTTTCCGCGGGATTTTTTTATGCTTTTCCCCTATTTGTTGAGTTTTTGATGCAGATGTAAAGCCACATTTTTACTTTCAAAATATTTTATTAGATTTTCAACTTTAATGGGAAAAAGGGGGGGAGGGGGAGATAGGGGGGGGGCGGTGAGGAGGTGGGGGGGGGAGGGAAAGGGTAAGGAGAGGGGAAAAAAAAAAAAAAAAAAGGGGGGGAGGGAAAAGGCAAACCCCCTGACATTAGGGGGGATAACAAAACGATTTTCACATTAGAAGTGCATAGATAATAAATTGCAGGAACTATGTACATTTACAAGATACTCAAGAACATGTGTAAGAGCAGTAATAACATTAAACGACACATTATTTGACTCTTTATGAGTCGACGAAAGCACTAAAAACAGGAGAACTTTTTATGATTGGCGAATGGAGCATGAACAGGACTGTTATTTCAAGTGATAGGAGTAGGGAATTGCTGATCCCATCTGGACCATTTTTTTGCGAATTTTAGGTACTGATTGTTAGCAATTGCGAAGTGAAACTCGTGGGATCTATGTAGTGAGATCCTTGAGATAATGTCTTTTGTTGATGGGGTTTGTTGAGTTTTCCAAAGGGAAGCAATGAAGTTTTTTACAACTAAACAGATATGTATCACCAATAGTTTCTGATTATGATCGAGCTGACCGAGTCCAAGAGACAACAAAGCTCCCTGGGGCTTCAAATGAAAGGGTGCATTTGTGAGTTTGTTGATAACTTCTTTAGAGACTTTCTTCCACAGAGGGTTTACCGCAGGACAGCTCCAGAATATATGCATGATGTCACCTCTTTGGCCACAGCCTCTCCAGCATTGAGCGGAATTTATGGTATCCATGTGTGCCAATCTACTGGGGGTGTAGTACCATCTTGAAACTACCTTGAAGTGAGTCTCTTGTAGAGCCATTGAGAGGGTGGACTGGTAAGAAGTGGTGAAAGCCTCCTCCCACTCCTCAATACTGTGGATACTTTTTATTTCTTGTTCCCACTTAGACATCGGGGGGCTCTTAGAATGAAATCTGAGTTGAAGCTGTTATATATGAATTTGTGGCTCCAAAATATGCAATGTCCTATGTTGCTTAGAAGTTTGATAGACGTTTCAGATAATTTAGGTCTCTTCCCCATAAAAGATCCTATGTTCTTTTTAAGTATCAAGAACTCAAGGAAGGAAGATGAATGAATACCATATTGACATTTCATATTTTGGAAGCTTATGAATGCCTCTCCTGTGTGTATATCCCCAATTTTCTTAATCTTTGAATCTAACCATATTTTAGGGAGGGTTTGGTCGATTATGGAATAAGCCAGGGAGATGGGGATATTTCTTAAGATAGCTGAGTGTTTAAGGCCTTTTTTTTGGTATGATAGTTTCTTCCAGGCTGAGGCTATTGCCTGGAAGAGGGGGTGAGATACTGAATCTGGGAGGTTGCCAAATATTGTTTTGTAGATAACCGATTTTGGGTGACGATTATTGTTTAGTGCTGTCTCAAGATCTAACCATACTGGCGGGCTAGAGCTCTGCAGCCAATGGATACTCTGTTTTATAAGCAGGGTGTGGTAATGGGCTTTGATGTTTGGAATGTTAATCCCTCCGTTTATTTTTCTTTTACAAAGAGTCTGGGTGGCGCATCTTGACTTTTTTGAATTCCAAATGAAGGCTTTTATCTGTGCCTGTAGGTGGGTGAAGCTGATGTCTGGAAATGGCAGGGGAACGCATCTAAGGATGTAGAGGAGTCTAGGTAGGGTGAATAGTCCCATTGTCAGCACTCTACCCCACCATGACAGTGTGTTATCTCTATGTGTTAGGATGTCTTTGTTTAGTATTTCTTTTAGCAGGTTAAAATTTGATTTTATTGTCCCTTTAGTTGTTTTATTTATTATGATGCCTAAGTATGTGAGTTCCTTTTCACACCAATTCAAGGTTGTTAAGTTCTTTATGATTTGGGTTTGGTCTTTGTTAAGACCTATTGGAAGTATATTGGACTTGGCTTCGTTTATTTTAAAGTTTGAGAATGTGGAGAATCTTTCCATAATTTGAAGCACTTCGGGAATTGAGACTTCTGGGTTGGAGAGGGATAAAATGATGTCATCTGCGAAGAGTGAAATTTTGTGGTGTCTAGTGGGTGTGGAGATGCCTGAGATTTTATTGTTGGATCTTATAATTTCTGCTAATGGTTCAATAACTAAGTTAAATAAGATCGGAGAGAGTGGGCAACCTTGTCTAGTACCATTCCTGATACTAAAGGGGTCCGAAATTTGACAATTGCAGTAGACGCTGGCCTTAGGATCGGAGTATAAGGCCATTATGTGTGATGTCATGGATTTGTCAAAGCCAAATTTGGCTAGGCATTCTCTTAAGAAGTCCCAGTTAACTCTGTCGAAGGCCTTTTCAGCGTCAAGTGACAGTAGTGTTATGGGAATTCCTTGTTTCCTAGCCCAGCTTGTGATGTTGATGATTCTTCTGGTTGCGTCTGCTGGTTGTCTACCTCTCACAAATCCCATTTGGTCATTTGGAATCAATCTTGGAATAACCAGACCGATCCTATCTGCAAGAATTTTTGAATAGATCTTAACATCAACGTTTATTAAAGAGATGGGTCTAAAATTCTCCATGGCCTCTGGGTCTCCTTTTAATTTGGGGATCACCGATACTGTGGCCGCTAACATCTCCTTAGGGAAGGAGCCACCGCCGAAGATATAATTGAAAGTATCTGCCAGATGTGGGGAAAGATATTTTGAGAAAGCTTTATAATAGGCATTTGAGAATCTGTCAGGGCCTGGGGACTTGTGAAGACCAAACCCTTTAACAATATTCTCTATTTCATCAGGGGTTATAGGGGCTTTAAGGGCGGTGAGTTCTTCTGGTGTAAGGGTGGGGAGGTTTATTTGTTTTAGAAATTCTTTGATTTTGTCTATTTTGTCCAATTTGTCTGTGGGGTCATTATTTTGGGGGTTTATGTTGTATAACTTGGTGTAGAATGCTGCAAATTCATTTGCTATCTCCTTTGGGTGAGAGATTTTTCCCATCCCATCTAGCTTATTAATTCTATTTATTCTACTATTGATTCTGTTCTTTTTTATTTTGTTGGCCATGTACTTGGTTGGTTTATTATGGGATGTATAAAATTTGTAATTTTACATTTTTACAATATTGTCATATTGAGAGAATAAAGTCTCTCTGAGTTCTGTTCTTAGTTTAGAGAGTTCATTTTGGGTATTCTGGGGGGCTGTGTTATTATTGAGTAGATTATTTTCTAATGTCCGAATTTTATTAGATAAGTCTTGAATTCTTTTCCTAGACTCCTTTTTTTCCCTGGATGCTATTCCCATCAGCACTCCTCTGATTACCGCCTTGTGTGCGCACCAGTTGATGCAGGGATTAGTTGACTCTGGTATATTAGCTTCAAAGTAATTATTTATTGCAGTTTGTATTATGGTTTTATTAGCTGGATTATGTAGGGTTTTGGCGCTACATCTCCATAATCTGGCATTTAGGAGAGGGGGACCTATTATGAGTTTCCCAGAGACTGGAGCATGGTCTGAGATTGTCCTATCTCCAATTGAGATTTCCTTAATTTTTGTCAAGGAGTGTATATCTGTGACAATTAAATCTATTCTCGAAGCCGTTTGATGAATGTCCGAGAAATGAGTGTATTCTTTTGAATTAGCGTTTAGGCACCTGAAACAATCAAATAATTCGTTTTTGTCTAGCCAGATGTTGAGGCAGTCAGTGGCGGGCCTATTTTTGGAGGATGAGTCCAACTTGTTGTCCGGGGTGACATTGAAGTCGCCCAGCAGAAACAAATTGCCTCTTCTGACCTCTTCGATTTTTTTCATGACTTTGTTTAGGAATGGGAGTTGGCCAATGTTTGGGGCGTAAATGTTTGCTATTGTGCGTTCTTGTTCGTTTATTTTACATGTAAGTATGTGGAAGCGGCCTTTTTTGTCTTTGAGTTCACCCAAGGTCTCAAACGGGGTTGAACTCTCAATCATTGTTAAAACTCCTGCTCTTTTCTTTGTGTTACAAGATTCAAATATGTGTGGGAATTTATGATGGTTAAAGTAAGGATGGTTACCTTCCAGGAATTTGGTTTCCTGTAAGCAGATAATGTTGGCCTTGGACCCGGTCAGCTCCCTCCACAATGCGTGTCTTTTTCTTGGGTTGTTGAGCCCTCTTACATTATATGAGATCAAGTTCAGCTCCATTATGAGTTTTTACTGAGTGACTAGAAGGTAAGGATAAAAGGTTAGTAGGTAACTAGGTTATTAACAGATACTGGAAACGACTACAACTTAACTTTACTATTATACAGTTTTCAGACACTAGCGTCAGTTCCTGTAAGAAAGAAGAATGATTAATCCTGTTTATTAACGTAAGATGAATGATCAGGTAGACCCAAAGGGATGCTACCCCCTCTCGACGGGAAACTCCTGTGGAAAAAAGAACAGGGACAACATCCTAAAAGCAGAAAGTTCTAATCAGCCATCCCCCATCGGCAACCTTAGTGTCTTTTTCAATCTTTATCTCTAGTGGGGGTGTCTTTGATTGAATGAATGAAGTTCATTCCATCGTTAGGTGTGTAGATTGGAATGGTCCGCCCCCTAAAGTTCACTAGCAGTTTTAGTGGAAAACCCCATTTATAGGGGATGCCCTTTTCCCTAAGAAATGAGGTGACTTTATTAAATTCTTTGCGGCCTTCCAACGTTTCTTTAGATAGGTCCGGAAAGACTTTCAGGTCTTTGTAGGGTTCAGGGAAAAACTTGTTCATTCTGAGATAATTAATAATTTTTTCTTTGGTTTGGAAGAAGTGGATCCTTAGAATGGTATCCCTTGGCACGTCCGAAGCGATTTTAGGAGGTCGAGGAAGTCTGTGGGCTCTGTCAATTATGAGATCAGAGGAAGACAGCTCCGGGATTGCTGTTTTGAAAATGTCCTGGATATGCTGTGGGAGATCTTCTTGTTTGATTGATTCCGGAAGCCCTCTAATTTTTATGTTATTTCGGCGTCCCCTGTCCTCAATGTCCGCCATTTTAATTTTTAATTTGTGGATCTCTTCTGATAGGTACTCCAAGTCCACAGACGATTCTGCAGCTCAACTTTCTATTTTTTGGATTCTCCTTTCATGGTTCTCTATTTGTTTGTTGATTTTGTCACAGAATTTATCCATCTCTTCTTTAAATTCTTGTTTATGTTTTTGGAGTTCTTCCCTAAATACTGATCTCATTTCCTCAACCATACTTATCTGTGGTTTTTGGTTTTGAGGGTTTATTTCTGAATGGGCACTTGAAGGGCTTTCTCTTCTAAGTCTTTGTTTATCAGGGCTTTGGTTGGGGCTGCAGTCGTTGTATGATTCGTCAGAGTCGCTTATGTCTCTCAGGTTTTCATACTTTTCGCCCGATGCACCTGGCGTATTTCTTTTAGAAGAGAAGGAGGAGTCCATTTTTTCCATTTGGTGGGGATTTTCATCTGTTCTCGTTTTTCTTTTAACTATTGGTTGTTGGTTCACGTCTCTCGGAGGAGATCTGGATCTGGCTCTACGAGGACTAATGAGATTGACTTGGTCTTTGTGAGGCTTGTAGCTGCTATATGTTTTGTTTTGTTTGGCAGTATTTTGTGACTTTGGTGATTGTTGGGTCTGCAAGGACCCTTCAGCTCTGGAGAAACTCATGATGAGTGGAGTGACTTGGAGTGGCTTATCAAGTTGATACCAGATTGATACCGGGGGGACCCGGTGTGGGAGCCGCCGCTCTTGTGTATCTTGTAGCGGCAATTACGTGGCTCAGTGGCACTATTGCAAATGTCTGTGGAAGATAGAGAGGAAAGCCACTAATTAAGCAATGGAGTTGTCTTGTGTAGAACACTAGAGAGTCCTGTGTAGTTGGCACTGTGTGTTTTCCTTAAACTGGTCACTATAGCGTTGCGATTTATCCGCTAGAGCTTCACAGATTTCCAGGACGCTAGTGCATTGTGGTTCGCTGAAGCGTCTTTTTTGGGCGCTTGGTGCATCGAGAACGAATCGCTGTAGCGCTGCAAATGACCTGCTGGAGCGTTGTGAATAGGACTTTTGGGCGGCGTACAGCGCAGGAGCGTTGTGGGTTGCTATGGTGACGATGCTCGCTAGAGCACTATAGTATACAGATCGCTTCCCTTGCGATGCTGCGGCTGCTTCTCTATGGGGAGATTAATGGCCGGGTGCTGGGTGCGGGAGGAGGAGGGGCTCTTACCTCCTGTATGTAAGGCTCCGGTTGTGCCTGTACCTCCGGTCTGTGTCCGTGTCCTGGATGGTGCTCCCAGGCAGCGGCTGTAACCTGGTGAGTTTGCAGGTCTCTTCACCACTTGTTGTGCTGCTCGCTCCTGAGAGTAGAGGAAGGAGGGGGGAGAGGCTGCTTTCCCGCCGCGGCTGTCTTCTCTGCCGTCTGGAGGCTCCGACGCAGCAAGGGACCAGTAGGGTTTCCTGCTCCGGTCTGGGCCTCGGGTCGCGTCTCTGCCGAGCCCGGCTGTGGTACAGCCGGTGATCGCTGCTTTAGCAGCCGCTTCTCTGTACTTGGCCCCGGCGTGTGCTGCGGGCTTTTGGTCACCCGCTCACCGCTGCCGGGTGCCGTGGAGGAGGGGGGGAGACGCTTCTGCGGCGGCTCCGCAGCGGCTGTCTCTCCTTATTTCGCCGGGCCTGGCTGTAGTAAGGCCGGTGAGCGCTGCTTTCTCAGCCGCTTCTCTGCGCTTGGCCTCGGCGTGTGCTGCGGGCTTTTGGTCACCCGCTCACCGCTACCGGGTGCCGTGGAGGAGGGGGGGAGACGCTTCTGCGGCGGCTCTGCAGCGGCTGTCTCACCTTATTTCGGCGGTCCCGGTGTCAGGAGGGCCCTGTTAGATAGTCTCTTTCCAGCCTCTTCTTAGTCCAGGAGGAACCTCACTGAGTCTGGGGAGGTGTGGTAACGCTGCAGCCAGCCGGCTGTGGAAATATAGATCCAGGCCTCAGAGTTGCGTTGTAGGCCTCAACTTCAAAAGTCCTCAGACTTGAAAAATACACGTCTGGAAAGGGGCTAGTCTGTGTCCTGGATCATTCCTATACGTTTTTAGGGCTGGATGGCTAGATTATTGTCGGTTTTTAGTTGGATTGGGATGTTTTTCCCTGGAGCTCCTGAACCTACGTCCTCATGCTGCAGGCTCAGGCCACGCCCCCGGTAAAGCCACATTTTTAATGTGGTTTATATAGTACAGAAAAGCATTGATTCTGCACTTAAAAAAGTAACTGCAGTTTTTCATATACAATTTTTGAGTCTCCACATAAGGTTTTCCTCTCTTGTCTTCTATGCAGAGTCTAAACAAAATGCACCAAAACCGCACAGTTCAGCATCTTAAGGCTACGTTCACATTGGCGTTCCGCCAATGTGCGTCGCTGTTGCGCCGGCGACGCAGCGGCGACGCAGCGGCGACGCGCCCCTATGTTTAACATAGGGGATGCGTGCGTTTTTTGGGTGGCGTTTTTTGACACTTGCGTCGTTTACGACGCTAGTGTCGGACGCAAGAAAATGCAACAAGTTGCATTTTCTGTGCGTCCGATTCTCGTCAAAAAACGACGCACGCGTCGCAAAACGCGCGCGTTTTTGCGTGCGTTTGTGCGCGTTTTTCGTGCATCGCGCGTTGCGTCGCCGACGCAGGGCGGCGCAACGCTAGTGTGAACGTAGCCTTAGATGCACATAAAATCACATTCACTTTGCTTGGACAGTTAAACACAGCAGAATTTCTGTGAAAAAAAAGCAGCAGAGAAAACAACAACTTTTACGCTACAAGTGAACGTGGTCTAAATTTCCAAGCAAAGTGGATGTAATTTCATAAAATCTCTGCTCTCGGTGCGTCTAAAGTTTTGGGCATTTTTTCTCTATAGGCTACTTCTGAAAAAAGCATGATTCTGCATTTTTAAGCAGAATCAGAATCAAAACTTTTCTGTAGTATTAAAAAAGTGATAAAAAGTCTGCTCCATATCTGCACCAAAATCACATCACATAAGGGGGAAATGCTTAAAAGAAAAGCAGAAAACACGCAATAATCAGGGAAGATTGTTATTGCGTTATTGTTGCCTGCAGAAAACAAAAGCCGTAGAAAGAATGCAACATTTACAACACGACCTCAGCATTACTGTTTTATTACTTTTTTATGGGTTTAATAGAGAAAAAATATCAATCACTATTTTTTTTACAAAATTTACCGATTCCTGTAAATAATCGGATTGCTGTGTTGTGCGAGTTGTAAGGCACACAATGCGGATTTGTTGTGTTTCCGCAGCATTTTTTCGCTCGGAAATGCTCTAAAAACCCAATGAATTACTTATAGTGATGAGCGAGTATACTCGTTGCTCCGGTGGTCTCCGAGTATTTATGACTGCTCAGAGATTTAGCTTTCCTTGCCGCAGCTGCATGATTTGCGGCTACTAGACATCTTGATTACATGTGGGAATTCCCTAGCAACCAGGAAACTCCCACATGTACTCAGGCTGGCTAGTGGCCGTAAATCATGGAGCTGCATCAACAAAAACTAAATCTCCGAGCACTTACAAATACTCGGAGACCACCTGAGCGTGCTCAGGAAAACCCAAGCAACGAGTATACTTGCTCATCACTAATTACCGTATATACTCGAGTATAAGCCGAGATTTTCAGCCCAAAATTTTGGGCTGAAAGTGCCCCTCTCGGCTTATACTCGAGTCACGGTAGCGGTGGGGTCGGCGGGTGAGGGGGAGAGGGTGCTGAGGCATACTTACCTGCTTCCAGCGATCCTGGCTCTCCCTCTGCCGTCCCACGGTCTTCGGTGCTGCAGCTCTTCCCCTGTTCAGCGGTCACGTGGGACCGCTCATTAGAGAAATGAATAGGCGGCTCCACCTCCCATAGGGGTGGAGCCGCCTATTCATTTCTCTAATCAGCGGTGCCGGTGACCGCTGATAGAGGAAGAGGCTGCGGCACCGAAGACCGCGTGACGGGCAGGGGCAGCGTCAGGACCGCCAGGACTAGGTAAGTATCGCATATTCACCTGTCCGCGTTCCAGCCGCCGGGCGCCGCTCCATCTTCCCGGCGTCTCTGCGCTCTGACTGTGCAGGTCAGAGGGCGCGATGACGCATATAGTGTGCGCGGCGCCCTCTGCCTAATCAGTCAGTGCGCAGAGACGCCGGAACGAGACGTCGGGAGCTGCAAGCAAGAGAGGGGAGTATGGCATTTTTTTTTTTATTGCAGCAGCAGCAATGGCAGAACTTTCTATGGCACAGCTATGGGGCAGTACTGAACGGCACACAGCACTATATGGCAGCTATGGGGCAGTACTGAACGGCACACAGCACTATATGGCAGCTATGGGGCATTACTGAACGGCACACAGCACTATATGGCAGCTATGGGGCAATACTGAACAGCACACAGCACTATATGGCAGCTATGGGGGAGTACTGAACGGCACACAGCACTATATAGCAGCTATGGGGCAGTACTGAACGGCACACAGCACTATATGGCAGCTATGGGGCAGTACTGAACGGCACACAGCACTATATGGCAGCTATGGGGCAATACTGAACAGCACACAGCACTATATGGCAGCTATGGGGGAGTACTGAACGGCACACTGCACTATATGGCAGCTATGGGGCAGTACTGAACGGCGCAGAGCACTATATGGCAGCTATGGGGCAATACTGAACGGCGCAGAGCACTATATGGCAGCTATGGGGCAATACTGAACGGCGCAGAGCACTATATGGCAGCTATGGGGCAATACTGAACGGCGCAGAGCACTAAATGGCATAGCTATGGGGCAATAATGAACGGTGCAGAGCACTATATGGCACATCTATGGGGCAATAATGAACGGTGCAGAGCACTATATGGCACAGCTTTATATGGCACATCTATGGGGCAATGATGAATGGTGCAGAGCACTATATGGCACAGCTTTATATGGCACATCTATGGGGCAATAATGAACGGTGCAGAGCACTATATGGCAGAGCTTTCTATGGCACATCTATGGGGCAATAATGAACAGTATGGAGCATTATATATAGCACAGCTTTATATGGAGCATCTTATGGGGCAATAATGAACGGTATGGAGCATCTATTTTTATTTTTGAAATTTACCAGTAGCTGCTGCATTTCCTACCCTAGGCTTATACTCGAGTCAATAAGTTTTCCCAGTTTTTTGTGGCAAAATTAGGGGGGTCGGCTTACACTCGGGTCGGCTTATACTCGAGTATATACGGTACTTAAGCAATGTTAATCAATGACATTCCTGGAGTGCTGCATTTTATTTTTCGCAGCGTGTCAATTTTTTTTGCGGATCTGCAGCATTTCTGTACCTACTGACTTCCATTGTGTCAGTCAAATCCGCAGCAAAAATGCAGGTGTTAAAAGGTTTGCGGATTTGCTGCAGATTTTCTGTGGATTTGCTTCGAAAAACTGCTGCACAATTTTCAAAGGTAATGATGTCTGATGGAGGAAGAGTCTCTTATTGGAGCTTACAAAGCCGCATGAAAATCCCCAACAAAAAAGCACTGATTTTCCACTGTGTTTTTTTGCCAAGATATGCAGAAACCTTTCAGAAATTTCTGCAAGCAAATTCTCATTGTGTGCACATAGCCATACAATTACAGGGACACCAAATATGTCTGTTATTTGCTGATTTGTGATGTTTATCATTTTTTTATTAAGAATAACATTATTTTTTTCCTTTCCAAGTGTTTTAATTAGTTTTTAGTAATTTTATAGGATTAAAACATCTATTTTATTCTCCATCTAGAATACAAATATATAGAAATACACTGCTGTGTACAATTCATCAGTACAATCTGCCTGTGGTGTCAGATTCTGCAATACAGATTAAGTACACAATTTCTCCCTATTGCATCACCAGAGCCTGTAGCTCAGTAGCTTTATCTCCTGCCTGTAATGTTGAAGGTTGAGGGTTCAAACAAGGGGAAGTTTCACAAAAAGATAAAATTACATTTTTGTAATTTATTTTTCTATTATTTTTAGCCGTTTTATGGGAACAAAAAAATCTGACTTTTTTTCACCTCTAGTATACCATAGAAATGCATTGTTATACAATTACTACATTCTCCCATCTACATTGTTGTGGGCTGTGGCCATTGATAGACTTGCAGCCTGCAAACATGGAGAGGTGAGTTTGAGTCCAGGGGATCCAGGAGAATACACCTCCCTACTAACCAGAATCCCACAATATCTGTCTGCTATTTCATCCTTCTTCTCCGCTAGATTTCTAAAACCTAATATGGACAAAACAGAATTCATCATCTTTCCCCCATCTCACTCGACTCCCCCAACAGACCTATCCATTAAAGTAAATGGCAACTCACTCTCCCCAGTCCCACAAGCTCGCTGCCTCGGGGTAATCCTTGGCACTCGTCTCTCCTTCAAACCACATATCCAAGCCCTTTCTACTTCCTGCCGACTTCAACTCAAAAATATTTCCCGGATCTGTACATTCCTAAACTAAGAACCTGCAAAAACCCTAGTCCATGCCCTCATCATCGCCCGCCTTGACTACAGCAACCTCCTGCTCTGTGGCCTCCCCTCTAACACTCTCGCACCCTTCCAATCTATTCTAAATGCTCAGCTAATCCACCTGTCTCCCCACCCCTATTCCACTGCCTCTCCCCTCTGTCAATCCCTGCACTGGCTCCCTAGCGACTCCAGTTCAAAACACTAACCATGACATACAAAGCCATCCACAATATGTGTCCTCCATACATCTGTGACCTCGTCTCCCGGTACTTACCTGCACGCAACCTCCGATCCTCACAAGATCTCCTTCTCTACTCCCCTCTTAAGGTACTGTCACACTAGACGATATCGCTAGCGATCCGTGACGTTGCAGCGTCCTCGCTAGCGATATCGTCCAGTGTGACAGGCAGCAGCGATCAGGCCCCTGCTGGGAGATCGCTGGTCGGGGAAGAAAGTCCAGAACTTTATTTCGTCGCTGGACTCCCCGTAGACATCGCTGAATCGGCGTGTGTGACACCGATTCAGCGATGTCTTTGCTGGTAACCAGGGTAAACATCGGGTAACTAAGCGCAGGGCCGCGCTTAGTAACCCGATGTTTACCCTGGTTACCATCCTAAAAGTAAAAAAACAAACACTACATACTTACCTACAGCCGTCTGTCCTCCAGCGCTGTGCTCTGCTCTCCTCCTGCTCTGGCTGTGAGCGTCGGTCAGCCGGAAAGCAGAGCGGTGACGTCACCGCTCTGCTTTCTGGCTGCCCGGCGCTCACAGCCAGACCAGAGAAGCAGAGCGCCGAGGACAGACAGCGGTAGGTAAGTATGTAGTGTTTGTTTTTTTTTACTTTTTAGGATGGTAACCAGGGTAAACATCGGGTTACTAAGCGCGGCCCTGCGCTTAGTTACCCGATGTTTACCCTGGTTACCGGGGACCTCGGGATCGTTGGTCGCTGGAGAGCTGTCTGTGTGACAGCTCTCCAGCGACCAAACAGCGACGCTGCAGCGATCCGGATCGTTGTCGGTATCGCTGCAGCGTCGCTATGTGTGACGGTACCTTTATCTCCTCTTCCTACAATCGCATGCAAAATTTCTCCCACACATCCCCCATACTCTGGAACTCTCTACCCCAAAACATCAGACTCTCGCCTACCGTGGAAACCTTCACAAAGAACCTGAAGACCTATCTCTTCCGACAAGCCTACAACCTGCAGTAACCACCAATGGACCAAACCACTGCATGACGAACTCTACCTACGTTTACTGTAATCTCACCCATCCCTTTTAGATTGTGAGCCCTCGCGGGCAGGGTCCTCTCTCCTCATGTACCAGTCGTGACTTGCATTGATTAATATTATTGTACTTGTTTTTTATTAGGTATACCTCTCCTCACATGTAAAGCGCCATGGAATAAATGGCGCTATAATAATAAATAATAATAATAAGAGAATATATTTGAGACACATGTAGTATTTAAGAATGGACAGGGGTTTAATAATAATAGGTGCAGGGGTTGCAATCACATCAAGGCCCTGGAGACTAGAAGACCCAAAATGTCTCTGCCACATATGAGAATAGTATTACTATTAAACACCTATGTCAGTTGGAGCCCTGTTGGAGATTTTGCATTGGGGCCCAAAAGCTTCAACTTATGACACTGAGGATGGAGGATTAAAAGTCTTTATACAGAGCGATATAGACAAACAAGAATGTATTTTTCTGTCTAATAATACTAGCTATTCACAGCACCATGTCTCCTCTTGTCAGCTCTGCCATGGGGGCCATTAGATGAGCACAGAGCTGTTAGTGGAGTAGCTAATGCTGTTTGTGCATGGGGGAAGCAGGAAGCCTGAAGTAGCAGCAAATAGTTATGGGAAATGTAATTTACAGCGATCACATAGGCAGCACTAAAGGAGCACTCACTTCACATTGCACAGAGTCACAATTATGGAGGACTTGGAGCTCCAAAATTATGTAAGAAATTGGCCATTGAGAATCTGAAGGCATGGCTGGGTTTTTTTGGAGGGCTTATTGGGCTACAGGGTGTTTGAAAAGAAATACATTAATTCTGGGATAACCCTATTAAAATTTGGCCCATTTTATATTTTACAACAATGTAGTTGTATTTTTTTGGTGAGTTGTAATTGTCAGTGGTAGTGTGGCACCCCTGAGGTCTGGTCGCCACAGAGGTACTGCACCTCATCCAGAGGTGTGGGACTCCGCTCTCGGGTAAGGAGGGGGTACTAACCGGGACTCCACACCAGCATCCAACACCACAACACTCCAGTCAGGGCATCTGTGTGTACCCTAAGGGAGGATGGCCTCATCCCAGTCTGGAGAGGGTTACTAGGTAGAGGGTGTGGGTGGAGAGAGTAGAGATGTCATGGAAACAGTTGGAGGAGTCAGGAAAGGTCTAGAAAGTTAGTCAGTTTGTGAGAGGAAGGAGATGGAGTGAGACGTGCAGAAGGGAACTCCCTGTCAGAGGGAGCAAGAGGAAGAAGAAAGAGAGAAGCTCCTGACATAAAGAAGAGAGAGAGAGAGAAAGGGTCCTAGGGGCACGGGTAGTGAGCAATCCACCCGTGGGACTCGCATCTACGCTGACCATCACCAGGTGGAGGGACCAGGTCGCAGTGGGGGAACCGGCCCCTCAAGACTAGTGGAGGACTACAAGACTTAACTAGCAAGCCGGAGGCTACAGCATCTGCATGTGCTGCAGCCACATCCAACACATTCGCTGAAAAGGCAGCCACATAGGATCCAAGGGTCCAACAGAGAGTGTTGCCTGACAAGATCCAAGGCTGCTGGATTGGAACACTGTGTGTGAAGGCGCAGGGCAGGAGGGTGAGAGCCAGCGCAGTGAGACGGCCAGGAAAAAAACCTAGAAAGGGGGTTCTTGAAGGTGCACCCAATTTACTTGAGAGCTGGCTGGACCACAGACCTGGATAACACAGCACCCTGGCGGGGGGCTACATCTAAGAACTGTGAGTAAAGCGTTGAAAACTGCACCCAGCTGTGTCCTCTGAATTATTCCTGCGTCACTTGCCCTTCACAACAGCTACTACAACCACCATCATCACCTTTAACACCATCACTGGGCTGGGGTGTAGCTCTACCTGTGGAGAGCTGTAACAACACTGCTGCATCACCATCTGCCCCAGAGGATCTGAACTGCAGCGTCGGCTAACATCTCCTATTTGCCGAATACCACAGGTGGCGTAACGAACAATTCCCCTTATCCCCCATAAACTTTTATTCCCTTTTATCGTCACTTTTATTGGATGCCCAGGGTCACGGACCGGGTCACTGCTGCCGTGAAACATCCCCTTTAAGAACCAACGGACCTGGTACCGAGTACCCAGCGGCCCTGGCGGGTGCTCCAGTAGCATTTTGGGGTATATATAACTTGAAGTATTACCTAACTTTTATGACCCTTTTAATTGAAATAGAAAAAAACCAGCTGTTCTGTTTTTTTATATTTCAGTTTTTCCACTATTCATGGGGCTGAACATATAAAGTGTTAACTTTATTCTGTGGGGTGGTATGTTTATGGCAACACAAAATAATATAGTTGTATGCTTTATTACTTTTGTATTAAAAATGCATTGGGGGTATTAGATCAGTGATCAGGGCAGGGAAAGTTGATGTCCTATACTTGAACAAGGTAAAAAAGTTTTAAAAAAAAGTTTAAAAAACTCTCCCCAGAAATGGCATATTACATGAGATGTGTCAAATCTGGTGCTTTGCCCGGTTCTTCCCGATTGACCTGGTGTGGCCTCAATCAGGGTAATGGTATTTGGGGTTGATGAAAGCTGTGATTTGTCAAAAATCAGAGCTGCCATCATCCCCTGGGGTTAGTAACGGAGAGCTGTCTGTCAGTCGCCCCCACTAATAACCAAGTATTTAAAAAAGACACACAGATACAGAAATAAAAGTTAATTTGAATAAACACACCCCCACCCTGTCACGACACAGGTGTCGGGTGACCCGGGACCAGGGGCTCCTTTCCTGTCCCTGACACAAGGGGGTGCCCTAGCTCGCCCTGTTCCCCGTAATACTTTTGAAGGTGAAGATGCTGGGACCGCCACCCTTCCCTTAACTCCTGGGTTAGCCCTCCATCTGTTCTCTTACCCCACCCAGGGAAAAGGGGCATTACCGTGCACCACAGTACACCAACCCAATAAACAAGGAAACGCAAACAATGGCTACCAGAAAACACCAGGCATACAAAATATTCACTAAAAAATAACTGGCTAACTGAACTCAGCTGAGAGCACAGGGTTTTCCAACATGGCTGATTAACCCTTGTTCTGCCAAAAGGAATAAACATAATTAAAATGAAGGAGAAGTGTTTCTTCCCAGCGTAGGAGTAGGAGCAATCTGTACCGCGGTCTTCTAGCTCCTCTCTGTTGAGGAAACCCTGTGACACATCCATTCCCTGGTTCAGCAATTTACTGGAAGAAAAAAAAACATGCAGCTTCGCCGTAGTCCAGGGAATCCGCCGTAGTCCACCAAATCTGCGTTAGTCCACAAATGGATACCTGAAAGACATAAAAAGTGAGAAAAATAAACACTACATTCGATCTCGTTCACAAATTTATTTCTAAAAATGAAGCCACACAGATCCAACGTAGTCCAGAGTTCCTTGAATCCAGTGCCGGCGACTGTGAATAGCAGGAATGATACTGCTATTCAAAGGAGCCGGGTTCTGACATCACCGCTAATCAGAGTTGCAAGACCCGGCGGCTCTGAACAACTCATCAGAATCGCTGAGTCTCACACAGGACAGCGTGACTCCGGGTCTATGGTGAGATATGTGAAGATCTGAGGTTGTGGGTTGTAATAAACACCTAGGCAGGTTAATGACGCAACTATTTTTTATTCCTTACATCCATGATTTTATATAACTCCAGGTAGATGGCCAAAATACATTGCTTCCACTCCACAAGATTCCCTCCCCAGGGCTTGTAGTCCCACTGCCCCCATCCCAAGCGATACTCACTGTCTCCCAACTTTTAGTTGCCCACAGATTTTTGAATCTCCCATCAGAATAGTCTGTTGTTACAGTCCATGCTTATCCACATGACAGATAACATGACCAACGCACATGTCTCGCTCCAGGTGGCAACAAGAGTCAGTCCTTAAGAAATTTGCTCACATCAAGATGATGGATATCACGACCGTAGCACGTGTATCAAACTCAGATGGCAACCGATCTTTAATCTCCGTAGGGCACCAGGACCTCACTAACAGATCTTCACCCCTTGGCGTTACTGCATCAACTCCTCACTGAACACATGACTTATTGTCCTCCATCCCTGAAATCAACCCCCTGAATGGGCAGAAGTGTTCCCACCCTTCTCGCTAAAGCTAACTGTACATTGGTGGAGTTATTTTGCTCAGGCAGAATCCATCACCTGGGACAGCATGTGAGACCATCTGTGGTGACAGCTCCACTGGGTCTACTATCTCCATCCACACAATGGGACTAGAGGCTAGGAGAATAATGACTTGAGGCTCCTGAAACACAAGAGTAAAGAAATGATTGCGCTATCTGATTACTAATCTTGTGTCTGGCCCTATGTATGCATAAGATCCGGCTTGCACATCTTCATCTGCTTACTGTCACTAAATGGAAACATTGATTTCTGAGTGTCACGGCACAGCTGTCGTGTGACCCAGGACCATGAGCTCCTTCCCTGTCCCTAACGCTAGGGGGTGCCCTAACTTGCACTGCTACCGGGATACTTAAGATGGCGAAAATGCTGGGGTCTCTGCCCTTTCCTTTCTCCTGAGTTAGCCCTCCATCTGTTCTCTTCCCCCACCCAGGGAAAAGAGGGCGCTACTGTGCACCATAGTACACCAACCCCACAAACAAGGCAACACAAACTAGAGTTAACAGAAAACTCTAGGCATACAAAATATTCACTCACATGTAACAGAGGAATGCACCGGGGTATGAAGGTAGGGGAGTAAACCAAAGCAGAGAAGGATAAGGAAATACCACGCATACAAACCAAGCTGCAATCAGTAATTAATAACTCCTTCAACTATCCTTCTCATTTGTGCTCATTTCCCTCCATTAACCATGTAGCAAATGCTTGCTCTGACAAGGATTGGTAACAGAGCCCAGATTATAAAGGGGAAAGGAGTGGCTAACTGAGACAGCTGTGAACACAGGGATTTCCAACATGGCCAATTAACCCCTGTTCTGCCAGAAATAAACACATTTAAATTGAATGAGAAATGCTTCTACTCAGCACCAGAGTACAGGTCCTTCTCAAAAAATTAGCATATAGTGTTAAATTTCATTATTTACCATAATGTAATGATTACAATTAAACTTTCATATATTATAGATATATAATATATCCACCAACTGAAATTTGTCAGGTCTTTTATTGTTTTAATAATGATGATTTTGGCATACAACTCCTGATAACCCAAAAAACCTGTCTCAATAAATGAGCATATCAAGAAAAGGTTCTCTAAACGACCTATTACCCTAATCTTCTGAATCAACTAATTAACTCTAAACACATGCAAAAGATACCTGAGGCTTTTATAAACTCCCTGCCTGGTTCATTACTCAAAACCCCCATCATGGGTAAGACTAGCGACCTGACAGATGTCAAGAAGGCCATCATTGACACCCTCAAGCAAGAGGGTAAGACCCAGAAAGAAATTTCTCAACAAATAGGCTGTTCCCAGAGTGCTGTATCAAGGCACCTCAATGGTAAGTCTGTTGGAAGGAAACAATGTGGCAGAAAACGCTGTACAACGAGAAGAGGAGACCGGACCCTGAGGAAGATTGTGGAGAAGGACCGATTCCAGACCTTGGGGAACCTGAGGAAGCAGTAGACTGAGTCTGGTGTGGAAACATCCAGAGCCACCGTGCACAGGCGTGTGCAGGAAATGGGCTACAGGTGCCGCATTCCCCAGGTAAAGCCACTTTTGAACCATAAACAGCGGCAGAGGCGCCTGACCTGGGCTACAGAGAAGCAGCACTGGACTGTTGCTAGGTGGTCCCAAGTACTTTTTTCTGATGAAAGCAAATTTTGCATGTCATTCGGAAATCAAGGTGCCAGAGTCTGGAGGAAGACTGGGGAGAAGGAAATGCCAAAATGCCTGAAGTCCAGTGTCAAGTACCCACAGTCAGTGATGGTGTGGGGTGCCATGTCAGCTGCTGGTGTTGGTCCACTGTGTTTCATCAAGGGCAGGGTCAATGCAGCTAGCTATCAGGAGATTTTGGAGCACTTCATGCTTCCATAGGCTGAAATGCTTTATGGAGATGAAGATTTCATTTTTCAGCACGACCTGGCACCTGCTCACAGTGCCAAAACCACTGGTAAATGGTTTACTGACCATGGTATTACTGTGCTCAATTGGCCTGCCAACTCTCCTGACCTGAACCCCATAGAGAATCTGTGGGATATTGTGAAGAGAAAGACGCAAGACCCAACACTCTGGATGAGCTTAAGGCCGCTATTGAAGCATCCTGGGCCTCCATAACATCTCAGCAGTGTCTCCATGCCACGCCGCATTGAAGCAGTCATTTCTGCAAAAGGATTCCCGACCAAGTATTGAGTGCATAACTGAACATTATTATTTGATGGTTTTTTTTGTTTGTTATTAAAAAACACTTTTATTTGATTGGATGGGTGAAATATGCTAATTTATTGAGACAGGTTTTTTGGGTTATCAGGAGTTGTATGCCAAAATCATCATTATTAAAACAATTTTTTGAGAAGGACCTGTAGGAGCAATCAGATGCTGCAGTCTTCTGGCTCCACACTGTCGCGATAACCCCATGACACTGAGGCTGATATGATAAGCAAGAAAATCTCTAATAGAACAAAATAAGATTGACGTAACCGGCGCTCCATGCTGGGAAAAGTCTGCATCGCTTAGAGCAGCAGATTCCACTCTACGTACAATAGTCTTTAGAACAAGGCCAGCTCCTCACAGTATAATTAGCTGTAGAAACATTCTGTGACAGAACCAAATTAATCTGCATGTGTAAATCTGCCTTAACCCTTTTCCCCCCAAGGTGATTTGCAAGTTAATGACCAGGCCAATTTTTACAATTCTGACCACTGTCACTTTATGTGGTAATAACTATCAAACGCTTCAACGCATCCCAGTGATTAAAAAAAAAAAAAAAATTTTTGTGACATATTGTACTTTTTGGCAGTGGTAAAATTTCTTTGATATGACTTGCATTTATTTGCGGAAAAAACTAAAATTTGGAGAAAATGTCACAATTTTCCAACTTTAAATTTTCATGCCCTTAAATCACAGAGATATGTCACAAAAAATACTTTATAAGTAACATTTCCCACATGTCATTTTTTTCATCAGCACAATTTTGGAACCAAAATTTTTTTTGTTAGAAAGTTATAAGGGTTAGGCCATGTTCACACGTTCCTGATTTCCCTGCTGTTTTTTCTGCACTAAAAACCGCAGCTCTTGGCAGAAAACGCAGGTCCTTTTTTTGGTGCGTTTTTTGATGCGTTTTTGATGCGTTTTTTAGTGCGTTTTTTAATGCAGTTTTCTATGCAGAGTCTGTTTGTTTTCTAGGAAGTTTTTTAGGGTTAAAATGGCTGAAAATACCCTACCCCTAACCCTACCCCTAACCCTACCCCTAACCCTAACCCTAACCCTACCCCTAACCCTAACCCTAACCCTATTCTAACCTTAGTGGAAAAAAAAATCTTTATTTTTTTATTGTCCCTACCTATGGGGGTGACAAGGGGGGGGGTCATTTACTATTTTTTTTATTTTGATCACTGAGATAGGTTATATCTCAGTGATCAAAATGCACCTTGGAATGAATCTGCCGGCCGGCAGATTCGGCGGGCGCACTGCGCATGCGCCCGCCATTTTGGAAGATGGCGGCGCCCAGGGAGAAGACGGACGGACACCGGGAGGCCGGGTAAGTATAAGGGGCGAGATGAGGGCACGGGGGGGGCGTCGGAGCACGGGGGGTGGCATCGGAGCATGGGGGGGTGGGATTGGGGCACGGGGGGGCAGCCACACTGCAGCGGTTCTGCACCACAAACCGCAGAAAACCCGCAGATATTTTTTTCATCTGCGGGTTTTACTGCGGGTTTGACCTCACAATTGGAGGTCTATGGGTGCAGAACCGCTGCAGTTCCGCAAAAAGAAGTGACATGGTCCTTCTTTTTTACCGCAGCTATTCAGCGCGGCTTTTTTAGTTAATTCCCGCATCATGTGCACAGTGGTTCCTGTTTTCCATAGGGTACAGTGTACTGTACCCTGCATAAAGAAAACAGCTGCGGAGCCGCAGCGGCAAAATCGCGGCGGTTCCGCAGTGTGAACATGGCCTTAAAAGTTGACCAGCGATTTCTCATTTTTTCAACAAAATTTACAACACCATTTTTTTTTTAGGAACCACATCACATTTGAAGTCACTTTGAGAGGTCTATATGATAGAAAATAAACAAAAGTGATACTATTCCAAAAACAGCACCCCTCAAGGTGCTCAAAACCACATTCCAGAAGTTTATTAACCCTTCCGGTGCTTTACAGGAATTTTTGGAATGTGAAAAAAAATGAGCATTTAACTTTTTTCACAAAAAATTTACTTTAAATCCATTTTTTTACAAGGGTAACAGGAGCAAATGGACCCCAAAATTTGTTACATAATTTCTCCTGAGCATGCTGATACCCCATATGATGGAGAAAACCACTGTTTGGGCGCACAGCAGAGCACAGAAGGGAAGAAGTGTCATTTGACTTTTTGAATGTAAAATTTCCTAGAATCATTAGTGGACGTCATGTCCAATTTGGAGAGCCCCTGATGTGCCTAAACAGTGAAAATCCCCCACAAGTGACCCCATTTTGCAAACTAGACACTTCTAGGAATGTATTTATATGTGTGGTGAGCACCTTGAACCCCCAGGTGCTTCACAGAAGTTTATAACGTTGAACCATGAAAATAATAAAATCACATTTTTGTCACAAAAATGTTGTTTAAGCCCCAAGTTTTTTTTTACAACAAACTGAAGTCCTTATTATCCTGAGTGCACCAATACCCTACATGTAATCAGGAAATAATTTTCAGGCACAGTGCAAAGCTCAGAAGGCAAGGAGAGATTTTACTGTTATGGTTTGCAGGTGCCATGACCCTCTGGGAGAGCCCATGAGGTGCAAGAATTGCAGAACCCCCCATAAGTGACCCCATTTTACAAACTACACCTCACAATGAATTCATCTAGGGGTGCAGTGATCATATTGCCATCATGGGATTGTCGCAGAATGTTATACCATTGAGCAGTGAAGAAAAAATAACTACATTTTTACATACATTTTGTTTTAGCCCCAGATTGTACATTTTCACACAAGAAGTGGGTAAAAATGGCACTATAATTTGTCCCACAATTTCTGAACATTGCAATACCCCATATGTGGCTGTACAGGAGCACTTAGCCAAACGGAGAGATTTTGGGAGGAATGGAGAGCTATTTGTCTCCTGGAGCGCAGATTTTCCAAGAACAGTTTGCGGACTCCATATACAGAGCCCTTAATTGCTAGCAGAATCCCCCTCAAGTGACCCCATTTTGGAAACTATACCCCTTGGGGAATTTATCTACAGGTGTAGGGACGATTTTGACTCCATGGGTATTTTCCAGAAATAAGCTTCTGGAGGCATGCACCCGTAAGTTAGGCTGGCTCTCATCGCTTCAGAAACGTAGACACAGTATGTTGTTTAGATACACTGTGGGGCTCAGAAGGGAGGGGGCATTTGGATTTGGGAGTGGAGAATTTGTTGAATTTTTTTATGTGGGTGATTGCCATTTCGATTTTCCAGAGCCTTTGTGCTACCCGTAACGTGGAAGCCCCCTATATTTCTGTTAACAGGTGACAGACCTGAGTGAGGGCTTGATTTTTTGTCGACTGAGTTGACGCATTTATTGGGAACATTTTACATAATTTTTGAGATACCATTTAACCGGCGCTCTACGCTGACCACTTACTTTGTTTTTCCACCTAAATCTCTGAGTGACGTGATTCAGACTAGATCCCTGAGGGATCCATTCACTATAATGAGGCATCAGAGTTATTCTTGACTTTCTCTGGCCTCTGTTCAGTGGTGTCCTTTTCAGAAGTGCACAAAACTGTGGCCAACAGCACTTTTATGCAATCCTAAAAAGACGGACACCGTCCTATGGCCTACACAGTGCCTCCATCTGCCTCATTATAGGGAATCTTCCACCAGAGGATTCGCCTGAATCACGTGTTTCAGATATGTAAAAGGAAACACGATGCAAGCGCTCATCGCAGAGCACAGGATAAATGTGCGCCAAGCCTTATTGCAGTCTTTAGGAGTCAGAATGAAAAAAGCAACAGTAGACGAACAATTGGTTTTATTCATTTTTTAAGCTGTTGCTCGTGCGGTATAAGTGATTAGGCTATTTTGTTCTTCAGATCTTTGCAATTACATCGATAACAGATTTATATCGAGATTTTATGTTCTGCTGCTGTAACACACTAAAAGACGCTTTTTATTGCAAAAAATAGTTTTTGCATCACCACATTTTGAGAGCTGCTATTTTTCAAAGTTTTGGCCCACAGAGTCATGTGAAGGCTTGTTTTTGAGTTGACGTTTTTCTTGGTACCATTTGCAAGCACATGACATTTTTTTTTGATCGCTTTCTAATCCGATTTTTGGGAGGCAGGAATTAATTTTTTTGGGGGGTTTATACCGTTCCGTGTGTGGAAAAATTGATAAGGCAGTTTTATTCTTCGAGTCAGTACGATTACAGAGAAACCTCATTTATATTGTTTCTATATGTTTGGCCCTTTTACACAATAAAAACTATTTTATAGAAAAAATAATTATTTTTGCATCGCTTTATTCTGAGATCTATCACTTTTTGTTTTTACGCTGATGGAGCTGTATGGCGGTTTGTTTTTGCAGGACAAGATGACGTTGTCATTGGTGCAATTTATATCCGCCTTCTTGATCGCGCTGTATTCCACTTTTTGTTTAGCAGTATGATGATAAAGCATTGTTTTTTGTCTTGTTTTTTATTTTATTTTTTTAAGGTGTTCATTAAAGGGTTTAACTAGTGGGACAGTTTTATAGGTCGGGTCGTTGTTTATATATTTTTTCATGCAAATCAACTTTTTGTTTATATTTTTTCATACAAATATTAATTTGCATGAAATCTTTTGATTTTTCTATTATATTTGATTTTTTTTTAAATATTTTTTATTACTTTGTCCCACTATGGGACTATCATTTTTTGCAGGCTGATCATATCTACAGCATGGGGATACAGCAGTTGAAGATTTTGGAGTGTGTCTTTGGGAATTCATAAAATGTATCCAAAAGACCATTTCAGGAGTTAGACAATGATGTTGGACGATTAAGTCTTACCTTTCTTATTCATTCCAAATTGGTTTGATGTCAGGGATCTGTGGGGGCCACTTGAGTTTCTCTAGACAAAGTCATCAGACCATGTCATAGATTTTGCTTTGAGTCACAGTCATATGGGAAAAAGAAAAAACTTTCTTCAAACTGTTGCCACAAAGTTCGAAGTGAAAATTGTTTAACATGTGTACTGTGGTGTTAGTATTACTAATTTGAAGAAGGCATTATGTGCTTGGCCATTCACCAAACTAAGATTAATCAATTAGAAACTTAATTCCTCCAGATAATTTATATTCACTGTTCAGGAGCTTGGCCCACATTGTGCATTAACTATATGAGATATCCTTACATAGGGTTCTATGGTGTATATACTGATGGAGCACTAATAGACCTGTGATAAAGCAAGTACCAAGTCTAAATTCACTTTGAGTCTTGTCAAGAAACAAATAATGTACATAGAAACATAAAAGTTTAATACTATTATGCACTATTTAATATTCTTTCTTTATTTTCTTAGCTTTCAAACCTAAAGAAACCTTATGTGCATTGCCATGATGATATCTGCAAGAAGCTTTCTTATGTATCTATTGGATTGTACATCCCTAGGATGGGTAAATATGTGTGGTACAAGCTAAAATCCACAAAAGAACTAGAACTTTTCATCAATTCTAAGTTGCTTGTAGACCACCACATACAGTTTCCAAATAATGGATTTTGTTTAATTCAGTGTACAAGCACACTGGGAATCCGTGTTTCACAACTCCTCATCTTACCACCTGTTCTACATACAAGACGGCATCTGAAAGATATGCATAGTAATACTTCATTATTAAATATTAATGTTTTATTAATAGATTCAGTTTCCAGGCATCATTTTTATAGGTCTTTGCCAAGGACCATCAAAGAATTCAGACACTTGAATGAAGAATTTTTTACAAGCGGTCACGTATTTGATTATGAGCTTCTTCAGGGGATTAAGAGCAGAACGTTTGAGTCCCTTCAAGCACTTTTTGGAGGTGGCAAAAATTTGTTCCCTTTGGTTAACACTTTTGAACAGACTCATTATATTGTCGATATCAATGAAACCTTTGGAAAATTCAGAGCCTTTGGCTATGAGACTCTGTATGTTGAAGATATGTGCTGGCTTGATGAATGGGGTCTTGTTAAAGAACAAGGGGCAATAAATCTATCAGCCCCTTTTCAGGTGCGAGTAAAGCTATTTAATGAAGCTATTGATAGGGCTGGAATAGACCACATAGATGTTACCTATAGCAGCTGTTTAATTCTTAAGGCGAACAGAGTGAAGAATCCATTTCATGGTCCGGCTTCTATCTGCTACAATGGAATCCACCATCACACCTATCTTCTACAGTACATGGAGTATTTTATAAGGCAATTCTCAAGTATACGTAGGCCAACATTCACCTTTATGATCCTAGACACAGGACATGAGGACACCGGACTTAGAATAAAGCAAGTTGACAAAGATCTAGCCAGACACGTCTCCTTTTTGGCACATCAGGAAAACACAATATCATTCATTCTTTCTGATCACGGTAATACATATGGCCATTTTCTTTCAGCCTCTCCAGAATTTCATGTGGAAATATTCCACCCTTCACTTTTTGTGATTGTTCCTGATAGTGCATCCAGAATCTTTGGAGATGCAAAAATGAAGGCACTGCACATAAATCAGAAGAGACTGGTCAGCCTTCTTGATGTACATTACACTTTTTTGGGCCTTCTCTCCACAATTGAACAGACTCGTATATATCGCCCAGGGTTCCCTGTGAACAGCGATGGTCTGCTGAGTCCTGTTTCTGCATCTACAACATGTAAAGACATGCCAAGACTCTATCCAAATCTCTGCATTTGTCAGGATTCCTACAGATTGGAAAAGAACTCTTCCTATTACGCATTATTTGCCGAATTTGCTTTAAGTTACATGAACATGAGGATTATTGAACAGAGGAGAAATAGCAGCAAATCATGTCACAGACTTACTGCCACCAGATATACTGACGTAAAAATCAGCACAGATGAAGGATCTGGTGATATTACTATTTTGATGGACCTTCACATTAAGTCACCATATAAAATAAAATTCGAAGAGGAGAGGTTCACAGTTAGCATGCTGTTTGGTTCGGCATCCCATAGAGAGGGAATACTGTTCCTAGGCTATAGCAGGTTAACGGCCTTCAGCTCATACAAGAGATGTGCAGACTCTGCTGTGGACCTTCAGTTATGCATTTGTGACACACATTCTACTTATGGAAACAGAACTATAGATAATAACGATAATGAATCTGAAACGGTGTCCTGGACTAAGACATATAAGTCAATAGTTCATAAGCCATGCCTTTTCTTGAAAACCAGAAACTATACTGAGGGTGTTGTGCTCTTTATTTACAATGCTTGTCCGCATAGAACGTACAGCATCCTATTCAACTTTTTCAGTAAAAATCTATATTCTTCTAATAAGATGCCTGTTAGACAAGTTCTGAAACCTAATATGGAAAAATTATTAGTAGTTGGCATCAGGAGAAAAAGTAATTTGCCTTGGAAGTATAAATATACTCTTAGATTTAAAGCAGTTACATTAAGAACATAAAATATTGCACAATATTGTAAAAATACTCGTAAGCTTGCGAGCCGGGCTCTCACTCCTCTTGGTATCTGTTGACTTAAGGTACCATCTCACAGTGGCACTTTGGTCGCTACGACTGCACAATCCGTGACGTTCCAGCGATATACTTACGATCTCGCTGTGTCTGACGCGCTACTGCGATCAGGGACCCCGCTGAGAATCGTACGTCGTAGCAGATCGTTTGAAACTTTCTTTCGTCGTCAAGTGTCCCGCTGTGGCGGCATGATCGCATCGTGTAGCAAAGGTGTGCACGATATTGCATACGATGTAATGGGTGGAGGAGCTTGATACGTAGGAGCGCACGATTTCAACATCGCAAATACGTCATGAAATTATCGCTCCAGCACCGTGCATTGCGAAGTGTGACCGCAGTCTACGACGCTGGAGCGTTAATAGAGTGACGCTGGAACATCACAGATCATGCCGTCGTAGCGACCAAAGTGCCACTGTGAGACGGTACCCTAGGTGTTTACTCTGTAATGTCTTTATTATCTGTACAAGTCCCTTCTAAAATGTAAAGTGCTACGGAATATGTTGGCGCTATAGAAATAAAAATGATTAATATTATAAAAAAAATAACATCTAGTATAAAAGTGAAGCTCCTTTTTAAAGGAGCAGGAAAAACTGATGTTATATTTGTTTAGTGCTTACGTGAGAGGGGGTAGGACATGACTCAAGGATTTTCCCTTTAAATGGAAACTTTCACATGTTTTAGTATGCTAAAGTAAACCACATCATGGAATAATGGCTGCAGAACTGAGTAAAATGTAGTTTTTACTTTTTAATTTCTCCTCTCCGCTGTGGAGATATTATCTTAAAGGGTTTTCTCATGAACAAAAGTTCATTTTATTCACTAGAACTTGGTATAATAAGTTCCACAATTGGATGTGATTAAAGGTACCTTCACACATAACGATATCGTTAACGATATCGTTGCTTTTTGTGACGTAGCAACGATATCGTTAAGGAAATCGTTCTGTGTGACAGCGACCAACGATCAGGCCCCTGCTGGGAGATCGTTGGTCGCTGAACAAAGTCCAGAACTTTATTTGGTCGCTGGATCTCCCGTGGACATCGCTGGATCGGCGTGTGTGACACCGATCCAGCGATGTCTTCACTGGTAACCAGGGTAAACATCGGGTAACTAAGCGCAGGGCCGCGCTTAGTAACCCGATGTTTACCCTGGTTACCATCCTAAAAGTAAAAAACAGTACATACTTACCTACCGCTGTCTGTCCCCGGCGCTGTGCTTTGCACTCCTCCTGTACTGGCTGTGAGCGTGACGTCACCGCTCTGCTTTCCGGCCGCTGTGCTCACAGCCAGTACAGGAGGAGTGCAGAGCACAGCGCCAGGGACAGACAGCGGTAGGTAAGTATGTAGTTTTTTTTTTTTTTACTTTTACTCTGGTAACCAGTGTAAACATCGGGTTACTAAGCGCGGCCCTGCGCTTAGTTACCCGATGTTTACCCTGGTTACCCGGGGACTTCGGGATCGTTGGTCGCTGGAGAGCTGTCTGTGTGACAGCTCTCCAGCGACCAAACAGCGACGCTGCAGCGATCCAGATCGTTGTCGGTATCGCTGCAGCGTCGCTTAATGTGAAGGGGCCTTAAAACAAATGTTCCTGTGCTGAGATAATCTTATAAATGTGCCCCTGCTGTGTACTGTGTAATGGCTGTGTCTGTCCAGACAGGAACATGGTCTGATCATACCACAGCTCCTGGGCAGGGGAGGATGCAAAAGATTATATAGGCAGTGGGACAGCGTAGGATCACAGCCTATTCTGTGAGGTAAAACATTGTTTTAAAAACAGTCAGGCAAATGTTTGACCTCACAAAAAGAATCGTCTGTGATCCCCTGCTGTAATGTCTGTATGCTCTTTCATTTCCTTCCCTTGCCCAGGAGCTGTGGTATGGTCAGACCACGTCCCAGCACGGTCAGACAAGTCCATTACACAGTACATAGCAGGGGCCCTTATAAGATAATCTTAGCACAGGAATATTTTTTAATCACTTCCCGGTCCCTATTTTCATTCCAAGATCTAGTGGAAAAAAATGAACTTTTGCTCATGGGAAAATCCCTTTAAGACATAAGCAGAAAGCATCATGCAAGGGAATAAAGAACATACCCCCAGAAAGTAAAAAGTACATTTTCCTCCTTTAAGACCTGAAATAACAGACAGCCATGACCTCTACACCTACTGTGTATATAACAGAGCTGAGTGATTACAAACACTTTCAGCTTTTATCTCATGGCAGTCAGTGTGGGGTGAAGTGGAGTAGAGCTGAGCTGATTGTAATTGCACACACAGCTGCAGCTCTCCTCTCAGTTACTGTATGTCTCTGCTGACCTCTCTGTTGTTATCTGATATATGGCTTTATCACAGTGTGTGTTCTTCTTTTATTTCACCGGTACTGCACTTATTAAATAGATTAAGGAATCATGCGTGTATAGTTGTGGTTACCTGGAGAAAGTTTTATATTCTGTCTGAGCTGCATTCTCAAATCAGGTTATCGGGTAATTTTCGCAATCTGAAACTCTAAATTACCATCGACAATACTAGTTTACATGCTCTATATGTATAAACCCCTATAAATGGAGTGATTCTTACTATAACTGTAATTACTGTAACTATAATTGTCTTTTTTTAAATAATTGTTAAATAAAAATCAATACTTTTTAGACACTATTTTGTGTTTGGAGGATCCTTTTTTCCTTATCGATTCTTAGTCTTTACGGTTCTCCGTGTTACAATTTAGAGCACAATAGGCATGTTATTAATAAGGAGTATCACTTTGAAACGGGTCAACCAGGACATTAATGTTCTCTTTGGACTTTCTCCTCGGATGATACATTTATCCATTTCAGAATATGAATTTTTCCTTGAATCATGTTTTTACGGATGGAAATATTTTTGGAATAAAGTTTTGAATTTTTTTAAGTGCTGGATCAATTTTCTTTTCTTTATGAACATTTTTCACTCTTGCCCGCAGACCCTATCCAGCTTGTTGGTGAACAAACTCCCTTCTATTACAGACAAATACATAAAACTTTGACTCACAAGTCCAGAGCACCTGCTGCCCTTTTTTGCACCAAAGCTTCTGTTTTCATAGATAGTTGAGACACATGTCCTTGTTCCCATGTTGAAAGTATAGTTTTTCACCGCAATTCTTCCATGAAGAACCCTTCTAGCCAGGCTCGTCTAAACAGTTGACACCCCTGATCTATAAGGCACCACAGGGCAGTGCTCATAGGTGAGCTGTTGCTTCATGTCACCCTGGCACTTTACAGAGAATTTGTGTTCCTGTTTAAATGTGCTGTGATGTGTGAGATGCTTTGCACTCGTAGGCTGCAGGCCTCTGCTCTCTCCAGGTCTTCAACTTCAGGAGCCGCTGCATATGAATCAGAGAACACCCAATTTGTTTCAACACACATAATTTTACACGACAGTTCAAGTACATCAGATTGTAACACACAGTATCAGGCACAACACTATCCCTATGTTCACTGATCATGTCAGCCCCAAGGATTCCCAGTTGAGTTCCGCAGTACACCTGGAATGCGTTACATTTTCTACACGCGGTTCCACCTCTATCTTCTTCTGTATGGAATGGGTTGAGGACGATGCTCACCATAGCACCTACATTGAGTCTTGAGTCCAGATGTTGCAGGAATGTCCACAAGAAATTCTTGTAAGGCCTTGTACCACCCAGAACAATATACACTACTTCCACTATCAGCCTAGTACATGTTGAACTTGACCTTTTGATTAAAGCTAACAAACTGTCTTCAAAAAGGAAGCAGTGTCCTTTTTACTGTCAATCTTCCCTCACATTATGGGCTAGTCCCAAATATTAACTGTATCATTCTTACCCTATTATCATCATCTACCTACAGTCACTATCTTCTCTCCTAAATTCTAATCTGTGCCTATAATTAAAGGAAACCTGTCACCCCCCCAGGCGTTTGTAACTAAAAGAGCCACCTTGTGCAGCACTAATGCTGCATTCTGACAAGGTGGCTCTTTTAGTTCGGGTCCCTGCAAACGTTGCAATAATTGCTTTTATAATTTGTCCCTCATACCTTGAAATAGACCTGGGGACACGTCTTTTCCCCCGGACAGAAACACCTCCCAGCCGTCAATCAGGGCCTCTGCGCGCCAGGCGCCATCTCCTCTTCCTTCATTATCGTCCCTGGCACCTGCGCTGTGAGTTCGAATGGCAGCGCCCAAAAAAAACTAACAGCGCAGGCGCTGGGGACGCTAATGAAGGAAGAGGAGGCGGCGCGCAGAGGCCCTGATTGATGGCTGGGAGGCATTTCTGTCCGGGGGAAAATACATGCCCCCAGGTATGAGGGACAAATTATTAAAGCGATTATTGCAGCGTTTGCAGGGACCCGAACTAGAAGAGCCACCTTGTCAGAATGCAGCATTAGTGCTGTACAAGGTGGCTCTTTTAGTTACAAACGCCTGAGGGGGGGGGTTACATGTTCTCTTCAATCTGCACTATACACTATTGACATTATGCATAACCTTTCTATTAGAATTCACATTATATCACATGACTACCTAATTAATTTCAAAACCGCAGGACATAGGTTACACTTCACATGACACTATACATACAGTTGAGATTAGAAGTTTACATGCACTATATAAAAATACACATATGCATGTTTTTCTCCATATCTGACATGAAATCAGAATAAACCTTTCCCATTTTAGGTCAATTAGGATTACCATAATTATTAATATTTGCCAAATGCCAGAATAATGAGAGAGAGAGAATGTTTTAAGGAATTTTTATTACTTACTGCAAAGTTAAAAGTTTACATACACTAAGATTATGGTAATCCTAGTTGACCTAACACAGGAAAAGTTTATTCTGATTTCATGTCAGATATTGAGAAAAACATGTGTTTCTTTTTATATAGTGTATGTAAACTTCTGGTTTCAACTGTATATATAAATATATATATATATATATATATATATATATATATATATATATATATATACGCATGACATTCACATGATGCAATTGGTGTCTTCAGAGGCAGGAGCGCGACAGTAAAGGTTACACCCTTATGTCACGGTTTCAGGTGGTACACCTGGTTCGTGGGTATACTGTGCCATGGGCCGGGCTTGCCTAGGAGTGTTTTAGCTAAGCAGCTACCAGGTTTTCACTGGCGCTCCTGATGGTGGAGTCAGGTATGAGCTGCAGATAACCGCCAGGTACCACTCTTAGGCCGTCCCCAGTACAAGATCCGGCTCAGCAAAGACCTTTTGGAAGGCCACCAGGAAGGCCTGTGGATCAATGGTCAACAGGTCCCCTTCCTCTCACAAGTTGAACCATGCTAGGGCCTCTCCTGCAAGGTGGGATATCAGGAATCCCACTTTAGTCCGAACAGAGGGAAACTGATGGCCCAATAGTTCATAGTACAAGGTGCACTGGTTCAGGAATCCATGGCACTCCTTAGTGCAGGGGTCTCAAACATGCAAGCTGCATGCAGCCCCTCAGGCAGCTTCATGCAGCCCGCAGATACTGTAGACCCCTTGGCATCCCTGCCCAGTTCAGGGGGCCGCCAACAGGAGCGTTTTATTTCAGCCGAATGTGCGTCCTTAGGTGCACATTCAGAACTACAATATGGGGACATAACTACAATATGGGGACATAACTACAATATGAGTGCACTTTTTTTTATTAAATTTAAATAGTAGTTGAAGGGGTGCTGTATAAAGTGGCTAACATAAGAAAACCCCCTGGAAAAAATGAATAAATAAAAATTTACTTTTATTAAGTAGATTAAAAAGACAGACCAAAACACAAACACATCACAAAGAACCTACAAGGGTGCACACTAGATAACTCTATTTCAACTCTGCAAGTGCTGTGATCCTGAGCAAGCAGGGAGGCCCACTCATTGGCACTTGGCACTGGCACAGGGCCCCTCATAGTACGGCGGTGTGTTTGACGGAGGATGGCGCCTCCCACTGCCAGAGACACTTTTGCGTACTATGAGGGGCCCTGTGCCAGTGATGTCGCCAACGAGTATGTCTCCCCCCACCTGATGAAGGAGCCTGCACTTTCATCTGCACCTTCTTCTTTGTCCCCGTGTAAGGTGGTATAGTGTGCTGGAAGGGGAACCTGACTTTCAGCAGGGTCAGATTCAGGCTGTGTAGAGTGCAAGGGGAATGTAGTGGTCTGGGTCAATGTACCAGCAGACACATCTAGCAGTGGCTGGGCAATGGGCAGGATGAGGAGGAAACACCGATATAGGCCCAAATAATAAAGTAGGCTAAATGCAGATCAAAATTGATAACAGGACTAAACAGGCGGCATAGCTAGGTACTGGGGTGGGCTCCCCTGCTGAGTAGCAGACAGTGGTAGTAGGTGCAAAGTATTAACTGGTCTATATGGAGGCCAGGGCCTCTGTATATTTTAACTATCATCTATAATTTCAACAAATTTGTATTGGCAGTGCCATTGAATGATTTAACAGCACAGACTACACAGTGGTGGAGCAGGGAGAGGTAAGTATTGCAAGTGGTAGAGCACTGTTCGAGCTGGGCCAGGAACACTCTCTCGTGGGCGGCGATACTGGCACAGGGCCCCTCATATTACGACGGTGTGTCTGACGTTGGTTGTGCACCACCACCATCAGAGACACTTCATTTTACTATGAGGGACCCTGTGCCAGTTCCGTCACCCAAGAGTGGGTGCACCCATCTGTCCAGGCAAACGGCACTCGCACGGGTGCTTGAGCCAGGTGGTGACCACAGCCCTGTGGGGGGGAGTCAGCCCATTTAGGGAGGTATAAAAATGGCCTATGGTGGACATTCAGCAGCTGCAAATGGCGGAATTGGAGAAGTCAGTAAGAGGAGGCCAAAAGCAAGACATTTTTCAGGCAAGCTACGTGTCAGCAGGAGGTGGGGCAAAATAATTTGAAATCCATGATTGGTTCATTTTAATGACGGTTAGATCATCAACATTCTGGGTAGCAGGGGTGGATTAAGGGTAGTCAGGGCCCCGGGCTGTTCAGACATTGTGGGCCCCCCGGTCATGTGACGGGGTCATGTGACGGGGTCATGATATACCTGAACCAGATTATTCAAGAAAAATGGACTGGCCCTACTCTACTGTAACCTATTAAATATTTGTTAAAATATGGCAATACAATTTAGGTATATTTTGATTTATTTTTCAATTTTTAAAATGACCAATATCACATACAAGGAACAAATACCACTGCACCATGACCAGACCACAAATTACAACCACAGTGATCGAATAATATCACATACAAGGAACAAATACCACCGCACCATGTCAAGACCACATATTACCACCACTTAGTGACCAAATAGCACATACAAGGGACAAATACCGCAACACCATTTCCAGACCACATATTACCACCACATAGTGACTGAATACTACAATACTGATCAGTAATAAAAAAACAAAACACAATTCTATCACCATAAGTGCCAGTATTCACAGGAGATCTGTACTTAGTATGCAGTGTCTGTGTAGAGGTAATACAGAGATCACTGGTGGTATTATACACAGGAGCTCAGTATATAATGTATAGGTAATGCAGTGATCACTGGTGACATTGTACACAGGACCTCTGTATATAGTAAAAAGTGTATAGTGTCAGTGTATAGGTAACACTGACTCACCAGTGACGTCTCTAGGTGAAGTCCTTCATCTTTCATCCAGCACAGACCGCCATCATTTCTTCCAGCCAGGACTCGTTTCTGCAGGAAATAACACAGTTATCTCAAGCTCCACTTGTAGAACGCATTACTTAATTTTTCACAACTTCTACATTACACCACATGAAGAAAAAAAGACGATATAGTGTCACTCTGCACAGTAACAGGACAGCCCCCCATTTAAAACAGTATACTCAAAAATAAAATAAATACATCACTGCAGTAATAATATCCCTTAATTAGCCCCTATGGTAATAACAATAGCCCCCATCCTGGCCCCGTGTATCTCATTGCTGGCTCCAGCCATATGTTCTCCCATCCTGCCCTCATGAGTATCCATTCTACCCCATATGATCTCGCCATCCTGCCCCATCTGTCTCCATCATATCCATCCTGCCCCATGATCCAATCTTGCCCCATGTCTTTCATTCTGCCCCGTGTCTCCAATCATGCCCCTTATCTACATTCTGCCCATGCCTCCAGTCCTGCCCCCAGTGTGTCCAGCAATCTGCCCCAGTGTGTCCAGCATATTACCCCCAGTGTGTCCAGCATATTACCCCCAGTGTGTCCAGCAATCTATCCCAGTATGTCCAGCATATTGCCCCAGTGTCCAGCAATCTGCCCCAGTGTGCCCAGCATTGCCCCCAGACAGTGTGCCCAGCATTGCCCCAGTGTGTCCAGCAATCATCTGCCCCAGTGTGTCTTCCAGCATTGCCCCCAGTGTGTCCATCAATGTGCCCCAGTGTGTCCAGCAATCTGCCCACTGTCTCCAGTATTGCCCCAGTGTGTCCAGCAATTATCTGCCCCAGTGTGTCCAGCATTGCCCCCAGTGTGTCCAGCAATCTGCCCCAGTGTGTCCAGCATTGCCCCCAGACAGTGTGTCCAGAAATCTGCCCCAGTATGTCCAGCATATTGCCCCAGTGTGTCCAGCATTGCCCCCAGACAGTGTGTCCAGCAATCTGCCCAAGTGTGTCCAGCATATTACCACCAGTGTGTCCAGCAATCTGTCCCAGTATGTCCAGCATTGCCCCCAGTGTGTCCAGCATATTACCACCAGTGTGTCCAGCAATCTGCCCCAGTATGTCCAGCATTGCCCCCAGTGTGTCCTGTCCAGCAATATGCCCCAGTATGTCCAATTGTCCAGCATTGCCCACAGTGTCTCCAGCATTGCCCCAGTGTCTCCAGCATTGCCCCAGTGTGTCCAGCAATCTTCTGCCCCAGTGTGTCCAGCAATCTGCCCCAGTGTCTCCAGCATTGCCCCAGTGTCTCCAGCATTGCCCCTGTCAGTGTGTCCAGCAATCATCTGCCCCAGTGTGTCCTCCAGCATTGCCCCCAGTGTCTCCACAAACAAAAAAAAAACGAGTTCTCCTCACCTGACCAGCGCTCCAGGCGGCGAGCTCCCTACAGCAGCGCGCACTCGCCAGCAACTGACAATGACGTCAGACGCCGGCGACGTGTGCGCTGCGCCTGCGGCCAACTTCAGCTGACAGCCTCCAATTGGCTGGCGGCTATTGTTAACCGCCACAGTGCCGGTAGGGAGACAGTGAGCAGATGAGATGGGGCCCTGTTATAAACTGGTGGTTTAGGAGCAACATCGAACGAGCTCTGAAGGAAGTGGTATCTGTACTGACCGCAGTCCCTAAGCTCAACACAACACTAGAAGTAGCCGTGGGATGCTCCTAACACTCCCTAGGCACCTCGTCACAGCCTGAGAACTAACTACCCCTAAAGATAGAAACAGGAAAACTATCTTGCCTCAGAGAAAATCCCCAAAGGATAGATAGCCCCCCTCAAGTAATGACTGTGAGTGGAGAGGGAAAAGACATACACAGAATGAAACTAGGATGAGCATAGGAGGCCAGTCTAGCTAGATAAATAGGACAGGATGGAATACTGTGCGGCCAGTATAAAGCACTACAAAAAATCCACACAGAGTTTACAAAAATCTCCACACCTGACTAAAGGTATGGAGGGTAAATCTGCTTCCCAGAGCTTCCAGCATCACAGAAATAATTCATACTGACAAGCTGGACAAACATAGAAAGCACAGAACGGATAAGTCCACAACCTGTGGACAGAAAAGAGCAAGCAAGGACTTAGCTTTGCTGAACTGGTCAGGATAACAGGGAAATCCAAAGAGATGTGAATCCAACCAGGAACCATTGACAAGTGGCACAAGGTGAAGGAAAGAGCCAGGCTAAATAGCAGAAAATACAATCAGTGGAAGCAGCTGCTGACAGCTAAATCCAAGGAGCAGCCATTCCACTTAAAACCACCGGAGGGAGCCCAAGAGCAGAACTCACAACAGTACCCCCCCCCCTTGAGGAGGGGTCACCGAACCCTCACCAGAGCCCCCAGGCCGATCAGGACGAGCCAAGTGAAAAGCACGAACCAAATCGGTGGCATGGACATCGGAGGCAACAACCCAAGAATTATCCTCCTGGCCATAACCCTTCCACTTGACAAGATACTGAAGCCTCCGCCTCGAAAAACGAGAATCCAAAATTTTCTCAACCTCATATTCCAACTCTCCCTCAACCAACACCGGGGCAGGAGGATCATCTGAGGGAACAACAGGCACCACATATCTCCGCAACAAAGATCTATGGAAAACATTATGAATGGCAAAAGAGGCTGGAAGAGCCAAACGAAAAGACACCATATTAATAATTTCAGAAATTTTATAAGGACCAATAAACCGAGGCTTAAATTTAGGGGAGAAAACCTTCATAGGAACATGACGAGAAGACAACCAAACCAAATCCCCCACACGAAGCCGGGGACCAACACACCGACGGCGGTTAGCAAAACGTTGAGCCCTTTCCTGAGACAACGTCAAATTGTCCACCACATGAGTCCAAATCTGCTGCAGCCTGTCCACCACAGAATCCACACCAGGACAATCAGAAGGCTCAACCTGCCCAGAAGAAAAAACGAGGATGAAAACCAAAATTACAAAAGAAAGGTGAAACCAAAGTAGCCGAACTAGCCCGATTATTAAGGGCAAACTCGGCCAACGGCAAGAAAGACACCCAATCATCCTGATCAGCAGACACAAAGCATCTCAAATAGGTCTCCAAGGTCTGATTAGTTCGCTCAGTTTGGCCATTAGTCTGAGGGTGAAACGCTGAAGAAAAAGACAAATCAATGCCCATCCTAGCACAAAAGGCCTGCCAAAACCTAGAGACAAACTGAGAACCTCTGTCAGACACAATATTCTCCGGAATGCCATGCAAACGAACCACATGCTGAAAAAAACAATGGAACCAAATCTGAGGAGGAAGGCAACTTAGGCAAAGGTACCAGATGGACCATTTTAGAGAACCGGTCACAAACAACCCAGATAACAGACATCTTCTGGGAAACAGGAAGATCCGAAATAAAATCCATGGAAATATGCGTCCAGGGCCTCTCAGGGACCGGCAAAGGCAAAAGCAACCCACTAGCGCGGGAACAGCAAGGCTTGGCTTGGGCGCAAGTCCCACAGGACTGCACAAAAGCACGCACATCACGCGACAAGGAAGGCCACCAAATGGACCTAGCAACCAAATCTCTGGTACCAAAAATCCCACGATGACCAGCCAACACTGAACAATGAACCTCAGAAATCACCTTACTTGTCCATCCATCAGGAACAAACAGCTTTCCCACTGGACAGCGGTCAGGCCTATCAGCCTGAAATTCCCGAAGCACCCGCCGCAAATCAGGGGAGATGGCAGAAAGAATCACCCCTTCCTTAAGAATGCCAACCAGCTCAAGGACTCCAGGAGAATCAGGCGAAAAACTCCTAGAGAGGGCATCAGCCTGAACATTCTTAGATCCCGGAAGATACGAGACCACAAAATCAAAACGGGAGAAAAACAGGGATCATCGAGCCTGTCTAGGATTCAGCCGCTTGGCCGACTCGAGGTAAATCAGATTCTTATGATCAGTCAAGACCACAACACGGTGCTTAGCTCCCTCAAGCCAATGTCGCCACTCCTCAAACGCCCACTTCATAGCCAACAACTCCCGATTGCCGACATCATAATTGCATTCCGCAGGTGAAAACTTTCTGGAAAAAAAAGCACACGGTTTCATCAAAGAACCATCAGAATCCCTCTGAGACAAAACGGCCCCTGCCCCAATCTCAGAAGCGTCAACCTCAACCTGAAAAGGAAGAGAAACATCCGGCTGACGCAACACAGGGGTAGAAGTAAATCGGCGTTTAAGCTCCCGAAAGGCCTCAACAGCCGCAGAGGACCAATTCGTCACATCAGCGCCTTTCTTCGTCAAATCAGTAAGGGGCTTAACCACACTGGAAAAGTTGGCAATGAAACGGCGATAGAAATTAGCAAAGCCCAAAAATTTTTGAAGGCTCTTCACAGATTTGGGTTGAATCCAGTCATGAATAGCTTGGACCTTAACAGGATCCATTTCCATAGACGAGGGAGAAAAAATAAAACCCAAAAAAGAGACCTTCTGAACTCTGAATAGGCACTTAGACCCCTTCACAAATAAAGCATTATCACGAAGGATCTGGAACACCATCCTGACCTGCTTCACATGAGACTCCCAATCATCGGAAAAAATCAAAATATCATCCAAATATACAACCATGAATTTATCAAGATAATTGCGGAAAATATCATGCATGAAGGATTGGAACACAGATGGAGCATTAGAGAGCCCGAATGGCATCACAAGGTACTCAAAATGGCCTTTGGGCGTATTAAATGCAGTTTTCCATTCGTCACCCTGTTTAATACGAACAAGATTATATGCCCCTCAGAGGTCAATCTTAGTAAACCAAGTAGCCCCCTTAATCTGAGCAAACAAATCAGAAAGCAAAGGCAAGGGGTATTGGAATTTGACCGTGATCTTATTAAGAAGACGATAAGAGGGAGCCCAAGAGCAGAACTCACAAAAGTGCCACTTACAACCACTGGAGGGAGCCCAAGAGCGGAATTCACAACAGGGCCAGATGCGGGCCCCCTCTCTCTGCCCACCGGGTCCGGGGGCACATAAATGATAGGGGCATGTGCAGTAATGTCCTGATGGTGGCGGCCAGCGGGCAATCTGTGCTGTAGCCCAGGGCCCCCCCACACCACTGGGCCCTGGGCTACCACCCAGATTGACCCTCTTATATCCTGACTTGTAGGATCGCTACTTCCAACAGGTGGCGCTATAAAGTTTAAGTCCTCTTTTTCTCTGAAGAGGCAATTTTTATATATCAATGGTAAGAAGATGCTGGGAGTTGTTCTTAAGAGCCATCATCAGACTGCAGACCATACAGAAACCACAGTACTGATTAGACACAAGCAGGTGACATTTTCTCTGATTGGATTTGTTCTCTTCTTTTCTATTTCATTAGATGTTATAATGACTTTTAACATTCACAGCTCATCTCTACATAATTCCTTCTTCTGCAGTCTCCTGCAACACATCCTCACGTTGCCCTTAAAAATAATATTCATTATAATGCTTCTTAAAAAAATAAAATATCTGCACTAAACTGTGCTCCTGAATAAATAATTGCCCCTCACTGTGCTCCCTGCAGAAAATATGACCCCACACTGTCCCTCTGATGGTACATGTTCCCACATTGTCCTCTCCTATAAAATACTGCCTCTACAACATCCCCTTTTATGAAATATAATGGCTGCACTGTCCTACTTATGCACGATGACATCTACTGTCCTGCCCCTACTGCCATACTGTCCTTCTTCATTAGCTCTAACCACCCCACTGTTCACTCTGATTAGCTATAACCACTACACTGTCCATATCTTAAGCTTCCCCCACCATGTGGATCCCTTTCCATAGTGGGCCCCCTGCTCACACTGTCCACACACACTGTGCCCCACCTATACTGCTCAGTCTCCATACTGTATCCCCTTTTCATGCATCCCCCCACAGTATGCTGTTCCCTCGTTCATACTCCCTTTTTTTCACTGCAACCACACAACTCAATCTCTATACTGTGTCCTCTCGCACTTTTTCCCCTACACTGTCCCCTCAGTCTAACGCCTGTACTCAGGTACGGACTGGGACTAAAATTCAGCCCTGGCATTTGCAATCACACAGGCCCATGTTGTCCCCATTTCCGAGCAACAGATGGGGATATATTACTAACATTATCGTGGATGGAGGAAAGCAAGATTTACTACAAGAACAATATTTCTAATGATACCTGTGGCTGCTGGGGTGAGTGACGGAGTCAGTGTTTTTGTGCTCCATCACAACTCTTAACAGTATGGGTGTCTTGAGACCACTGATTCTGCAAACAACGTAGCAGACAAGGCAGCCCATGACCAGACAGGCCCTTCTGGCATTTGCCAGAATTGCCCAATGGCCAGTCCGGCCCTGCCTGCACTGTACCTTTACTACCCCGGATTGTCCCTGCACACTTTTTTCACCCTATAATGTACACATACATTTTTCGCAACCATACTGCCCGCTCACACTATTCTCCTATCCTACATGTCACAATCAACCATTTAACGAGTCGTGCAATATAAAAAAAAAAGCCAAATCAGTATCTTAATTAACAGACACTGTGTTTCGGGCTATTGGCCCTCGTCAGTGCAAAGCATGAGAACTAATTTGGCTAGGTGAGAGGCTCAGGACTGAGGTCTAAGGGGTTGATTGTGACTTGTAGGATCGCTACTTCCGACAGGTGGCACTATAAAGTTTAAGTCCTCTTTTTCTCTGAAGAGGCAATTTGCATATTAAATTTCCCAGTGGAGCACCTTGACAAGCCAGAGCTGGTATGTCACTCTCCACAAGGAGACTACAGTAATTCAGTAATTTTCAATTTCTAGTACTTATCTTTGGAATTGCTCAAGCTGATTACAATAAGCAGCATTCCACTGCAAATTCTTTACGGGCTACTAATAACTGGTAATGTGGGAGTTGCTTTTCTAGCATACTAAATGAATCATAAAACTGTTAACTGTCCATAATTTTATTTTTTACCAGTACCATCTGTAAGGTGTCCATCATGTCCAGCAACTGCACAAATTTAACCGTCTGCTTCAATGGAGCAATCACTGACTTCAATGACCAAGAGACTTTGTAAGTAATATTCAGCACCATCCTCTCTGTAATGTTGGATTTGCTGGTGTTTTCCTTAGGGTGCACTGTTGAGGCTGTTAAACTGTGGTCTCATTTAAAGCGACCATGGGGTATTCTGATAGGGCTGGTGTGCCATTTTGGACTTATGCCTCTTATAGCTTATCTTTTAGCTATAGGCTTTCCTGTTAAACCAACACAAGCTGTGGCTATATCGATCATGGGATGTTGTCCTGGTGGAGTCCTCTCTAATGTCATCGCTTTGTGGATCGATGGGAGACATGGATCTCAGGTAAAGTTATTAGACACACTTATGTTTCATATATACCATTAATTGATTATTTATATTGTTATTATAACATAACAAAAATGTCAGGCAAAGGAAGAGGTGTGTAGAAACCTTGTAGATTTCATCTGTGCATGTTCTTTTTCAGTCTCAGTATGACCGCCTCTTCAACTGTTCTTGCTATGGGTATAATGTGGATTGCCCCCAGGTAAGGGCAATGGGGTACTCGGTACCGGGTCCTTCAGTTCCCTCAGCGGGGATGTCACAGTGGCCCGACCCGGACCGTGGCCCTATGAGGGGCGCCCAATAAAAGGCAGAGTTCGTAGATAACGGTAGTGTTCGTGACGCCACCTGTGGTATTCGGTCAGGGTGACCGACGCTGCTTAGGGGTCCGCTTGGGTGATGGAATGGCAGCTAGATGGTATACCTTCCCACAGGTGGAGTATATCCCCAGGGCTTCCCAGAAGTGTAGATGGTGATGGTGGATGGTGCAAGGCGCGGTGAATATCGAGGACACAATGGGTGCAGTCTCTTTACCTTGACTGAAGGCTTCAGCATCCACAGTCCAGAGTGCCGGATGACAGGGTAGGCAGAGTCCGGCCGGTCTGATGGCAATTCCAGAGTCCCCTTATCCAGGTGGAAATCAGTAGCCTTCCCCTTGCGCACAGTAACGTAGTAGGTCCCTACTTGCATTAGCTACCATAAGGTCCTCACTCTTGTTACTTCTCTCTCTGTCCCCAAGATGGATAGGACATAACCCGTATGACGGTGGTGGCCTGAGGCTATTTTATAGGGACCCTAGAGACGCCCCTCCTCCGCATTGTCACCTTGTCTGCTTAGTCTTTTAGGTCAGACAGCCAACTTGGAATCGACTGCCCTGCCGGTCTCTGAAGTAAAGCGTAGAGTCTATTACTCCCTCGGTGTTCCGGCCACCGGATCTGCGCTCAGAGGGAGGCAACCTGCTTCTAGCTGGTCTCCCGCTGTTGTTTCACTCCTGTTGCTATGACTTCTGTGCTCACTCACTACGGCACACTTCCTTTCGTGTCCTTTCTTAGGAGGCTGCTGCATGGGTTGCAGGCGCAGCTCTGTGTCCTTCTTTCCTTCCTCCTCAGACTACAGTCTGGATCTGACCAGGGATCACCCCAGCCAGCTCGACCTGGAGACCTTTCCTCGTCGGTCCCCCGCCAGGAGCTCTCCTCTCCTCTACTCCAACTGCCTGACTTCCTAACCAACCCCCAGTTTTACCCAAATGTGAGGAGAGGCCTAATAGATAGAACCTTTTGCTCCCCCTGGTGGCCGGCGTGTGAAGTGTGTGTGTGGTTGTGATACCTGGCAGGGTGAACTCCTTTGGTGCCATCAGACGTAATATCGCTCCCCCTGGTGGAAGAACAACATTACTGCAACGACCAGGACTCTGGGGCGCTGCAGATGCCCCTGTGTCTCTTCATATATTCCCATTTCTGGGAACTGGCAAAAAGCATAAAGATACCCTACGGTTATGTAGGTAATCATTTTAGCAATATTTCACAGACTTTGAGATATGCTATAGGTATAAATTACTAAGTTAATCATCCTTCTCACTGCCAGGCATTGATTTACTTTAGAAGCTAACCTGGTTCTCCTCCTACCTCTCTGACCGCTTCTTCTCTGTATCTTTTCCTGGTTCTCCTTCCTCTCTCCTTCTCTATACACCTCCCCTCTTAGACAAAACATCAGCAGATTTGATTTTCAATACTAATGTGGCACCCCAGGAATTCTGGTACCATAGTGGTATTGCTGTCCTCTCGGGGAGGGTAATGCCATTCTTGGAGACAGGAGGAATCCCTTTGGCAGGTAACCTTACATGCAACACGTTCTGACTCCAGGCCAGAAGGGGGATCTCTAGGCCCGGTTCAAGGGGAGGAGTCAGTTAGTCTGGTGCAGACAATCTGACAGTTGACAGTTGGTAGCAGATAGTGAAGTACAGAAGGACTTAGGAGCTAGAGAAAGGCTGCGACTGGGCCTCTCTAAGCTGAGCGCAGAAACCAGGTACCGGGAGCCCGAGGTCGTGAGGAACTACAGGTCCCACGGCAGAACCGGAGGACAGAAAACTAAAAGAGACTTGCCCAAATAATACCTGAGGTACAGCAGCAATCAGAGACTGAAGTCCCCAAAGAAATGGCTCAAGTTGCATACCGTGCAGGTACTGTCCCTGCACAGGGAAGAAAGAGGACCTGTTAGACAACTACAGGCAGCAAGGGACTGACTGACCTGTCAATAGGATTTCCACTTGTCTTCAGGCTGCCTGGACTCCATTTACACCTGATGCCGGTACCCTGGACTGAGGCTGCTTAACTGCGTGTCCTCCATTTATTTGCCGGTATTCACCATCCATGCCAAATACCCCGGGAGCCCTGGGGTCACCACTTCACCTGTGGGAAGCGACACCATCTTTGCTGCAGCAACAACGCCCCCAGAGGACCCCTTTTAAGCAGCATCGGTCACCCCTGAACGAAAACCACAGATGGCGTCACAAACTTTCATTATTTCCACAACCCCTTTAAAGACCATCCCTTTTACTTGGGTGCCCAGGGCCACGGACCGCTGTCGCTGCCACCGTGACCACCCCTTTAATTGCGACCGGCCCCGGTACCGAGTACCTCACTGCCATGACGGGTGACTCAACTATCCCTATTCTGATTACACCTAATAATATCCATCATCTCCTCAGGGCTGGTGTTAGGAACAAGCAGACCAGGCAGCTGCCTATGGCCCCCACTCCTCCAGGGGCCCCCAGCCAGTGGCGCGCCGCTAATAGCACCACACCACGCGGTCACTATGGGGCCCGTGAGTAAGATGGGCCCGGTGCCACCCCTTCCCCTGCTTTGTGCATTCAACTTATTGGCATCATACATCATATATCATATACATCATATAGTTGAAAGCAGTGATGAAGGATAGAGCGTCAGATGACGCTCCTTCTCCCATCACTCCCCCTCTGTCTCTGATTCAGTGTGTGCCAGCAGGGAAGCTGAGATGCTCTGCAGAAGCCAGAGCAGCTGGGGAATGAGGAGGAGAGGTATTATGTGTGTGTATACTCTGAGAAGGCTGCATTATACTCTATGACATGACTACATTATACTCTATGAGGAGACTACGTTATACTCTATGAGGGGACTACATTATACTCTGAGGGGGCTGCATTATACTGTGTGTGGGGAGTCTGCATTATACTCTGAGGTGGCTGCATTATACTCTGAGGGGCATGCATAATACTCTTAGGGGGCTGCATTATACTCTATGAGGGGACTACATTATACTCTATGAAGAGACTACATTATACTCTACTGTATGAAAGGACTACATTATACTCTAAGGGGGGTTGCATTATACTCTATGAGGGGACTACATTATACTCTATGAAGAGACTACATTATACTCTACTGTATGAAAGGACTACATTATACTCTGAGGGGGGTTGCATTATGCTCTATAAGGGGACTACATTATACTCTGAGTCGGCTGCAGTATACTCTTAGGGGGCTGCATTATACTCTGTGAGGGGGGCTGCATTATACTATGTACTGTATGAGACCTGTATTGTACTGTATCGAGGACTATTTGTACCCATCATTCCTCAGCCGCAGTAAAGAGACCGGGAAACAAAAGTCGAACGACTTCGATATTGTCGATTGCGCTCATTTAGGCTGGGTTCCCATTGCGTTATGGGACCGCGTTTAACGGACAGCGTTGCACGGCGAAATTAACGCCGTGCAACGCGTCCGTTAACGCGCCCATTGAAGGCAATGGGAACGCGCTTCACTAGCGCGTGCCATGTTCGGCACGCGCTAGCGACGCGCCGGTGATTCCTGGCGCGCCGCGGACGCTGCTTGCAGCGTCCGAGGCGCGCCCGCGGTCCGTTCCCCGCTCTCGCAGATCGGGGATCTGCGAGAGTGGGGACGTTACCGCGACCCCGACCGCAGCCCCATAGAAAACATTGCATTAGCGCAATCCGCTAGCGCTAAACGGATTGCATTAACGCAATGTGACCCTAGCCTAAGTGGCCTGAACTCAGGGCATGTAAATACGACAGAAATGCTTCTGTGTGATGGTGCAATATGTGAGAATTTGGGGCTCCACTTTAAACTTTTGCTTCTCCTGACATCACCCTCATACTAATACAAAATATCAGTGATTGTCCACTGTTTCTAACGTTATGTTCTCAATGTATCTGCAACTGAATCTTTCCAAAAATTGAACGCCTTGTGTTTGCTCCCTCTCCTAAGCTTATATTGCCATTTCTGTGTCTGGTTCTACCATAGATCTCATAGATATCACAGATCTCACAGTCATACATCTCCTTATTCATCTGTCTAATACCCTACCCTAATCTGCTATTGATCCAAGATTAACATCCTCCATAATCCACACCTCCCACTCCTGGCTGAAAGACTTCTCTCATCCTGAACCAGTTATCTGCAATGCACTACCTCAGACAATCCAATTAATTCTCAGTGTTCACAGTTTTAAGCATACCTAAAAATACATGTTATTAAGACAGGCATATCACATCACCGCACCAATCTAACTGATCTTGTTACGCCCTACCTAAATTTTCCACTGAATCTGGTCTCCCCGCAAATCTGTCCCTTCACCCTCCATGCACTGATCAGCACTTTGTATCTGTGCAAATACAGATACTGGCTGGTGACCGGTTCTTGTAGCTTTACTTGATTTCCCTTATGTATTACAAAGATGACTGGACAATACATGACAAGCACTTTTTACCTTTTCTTTCACCCCCATATTCTTATAAATTGTAGCTGTCGGGTCACCGGGGACCATGTGCTCCTTCCCTGTCCCTAACACTAGGGGGCACCCTAGCTCACCCTGTTGCCCAGGATTCTTCAGATGGCGAAGATGCCGGGGCCACAGCCCTTGCCTTTTCTCCTGAGTTAGCCCTCTGTCTGTTCTCTTCCCCCACCCAGGGAAGAGGGGGTGCTACTATGCACCGTAGTACAACAACCCAACAAATAATGCATCACGCATGAGGGTTGACAGAAAACTCCAGGCATACAAAATATTCACTCACATATAACGGAGGAATGGATCGGAGTGTGCAGGATGAGGAATAAACAAAAACAGAGAAGGATAAGGAATTACCATGAATACAAATCAAGCAACAGTCACTGATAACTCCTACAACTCTCCTTTTCATATGTACTCCTGTCCCGCCGTTAGCTATGCAGCAAATACTTGCTCTGACAAGGATTTGTATCAGAGCCCAGATTATAAAGGGGAAGCAAGTGGCTAACCGAGCTTAGCTGTGAACCCAGGGAATCCCAACATGGCCGATTAACCCCTGTTCTCCCAGAAGAAATAAACACATTTAAAATGAAGAAAAGCTTCTTCTGAGCGCCGGAGTAAGAGCAATCAGATGCTGCGGTCTTCTGGTTCCTCACTGTTGTGGTAACCGCGTGACAGTAAGCTTGCAAGCAGGGCCCTCACTGCTTTTGCTTGTAGAATTTATGTGTTATTCTGTCATGTCTGCTACTGTTTGTACACGTCCTCTTTGGACTGTAACTTGCTATGGAATATGTTGGCGCTATAGAAATATAATTATTATTATTACTACTATACAATAGAATAGCAATGTGTGCAAGAAATTAACTTTATTTCTCTTGGCAGCCTCTGACTTTCAGTCATGCAGGTTTTTATCAAAAGACAGAGAGCAATAAAATAATGATCAGCTATCCCATAACTATCATGCTGAACTTCAAGGACATAGGCTAGTTTCACATTTGCGTTAGAATCCGCAGCGTTTAATTTGCAACTGCAAGTGAAAGGAAAAAATGCATAGAAACATGTACAAACGCAGCATTTTTTAGACGCATGCGGGAATGCGTTTTCACGCTTTTCCATGCGTTTTTTTCATGCGTTTGCGTTTTTTGTGCATATGGTGGACAATTTTACAGGGGAAAAATCTAGATAACCAGACACCACCAATGGGACTACAGAGGGCGTGTATTATGGGATACCTATATATAGACCCTAGGACTGCTGAAATCTTAATAGTGTGCTACTGTATCCTGTGTCATGATGGATGTTCGCATAGATAGCTTTTATTTCAACCTGGATTTAAGCATCAAGCTGTTTCTTGCCTGTACGTTTGCTTGGAAGCAACACAGAAATCGCGAAAGACGGAGAAGGACACGGCGTAGGCGTTTTTGGTGACACCCCATTATCCGAGACTTTCAAGAACTCGGATATGGCAAAAATTTTTATTTTCCACGGCCACGACCTCTCCCCAACACTGAAGGCCCACCGATGCCATTTGTTTTGGTTGGGGATGAGGCCTTTCAGATGTGAGAAAAGCTACTGAAGCCATATTCCAGTCGGGACTTGAACCACACTAAGAGGATCTTTAACTACAGACTGACCAGGGCCCGAAGAACAGTAGAGTGTACCTTTGGGATTCCAGTCTCAAAATGGCGCATTCTTGCAACAGCCAGTGGAGTATCTAGGGGGGGCAGCTGGGGCATGTGCCCCGGGCACAGCCGTCAGGGGGGCGCAGTTGGGCCGTCTAATTCAGCGGTCCGCAGTGTCTCCCCCCGCGGCTGCATTCTGCCGCCCCCGGTCTGGGAGTCAGCTGTCTGACAGCTGGCACAGAGAAGCTGCAGAGCGCCGGCTCCCAACATGTGCGGAGGTGGAGGGGTGCCCCTGGAGGGTGGCTGCGGCGGGCAGGGAGAAATCCCTGCAGCTCTGCTGCCTACAAGGGAAAATAGCAGCAGAGCTGCAGCGATCTGTCTTCCTACCCGCGCTTCCTCTCATACAGATGCGCCGCTGGATGACGTCATCATTCAGCGGCCGGCTGTGTTAGAGGAAGGCGATGGAGATTCTGCAGCAGAGCGTGAGGAGAGGTGAGAGGGGTGTGTGTGTGTCACGCTGCAGGGGAATGTGCAGAGAAGTAAATGGTGTGTGTGTGTGTGTAGGGGGAGGAGAGGGCAATGATGGGGCTGATAGGGAGAGGGCAATGATGGGGCTAACGGGGAGAAGGCAATGATGGGGATGGTGGGGGAGAAGAGGGCAATGATGGGGATGGTGGGGGAGGAGAGGGCAATGATGGTGCTGATGGGGAGAAGGCAATGATGGGGATGGTGGGGGAGGAGAGGGCAATGATGGGGCTGACGGGGAGAGGGCAATGATGGGGATGGTGGGGGAGAAGAGGGCAATGATGGGGCTGACGGGTAGAGGGCAATGATGGGGATGGTGGGGGAGGAGAGGGCAATGATGGTGCTGATGGGGAGAAGGCAATGATTGGGATGGTGGGGGAGGAGAGGGCAATGATGGGGCTGATGGGGAGAGGGCAATGATGGGGATGGTGGGGGAGGAGAGGGCAATGATGGGGCTGATAGGGAGAGGGCAATGATGGGGCTGACAGGGAGAAGGCAATGATGGGGATGGTGGGGGAGAAGAGGGCAATGATGGGGCTGACGGGTAGAGGGCAATGATGGAGATGGTGGGGGAGGAGAGGGCAATGATGGTGCTGACGGGGAGAGAGCAATGATGGGGATGGTGGTGGAGGAGAAAATTATGCAAGTGGCGGAATGGGCAAGGATGGGGATGGTGGGGGAGGAGGAAATTATGGAAGTGGTGGAATGGGGATGGTGGGGGAGGAGGAAATGATGGATGTGGTGGAATGGGCAATGATGTAATTGGGGGAGGAAATGCTGGAGGTGGTAAAAAGGGCAATGATGGGTGTGACAGAGAAGGTAATGATGGAGGTGGTGAAGAGAGCAATGATGGGGTGGGGTAGAGGACAATAATATGTGTGGGGACAATTTGAGTGGGGATAGGGGAATTTATTATGTGTGGGATGAGATTTGGAGTGGGGATGGGGGATTTAATGTGTGGGGGAGATTTGAGGACACAAAATGAAGAGCAAAAGGGGATATGGGGGCATATATGAGGAAACAGTACAGGGGAATTGGGGGCATGTATGAGGAAACAGTACTGGGGAATGAGGGCATATACGAGGAAACAGTATTGGGGAATGGGGGGCATGTATGAGGAAACAGTACGAGGGAATTGGGGGCATGTATGAGGAAACAGTACAGGGGAATGGGGTGCATGTATAAGGAAACAGTATGGGGGAATGGGGGGCATGTCTCCAGTATTGCCCCAGTGTGTCCAGCAATTATCTGCCCCAGTGTGTCCAGCATTGCCCCCAGTGTGTCCAGCAATCTGCCCCAGTGTGTCCAGCATTGCCCCCGGACAGTGTGTCCAGAAATCTGCCCCAGTATGTCCAGCATATTGCCCCAGTGTGTCCAGCATTGCCCCCAGACAGTGTGTCCAGCAATCTGCCCAAGTGTGTCCAGCATATTACCACCAGTGTGTCCAGCAATCTGTCCCAGTATGTCCAGCATTGCCCCCAGTGTGTCCAGCATATTACCACCAGTGTGTCCAGCAATCTGCCCCAGTATGTCCAGCATTGCCCCCAGTGTGTCCTGTCCAGCAATATGCCCCAGTATGTCCAATTGTCCAGCATTGCCCATAGTGTGTCCAGCAATCTGCCCCAGTGTGTCCAGCATTGCCCCAGTGTCTCCAGCATTGCCCCAGTGTCTCCAGCATTGCCCCAGTGTGTCCAGCAATCTTCTGCCCCAGTGTGTCCAGCAATCTGCCCCAGTGTCTCCAGCATTGCCCCAGTGTCTCCAGCATTGCCCCTGTCAGTGTGTCCAGCAATCATCTGCCCCAGTGTGTCCTCCAGCATTGCCCCCAGTGTCTCCACCGTTAGGTTATCAAAAAACAAAAAACAAACAAACAAAAAAAAAACGAGTTCTCCTCACCTGACCAGCGCTCCAGGCGGCGAGCTCCCTACAGCAGCGCACACTCGCCAGCAACTGACAATGACGTCAGACGCCGGCGACGTGTGCGCTGCGCCTGCGGCCAACTTCAGCTGACAGCCTCCAATTGGCTGGCGGCTATTGTTAACTATTGACGTGCGGGCGCGCGCGTACGTCAATAGGAAACCGCCACAGTGCCGGTAGGGAGCCGGTGAGCAGATGAGATGGGGCCCTGTTATAAACTGGTGGTTTAGGAGCAACATCGAACAAGCTCTGAAGGAAGTGGTATCTGTACTGACCGCAGTCCCTAAGCTCAACACAACACTAGAAGTAGCCGTGGGATGCTCCTAACACTCCCTAGGCACCTCGTCACAGCCTGAGAACTAACTACCCCTAAAGATAGAAACAGGAAAACTATCTTGCCTCAGAGAAAATCCCCAAAGGATAGATAGCCCCCCTCAAGTAATGACTGTGAGTGGAGAGGGAAAAGACATACACAGAATGAAACTAGGATGAGCATAGGAGGCCAGTCTAGCTAGATAAATAGGACAGGATGGAATACTGTGCGGCCAGTATAAAGCACTACAAAAAATCCACACAGAGTTTACAAAAATCTCCACACCTGACTAAAGGTATGGAGGGTAAATCTGCTTCCCAGAGCTTCCAGCATCACAGAAATAATTCATACTGACAAGCTGGACAAACATAGAAAGCACAGAACGGATAAGTCCACAACCTGTGGACAGAAAAGAGCAAGCAAGGACTTAGCTTTGCTGAACTGGTCAGGATAACAGGGAAATACAAAGAGATGTGAATCCAACCAGGAACCATTGACAAGTGGCACAAGCTAAAGGAAAGAGCCAGGCTAAATAGCCGAGCAGAAAAGACAATCAGTGGAAGCAGCTGCTGACAGCTAAATCCAAGGAGCAGCCATTCCACTTAAAACCACCGGAGGGAGCCCAAGAGCAGAACTCACAAAAATTCCACTTACAACCACCGGAGGGAGCCCAAGAGCGGAATTCACAACAGTACCCCCCCCCCCTTGAGGAGGGGTCACCGAACCCTCACCAGAGCCCCCAGGCCGATCAGGACGAGCCAAGTGAAAAGCACGAACCAAATCGGTGGCATGGACATCGGAGGCAACAACCCAAGAATTATCCTCCTGGCCATAACCCTTCCACTTGACAAGATACTGAAGCCTCCGCCTCGAAAAACGAGAATCCAAAATTTTCTCAACCTCATATTCCAACTCTTCCTCAACCAACACCGGGGCAGGAGGATCATCTGAGGGAACAACGGGCACCACATATCTCCGCAACAAAGATCTATGGAAAACATTATGAATGGCAAAAGAGGCTGGAAGAGCCAAACGAAAAGACACCATATTAATAATTTCAGAAATTTTATAAGGACCAATAAACCGAGGCTTAAATTTAGGGGAAGAAACCTTCATAGGAACATGACGAGAAGACAACCAAACCAAATCCCCCACATGAAGCCGGGGACCAACACACCGACGGCGGTTAGCAAAACGTTGAGCCCTTTCCTGAGACAACGTCAAATTGTCCACCACATGAGTCCAAATCTGCTGCAGCCTGTCCACCACAGAATCCACACCAGGACAATCAGAAGGCTCAACCTGCCCAGAAGAAAAACGAGGATGAAAACCAAAATTACAAAAGAAAGGTGAAACCAAAGTAGCCGAACTAGCCCGATTATTAAGGGCAAACTCGGCTAACGGCAAGAAAGACACCCAATCATCCTGATCAGCAGACACAAAGCATCTCAAATAGGTCTCCAAGGTCTGATTAGTTCGCTCAGTTTGGCCATTAGTCTGAGGATGAAACGCTGAAGAAAAAGACAAATCAATGCCCATCCTAGCACAAAAGGCCTGCCAAAACCTAGAGACAAACTGAGAACCTCTGTCAGACACAATATTCTCCGGAATGCCATGCAAATGAACCACATGCTGAAAAAAACAATGGAACCAAATCTGAGGAGGAAGGCAACTTAGGCAAAGGTACCAGATGGACCATTTTAGAGAACCGGTCACAAACAACCCAGATAACAGACATCTTCTGGGAAACAGGAAGATCCAAGGGACAATTTGAGTGGGGATAGGGGAATTTATTATGTGTGGGATGAGATTTGGAGTGGGGATGGGGGATTTAATGTGTGGGGGAGATTTGAGGACACAAAATGAAGAGCAAAAGGGGAGATGGGGGCATATATGAGGAAACAGTACAGGGGAATTGGGGGCATGTATGAGGAAACAGTACTGGGGAATGAGGGCATATACGAGGAAACAGTATTGGGGAATGGGGGGCATGTATGAGGAAACAGTACGGGGGAATTGGGGGCATGTATGAGGAAACAGTACAGGGGAATGGGGTGCATGTATAAGGAAACAGTATGGGGGAATGGTGGGCATGTATGAGAAAACAGTACGGGGGAATTAGGGGCATGTATGAGGAAACAGTATGAGGCAATGGGGGCATGTGTGAGGAAACAATATGGGAGAATGAGTGCACAGTATGAGGAGCGATGTGAAAAATGTATGTGGACAGAGTACGGGGAGTGAGAGTGATGGGATTTGTGCAGACACAGTAAAGGGAGTTAGGTGAGCAGGTAGTCTAGAAAGTGAGGGGGTAAATATATGAGGAGACAGTATGGTGAACTGGGGGATGTGAGAGGAGACAGTATGAGGAGGGAGGGGAATAGTGTGAGGAGACAGTATGGGGGGAGAAAAGTGAGTGGGCACAGAATAGAAACTGAGTAGTGGGGGCGTAGCATGGGGGGACAGTGTAAGGTCACAGCCAAGAGGGGACAGTATACCAGGAAGGGGGAGTGTGATGATAGAGTGCAGTATAAATACTGGGCCCTATAGGGGGGACACAGTATGAGAGGACAGTGTGAAAAGGGGGCCGGTATGGAAAGGAGAGGTCAGTGTGAAGAGCATGTAAGAGGGACAGTGTGGGGTCATACATATAAAAAAAGGGAAATTCTTTGAAAGCAATGCTACTAAGAAAAAATTCGAAATAAGGCATTTTTCATAAATTGTAGAACAATGGGAGTGATTTATAAAGCAGACTGTATCTGTGGTCTGGAATATGTGGGAAAAACGATGAGAGAATGGCGTAGAAGAGTGGGCGAACACCTCAGAGATATAGAACTTAAAAAAGATACCCCGTTATCCAGACATATTAACACTATGCATGATGGAAATTATGCCCAGTTAAAATTTATGGGTATCGATAAGGTTGAGAAACCAAAAAGGGGAGGTGATTGGGACCAGAGGGTGCTGCAGTGTGAAATAAGGTGGATTCATCACCTGAAGACACAGTCACCAGCAGGTCTTAATGAGACACTTACATTTAGTTGTTTCCTATAAAATACATGGCCTGAGATAGGGACCCGTAGGGCTAGCCGCCGCGGAGTGGGGGCGCCATTTTCGTTGTCCCCATAGGGTGCCAACCTCCACTGTCTAGGCAGGGCAAGCATGCTAGTGTAACAACAGGCATACAACTGTCGGCACCCCTGGATCCCACTCTATCAATTAATCAGTAATTAATGTTTTGAACTGTGGTGTTTGTTTTTGTTTTCTTATTTCCTCACATGTGATTAGGGTGAGCAGGGCGCTATGAGGGCCAGTCGCCGTTGAGTGGGGGCGCCATCTCGTTAATTTAGGGTGCCAACCCCCGCTGTGAGGTAGGCAACAGAGAAGAATAGGAATACGGTAGTGTTTGCACTTATCCCTATCTTCTTTTTCTAGTTTTGCCCATGCTAATCTGTGTCTATGGTCTGGGTTGGTACCGGTACTTTGCCTCTCTTTTTTTCTCCCCTCTGTTTATTTGAGTCGGTAGGAGAACTACCAACTAACTATTTATTTATATCCACCTTTTGTATAATTAGCATATATAGATGCTGTCCACGTTATGTCCTATATCCCGTCTACAATTACAACATCGCGTCCCACCTTTTTTTTTTTTTAAATTCGTTTATTTATTAAACATAGAATAAAATTACAGCATACATATTTGTCCTTGTCATTAATCTGCGTGGTTACATTACAGGGATTGGAAAGGACAGAACATACATATGTCAATCATTTCACTTTTAGAAAAACAGTCAGAACATAGGGTTCTTAAACTACAACCCAACTAAACCTCCAAAGCTTCTAAACCGCCACTTGACCAAAGCCAAATACATTATTTATCTTGTTCTTTTCCCATTGCGCAATATTTGCAGATCAAAGGACCAGGTAAACCACATTTCTCCCATTTAATCAGGTCACAGAGTGAGATGAGAGGCATTCCATCTATCCCAAATTTTACTGAACTTATACGGGCAGCCCCTATTTTGGTAAAGAGTACGCTCATAGGGGACGACTGCATTCACCAGTTCAATCCAGGACCTAACGGAGGGGGGTGAATTCCCCATCCACCGCATAGCTAGCAACTTCCTTGCCAAGAAAAGTGTTTCTCGTAGAAAAATCCCCGTATAGTGTTCCCAGGCCTCCTCGTCCCACACTCCAAACAGGCAAATTAAGGGTTCAAGAGGAATTGGAATTGATAGTATTGAAGCTAATAATGACGTCACCTCCTTCCAGTAATGAGAGACTATGGGGCACTGCCATATCATGTGTGCAAAGTCAGCATCAGGTGAGTGGCAACGCAAACATTCCGACGTCGAGTATCGACCCATCCGACAAAGTCTCAATGGAGTCAAATATGACTGGTGGATTATATATAATTGGGTCATCTTATTATTGGCTGATGGGGAGACTCTGAGGGGTGATTCCAAAATATCCTCCCATTCCTCACTTTGCATATCAGGAAAAAGCCCCTCCCATTTGCCTCTCACCGAATCCACAACAGAGTTCGTTCCCGCTGATAGCAGATATGTATATAGGGACGAGATAAGACCTTGAGGGCCCTGGGACTTAAGAATACCTATCAGAGGCAAAGAGGAGATGTTACGGTTCATCCCCTCATTCCTGACAAATGACTGAACGGCAGATCTGAGTTGCAGGTATCGAAAAAATTGAGATCTTGGAAGGTCATATTTATCTTGTAGTTGTTCAAAGGACATAAAAAACCCCTGGTCATATAAATCTCCCATCAAAAGAACCCCGTAGGAAACCCAAAATTTTGTAGATGGGTGATTCACTAACATCGGAAAATAACTATTATCCCACAGAGGCATCTCGGCTACAATGTCCCCAAATCCAGTAACCTTCCTAATTTTCTTCCAAGTGGATCTCGCCAATCGAATCATGGGCAGCAAACCAGGAGCACTTATTTTCCACAATTCCAAAAGACCCAGCGGACACTTAGCACCAACAGAACTAACTAAGTGATTTTCAGAATTAGGGAGATAGTTATGAGGCATCCATTTACATAATGCTTTAGCCTGTCCCGCCAAATAATATAAAAAAAAATCTGGCAGTGCCGCTCCTCCCTCCTGTTTAGGTCTTTGCAGAGTAGTCAGTTTGAGCTTGGGCCTGCCTTTCCCCCACACAAATGAAGTAACATGAGAATTTAAACTGGTAAAAAAGAATTTTGGTATGGTTACTGCACTATGTTGAAGACAATAGTTGAATTTAGGGAGCAAAATCATTTTTATATGATTAATGCGGCCTGCTACGGACAATGGAAGCTTACTCCAAGATGCAAATTTCAGTTTAGTGTATTCCAACAGGGGGAGAACATTGAGCTGTAGGTCCAACCCACTGCATTGGGACATGTAGATGCCCAGGTACTTAATTTTGGACACTATGGGCAGTAAAGAAAGAGTACTAAGACTGGGTGCTGGGTGTTGAGATAAAGGTAATAGGGCAGATTTATCCCAATTAATATATAGGCCCGAGAACCCACTAAATTTATCTATGGTAGCAATTATTTTTGGCAACGTTTCTTCTGCCCTATCCATAAATATTATCATATCATCAGCATACAAACCAATGATGTCAGTGCGGTCCGCTATCTTAATACCATCAATACCAGGAGTTGAACGCAAGCGCACAGCTAATGCCTCTATTGCTAAAGCAAATAGGGCCGGAGAGAGGGGGCACCCTTGACGAGTTCCCCTATATAGTGAAAAGGGTTCAGACATAGAGCCGTTAATAACTATACGGGCTTTGGGTTTCAGATATAACACACCAACCCATTTCAAAAATTTCTCCCCAAAGCCATATTTCTGCAGACAAGCGGACAAAAAGGGCCATTCAAGTGAGTCGAACGCCTTGGCTGCGTCCAGTGATGCCAATGCCCAGGCATTGTCTGGTAACAAAGAACTGTACTGAATCACCGACTGGACCCGTCTAATGTTTATAGAGGTGTTCTTACCGGGCATAAAGCCCGTTTGATCTGGATGTATAATATCTAATATAATGGAGTTCAGCCTGGTAGCCAGTATCTTGGTTAGGATCTTATAATCCACATTTACCAAGGATATAGGACGATAGGATCCGCATTCCAAAGGATCTTTCCCCTCCTTCTTAAGTACAATGATATGTGCCTCGTAAAAAGTATCTGGTAGACACCCTCCCTTCCATATCTCTTTAAATACTTTCAGTAGAAGCGGAGCCAGTATCCCCCGGTATTTCCTATACAACTCTACAGGGAAGCCATCTGGCCCAGGAGCCTTTCCAGAGGCCATGTCTGTTATAGCTTGCTCCACTTCCTCCAGGGTAAATTCAGCGTCCATAAAGGTCTGCTGGGCGGAACTCAGCACAGGGAGTGTTATATCGGACAAATATCCCAGACAATCGGAAACATCAAAACCGCTCTTAGATTCATACAGCCCCTTATAATAGTTATAAAAACATTGTAGTATTCCCTCAGTAGTGGAATTCAATGAGCCGTCCGGTGAACGAATTTGCAATATCATGTTAGATGTATTATGTTGACGCACCAAGTAGGCCAGAAATTTCCCCGCTTGATTCCCCATTTCAAAGTACGATTGTCGCGTAAAAAATAACTTACGTTTAGACTTGGTGTCTATGTGTTGGGTGCATAATCTTTGCAGAGTCAACCACTCAACCCTATTATCATTAGTCTGGTCAGCTGTATATGTTGCCTCAGCATCTCTCAAACGTTGTTCAATCTCATCGTCCTCCCTCGATGTTACCCTTTTAATGTATGAGATCGTAGAAGACAGGCAACCCCTCAGATATGCCTTAAGTGTATCCCAAAATAAGTTAATATTCTGAAGTTCTGAGTGGGACTGAATGAAGCAGTTCAGCTGGTCAACTGTCCTATCGTCCGAATCTATTAGTTTAAGCCAAAAGGGATTCAATTTCCATACTCTACCATTATTTAACGTCCCAAACACAAGTTTAAGAATAATCGGACTATGATCCGAGGCCCCTCTATTACCGTGTTCCACACTATCCACCCACCGCACCAGGTCACCGGATTCGAAGATATAATCTATGCGAGAAAGGGAACTTCTAGTGGATGAGTGGCAGGTATATCCCCTCTCCCCGGGGTGATGCATCCTCCATAGATCTATCCAGCTGCTACCTTCCATGAACAATGTTAACTGAGTCGGGATCGAAGAAGAGGAAGAGGACAAAGATTCCCCAGGCGACCCATCTCCCAATCGCATTCTATCTAAATTACTGTCCATAACTAAGTTGAAGTCACCCATACAAATAACATGTGCGTCCGGGTAGCTTAACGCAAAGCTCATTGCCATCTTAAGTACTGAAGTATTAGCCGGGGGGGGGGTTATATATGCATAGTATGACGTATTCGCGGGAATTAATTAATGCATGGACAAAAACAAAACGTCCCTCTAGATCTCGCCGAGTCGTCTGGGCCTCCCATTGGACGTCTTTGTGTATTAATAGTGACACCCCTCTCGAGTAACTAGTGTGAAACGCGTGAGCATACCACTGTACCCATGGTTTCTGTACACCTCTGGCTGTATCTCTAGTTAGATGTGTCTCTACCAGGGCCACAATATGAGGATGATATCGTCTAATTTGGGAGAACACCTTGATTTTCTTCCGGGGTGATTTAATACCCCGAATGTTCCATGTCATACATATCAACTCAGACCCCATATCTAGCCATTAAAAACATGGTATGCATTGATGGTGAGAAAAGTCCACTGATTACGCATGGGAAGTCATAATGGCTTTGGAGGCGGTTCTTACCCAAATACCTACTAAAACTAATTAAATCTAACAGAAGAAAAAAACAACAATTTAACAAAAACTGAACAGTAGAGGAGTAAGATCCTGTACTCCTACAGTCAAATATAAAAGGGGATACCCTCACTGAATCCAGCGTCCGGTATTGTTAACAACCTTAGCACCCACTTAGAGAGCTCCGTTTATGTTACCATTGGACAAGGAGCATAAATTAGGAGTCTTTCACATTAGACACCCTGTGAGACCGCAACCATTCGGCCGTTCGCGTCCCACCTTTGGGTGCTGATATTTTATATACCGGAGGTGTTGGGCTCATGTGGATACGCAATGTTTGGAGGGTAAATTAATAAGGTTCCCTAATGAGTCTCTTAATGAGTGTGCCCGACTGAGCGTATTCTACATCTATAATGGGACGCAGTAATGCGGTATGCCGCCGACATGTAGTGTCTGCTGAGGACTGAGGTGATGGTGTTGTGAACCGGGGATGCAGAGGAAAACCGCTGCGGATTTATCGCGATTTTACTGCGGATTTACCGCGGTTTTTCTGCGGTTTTCACTGCGGTTTTACAACTGCGGATTTCTATTGGAGCAGTTGTAAAACCGCTGCGGAATCCGCAGAAAGAAGTGACATGCTGCGGAATGTAAACCGCTGCATTTCCGCGCGCTTTTTTCCGCAGCATGTGCACAGCGTTTTTTGTTTCCCATAGGTTTACATTGAACTGTAAACGCATAGGAAACTGCTGCAGACCCGCAACTGCGGAAACGCTGCGGATCCGCAGCAAAATCCGCACCGTGTGCACATACCCGAAGTCTGCAATGTCAGAATTCAGCTCTGCAGGTTCCAGTAGTCGTCACATGAACACTTCACTCATATGCGACTTTCATACTTGTGGTCCTGTGACAACGAGCTTCTTTTCCTGCTTCTCTCAGTTTTTCACTGAACATTGAGAGCATTAGGGAGAGGAGCTCGTGGGTACATGACTAAATGTGAAAATCGCATATATCCTTGGGGGGGAGGCGGGCACCAAAATGAATTCTTGCCCCGGGTGCCAGAAACCCTAGATACATCTCTGGCAACAGCCATTAATCTAAAAAGTCGATGAGGTAGTCAAAGCCTGTGTGGTTCTCCACAAATACATAATGGCTAAGGAGCGACCAAAAATTGAACTGGATGAACCAGTTGCAAACCCATTGCCAGATTACCAGCATCACCCGCTGCGGTCAACTGCTGAAGTTGGCCACATGTGGGACCAATTTGCTGCCTTTTTTGATTCTGATATTGGACCTGTGGCATGGCAGGACAATATTGTGTAAAATGTCCTGTTGGGTTTGGGTCTGTACCAGTTATGTTTTAAATGTTACTAATATTTGTTGTTAATAAACTACGTGTTTTGTTATCTTGACCGTGTCTCCTATGTATTTCCTCTACAAACCACTTAGGTTGTTAGTGGTAAGGTCGTTGACGTCATTGCGTCCTGATTCTGTTCTGCAGTATCTATTAGACGCAGACTGAAGAGACGATGGCTGTTTAATACAAAACAGATCTATACTCATCAAGTCAGGTGTCAGAAATAATGAATTCATGATGCACATATAACAGCCTCATGAATTCACTATTTCTGAAACATTGTCCAGGTGAGTATAGCTATGCCTTGTATGACCTCCATCGTCCCTTCACTTTGTGTGACATAGATTACGTACACATAAGAGAAAATGGAGGTTATACAACGCGGTTCTCTACTCACCAGGTCAGGTGTCCTAACTAATGAGTTTTTGGACACATGACCAGTTGAGTATAGTTCTGCTTTGTATTGCCGCCATTTTATCTTCAGTCTGCAACACTAGTCACAGAGTAAGCAGAAGGAAGAGATTATGGAGAAAATACAAGTAAAATTATTTTTGGCCACCTCATATCTCTATACCAAACACACACAAAGCTGCAGTGTTGTACTTGCTAACTACTGGAGCTATGAGGTGGCAAAAAAATAAAGCGTACGGCACATTGTTTTATTTGGCGCACGGTGTGTGTGTTGCCGGTGGCAAAATACACAATTAACCAAACATTTTTGGGGGCAAAAACCATTATTATTTTTACACCAAAAAAAAAAAAAATTAACTGCGCCTGCTTGGGGTAGAGTGCCGGAAACGGGGGGTATGTAGCTGTGAAGCTTGACTCACTGTGGACGACGCAGGGGTGGCAGGAGAAGGGGCAATTAAATTACTGGGGTCTGGCAGTTCGGGGATGGGGCTTGACAAATGAGAGGGCGGAGACACACTGGAAGGGTGAGACAAAGCAGACATTACAGACACATTGGGAGGTGAGGGGGGAGGGACAGCAATACTCTTCTGTTTCTTTTTGGCTTTCCCTTTTTGAGATCGGTGCTGCGGTACGGGGAGGCTTGTTGAGCTCATTTCTAGCGGCCTGGCCATGGTGGGCGACCTGTCAGGGTCCGTGTGCCGCTGCGTAGTTGTGGTGGTGGGGAAGGCCATTCCAGGGTCCGTGTGCCGCTGCTGCTGCATAGTTGTAGTGGTGGGGAAGGCCATGCCAGGGTCCGGCTGCTGCTGTTGCTGCTGCTGTATGGTGGTGGCAGTGGATGAGGTCCAAGCAGGAACAGCAGTTGTCATGGTGGTGGCGGTGGGCTGTCCAACAGCACTCGGTATGGTGGTGGTGCTGTAGTGGTGTCCGGCAGTGCTTGGAATGGAGGTGGCCGTGCAGTGGTATGCAGCAGAGGTCACATTGAGCTCAAGCGTGACAGTGTAGGCACAGGTGGATATGCCGCCACTGTCTGCTGAAAATACCGACTCTGCTGCATAGCCTGCACGTAAGCAGCATTGCAGGCCTGCATGACACTAAGCTGGAGATCAGGAGTAAGGTGTTCCGACATGCCCTGTTCAATTTGATTAAAAAAATGATGTGCTGGCCTCTGGAGGTCGGCTTTTACATGGTCAAGGCTTTTGGTGACCTCCTGGATACGTGTATTCATATGGCTAATGGCAGTATCCAGGCGGTCACCCAGCGCCTTGACTCCATTGTGAAAAACCGAGCTCAAGTGCAAAAACTCGGGCATGAGTGACCAGTCCGAGGCCCTCTGCCACTGCCGGGAAGAGCCCCCCAAAAAAGGGGCAGAGGCAGAGGACTGGGAAAGGGGAACACCTGATGGACCAGCTTCCTGATCTCCAGTTAGTGTGGCAGGCCCACTTGCTGCAGCGCTGCTGGATGGCTAGGACGGGTCCGTGGCTGTCTGATGAAGGACCGTTCCAGAACCAGGGTCAACAGTGCTGCTCCATGTGCTGTGAAAAAAAGAAAAAAAATTAATACCAAACATTAACAAAACGCCAACTCCTGTGGAATAGAAGCATACAGATTATGGCAATACAACACAACCTAATACAGCAAAAAATACTTGCGTTCTCTGGGCAAGGACCGGTCTCAAAAATGCCAGAATGCGGTGGTATTTATATTTTCGGATCCTTGCTCCAGAACCACTAGGAACACGGCTCTCTTGACGAAGGTCCTTGTTGAAGCGGTCCTTCATCGAACGCCAACGTGTTTTGACTTTGAGCACTATTGAAAAAAACAAAAAATAATGGTTAGACAATGGACTTTTGGCCGTGTTCACACAACTGTGTGTGATGAGAGAAACTCCTAAGAGTTTCTCTCATCACACACAGTTGTGTGATCCCGGCCAAGGTCTCTGCTGCATCACATTGCATTGCAATACTTACAAAATGCATTTCGGACCCGAGTTGGGGCGTTATCCTAGCCATCCCACATCGCTTTGGCCACCTCATTCCACAGCCCCCGAATCGTCACATTATCCGAGTGCTGCGGAACCTGGGTGTCCCACAACGGGACTCGCTCATGGACCAGGGAGATAAGGAGGTCATCTTCAATGAGGTCCTCATCCCGTTCTGGAACCTAAAAAATAAATAAAGATATTAATGTTGAAGACATTATCATAAAGAAAAGAAAGAAAACAGGCAGAGAAATGGCATGAATATTGAAAGTCAAGAAAAAAAAGGAGTCCAGAAGAAAAATGTATAGAAAGAGGAAAGTAAAGAAATGAAGATTCAAGAATAGTAAAGTGAGGATACAATAAACAGTCAGCCATGTATACTTACACGCCGCCTTGCCACCCAACCGTGTACCTTCTATCAAGAAGATCGTTGGGTACTGCCGGGACCAGCTGCTTGGAAAGCATCACCAAACCGCGCGCCGTAATTTTTGCCTGTAGGACATTATTGCAAGAGAGCTTGGCTGAGTAGATTACACAAGAAGGAAAACACACAGCAAGTCAGCAGGATCTAGGAGCAACATGGCAGATGTGACAACCTACATGGTGATCTGCAGCATGTGCTACATGTTCACAGATCGACCAGAAGAAGAATCAAATTTCACCTGTCAGAAGTGTAGACTAGTGGCCCTTTTAGAAGAAAAGGTGCGGGGTCTGGAAGAAAGAATAGCAACTTTGAAACTCATCAAAGAGAATGAAGACTTTCTAGACAGAACAGAAGCATCTCTACTGGTCACAGAAGGTGAAAAAAGTGTCAGAGAACCTCCAAAAGCAGATGAGTGGAAGCATGTGACCAAAAGAAGCAAGAAGACCATGGAGAAATCACCAACCACACAACTGAAGAACCGATATCAAATCTTTGTAGAGGATGAAGATGGCACACCTAAGGATGAAGCAATACCAGCAAGCAAAAATGAAAAGGGCACACAGCAACAAGTGACAGCAAAAAGTACAGCCAAGAAGCAACGAAGAGTGGTGGTGGTGGGAGACTCACTACTGAGAGGCACAGAAGCAGCCATCTGCAGACCGGACATAACTGCAAGAGAAGTATGCTGCCTTCCAGGTGCGATGATCAAGGATGTGACCGATAGGATACCAAAGCTCTTCAGCTCCAAGGACGTCCACCCATTTCTTCTGATACATGTTGGCACCAATGACACGGCAAGGAAGGACCTACCGACAATCTGCAAAGACTTTGAAGCGTTGGGGAAGAAAGTAAAGGAACTGGATGCACAGGTAGTTTTTTCTTCTATCCTTCCAGTAGACGGGCATGGCACCAGGAGATGGAACAGGATCCTTGATGCAAACAACTGGCTAAGACGATGGTGCAGACAACAAGGATTCGGATTCCTGGACAACGGTGTGAATTACTTGTACGATGGACTCCTCGCCAGGGATGGACTACACCTCAACAAACCTGGGAAACACACATTCGCCAGAAGACTCGCTACACTCATCAGGAGGGCGTTAAACTAGAAGAAGAGGGGACGGGAAGAAAAACAGACTTGAACAAAGAAGACCCAGGAAAACATACTCAGAAGGGAGGTAAGAACATTTCTAAAACAATCCACAGCGAGGAGATTGGAACAAAACAAAATCCTCTAAACTGCATGCTCGCAAACGCCAGAAGCCTGACAAACAAGATGGAAGAACTAGAAGCAGAAATATCTACAGGTAACTTTGACATAGTGGGAATAACCGAGACATGGTTAGATGAAAGCTATGACTGGGCAGTTAACTTACAGGGTTACAGTCTGTTTAGAAAGGATCATACAAATCGGAGAGGAGGAGGGGTTTGTCTCTATGTAAAGTCTTGTCTAAAGTCCACTTTAAGGGAGGATATTAGCGAAGGAAATGAGGATGTCGAGTCCATTTGGGTCGAAATTCATGGAGGGAAAAATGGTAACAAAATTCTCATTGGGGTCTGTTACAAACCCCCAAATATAACAGAAACCATGGAAAGTCTACTTCTAAAGCAGATAGATGAAGCTGCAACCCATAATGAGGTCCTGGTTATGGGGGACTTTAACTACCCGGATATTAACTGGGAAACAGAAACCTGTAAAACCCATAAAGGCAACAGGTTTCTGCTAATAACCAAGAAAAATTACCTTTCACAATTGGTGCAGAATCCAACCAGAGGAGCAGCACTTTTAGACCTAATACTATCTAATAGACCTGACAGAATAACAAATCTGCAGGTGGTTGGGCATCTAGGAAATAGCGACCACAATATTGTACAGTTTCACCTGTCTTTCACTAGGGGGACTTGTCAGGGAGTCACAAAAACACTGAACTTTAGGAAGGCAAAGTTTGACCAGCTTAGAGATGCCCTTAATCTGGTAGACTGGGACAATATCCTCAGAAATAAGAATACAGATAATAAATGGGAAATGTTTAAGAACATCCTAAATAGGCAGTGTAAGCGGTTTATACCTTGTGGGAATAAAAGGACTAGAAATAGGAAAAACCCAATGTGGCTAAACAAAGAAGTAAGACAGGCAATTAACAGTAAAAAGAAAGCATTTGCACTACTAAAGCAGGATGGCACCATTGAAGCTCTAAAAAACTATAGGGAGAAAAATACTTTATCTAAAAAACTAATTAAAGCTGCCAAAAAGGAAACAGAGAAGCACATTGCTAAGGAGAGTAAAACTAATCCCAAACTGTTCTTCAACTATATCAATAGTAAAAGAATAAAAACTGAAAATGTAGGCCCCTTAAAAAATAGTGAGGAAAGAATGGTTGTAGATGACGAGGAAAAAGCTAACATATTAAACACCTTCTTCTCCACGGTATTCACGGTGGAAAATGAAATGCTAGGTGAAATCCCAAGAAACAATGAAAACCCTATATTAAGGGTCACCATTCTAACCCAAGAAGAGGTGCGAAACCGGCTAAATAAGATTAAAATAGATAAATCTCCGGGTCCGGATGGCATACACCCATGAGTACTAAGAGAACTAAGTAATGTAATAGATAAACCATTATTTCTTATTTTTAGGGACTCTATAGCGACAGGGTCTGTTCCACAGGACTGGCGCATAGCAAATGTGGTGCCAATATTCAAAAAGGGCTCTAAAAGTGAACCTGGAAATTATAGGCCAGTAAGTCTAACCTCTATTGTTGGTAAAATATTTGAAGGGTTTCTGAGGGATGTTATTCTGGATTATCTCAATGAGAATAATTGTTTAACTCCATATCAGCATGGGTTTATGAGAAATCGCTCCTGTCAAACCAATCTAATCAGTTTTTATGAAGAGGTAAGCTATAGGCTGGACCACGGTGAGTCATTGGACGTGGTATATCTCGATTTTTCCAAAGCGTTTGATACCGTGCCGCACAAGAGGTTGGTACACAAAATGAGAATGCTTGGTCTGGGGGAAATTGTGTGTAAATGGGTTAGTAACTGGCTTAGTGATAGAAAGCAGAGGGTGGTTATAAATGGTATAGTCTCTAACTGGGTCGCTGTGACCAGTGGGGTACCACAGGGGTCAGTATTGGGACCTGTTCTCTTCAACATATTCATTAATGATCTGGTAGAAGGTTTACACAGTAAAATATCGATATTTGCAGATGATACAAAACTATGTAAAGCAGTTAATACAAGAGAAGATAGTATTCTGCTACAGATGGATCTGGATAAGTTGGAAACTTGGGCTGAAAGGTGGCAGATGAGTTTAACAATGATAAATGTAAGGTTATACACATGGGAAGAAGGAATCAATATCACCATTACACACTGAACGGGAAACCACTGGGTAAATCTGACAGGGAGAAGGACTTGGGGATCCTAGTTAATGATAAACTTACCTGGAGCAGCCAGTGCCAGGCAGCAGCTGCCAAGGCAAACAGGATCATGGGGTGCATTAAAAGAGGTCTGGATACACATGATGAGAGCATTATACTGCCTCTGTACAAATCCCTAGTTAGACCGTACATGGAGTACTGTGTCCAGTTTTGGGCACCGGTGCTCAGGAAGGATATAATGGAACTAGAGAGAGTACAAAGGAGGGCAACAAAATTAATAAAGGGGATGGGAGAACTACAATACCCAGATAGATTAGCGAAATTAGGATTATTTAGTCTAGAAAAAAGACGACTGAGGGGCGATCTAATAACCATGTATAAGTATATAAGGGGACAATACAAATATCTCGCTGAGGATCTGTTTATACCAAGGAAGGTGACGGGCACAAGGGGGCATTCTTTGCGTCTGGAGGAGAGAAGGTTTTTCCACCAACATAGAAGAGGATTCTTTACTGTTAGGGCAGTGAGAATCTGGAATTGCTTGCCTGAGGAGGTGGTGATGGCGAACTCAGTCGAGGGGTTCAAGAGAGGCCTGGATGTCTTCCTGGAGCAGAACAATATTGTATCCTACAATTATTAGGTTCTGTAGAAGGACGTAGATCTGGGGATTTATTATGATGGAATATAGGCTGAACTGGATAGACAAATGTCTTTTTTCGGCCTTACTAACTATGTTACTATGTTACTATGTTACCTTCTGCTCCTGCTCAGCCTCTGCCGCAGTGGAAGAAGTGCTCTATAAAAAGGGGGGAAAAATTGTCACATGTGTTCATGTGACAGTGAATACTTACCAATCTGAGGAGGTGAGTACTCACTTCACTGACATGTTCGGCTTGTGCAGGCCCAGGCCTTTGCTGCTCCTCCTCCTCAAAAGATGACATTCTGATGCATGCAGAAAGAATTGGCAGAAATTAGGACATATAGAGACAGAACATAGAAAATAAAGGCATTGGCTAGTGTATACTCACATTGTTCAGAGTCTTGTTTCCTCCAAGGTGCTTTCCTCTGTCTGGTCTGCTTCCCAGTCTGCTGTATAGTGACCTGCAAATGCCCACTCCCTCATATTATCAGTTTGTATGTGGGGGGTGGCTAATCAGTGTCTAGACATGTTTTCGTGTGGTGCAACGCATGCGTTCATAAACGCAAGCAAACGCATGTGCTTTCGGCGGGATGCGTTCACATAGACCCTAATGCGTTTTTTGCCGCATTCCTTCCGCTAACAACCGCATACGTTTCTAGGCGGCAAATTGACACCTCTAAAATGACATGTTGCGTTTACCGCGCCAAACCGCAGACAACGAAACAACGTCAAACGCGGCAAAACGCAACCGATCGCAGACATATGCGTCTCTAATGTTAAATATAGGAAAACACAACGCATGCGGATAATTGCGGAAGAAACGCTGCGGACACAACCGCAAATGTGAAACCAGCCTTAGTAAGGTATTTTATTAAACTTGGTCTATGAGAGAGGAGCCACAGCACCATTTTGATAGGAACAGTTGAGGTGACTCAGTACCAGTGATATTCTGCCACATTGCCTCAACAGTTAAAAGTATTTAGAACAAGTGTCAAAATATTGTCTTTATGTTTTATTTACTTAGCGATATTGGCATTCTTTAACTCGGTTGCAGCGGCTATTTATGCAAAAATAACAATTGGTAATGCAGTCACATTTCTTCACGTCAGTGGAAAATACTTACTATAGTGGTTAAATTCACAACTTGGTGCTGATAGTGGGTAGATTTAACACCATAACCCTACCTTCTGTATACAAATAACAAAAAACTGACTGCCACTTCTAAAGAGAAAAACTGGTGTACAGTATACAAGTGCAAAATAAGAGTAGCCATCGCTATATATAACAAACAAAGTTGTACTCTGTAGCACTATAGCATGTCAACTTGAAATATATGAAATTTGAATTGCATTACTGTAAGAAAAAAGGAGATGCTTAGCACATAGTTTGGCCAATTCATTAAGCATGCCTAGCTGCCGTCAATAAGGCAATCCCCTGTTGTTCTAATACGAATCCTTTCCTAGGCTGAAGCCTGCATTTATGGTAGTTGCTTGCTGCAAATTTCATATAATTCATGTTTACATTCTATAGCACTATGGAGTGCAAATTTATTTGTTATATATAGAGATGGCTACTCTTAGTTTGCACCCGTACACATCGGTTTTTCTGTTTTTAAGTGGATGCATTAACCAAATTGTGTGTGAAGCATCTCCATTTTTTGTTATTATCTAGAGCAGTAATGCAATTCAAATTTCATATACTTTGTGTTTATATGCTAGAGTACTACAGCAGAGGTCTCAAACTGCATTCCTCGAGGTCCGCAAACAGGTCATGTTTTCAGGTTTTCCTTCTATTGCATAGGTTATAATTTAATCACCTGCACAGAATGATTTCAGCACCTTGTGCAATGCTAAGGAAATCTTTCCGCATGGTTTGAGGACCTCGAGGAATGCAGTTTGAGACCACTGTGCTACAGAGTGCAAATTCATTTTTTACCACCTTCTATATACCAGTGTAACGGCTTTCATCTTACTCAGAAACCAAAATTGCATATTTACTCTTTTTTTAACTTTTCGAATCAAAATCCCACATTACAAAGATTTATTTTCTTGCTTGAGTATTGCCATGTATTTATTGCCTATTACTCTACTTTTTTAGGTATGGCACTTTTAGGGTTTGTGTGCCCTGTTGGAGTTGGGGTATACGTTAATTACAAATGGCCACAAAAAGCAAAACTTATTTCAAGGGTAAGTGCATTAGTTAGTGGGATACTACAGCTTTTTCTAGAATAATTTCTGATGGAGGTAAGTAAATGTCCAATTAAACATGCCAGTGTCAGTCCACAGTACTGCAAAAGAAGAGTAAATTTCACAAGCTATTTCCCCAATCTGGATTTCTTCTTTGCTTTACTTTTTTTGTCTTGTTGTTTTGCTCATGTCTATTCTTGAGTCCTTTTGCTGTCTGATATATTAATGCTAGATTAAAACCTAAAGCGTTTGTCCTTGCAATTTTTGTTGGAGTGGTTTTCCAAAAATAAGCTATACAAACTTGGTGGTTCATGCTACTGGGACCCCCAAATGATCAGCTCTAATTTGTGAGTGAAGCTAACAATCTTGACGCACTATGAGGCAGAAAATAAAGTTTTTACAGATATTTTTGGTATTTAATAGATTGTGTGATGGACAGACCAGTGGCTTCCTATAGAGTGAGCGAGATGCTCTCTGTAGGTTTGTCTAACTATGTCACTTTAGACTCTTACGTCCTGTTCTGTAAAGATCACTTTTCAATGAAGAGCTCATTATTATCACAGACAGCAATAAAAGCAGAAAATAAAGCGTGTCAGAAGACAAGAATATCAGAGAGTATGTTATCAGCCTATGAACATTAAGCTAGGTGAAAACATAGGTGTAAATACGAAAGAGGAGCGAACTGAAACCTACAAGAGTAGAGTGTAAGGAAGGCGATCATTTAATGGCACGAAGTGGTGATAACTACATGAATGTGTTTTTGTTTTTGACTAGGTTGGCTCTATTACTGGAGGACTCCTGATGCTTATTATAGGTACAGCCAGTGCGGTGCTATACAAAGGCTCCTGGAACACAGATATCTCCATCCTCACCATTGGCATCATCTATCCTCTACTTGGCTACATTTCAGGCTTCTGCTTAGCAGTTATTACACATCAGTCCTGGCAAAGGTTGGAAATACAGTTCTATAACCTTGTTCTTTTCATTCAACCCTCAAATCAATTATACGAGAAATTATTGGTCAGTTAGAACAATTGTGTATTGGGTCATCCCAACTCTCCCCTGCAGATGATGTTGGAGGAGTTAAAGATCCAGCAAGTCTAATTTTGAACTGCCGATTAGGGACATTACTGGGAAGGCGTTAGGCAAGGCATTTGTCCAAGACGTAGCCAACAGGGGGACGCTATCATGCAGCCTAATGATCCCTCAGCAAGCTAGGATGAAACACACGTTGGAGTGTAGGGCAGCGATAGCATTTTCACCATGAACCCGGGTTAGTAACTTCTTTTCATTACTTATTTTTTCATGATTCATATTTGCATATGTGATATTTATCCTTAATTATTTTTTAATTACAACTCTTATATTCCTATACCTTTCTTTAATGCACTTGCACCTTATATATAAATATATCTACTTATATTGCTGATATACGACCATGCAATGTATGGTTCATGGTGTTTATTTTCCTCTGCCTACAATTTTTAATATTGTGTGTTTTTTTTATTTTTGTCTTGTATATGTTTCTTTTATATTGTTTTGTCAAATTGGTGTCCTAACAATAAAGTAAATAGTCTGTTAATCATTTTGGGTGTATTTAATGATTATTCAAAGCAGTTTTTAGGTCTCATAGTTATTGGTCTACTTGAATTAGTGCTTCATTGCACCTCTCTATGTTTTTGATTAGGGCTATACTCCTTCTATTATAGGTTTCAGCCTAATGCCTCCCAGTTGGGGGCAATTCATCATCTCAGGGAGTGGGATTCAGCTATTCCCCAACCCAGTTGTCAAAGCAACAGACGGCTTGGTGAATATGTAAAACACTGGCTCTCTGCATTCAATTGTACTCGTAATTGATCATACTGCTGACATCACTACTGCATCACATAGCACAAGCATGGTGATAAAGAATGCGTTCTGATGGAGCTGAAGAAACAGGAGTTTTATTTGGAGGGAGGAAATATTTTGAGGGTAGAGTAAGGGAGTAGGTGTGAGTGGATAGCATGTGGGGAATAGTGTGAGGGGACAGTATAGGGGGAATAGTGTGAGGGGACAGAATAGGTGGATTAGTGTGAGGAAGAATAGTGTGAGGGGGCAGTATTATTGCGAAAAATATATGTGTACATTATAGGGTGAAAAAAGTGTGCAGGGACAGTCTGGGGTAGTAAAGGGACAGTACAGGTGTTAGACTGAAGGGACAGAGTAGGGGAAAATGTGTGAGAGGACACAGTATAGAGATTGGGTTGTGTGGTTGCAGTGAAAAAAGGGAGTACGAACAAGGGAACAGCATGCTCTGGGGGGTGCATGAAAAGGGGATACAGTATGGAGACTGGGCAGTATAGGTGGGGCACAGTGTGAGGGGACAGTGTGAACAGGGGGCCCACTATGGAAAGGGATCCACATGGTGGGGGAAGCTTAAGATATGGACAGTGTAGTAGTTATAGCTAATCAGAGTGAACAGTGTGGTGGTTATAGCTAATGAAGACGGACAGTATGGCAGTTATTGCCAGTAAGGGCAGGACAGTACATGTTATCGTGCATAAGGAGGACAGTGCAGCCATTATATTTCATAAAAGGGGAAGTTGTAGAGGCAGTATTTTATAGGAGAGGACAATGTGGGGACATGTACCATCAGAGGGACAGTGTGGGGTCATATTTTCTGCAGGGAGCACAGTGAGGGGCAATTATTTATTCATGAGCACAGTTTAGTGCAGATATTTGATTTTTTTAAGAAGCATTATAATGACTATTATTTTTAATGGCAACGTGAGGGTGTGTTGCAGGAGACTGCAGAAGAAGGAAGTCTGTAGAGATGAGCTGTGAATGTTAAAAGTCATTATAACATCTAATGAAATAGAAAAGAAGAGAACAAATCCAATCAGAGAAAATGTCACCTGCTTGTGTCTAATCAGTACTGTGATTTCTGTATGGTCTACAGTCTGATGATGGCTGTTAAGAACAACTCCCAGCATCTTCTTACCATTGATATATTGGGAAATTTAATATGCAAATTGCCTCTTCAGAGAAAAAGAGGACTTAAACTTTATAGCGCCACCTGTTGGAAGTAGTGATCCTACAAGTCAGAATCAACCCGTTAACGAGTCGTGCAATAAAAGCCAAATCAGTATCTCAATTCGCAGACACAGTGTTTCAGGCTGTTGGCCTTCATCAGTGCAAAGCATGAGAACTAATTTGGCTAGATGAGAGGCTCTGGACTGGGGCCTAAGGGGCAACGTTTCTCCTTATGGAGAGTGACATACTCATTAAAGGGTTGTGACTTGTAGGATCGCTACTTCCAACGGGCGGCGCTATAGAGTTTAAGTCCTCTTTTTCTCTGAAGAGGCAATTACCATATTAAATTTCCCAGAGGAGCATTGCACGGTGAATAAGCCTCCTTACCTTGACAAGCCAGAGTTGGTATGTCACTCTCCATAAGGAGAAACGTTACCATTGATATAGACATACCAGGAATTGTAGGTTCATGCAATACAATATATAGAGCTTGGTGTTTTGTTCATGTACTGATGTGGGTACTGGTGACCTGATAATGGTTCTTGTGATGTTTTCCTGCATTAATAGTGATTCTGATTATGTATTTCTTTACGGTTAATGATTCTGGTGATGTATCTCAGTACTTTGTGTGGATCACGTGATGTATTCATGTACTGTTATTTGTTCTGATCATGTATACATGTAACAATCCATAACTTTTCAAATAATGTGATACATAGTTATCTTAGAGTGGTTGGCCAAATTTTTCACAAAAGTGTGCAGCCACTCTGTGTATCTCTAGACTTGCAAACCCTCACAGTTCGCCCAATGTGTGCTGTAAGGATTCTTCAGTCCAGGCGGATAGAGTGAGTTTTCAAGTTACTGCAAGTATGCGATATGCATACTTCTTGCCACATTCTGACTAGATGTACATGGCCACACTAAATATAAGTGAATTGAGCAGTCACTAATGTCTATTTGAAATGTAGTCAGGAGTACGCATATTGCGTACTTCTAGTCTCATGATCACTTCCAGCACCAGAGAATTCTCACATCGCACGCTATGCGTGGTGCGAGTTTTCACAAGTCTGCAGTCATACAGAGTGACTACAGACTTTCATGATAAACCTGGACTACCCCTTTAATGAAGTTTTGTGCTGTCCAACAAGTTAAGGATTATTATATCTATGTCTATGTTAAGATAATTAATTATAAAATTAACTGTAACATGTCAAACCCTAACAGTGTGTTATATATTCACTGTCCAGGATTCAAATCGGCTTGCCAGTTCTAGTGGTCAACACATGATCACTCATATGTGATTTTCATTCTTACAGTCATGTGCCAAAAAGCTTCTCTTCCTGCTTCTCTTCATGTAAGGGATATAGTTATAAAATAATTAAGAAGAGCAGCTAATCAGCATGTGACAGTGTGTATGCGAATCACATATGAGCAATCACATTATGACTGCTCAAACAGCTTAAAGGGAACCTGTCACCTGAATTTGGCAGGATAGGTTTGTGGTCATATGGGCGGAGTTTTCGGGTGTTTGATTCACCCTTTCCTTACCCGCTGGCTGCATGCTGGCCGCAATATTGCGTTGAAGTTCATGCTGTGTCCTCCGTAGTACACGCTTGCGCAATGCAAGATACACAGTATCATGGTCCTTAGGCTGGCGGTACATGACTGTCGGTCAGGCCTCTCTGTCACGTGTCAGAAGGGCTAACTCGGCCTGTATGGTAGAGGTCAGGGGTACATGCACAGCATGCTCTTTAGTCTCTCTACCCAATCCTCCAGTGATACAGTGCTTCTCATGAACTTCAGAAGATTGCTGAGCATAGCCCCCAGGGATATTTTTCCCCTGATGCACTCTGTCACAAACTGGTCCACCATCTTGTGTGTATGTACGGTATATGTTTGTATGTATGTACGGTACATGTATGTACAGTGTATGCATGTATAGTGTATGTATGTACTGTGTATGTGTAGATGTATGTGTGATCACTGGGGATTTGACCACTGGGCCCCCCAGAGATTCTGAGAACAGGGGTCTACAATCTTGTCCTGAATGGAGCAGAGTTGTACATGCTTGGCCTCTGCTCTATTCATTATTTATATAGCTGCTGAGATCTGCGCTCGGCTATTTTCATCAGTTCCATAGACAATGAATAGAGCAGATACCGGATGATTCAGATACCAGACATATAATGTAACATAATATATACATGGTTGCATTCTGGCAGTAATCACGTATCCACGAGTATGTGCTTTGCACACTTGCTGTCATGTGACACATCAGCAGTGTTATATTCACTGACATTGCTGACACTAGTTGTCACATGACTGCACTGGAACCAGAAAAACCGAATTCTAACGGATATATATTTATTACACATACAGTATATATATCTCCATCTCAGTGAAAAAATAGAACTATATATTTTTTTTAGAGGTGTGGAGGGCCCAAATTGAACTTTTGCTATGGTGTGAACTCTATGTAGACCCCTGCATGCAGGGCAGTAATAATGAGGGCAATCTGGCTTGTTTCTCAGAGCCCGAGCCTCTGGGGGTCCCATGGCCAGATTGCCCTCATCATAAGCAGCATACTGGGGAAGGATGGGGGCCCAGACACATTTCTTGCACAGGGACCCCAAGCTGTTAGTATGCGCCCCTTCATTATATTATAAATAAGACACTTTATATGAAGCACCTCTGATATTAGAACTTATTGGTGTACTGATAATGACAATAGATCATGTGGCCCCTTTTGGGCCTGCAAGATGGGAAAGCCTGGCCCTCCCCCAGTGTCTTGATTTCGAGGGTGTTTACATACTTAGGGGCTGCAGGTGCCATCATACTGTGTAAAGTGGGATGTTTGATAAATCATAATTTATGGGGGCATCATGCTTTAGTGGGAGGGCTGTGGGGGTATCATACTTTTCTGGGTGGGATTTAGGGTCATCAAACTATGTTTTGGAACATCATTCTGAATCGGACTGATTGTGGGGCACAATACTATGTGTGAGGAGCCTTTGGGTCATCATTCTGTGTGTGGGGACTGTTGGGGCATGATATTGTGTGTGAGAAGCTTTGGGGGCCATGACCCTGTGGACTGGCTGTGGGTGCATCACAGTATGTAGGTTAACTGTGGGAGAACCATACTGAATGACTATAAGGCCATTATACAGTGCTGGGGGCACTATGGGAGCTATCATATTGTGTGTGGAGGACTATGTATGTGCTGCGAAAAAGCATCTTAGGGGCACCATACAGTGGGTGGTGAACTTTGGGGCCATGGGGGCGCTGTGGGAGCATCATACTGTGGGGAATCACACTACGTGAGGGAACTGTGAGAATATCATACTGTGTGTGGAGGACTGCCTGAAAGCATCATACTGTTGGTGCATCATACTATGTTGAGTCACTGGGAACCTCATATTATATATAGAGGATCTGTGTGGACACTATACTGTGTGGGGGCACAGTGGGAGCATCATACATTGTTGAAGACTGTGGAAGCATTATTCGGTGCCCCCATGGCAGCATCATACTGGAAGCTTTATATGGTGTATAGCGGGGACAAATTGTGTGGGGGAATTTGGGGGAAAATCAGACTCTGAGTATCGCAGTGTGAAAGAATACTAAGAGTCTTCAGTAATGACAAAATTGCTGTTTAAGTGCCACAATCCGTAAGTTTTGAGGTAAGCCTATGTCTGTGCCATGACCCCTTTATTTTTTTTTTTAGGGCTGGGGCCTCATGATTTCCATGTAAGCCCCTGATAATAACCACAGGAAATGTATGGAGTAAACCATTGCTTCAAGTATTCTTTCTTTCCATTTCCAGATGCAGAACAATTGCTCTAGAGACGGGAGCCCAGAATACTCAGATGTGTTTTACTGTTCTTCAGTTGTCCTTTAAACCTCAGCAACTTGTTGAGATGTTCACCTTTCCACTGATATATGCATCTTTCCAGTTTCTTAATGGAATGCTCCTTGTAGCTGGTAAGAGATCATTATGTTGGCTCACATTAAAAACTAACAGAAACACAATTAATATTTTCTCAGAATACCCATTTAAAGAGGTCCTTTCACTGAATATTTTAATTTAAACTGAACACCTCCTAATGAACCTGCACCACCGATTCTGAAACAGTTTTTCAGTTTCTTCTCTGATTCTCCATTCCAAAGTTATGCGCCTGGTAATAAGGATTATTATTATTATTATAGCGCCATTTATTCCATGGCGCTTTACATGTGAGGCGGGTATACATAATAAAAACACGTACAATAATCTTGAACAATACAAGTCACAACTGGTACAGGAGGAGAGAAGACCCTGCCCGCGAGGGCTCACAATCTACAAGATGCAGATTTTTCCTTCAACACAGAATTTTGTTAACGCAGCCATATGTTGATTGGCTACCATCGGAGGACACATGGGAAAAACTCCCAGGGAAATTTTGTGGCATACACCTACTGGGTTCAAGGAAGAAGAAAAAATGTTCCAGAATCAGTGGAGCAGTATGATTGGGATGACATACTCTGTTCAAATTGAAATCCCGTAAATGGTCCTAATTAAAATAATTTGGGTTAGGTCTGTGGCCAAGAGTCACATTGGTAAAGATTTTATTGGTTTCTGTTTAATTTTCTTTTTTTTGTTCTATGCATAGTGTTCCCCAGATTGTCAGATTTTCATCTGAATACAAAATCCATTCTTCCTTTTTTCAAACAGCAACATTGATTCCGTACCATGTGCAAGAGAATGGGACTTACTATGATAACCCTGACAACGTTCACGAGAGGCCTATTTTACTGACTTTTATTTGTATTAAATCAAGTTTATTTCCTTTATATTATTTTACCAGCAACATATTCCACAGCTCAGTACACAGTATATATTACCTCACATTGTCTACATTCCATTCTAATGACTAAGTTACCATAGATCTTCTTCTGGACACCGAATTAGACCAAGGCCATATACCGTAGTCGTATTGATAAGCGACCCCTAATGGAGCACTAGACAAGTCTCAGGGACCAAGCAGCTAGTGCACCAGCCCTCCTACATAACACATTATTCCATTCCAAAAGCCAGTTTTTATCTCTCATTATTAGGGTACATGCACACAACAGCTTTTTCAAGAAAGCCAAAAACATTCATTTTTCAAGCGCTAGACACTTAGTGAAACTCTCCTTTTCTCTGGCGTTTTGTAAACCTGAAGCAGTTTTTTTTTTTAATTTTTTGCTCGTTTCCCAAGAACATTTCAATGGTTTTGACTGCTGAAAGTTTTTGAAACAAACAAAATTGCTGACAAAATGCTCAAAAAGATGAGCGGGCATTGACTTATATCGTCAGCTCAGGAATGGTAAGCTCACTACTTTTAGCTGCTTAGTATCTTTCAAACCCTGAAGTGGTTAAAAGACTCTCAAAAGCCAGAACATATGAACAGAAAGTTATTTTACATAGAAATGCATATATTCATTCCTTCAAATGTTTTAAGTAGGGTTTCAAAGAAGAACTGCTCCAAACGCCAAGTGAACATACTGTACCTTCATGGTGCTTGACTTTTTAGTTTTCTTCTCCCAATACCCATTTCTTCTTTTTGCATGGCTCCCTGCTCTCTTATTTTATCTAAAGTTCTGAATTGTATGGGTGATGTGTGGTATGGTCACTCTTACTAATGCTTTACTGATCAGCTTTAGGCTGCAGGCTGGGGTATGAAAAATCATCCAAGTTTCATCCAGAAAACTTGGACGGTTGTTTTCTAATTTACATCCGATTTTTATTCGTGTGTCTGGTTTTTATGTCCATGTGTGATCCATTTTTAATCATCTACACTAAAAAATGTACTTGGATCAAATACAGTGTGCTAGATTTATAAAAGAAATGTATCCGTAAAAATCAGATGCCACTTGGATGTGCCATGTGGAGTCCATATGTTTTTTATGTACCCATAGACTTGAATTCTGCGATATTTTTCTGAGTCAGACCGAGAAAAATAACATGGGTCAGTGTGCTGTGTGCTAACAAATCAAAAATCTGATGGCACATGTCTGCATTAGCTCTTAAAGGGAGTTTCCATTTTTCATATTTTTTTTAAAGCCTACCAGCTTGCTCATTTAAAAAAAACAGAGCTTTACTTACCAACCCCTGCTTCACTGCAGGCTCTCCACTGCTGCTCTAGGGGACTGTTTAGAGCAGGGATGGAGAACCTCCTGCCCACTGGTGATTAACTTCTCTACGGCCCCCTGCAGATTCTCAGTAACCGAAGTGCTCAGGCTGGCAACTGCATTTTGACAGCCCTTAAATTTATTACTGGGTGAGCACACGCACACAATGTTCACTACAGAACGCTGTGGCGCGTGTAATGGAATGTACTCTGTGAGCGGAGTTAGCGTGGAATGCACTTCTGTCCCACAGAAGAGAGCAGCAGAGCCTCCAGTCCAATGCCTAAAGCCATGCGTAGGCCTGGGCTTGGTGTCTCCAGTCATATGTATGCCCCAGCCTCGGTGTCTTCAGTCATGTGTAATCCCCAGCACTAGTGACTCCTGTCATGTGTATGCCTCAGCTTCCCCTGGTAAGTCTATGCTTCAGACTCGGTGTCTCCAGTCATATGTATGCCCAAGCCTCGGTGTCACCAGTCACGTGTATGACTCAGCACCAGTGTCTCCTGTCATGTGTATGCCTCAGCACCAGTGTCTCCTGTCATGTGTATGCCCAAGCCCCAATATCTCCTGTCATATATATACCCCAGCTTCCCCTGGTAAGTCTATGCTCCAGCCCCGGTGTCTCCGGTCATATCTATGCCCCAATTCTGGTGTCTTCTGTCATGTCTATGCCCCAGCCTCGGTGTGCTTTGTGATCCTTATGCTGTTTTGTCAGCGCCTGCTGTGTGATGTATACTGCAGATCTATAAATGTAATGTGAGCAGTGATGGATTTCCCACAACTATACATGCAGCACAATATACATGTGTTCGGTACGAATTACTGCTGCAAAGTCTTTGCAAAACTTATCACAGAGTCTCCTGCTCTCGAGACTGATGTAAACCTGGAAAAGTAGTTAAAGGGAACCTGTCATTAGTTTTATGAAATAGCAGCTAAAAATATCACCTTACTCAACATCTGCTATGCATTCCCTAAATCCTTATAGAACCCCCCCGACTCCCCTTGTATACTCCCAAAAATCTTTTTTAATTTCTCCAGCGCTGTATGGTAAGCTTATCAGTCCGGTCCGATGGGTGTGATTTCGGGCCTCTGCATCCCTCCTCCCGACTTCTGCTCGCCGTCCTTCTGACATGGAAACGATCCACACTGCTTGCTCGAAATATTGCATTTTTTGCCTGTGCATGAGCTGGAGGTACATGTGCCAGCGCATGACACTTCTGTTTTTCGGCTTTGCCCATAGTTGGAAAAAGCAACTGCGCAAGTGCGAAACGCTATATTTCTGAGCAGGCACGAGATGTCATACAGCGATGTGGATGACGCAAGAGGTGTCATTCATGAAGTAGGACGGCTACAAGTGGTACAACCTCAAATGATAATATTTACGGTATATGTCCAAAACCTTTCTGTGTAGTAAAGCTATGATTGCTTTCATTTCAGCCTACCAGTTATATAAGAGAAATTTCAGTTCCAGAAGTAATGAAACCTTTGTCAACCATTTAGAAGGTCACATTATAATGAATGATATAATCAATGGGAACTGCAATTTCAACTCTGACTGTGCCAGAGAACCAGATAGAAGCACCAGTGACACCATTTTCCCGACTGGGGCAACTTTTTGTAATATCTACAATCTCCAAGGACACCGTTCTATGACTTATTATGCAGGTTGCTAAGATATTAGAAGATTGTTTCTTTTAGGAGAGAGTTACATTTAGTGATGTGTTCTGTATCATAGCATGTTATTTAGCTATGTCGCCATGATAATGTAATTATGGATTATTATGGTTTCATCAAAAATTGACTTTTCCTAATAGGCTTTAATACGATTTGTATCTATGGCTAATAAATATCTTAAAATGACTTGTTGTAAGGTTCACTACATTTTAGCGATATGTGCTTTTTCTAACTATGCTGTTATAGATATTGGAAGGCAAAAAAACTAGAAAATTGGGGTCAGCGCGCTACCCTAATTAAGGATGATTAACTAGGCCAGTTCAGACAATGACAAATTTAAATGAACCTGAGTGTTCCGGTATATATAAAGGTTAACGCATTAGCAATAAGCCACCAGTGATGGTAAGCATGTACCAGTGTGACATATAATCCCATTAAAACTTTAAAGATGATTAGCAACTATTTTATAAAAAACTTTAAAGTTTTAATGGGATTATATGTCACACAGTTTATGATTCTTCCCTTTTCGTATTATATATTCTTTTAAGCATGTACCAGGAAGGAAATATAAAATAATGAATAACAAATAAACACTTGCTATAAGTCACTGGCAGAAGTGGTCATATAACCAGACAAGTGATTGAATAGCCAATAAATGTCAAAAAGATGGTACCAATTAGAAAAAAATGTGGCGAGCACTTACTGATATTGTATTGCTGCAGTGTCAGTACCGTGTCTGTTGCGACGCGGTGGTTTGCCGGAAGAAGGAGACAAATTAGCCTCCGTGCATCCAGAGCTAGAGATAGGAGCGGCGGCGTGGGGCGGCAGAGCTGTGGGGAGCGTCCTCCCCTGTGGGGAGCGTCCTCCCCTGTGGGGAGCGTCCTCCCCTGTTAGTGCCTAGCCGCCACGCGCACCAGAGAAACTGGCAAGCGGCGTGTCTCGGTCAAAGGCGCCGCTAAACTGAAGCGGTGTGTGAGGGGGCGTGGTCTGGGTGACATCACCTAGAGCTGGAGGGAAAGAGCAGGAGACGGATGCCGAGCAGGACCTATTGCCTACGCGTTTCGAAGGTCACCAGACCTTCTTCATCAGGACTAAAGGTCCCGGCTGTCTGCTGCTCTGTATATAAAGAAAAAGCCCCGCCCACCGCTGACAGAAAAAATGTATATGTATATGTGTGCCGTAAAGGACCCCCGGGGAAAAGCTAGGGAACCGCCTCAAAACTGATTATAAATAAGCAAGCTACCTAGTCTCATGATCAAAAATGCACCCTTAGGCCAGAAGTGAGCATAATTGTATTCCAATGTGTCATTTAAAACAAACATATAAAATACATGAAACTACAAAAAACTTTTATTAAGTTAAAAAGGAATATTGTTAAAACCTATTTTAATTAAAATTTGAGTATTTATATATCTATAAAAATGTGAAACCATACTTATGATAAAAGAATGACCCAAAGGTACCGAGGGCCACCCAAAAAGAAAGAGGGAGGAGTGAAAGAAAGGAGGGAGAATTACAGGGAAAAGGTACACAACTGTAAGTTGTGGGGCAAGTAAAAGGCTTAAAAATTAAAATTAATAATTTATTCATCAAAATATATAGAACTGGAATATTACTTAAAGGCGTATAACTCTAACTCATGGTTCAAACCCCTAGGGGCTAAACTGTCCAGCATAAAAATCCACCTGGATTCGGTGTGTGACATTAATTTAATATAGTCACCTCCCCTCCAATTCTTGTGTACTACCTGAATCCCACAGAATGTTAGCCCCTTTGAGGATCTACCGTGGTGCTCCCTAAAATGTCTCGAGAGGGGATGGCCAGCAAAGCCTTTTTCTATATTATTAAGATGTTCTTTCAGTCGATCCCTAAGTTTGCGCTTAGTGTGGCCTACATAAATTTTATTGCAAGGGCATTTAATTAAGTATATCACTCCTGATGACCAACACGATATAGTCTTTAATACTAAATTCCTGCGTGCTGTTAGAGTTATAAAATTTAAGTTGTCTCGTTTTCTTAAAATTTGTATGTACACAACAGGAGCAAGTGCCGCATGGTGTAAAGCCTGGACCATCTGAGTGTGCTCGGGAAAACACGAGCAACGAGTACGCTCGCTCATCACTAGTCACCACGCACTTTGCTGTGAAAGCTTCTGTAATCACTCCCCTGTATATTGACAGCATGGTCTGCACACATATGATGTCAAGCAGGCTGTCAATCAAAGTGCTGAGAGGGAATAGGCTGGCGGCTAAGTATCTAAAAAAAATACAAAGATTTAGGCATAGCCCATCTATCTCCATACTGGCCACTGGCAGACACTATATATACCGCTTTTCAACTATGAATATGGACAACTTACCGCTACACATGAACAGACTCATCTCCACCAAGAACAAGGAATTGTATCCCTTTTCAGTTTTTTTCAGCAATCACCCGATGAACAATTGCTGCCAAGAACATGATGTTCTATGCACGTATACCTGATCTGTGGTTGTCTGAAGCCCGCAATGCAGGAAGGTAAATGGGCCCTTACTTACAGCATTATAGAGATTGCCATCATTCACATAAGTCCTTGTGACCAAAGGGGCATGAATGTAATAATTCTCAATTATAGTGTGCCAATTAACCTATTATATTTTTGGAGTACGGGAGGAAACCCACACAAGCAAATTCAATGCAAGTGTGGCCTTTTGTCGGATTGACATCCAGACCGCCAATGCTGCTGACCACTGAGCCACCAGGATGGTATTGTCCATGTCTCAGCAGCTGGCAGCCTGGTAGAGGCTGAGGCAGTGATAAAATGCAGAGGAAACCACACAGTTTTATATATACATTTTAATGTGCATGGTTTATTTACAAGGTAGAGAAAGAGCGTGCCAATTTATACAGCTGGGCACAGGGTAGCTTTATTTAATTTTGTAAAAGTATATAAATAGTACATAAAACTCTATGAAATGTATGCAATAATTACAATAAACTTACTATTCTGGGTTTGTAGAAACACATATTTCCGCCTTTTTAAATACTGTTTTAACCCCTTAGTGACCGGGCCAATTTTTAAAAAAATCTGACCAGTATCAATTTATGTGGTAATAACTCTGGAAAGCTACAACATATTCCATTTGTTTGGAGATTCTTTCTTTCAAGACACATTATACTTTATGATAATGGTAAATTTAGTTTGATAAATCTGTGTAAGCATGGATAAAAAGCAATGTCTGACTTTCATTTGTTCATTTTCATAGATTTTGTGTTTATTTTTTAAAAATATCAAATGTGACAAAAATGCAAAAAAAAAAATAAAAATGCAATTTTCAAACCTTGAATGATTATACCATTAACCCAGATAGTGATCACATAGCAAAACATTAATAAATAACATTTCCCTCATGTCGGCTTTACATCAGCACCATTTGTAAAATGATATTTTATTTTGGTAGCATTTTTGGAGCTTTTAAAATGTAGCAGTAAGTTTTCATTTTTCCAAGGAAATTTACAAAATTATTTTTTGAAGGACCTATCCAGGTCTGAAGTGACTTTGCGGGTCCTATATATTGGAAAAATCCCAACAGCGATACCATTTTAAAAACAGCACCCCCCGACATATTGAAAACTGCTGTCAGGTAGATTATTAACCCTTCAGGTGAATTTCAGGAATTAATGCAAAATAGCATGATAGGAATGAGAAAGTGTATTTTTGCCACCTAAAAGTCGCTAACTTCTGAATAGGCCACTGTAGCCGGGAGACTATAAGGCCAGTATTTGGCCATGAATTGCCATGACAAACATCAGGACCACACAATCATGATCTCAGGATGTCAATGGGGATAAAGAGGGAAAAGCCACAGTCTTAACCATTTATATGATGTAGTCAATATTGACAGCAGCATCTAAGGGGTTAAACAGATATGGACGGTGCCAAAACTGATCGTTGCTGATGCAGCAAGTAGTCAGCTATAGTGTACAGCCGACAGCTGCTGGATTGTCTCCTGTATGGGAATGCTAGTCTCTTATATCTCAGGTCAGTAAAAAGAAGTATTGGCGGTCATTGAGAGGTTAAGGTGTCATCTACAAAACTAACCTTTTCATTGTGAAAATATTTGGAAAAAAAGTTATCTGCAAACATAAAAGCGTACCATGCTAAGAACCATGTATACTATAGGAACAAGTGTCTGTTTATTAAAATACTGTCTTTATAAACCCTTCCAACCCAAACAAAATAAAACAGCAGTATAAACAACTGCTCTTGGCATCCACTGGAGCTGATACCAAATGAGCATGGTATAAGTAAGCTACTAAAATGCAGCTCTTGTTTATTATTTACTGGCCCTTTAAGTACAGACCATATCTACATGTAGAGAGTTATCACTGGTCCATTACTGGTTCTCTTCTGCCTGCAGTCTTTTCAGGACATACAGGATGACTTGATAACAGAACATGTATTGCTCCTAAAATGAAGAGAACAGCTGTTAGTTGCATTGCACTAAGATGTATGTAAATTCGTATTACACTGGAATGTGGATGAGTATAAAAGACATTTTAAAAAGGTGCAAACATTTTTCTACTTTTGGCGTTTTCGCAATAGTTTGAAGCAGCTCTGCCAAAATGGACAAAGTTGGGAAGGAGCTGGGGCAGGACAGGGCAAAGCTACACGCGCCCGTCAAATTCAGCAAACGTTTAATATGCCAGAAATGCTACTGCATTCTGGGACTGTGGTAGCATTTCTCGCAAGACGTCACTGAGAAGATGCACCGAATTCAATAAGCGGCATGCACCTCTTAATGAATTTGGGGCATCGTATTCCAGTGAGCTCTTCATTCAGACTGGTGTATGCAAAGCCAGTCTTAATTAATGGGCCCCAAGACTATTTCAAAGTTTCTAATATGTTATTTACCTCTGTCTGGATCATCCCATGTCTCTGAAGCCTCATTGTTCGCACCAAATCTGAGATACTGAACTGGGGAACCAAAAAGTATAGAATTTACAAATCAAAATATTACAATGTAAAAGCAGGCAAGAAAGCAAGCTACATTATCTTAATCCTTTGAAAAATATAGAAAACCAAGAATAACTATTTTAGTTTTATAGGCATTTAGCCACTTTCTTATAACTAGATTTAAATTAACATATGATGTAAAGATTATTAATATATTCATATTTAAATGCTGCCAAGTTTCCATCTTCTGTTGCTGTACCAGTTATTACTAGCTTACATATCGCTGTTTATCTATTCAAAGTAGTAACTAGCAAAACTGTGGCCCTGTGTGACCTTCTGTCCTTTTGTTTCTTCTGCACATGTCCACAATTCCCTGTTCAGCAAATATGGAACGACTAGCAGGGAACATAGGACGACTAGCAGGGAACAAGGGACGACTAGCAGGGAACAAGGGACGACTAGCAGGGAACAAGGGACGACTAGCAGGGAACAAGGGACGACTAGCAGGGAACACGGGACGACTAGTAGGGAACACGGGACGACTAGCAGGGAACAAGGGACGACTAGCAGGGAACAAGGGACGACTAGCAGGGAACACGGGACGACTAGTAGGGAACACGGGACGACTAGCAGGGAACACGGGACGACTAGCAGGGAACACGGGACAACTAGCAGGGAACACGGGACGACTAGCAGGGAACACGGGACGACTAGCAGGGAACACGGGACGACTAGCAGGGAACACGGGACGACTAGCAGGGAACACGGGACGACTAGCAGGGAACACGGGACGACTAGCAGGGAACAAGGGACGACTAGCAGGGAATATGGGACGACTAGCAGGGAACAAGGGACGACTAGCAGGGAACAAGGGACGACTAGCAGGGAACACGGGACGACTAGTAGGGAACACGGGACGACTAGCAGGGAACACGGGACGACTAGCAGGGAACACGGGACAACTAGCAGGGAACACGGGACGACTAGCAGGGAACACGGGACGACTAGCAGGGAACACGGGACGACTAGCAGGGAACACGGGACGACTAGCAGGGAACACGGGACGACTAGCAGGGAACAAGGGACGACTAGCAGGGAATATGGGACAGTCATACCAAAGGACAGATGCCTGCATAGAGCCATGGATGTGTGATCAAGGGCATGATGGACATGAAGAAACACAGCACTAGTTATAGGAGAGAAGGCAACAAGGTACAGAAAATTCATCAAAATAAGAGTTTATTATTAATCTTTCCAGCTTTACATCCACCGCTTTACATAACCAAAAACCGGTCACAATCTTAGGAGTTCTACATCGCAGAAAAATCGAAGAAAACAGAACTCCTTAATGTATTAAGTACAAGCCAATCTTTATTGAATGAATACATAAAATAATTAAAAATACATAAAAAAGAGATTCTGCAGAGAAAAATAAGGTGTTTTTTTGGGCATGTTCAGCACATATTTATAATGAAATAGTTAAGGCACAATGTTATTGTATAGCGCGTATGACCATAGAAAACATATAGCATAAATCATAGGCACATGTATGACCAAGATGTATAAGGATGTCATTTCCTGTAACAAGATGAAATATAAAATACACATGTACAGTACAGACCAAAAGTTTGGACACACCTCATTTAAAGATTTTTCTGTATTTTCAGGACTATGAAAATTGTACATTCACACTGAAGGCATCAAAACTATGAATTAACACATGTGGAATTATATACTTAACAAAAAAGTGTGAAACAACTGAAAATATGTCTTATATTCTAGGTTCTTCAAAGTAGCCACCTTTTGCTTTGCACACTCTTGGCATTCTCTTGATGAGCTTCAAGAGGTAGTCACCGGGAATGGTCTTCCAACAATCTTGAAGGAGTTCCCAGAGATGCTTAGCACTTATTGGCCCTTTTGCCTTCACTCTGCAGTCCAGCTCACCCCAAACCATCTCGATTGGGTTCAGGTCTGGTGACTGTGGAGGCCAGGTCATCTGGCGTAGCACCCCATCACTCTCCTTCTTGGTCAAATAGCCCTTACACAGCCTGGAGGTGTGTTTGGGTTCATTGTCCTGTTGAAAAATAAATGATGGTCCAAATAAACGCAAACCGCATGGAATAGCATGCCGCTGCAAGATGCTGTGGTAGCCATGCTGGTTCAGTATGCCTTCAATCTTGAATAATTCCCCAACAGTGTCACCAGCAAAGCACCCCCACACCATCACACCTCCTCCTCCATGCTTCACGGTGGGAACCAGGCATGTAGAGTCCATCCGTTCAGCTTTTCTGCGTCGCACAAAGACACGGTGGTTGGAACCAAAGATCTCAAATTTGGACTCATCAGACCAAAGCACAGATTTCCACTGGTCTAATGTCCATTCCTTGTGTTCTTTAACCCAAACAAGTCTCTTCTGCTTGTTGCCTGTCCTTAGCAGTGGTTTCCTAGCAGCTATTTTACCATGAAGGCCTGCTGCACAAAGTCTCCTCTTAATAGTTGTTGAAGAGATGTGTCTGCTGCTAGAACTCTGTGTGGCATTGACCTAGTCTCTAATCTGAGCTGCTGTTAACCTGCGATTTCTGAGGCTGGTGGCTCGGATAAACTTATCCTCAGAAGCAGAGGTGACTCTTGGTCTTCCTTTCCTGGAGCGGTCCTCATGTGAGCCAGTTCTTTGTAGCGCTTGATGGTTTTTGCCACTGCACTTGGGGACACTTTAAATTTTTCGGACTGACTGACCTTCATCTCTTAACCCCTTTCTGCCATTGGACGTACTATTCTGTCCATGTGGGGTGGGCCCTAATTCCCAAGGACGGAATAGTACGTCCAGAGCGGGGGGAGCGTGGGCGATCACGGCCGGGTGTCAACTGCCTAGCGCAGCTGACATCTGGCAATATGTGCCAGGAGCGGTCACAGACCGCGGCCCCGGCACATTAACCCCCGGCATACCGCGATCAAACATGATCGCGGTTTACTGGCGGTACAGGGAAGCATCGCTCAGGGAGGGGGCTCCCTGCGGGCTTCCCTGAGACCCCCGCAGCAACGCGATGTGATCGCGTTGCTGCGAGGGTCTCTTACCTCCCATCCCTGCAGCAGGCCCGGATCCAAAATGGCCGCGGCATCCGGGTCCTTGTTGTGACCTGGTGGTCAGGACAATAATGGACCTTGTGGTTAAGAGCACACGGAATGACCTGATAGTTACTGATAATAAGGACGAGCTCTGGGACGTGGGAACTCTGCTGACCGCAATCCCTAAACCTATCAAACACACTAGAAATAGCCGTGGATTGCGCCTAACGCTCCCTATGCAACTCGGCACAGCCTAAGAAACTAGCTAGCCCTGAAGATAGAAAAATTAAGCCTACCTTGCCTCAGAGAAATTCCCCAAAGGAAAAGGCAGCCCCCCACATATAATGACTGTGAGTAAAGATGAAAATACAAACACAGAGATGAAATAGATTTAGCAAAGTGAGGCCCGACTTACTGAACAGACCGAGGATAAGGAAAGGTTACTTTGCGGTCAGCACAAAAACCTACAAAAAGACCACGCAGAGGGCGCAAAAAGACCCTCCGCACCGACTCACGGTGCGGAGGCGCTCCCTCTGCGTCCCAGAGCTTCCAGCAAGCAAGACAACAAATTAAATAGCAAGCTGGACAGAAAAATAGCAAACCAAAGAAATACAAGCTGGAACTTAACTTCTGATGGGAAGACAGGTCACAAGAACGATCCAGGAGTGAACAGACCAATACTGGAACATTGACAGGTGGCATGGAGCAAAGATCTAAGTGGAGTTAAATAGAGCAGCAGCTAACGAATTAACCTCGTCACCTGTGAAACTCAGAAACACCCACCAGAGGAAGTCCATGGACAGAACCAGCCGAAGTACCATTCATGACCACAGGAGGGAGCCCAACAACAGAATTCACAACAGTACCCCCCCCTTGAGGAGGGGTCACCGAACCCTCACCAGAGCCCCCAGGCCGTCCAGGATGAGCCAAATGAAAGGCACGAATCAGATCGGCAGCATGAACATCAGAGGCAAAAACCCAGGAATTATCTTCCTGACCATAACCCTTCCACTTGACCAGGTACTGGAGTTTCCGTCTCGAAACACGAGAATCCAAAATCTTCTCCACCACATACTCCAACTCCCCCTCAACCAACACCGGGGCAGGAGGATCAACGGATGGAACCACAGGCGCCACGTATCTCCGCAATAACGACCTATGGAACACATTATGGATGGCAAAAGAAGCAGGAAGGGCCAAACGAAATGACACAGGATTGATAACCTCAGAAATCTTATACGGACCAATGAAACAAGGCTTAAACTTGGGAGAGGAAACCTTCATAGGAACATAACGAGACGACAACCAAACCAAATCCCCAACACGAAGTCGGGGACCCACACAGCGCCGGCGGTTAGCGAAACGTTGAGCCTTCTCCTGGGACAATGTCAAATTGTCCACCACATGAGTAGAAATCTGCTGCAACCTATCCACCACAGTATCTACACCAGGACAGTCTGAAGACTCAACCTGCCCTGAAGAGAAACGAGGATGGAAACCAGAATTGCAGAAAAACGGCGAAACCAAAGTAGCCGAGCTGGCCCGATTATTAAGGGCGAACTCAGCCAACGGCAAAAAGGACACCCAATCATCCTGATCAGCAGAAACAAAGCATCTCAGATATGTTTCCAAAGTTTGATTAGTTCGTTCAGTTTGGCCATTTGTCTGAGGATGGAAAGCCGAGGAAAAAGACAAATCAATGCCCATCCTAGCACAAAAGGATCGCCAAAACCTTGAAACAAACTGGGAACCTCTGTCAGAAACGATGTTCTCCGGGATACCATGTAAACGAACCACATGCTGGAAAAATAATGGCACCAAATCAGAGGAGGAAGGCAATTTAGACAAAGGTACCAAATGGACCATCTTAGAAAAGCGATCACAAACCACCCAAATGACCGACATCTTTTGAGAGACGGGAAGATCCGAAATAAAATCCATAGAAATATGCGTCCAGGGCCTCTTCGGGACCGGCAAGGGCAAAAGCAACCCACTGGCACGAGAACAGCAGGGCTTAGCCCGAGCACAAGTCCCACAGGACTGCACAAAAGAACGCACATCCCGCGACAAAGACGGCCACCAGAAGGATCTAGCCACCAAATCTCTGGTACCAAAGATTCCAGGATGCCCAGCCAACACTGAACAATGAATCTCAGAGATAACTCTACTAGTCCATCTATCAGGGACAAACAGTTTCTCCGCTGGGCAACGGTCAGGTCTATCACCAAAAAACAAATCAGGAATTGGAATCCTAGGCTCTGACATCGGATTCTGAATCACAAAATCTTGAATGTTTTGTATCCTTGTAGTGAGATTATCCATCCAAGAGGACAGACCTTGAATGTCCATGTTTACACCAGTGTCCTGAACCACCCAGAGGTAAAGGGGAAAATAGAGACAAAACACACTGCAAAGAAAAAAAATGGTCTCAGAACTTCTCTTATCCCTCTATTGAGATGCATTAGTACTTTGGGCCACCTGTACTGTTGTGACCTGGTGGTCAGGACAATAATGGCCAAGCAAGATGGTCCACAAGGACCAAGAAAAAACGACCAAACAGTCAAAATAAACTTGGGCCTGGCATCTTCCCACTAAGCCCCCTGAAGAAGGTGTGTTGCCGAAACGCGCGTCGGGGAGGGCGCACGGTCCCGGGGGAGGCTACTCTGCTGTGTACACCTGAGGTAAGCGCCGCACCATGGCCTCTATACGTATACTGTCTTAGTTGCGGTGCTGATATCTGGCTAACAGAGCTCTAGTGTATATGCTAGCCTGAGGAGCGTACTAATTCTTCATATGATCTCTGTTTATCCTTAGCACTGTGTGGCACTACTATTAGTATTATGAGCCGTATATGGCTGCGGTAGTCTTCAGCTTTGCTGTAGTTACTGTTTTACACCTAAATGCAGACGCTTCCCTTCCCTGGTGCCGTGTGCCTGTGGTGGTTCACGCATCGGTGTAGCGGATGTGTACACCATGCGGTACTCGCCTCCACCTGTCTTTGATTGTCCTATATTTTTATTATCTGAATATTAATAAAGTTTTTCTACGTTTATTTTGACTGTTTGGTCGTTTTTTCTTGGTCCTTGTGGACCATCTTGCTTGGTTATGATACATAGCGACTAGTCTTTGTTACAGTTCTCCCCTTGTTTTGGGCTCAGCATATAATCGGTACCATCATCTGGAATGTTGTATCACGTATATGACTGTATTATGCTGAGATTTGTCGTGCTTCTCGTTTACTGCAGGACAATAATGGACCTGGTGGTTAAGAGCACACGGAATGACCTGATAGTTACTGATAATAAGGACGAGCTCTGGGACGTGGGAACTCTGCTGACCGCAATCCCTAAACCTATCAAACACACTAAAAATAGCCGTGGATTGCGCCTAACGCTCCCTATGCAACTCGGCACAGCCTAAGAAACTAGCTAGCCCTGAAGATAGAAAAATTAAGCCTACCTTGCCTCAGAGAAATTCCCCAAAGGAAAAGGCAGCCCCCCACATATAATGACTGTGAGTAAAGATGAAAATACAAACACAGAGATGAAATAGATTTAGCAAAGTGAGGCCCGACTTACTGAACAGACCGAGGATAGGAAAGATTACTTTGCGGTCAGCACGAAAACCTACAAAAAGACCACGCAGAGGGCGCAAAAAGACCCTCCGCACCGACTCACGGTGCGGAGGCGCTCCCTCTGCGTCACAGAGCTTCCAGCAAGCAAGACAACAAATTAAATAGCAAGCTGGACAGAAAAATAGCAAACCAAAGAAATACAAGCTGGAACTTAGCTTCTGATGGGAAGACAGGTCACAAGAACGATCCAGGAGTGAACAGACCAATACTGGAACATTGACAGGTGGCATGGAGCAAAGATCTAAGTGGAGTTAAATAGAGCAGCAGCTAACGAATTAACCTCGTCACCTGTGAAACTCAGAAACACCCACCAGAGGAAGTCCATGGACAGAACCAGCCGAAGTACCATTCATGACCACAGGAGGGAGCCCGACAACAGAATTCACAACAGGTCCTGCAGGGAGGGAGGTGGCTTACCAAGTGCCTGCTCAGAGCAGGCGCTTGGTAAGCCTGCAGCGCTGATCTGACAGAGTGCTGTGCAAACTGTCAGATCAGCGATCTGTGATGTCCCCCCTGGGACAAAGTAAAAAAAAAATTTCCACATGTGTAAAAAAAAAAAAAAAAAATTCCTAAAGAAAAAAATATATATATTGTTCCCATAAATACATTTCTTTATCTAAATAAAACAAACAATAAAAGTACACATATTTAGTATCGCCGCGTCCGTAACGACCCAACCTATAAAACTATCCCACTAGTTAACCCCTTCAGTAAACACCGTAAGAGAAAACAAAAAAAAAAACGAGGCAAAAAACAACACTATTATCATACCACCGAACAAAAAGTGGAATAACACGCGGTCAAAAAGACAGATATAAATAACCGCTGAAAACGTCATCTTGTCCTGCAAAAAACGAGCCGCCATACAGCATCATCAGCGAAAAAATAAAAATGTTATAGTCCTCAGAAAAAAGCGATGCAAAAATAATTATTTTTTCTATAAAATAGTTTTTATCGTGTAAAAGCGCCAAAACATAAAAAAATGATATAAATGAGGTATCGTTGAAATCGTACTGACCCGAAGAATAAAACTGCTTTATCAATTTTACCAAACGCGGAACGGTATAAACGCCTCCCCCAAAAGAAACTCATGAATAGCTGGTTTTTGGTCATTCTGCCTCACAAAAATCGGAATAAAAAGCGATCAAAAAATGTCACGTGACCGAAAATGTTACCAATAAAAACGTCAACTCGTCCGGCAAAAAACAAGACCTCACATGATTCTGTGGAGTCAAATATGGAAAAATTATAGCTCTCAAAATGTGGTAATGCAAAAAATATTTTTTGCAATAAAAAGCGTCTTTCATTGTGTGATGGCTGCCAATCATAAAAATCCGCTAAAAAAAAAAACGCTATAAAAGTAAAACAAACCCCCCTTCATCACCCCCTTAGTTAGGCTCTGCATTATAAACTGTAGTGAAACACTTGGGGGTTCAAAGCTCTCAACACATCTAGATGAGTTCCTTAGGGGGTCTACTTTCCAAAATGGTGTCACTGGTGGGGGGTTTCTACTGTTTAGGTACATCAGGGGCTCTGCAATCGCAATGTGACGCCTGCAGACCATTCCATCTAAGTCTGCATTCCAAATGGCGCTCCTTCCCTTCCGTGCCCTCCCATGCGCCAAAACGGTGGTTCCCCCCCCACATATGGGGTATCGGCAAACTCGGGACAAATTGGACAACAACTTTTGGGGTCCAATATCTCCTGTTACCCTCGGGAAAATACAAAACTGGGGGCTAAAAAATAATTTTTGTCGGAAAAAATTTTTTGTTTTATTTTTACGGCTTTATAAACTTCTGTGAAGCCCTTGGTGGGTCAAAGTGCTCACCACACCTCTAGATGAGTTCCTTAGGGCAGAGGTCCCCAACTCCAGTCCTCAAGGCCCACCAACAGGTCATGTTTTCAGGATTTCCTTTGCATTGCACAGGTGATACAATTATTACCTGGGCAAGACTAAGGAAATCCTGAAAACATGACATGTTGGTGGGCCTTGAGGACTGGAGTTGGGGACCTCTGCCTTAGGGGATCTACTTTCCAAAATGGTGTCACTTGTGGGGGGTTTCAATGTTTAGGCACATCAGTGGCTCTCCAAACGCAACATGGCGTCCCATCTCAATTCCTGTCAATTTTCCATTGAAAAGTCAAACGGCGCTCCTTCCCTTCCGAGCTCTCCCATGCGCCCAAACAGTGGTTTACCCCCACATATGGGGTATCGGCGTACTCAGGACAAATTGTACAACAACTTTTGTGGTCCATTTTCTCCTGTTACCCTTGGTAAAATATAACAAATTGGAGCTGAAGTTAATTTTTTGTGAAAAAAAGTTAAATGTTCATTTTTATTTAAACATTCCAAAAATTCCTGTGAAACACCTGAATGGTTAATAAACTTCTTGAATGTGGTTTTGAGCACCTTGAGGGGTGCAGTTTTTAGAATTGTGTCACACTTGGGTATTTTCTATCATATAGACCCCTCAAAATGACTTCAAATGAGATGTGGTCCCTAAGAAAAATGGTGTTGTAAAAATGAGAAATTGCTGGTCAACTTTTAACCCTTATAACTCCCTAATAAAAAAAAATTTGGTTCCAAAATTGTGCTGATGTAAAGTAGACATGTGGGAAATGTTACTTATTAAGTATTTTGTGTGACATATCTCTGTGATTTAATTGCATAAAAATTCAAAGTTGGAAAATTGCGACATTTTCAAAATTTTTGCCAAATTTCTGTTTTTTTCACAAATAAACGCAGGTAATATCAAATAAATTTTACCACTATCATGAAGTACAATATGTCATGAGAAAACAGTGTCAGAATCATCAGGATCCGTTGAAGCGTTCCAGAGTTATAACATCATAGAGGGACAGTGGTCAGAATTGTAAAAATTGGCCCGGTCATTAACGTGTAAACTACCCTTTGGGGTAAAGGGGTTAAAGTAATGACGGCCACTCGTTTTTCTTTACTTAGCTGCTTTTTTCTTGCCATAATGCAAATTCTAACAGTCTATTCAGTAGGACTATCAGCTGTATATCCACCAGACTTCTGCTCAACACAACTGATGGTCCCAACCCCATTTATAAGGCAAGAAATCCCACTTATTAAACCTGACAGGGCACACCTGTGAAGTGAAAACCATTCCCGGTGACTACCTCTTGAAGCTCATCAAGAGAATGCCAAGAGTGTGCAAAGCATTCATCAAAGCAAAAGGTGGCTACTTTGAAGAACCTAGAATATAAGACATATTTTCAGTTGTTTCACACTTTTTTGTTAAGTATATAATTCCATATGTGTTAATTCATAGTTTTGATGCCTTCAGTGTGAATTTACAATTTTCATAGTCATGAAAATACAGAAAAATCTTTAAATGAGAAGGTGTGTCCAAACTTTTGGTCTGTACTGTATACACAGATCGATCACCAAAATCCTACATCTATTTGCTAAATACAATACTTTCAAGGCAAGGTATGACGTAACAATAGGACATGCACAATGTCCACAGAGTGAGCGGAAAAAATGAATTTACATCCAGTTTGCAAGTAAGTATAATATAATATATGATAATAATAATATATGACCACTAGGGGAAACCTTTACTACAGTGTAATATATTTCAATCTATTTTTTGTTTTTGGACGGGAATATATAACCATTATCTCTGAATTGTCAGATTCATTTTATACTAAAGGTACCTTCACACTAAGCAACTTTACAATGAGAACGACAACGATCCGTGACGTTACAGCGTCCTGGATAGCGATCTCGTTGTGTTTGACATGCAGCAGCGATCAGGATCCCGCTGTGACATCGCTGGTCATAGCTAGAAGTCCAGAACTTTATTTGGTCGTCTGGTCGGCGTGTATCGTCATGTTTGACAGCAAAAGCAACGATGCCTGCAATGGTTTTACATGGAGCTAACAACCAGCGAGAACGATAAGTGAGTCGCCGTTACGTCACTGGATCGCTCCTGCATCGTTCTGGTGTTGCAGTGTTTGACGTCTCTACAGCGACCTAAACAGCGACGCTCCAGCGATCGGCTCGTTGTCTATATCGCTGCAGCGTCGCTGAGTGTGACGGTATCTTAACTTGAAAATGGGTTGTAAAATAATTTTACAGCTTACTCTGTGTACATTGTGCATGTCCTATTGTTACATCATACCTTGCTTTGCAAGTATTGTATTCAACAAATAGAATTTTGTTTTTTTTTCTTGGATTATCCACCCCTTTAAGGGTATGTGCCCACGCTGCGGATTTCCCTGCGGATTTTTCCGCAGCGGATTTGGAAAATCCGCAGTGCAAAACCACTGCGGTGCGGTTTTCACTGTGGATTTTCTTGCGGATTCTTCTGCGGGTTTTCACCAGCACTTTACTATTGGTGCTGGTTGAAACCCACTGCGGAATCCGCACAAACAATTGACATGCTGCGGAAAATAATCCGCGGCATTTTCCGCAGCATGTGCACCGCGGTTTTTTTTCCCCTTAGGTTTACATGGTACTGTAAACTGTGGGAAAACTGCTGCGGTCAAATCCGCTGCGGATCCGCAGCAAAATCCGCAGCGTGTGCACACAGCCTAAAGCTACCGATTTTTGCAGCTTTGTAGTCACATCTAGTATTATGGGACCATGCTTACCTCCAAATCCTTGCTGATTAAACCTAGCATGACATCAATACATATCAGGGTGCCGGAGCGTCCAATTCCTGCACTGCAGTGAGTGATAATGGGTCCACATCTGTGGATATGTCTCATGTAGGAGATAAATGTGAGGAGCTGGTTGGGATCAGTAGGAGTATCATGATCTGGCCATGCAGTAAAGTTTAGATGGGCAATGTGCCGTGCTTCACCAGACTACAAAAAACGGTAAAAGGAAAATTACTTAAATCCCCACCTGTTTGCAAACACTTTAAAGGGTATTCTGAGAGCAGCTACCATATCTAATCCCCCAATGAAGGTAAATAATTATTAAATTACAGAAATTGCTTCTATTAACAAGCTCTTTGCCATTCTTTTTTTGTTATTGGATACCTCCATCCATTGTTCCTATTATGGCGGCTTTGCATGCACAGCATTTACCCAAGTCCAGGCACCAAGCCGGTGGTACTATCGGAACAAGTACTGTACATTGGAAGTAGCAGTGCAAGATACAGCTGTGTTAGCAGAGAATCATGGTGTGTAATATTTACCCCCAAAATATTACTAAACATGTTCGATTTTTATAACCTTGCTTTCTACATAAAAATAAAGACAACCACTGAAAGCCTCAAATCTTCTACATCATAAGCTGTTTTATAATAAACCAGTACCATGAATTACACCATTTTGTTTACCAGTCTGGGTAATACTAAGACGTATGAAAAATCGGTCCGAGTCTCCCCGCCGAGAGTCGCCCAAGTGTAATGCAAGTGTCATGCGAGTACAATCGGATTTTTCATACCTACCATCCGATTTCATTGCGATTTTAACATGAGCTTTCACATACAGCAATTCTGTGAGCCATTGACACATCGTTTTCAAAGAAAATATTCTTCAAAACACACATATGTATATACTCGTGTATAAGCCGAGTTTTTCAGCACATTTTTTTTTGTGCTGAAAATGCCTCCCCCCCCCCTTCTCGGCTTAAACACGAGTCACGGTACAAAAAGCCGGTGGAGCAGCGGGTGCCAGGAGCCAACGCACACATAGTATTCACCTACCTGTGCGCCCTCAGTGCTGGCACTGCATCTCCTTCCGGCGCCTGCCTGCAGCTCTTCCTGTGCTCAGCGGTCCTGTGATACCTAACATTAAGGTGATGAATATGGACGTGTCTCCACTCCCACAGGCGTGGAGCGCATATTCACCTTAATGAGCGGTACCACATGACCGCTGAGCACAGGAAGTGCTGCAGGCAGGCGCCAGCGGCCGGAAAGAGATGCAGCAGTGCCAGCGCCGAGGGCGCACAGGTAGGTGAGTATGATGTATGTTTGCTTTTTTTTCAATAGGAAAAATTCACACAGGGATAGGGGATAAGGAGGAATGCATACAGGGATGGAACTGGGGAGAGGCATGCATACAGGGTCGGAATGGGGGAGGCATGCATACGGGGCAGGGATGGGAAGGCCTTCATACCAGGACTGGGAAGGGGAAGCATGCATACAATGACAAGGACGGAAGGCATGCAGACAGGGAGGGGACGGGGGAGGCATTCATACAGGGGCAGAACAGGGAGAGGCATTCATACAGGGGCAGAACGGGGGGAGGCATTCATACAGGGGCAGAATGGGGGGAGGCATTCATACAAGGACAGGGAAGGGGGGAGGAATGCATACAGGGACAGAACGGGGGAGGCATACATACCAGGACAGGGAAGAGGGAGGTATGCATACAGGGACAGAACGGGGGAGGCATTCATACCAGGACAGGGAAGGGGGAGGCATGCATACAGGGACTGAAAGGGGGAAGCATGCATACAGGGACTGAAATGGGACGGAACGGGGGGAGGCATTTATACCAGGACAGGGAAGGGGGAGGCATGCATACAATGACAGGGATAAGGGGACAATGCATGCCCAGCTTATACTCGAGTCAATAAGCTTATCCATTGTTCCGAGGCAAAAGTAGGTGCCTCAGCTTATACTCGAGTATATACAGTATATAAGCACACACACAGTGTGTGAAATAAGTTTTTGATCCCTTGCTGATTTTGTAAGTTTGCCCACTGACAAAGACATGAATAGTCTATAATTTTAAGGGTAGGTTAATTTTAACATTGAGAGACAGAATATGAAAAATAAAATCCAGAAATTCTCATTGTATAAATTATATAAATTTATTTGCATTAAAAAAAATGCCGTAATTTTGTTAACCAGCAGAGGGAAAGCCAATGGCTGGGGTCCGATGTTTATAGCCTGGGACGGGGGCAATACCCATGGAGCTTCCCAGGCTATTAATATCAGCTCACAGCTGTATACTTAGCCTTTACTGGCTATTAAAATGGGGAACCCTAAAAAAAATGAAGCAGGATCCCTCTATAATTAATAACCAGCAAAAGCTATACAGACGGCTGCGGGCTGATATTACTAGTCTAGGACGTGGCCATGGATACTGGCCTCCCAGGCTAAAAACATCATCTATAAGATGTCTGTCTGAGGGCACCGCGAGCGTGAGAAAATTCTCCTGCCCACGGTGTCGTCAGACAGGTCCTGCGATTTCACAGCCAATGAACTCACTTCACCTATGTGACGTCCATGCGAGTGCTTTCCGGGATTGCACTTTTTTTTCAATTTCACCACACTTGGAATTTTCTTCCTGTTTTCGAGTACAAGACATGGTAAAACCAGTGGTGTCGTTCAAAAGTACAACTCGCTCTGCAAAAAGCAAGCCCTCACATGGCCATTTTGACCAAAAAATAAAAAGTTATGGCAAAAAGTTATGAGCAAAAAACGAAAATGCTATACCAAAAATACCTCTGGTCGTTAAGGGGTTTATATACCCCAGATTGCAGCCAAAACATCTACATTTTCTATTTACAGAGAAAACCAGTACAAATTTGTTATGTTTTTCTATCATACCTCTTGCATAAACTTAATCCCGCAGTCCCTAACAGTTGTTGGAGGTATGGATATTCAGAAGGTGACCTACCCCATTTACTTCGGTCATGCCCAAATTTTCACGGTTTAAGGGAAATTGTTAAGCCTCTTATTTATAACTAGATAGTGGCCCGATTCTAACGCATCGAGTATTCTAGAATATGTATGTCCACGTAGTATATTGCCCAGCGACGTAGTATATTGCCCAGTCACATAGTATATTGCCCAGCCACGTAGTATATTGCCCAGCCACATAGTATATTGCCCAGCCACGTAGTATATTGCCCAGCCACGTAGTATATTGCCAGCCAAGTAGTATATTGCCCAGCCACGTAGTATATTGCCCAGTCACGTAGTATATTGCCCAGCCACGTAGTATATTGCCCAGCCACGTAGTATATTGCCCAGTCAAGTAGTATATTGCCCAGTCACGTAGTATATTGCCCAGCCACGAAGTATATTGCCCAGCCACATAGTATATTGCCCAGCCACGTAGTATATTGCCCAGCCACGTAGTATATTGCCCAGTCACGTAGTATATTGCCCAGCCACGTAGTATATTGCCCAGCCACGTAGTATATTGCCCAGTCACGTAGTATATTGCCCAGCCACGTAGTATATTGCCCAGCCACAAAGTATATTGCCAGCCACGTAGTAGATTGCCCAGTCACGTCTATTGCCCAACCACGTAGTATATTGCCCAGCCACGTAGTATATTGCCCAGTCACGTAGTACATTGCCCAGTCACGTAGTATATTGCCCAGTCACGTAGTACATTGCCCAGTCACGTAGTATATTGCCCAGTCACGTAGTATATTGCACAGCGACGGAGTATATTGTCCAGCCACATAGTATATTGCCCAGGCACGTAGTATATTGCCTAGCCACATAGTATATTGCACAGCGACGGAGTATACAGCACAGAGCCACGTAGTATAGAGACTTAAAAAAATAAATAAACATATACTCACCTTCCGAAGGCCCGATGAAGTCCTGCTATACTCACCATCCGCCGCCTTTCCCGCTCCTCGGGACGCTCCAGGGATCGCTCCATTGCAAGCGTCAGCTTCCGGTCCCAGGGCTGGTATGAGCAGGACCTGTGATGACGTCGCAGTCACATGACCGTGAAGTCACGGCAGGTCCTTGTCGCACACCAGCCCTGGTACCGGAAGCTGCCGCTTGCAATGGAGCGATCCCGGGAGCGTCCCGAGGAGCGGGAAAGGCGGCGGATGGTGAGTATAGCAGGTTTTTTTTTATTTTTAACATGACATATTTTTACTATTGATGCTGCATAGGCAGCATCAATAGTAAATAGTTGGGGACACACAGGGTTAATAGCAGCGGTAACGGAGTGCGTTACACCGCTGGCCGTTACTGCTGCCATTAACCCTGTGTGAGCGGTGAGTGGAGGGGATTATGGAGCGGGCGCCGGGCAGTGAGTGCAGGGGAGTAGGGGAGGGACTAATCGGACTGTGCTCGTCGCTGATTGGTCGCGGCAGCCATGACAGGCAGCTGCAGAGACCAATCAGCGAATGAATAACCGTGACAGAAGGACAGACAGACAGACGGAAGTGACCCTTAGACAATTATAGGTATATAGTAGATGTTATAGGCCTTCAGATCCAAAATTCTATCTGCTTAATATTTCACCATTTCAAGTAGGTCTTAAATGTAATTAACTTCTATTGCACATGACCCCGGCTGCAAGGTGTCTGATAGCCTGTCGAAGTCAACTCAACCTCCGTCTATGAATGAACTTCAGCTACAAATACGAGCTGTCAGAATTATGGAATACCTTACAGCTTTATTAGATAATACAATTGAGCATTTTGAACATGGACTCTACGGGACACACGTAGTTGTAAAAGATGATATAGGTCAGATAAGAGTAAACTTGGCTCAGTGTTTGTAGTCCACTTCTTATAGATGAGAATTCTCTTGATTAATAGAAAAGTATATATTGTAATTGCTTTAGCCTATATGCTTTTGGATTGTTTTTTCTTCTTTCTCATATGTAATACTTCATGAAAACTCAATAAAAAATGTAGTTATATATAAAATACCCCAGATAGGAACTTGTCAGAACACAAATGCTCACCTGAAGTTCCTGTAATTCCACAACTCGCAGGACAAAACTTTCCAGTTGCTGGGTTTGCACTAGGGTAAGTTGAAGTTCATTGGTTATCCGTACAGGCCTTTGCAGCTCTTCCGGCCAGTACCGCTGACACTTTATCTTCCCACCTTCCATTTCCTGGGTCATCATGGCAATTACTGTGGAATTCTGCTCCCATACCATCTGCCAAAAATCTGAAACTGTACTTGGAAGAGGCCCCTGGCATGCAATATATATGAATTCATCATTGCCCACTGGCATCTTGATAAAACTTGCATTGATGTAGCCTTCCTCTGATCCTAGTGGTACTCGGGTAGAGTCATCTGTAACAATAATCAATATAAGTAATTTACCCAAAATGGTAGTTAGTGATTGAAGAAAATCAGTCAGCAGGTTTTTACTATGTAATCTGAGAGCATCATGATGTTGGGACAAAGAGCCTGATTCAAGCAATGTGTTACTTACTGGGCTGTGTTTTGCTATTTCAATACAACAATGTTTTATCAGCAGGAGATAATCATTACAGGACAAATGGCTTTGTGCCTCCTAGTCCAACCGCACCCTAGCACTATACAATGTTCACAGAAGTCTGTGGTGTGGGTGGGGTTATAAACAGCTTAACAACTGAACACTGCTACATCTACTGCAGAGAAAATGGTGATTCTACAACAATTGCTGCACCCAGTAAATTAAGTGATACATCGCTGGAATCCGGGTCTCTGTCCTCACATCATTGTCTTATCTGATTACATAGCAAAAACCTGCTGACAGATTCCCTGTAACTACAGTGCTATGTAGATTTCTGGGTATTATGCTAAGGCCTCCTTCACCCCTAGCTGTCTGCTTTCCCTCAGCTGGTTGGGAAAATGAAAGCAGACCCCACACCATTTTTACTTATTTATTTAATACACTATATACACACACAGCGGGTGCTGATCCAAACTTCCATCAGCATTGCCTGGTCTTGCTGATCACAGGGAGACTAGGCGACAATGATGAGTTTCATTCAGCACCCTGCGCCTGGGGACAACAATAACTGTACTGCTTTTTCCTAGGTGCCAGTACATGTCACACTGATAACACACGGATGACATCATCAGTGTGCACGTGTGCTGCAAGCATCATAGTCCGTGTGAAAAAAATGACATTTGCACACCACCATTGAATACAATGGGGTGTGCTTGTGTTCGTACTTGCGGTCCTTAAAAAATGGACCGCATAGAGATGCAAAAAAACAGACGTGTGAAAGGGGCCTATGAAAGGCTTACTAGAAAGTTTAATGAAATCTTTAAAAACTGGAACAAGAGATTGATAATACAGCATCATGTATGAGGGTATAAATAATCTATTCTTCGAGTAATAAGGAGGGATCAATCAAATGAATGACTTACATGGAAGGATATTCTTGTATCGGTTTTTCTTTTTGTTATCTTTAATTTGTCCTATCAGGCATTCATCCACTGGTTTTAAATCTTGTAGATCCTGTGGATGTGTAACAGGAAGGGTGGATGAACTACAGTATTTTCTAATTTTAGGAAAATTGTTTTATCCTCAAAAATGTAAACATAAAAAACACATAAATAAAAAAAGAAATACAATTACTGATAAAATCACACAAGGTAATTCCCAACATTCGATATCAAATTAAAAATGTAGAAGCTGTAAATGAAAAATCATTTGCTGTGTCTTAGTTTTGCCATGTACATGATTAGTAGCCACAAACACCTGCTGCATCTGGCAGAAAAGCTCCAGCAGCAGAGCCCTGTGCCCTACTGCAACTGGTAGAAAAGCTCCAGCAGCAGAGCCCTGTGCACTACTGCAACTGGTAGAAAAGCTCCAGCAGCAGAGCCCTGTGCACTACTGCAACTGGTAGAAAAGCTCCAGCAGCAGAGCCCTGTGCATTACTACAACTGGTAGAAAAGCTCCAGCAGCAGGGTCCTGTGCACTACTGCAACTGGTAGAAAAGCTCCAGCAGCAGAGCCCTGTGTACTACTGCAAGTGGTAGAAAAGCTCCAGTAGCAGAGCCCTGTGTACTACTGCAAGTGGTAGAAAAGCTCCAGTAGCAGAGCCCTGTGCACTACTGCAAGTGGTAGAAAGCTCCAGCAGCAGAGCCCTGTGCACTACTGCAACTGGTAGAAAAGCTCCAGCAGCAGAGCCCTGTGCACTACTGCAAGTGGTAGAAAGCTCCAGCAGCAGAGCCCTGTGCATTACTGCAACTGGTAGAAAAGCTCCAGCAGCAGAGCACTGAGCATTACTGCAACTGGTAGAAAAGCTCCAGCAGCAGAGCCCTGAGCATCACTGCAACTGGCAGAAAAGCTCCAGCAGCAGAGCCCTGTGCACTACTGCAACTGGTAGAAAAGCTCCAGCAGCAGAGCCCTGTGCACTACTGCAACTGGTAGAAAAGCTCCAGCAGCAGAGCCCTGTGCACTACTGCAACTGGTAGAAAAGCTCTAGCAGCAGAGCCCTGTGCACTACTGCAACTGGTAGAAAAGCTCCAGCAGCAGAGCCCTGTGCACTACTGCAACTGCAAGAAAAGCTCCAGCAGCAGAGCCCTGTGCACTACTGTGTCTGGTAGAAAAGCTCCAACAGCAGAGGCCTGTGCACTACTGCAACTGGCAGAAAAGCTCCAGCAGCAGAGCCCTGTGCACTACTGTGTCTGGTAGAAAAGCTCCAACAGCAGAGGCCTGTGCACTACTGCAACTGGCAGAAAAGCTCCAGCAGCAGAGCCCTGTGCACTACTGTGTCTGGTAGAAAAGCTCCAGCAGCAGAGCCCTGTGCATTACTACAACTGGTAGAAAAGCTCCAGCAGCAGAGCCCTGTGCACTACTGCAACTGGAAGAAAAGCTCCAGCAGCAGAGCCCTGTGCACTACTGCTTCTGGCAGAAAAGCTCCAGCAGCAGAACCCTGTGCACTACTGCAACTGGTAGAAAAGCTCCAGCAGCAGAGCCCTGATCATTACTGCAACTGGCAGAAAAGCTCCAGCAGCAGAGCCCTGTGCACTACTGCAACTGGTAGAAAAGCTCCAGCAGCAGAACCCTGTGCACTACTGCAACTGGTAGAAAAGCTCCAGCAGCAGAGCCCTGTGCACTACTGTGTCTGGTAGAAAAGCTCCAGCAGCAGAGGCCTGTGCACTACTGCAACTGGTAGAAAAGTTCCAGCAGCAGAGCACTGTGCACTACTGCAACTGGTAGAAAAGCTCCAGCAGCAGAGCCCTGTGCATTTGCCCTCTTACTGCATCAGTCAGAGCCTTGCAGCAGAGACCAGTACAATTATAAAGAGCTTCTAAAGGTGTGTTTCTCGCAAAAAAGGAACATGTAGAGTATACTGATTATTACCTCAAACTCCTTGGTTGGCACACCTTGTTCAAGCATACTGTGTATCTGACGTATGACCATCTTTAACTTATTTCCCGAGTACCGGCCCAATGGCAAGACCTGGACTAGTGGCAAGGAGGACAGTCTTTCACTTGTCACTTTGAAGCTATCTGTAACAAGAAAAATGCAAAATGCAAAATTAGCACACTGTGGAACTAACATAATGGATCTTGGAAATCATTAGAATGTCACATATCACTAAGGCTGGTTTCACACTTGTGTTGGGCAGAGCTGCGGAGGGCTGCGTACTTCCTCCGTTAAGCCCCGCCCACTACGGCACCTCTTCCATTCAGCTCTGCCTACGTTGGCATGCGTCCTGTGTACCTATCTGTAACAGTGGGTACGCAGGCCATGGGAATGTATGCGGATGCCTCCGCATGCGATGTTTGGACGCTGCGCCCACCGCAACAAATTTGATGCAGTTTGGCGCGTCAAAACAACGCATGCGGAGGCATCCGCATACATCCGCATGGCCTGCGTATCCAATGTTAACCCTTCACCCCAAAGCCTGTTTTCAACATTTTTTTCAATTCTGACCACTGTCACTTTATGAGGTCATAACTCTGAAACGCTTCAACGGATCCTGGTGATGCGGAGAATGTTTTCTCGTGACATATTGTACTTTATAATAGTGGTAAAATTTCTTTGCTATGACTCGCGTGTATTTGTGAAAAAAACAGAAATTTGGCGAAAATTTTGAAAATTTTGTAGTTTTCAAACTTTTAGTTTTTATGCCCTTAAATTAGAAAGTCATATCACACAAAATAGTTAATAAATAACATTTCCCACATGTCTGCTTTACATCAGCACAAATTTGGAAACACAATTTTTTTGTTAGGAAGTTACAAGGGTTAAAAGTTGTCCAGCGATTTCTCATTTTTACAACAAAATTTACAAAACCATTTTTTTTAGGGACCACCTCACACTTGAAGTGACTTTGAGGGGCCTATATGATAGAAAATGCCTAAAAGTGACACCATTCTAAAAACTGAACTCCTCAAGGTACTCAAAACCACATTGAAGAAGTTTATTAACCCTTCAGGTGCTTCACAGGAATTTTTGGAATGTTTAAAAAAAAAAAAAAGAACATTTAACTTTTTTTCGCGAAAAGGTAACTTCAGATGTTTAATTTTACCAAGGGTAACAGGAGAAATTGGACCCCAAAAGTTGTTGTACAATTTGTCCTGAGTACGCCGATACCCCGTATGTGGGGGTAAACCACTGTTTGGGTGCATGGCAGAGCTCAGAATGGAAGGAGCGCCGTTTGACTTTTCAATGCAAAACTTGCTGGAATTGAGATCGGACACCACACCGCGTTTGGAGAGCCCCTGATGTGCCTAAACAGTGGAAACCCCCCACAAGTGACACCATTTTGGAAAGTAGACCCTCTAAGGAACTTGTCTAGATGTGTGGTCAGCACTTTGAACCCCCAAGTTCTTCACAGAAGTTTATAATGTACAGCCGTAAAAATAAAAAATCTTATTTCTTTTCACAAAAATGATCTTTTCACCCCAAATTTTTTATTTTCCCAAAGGTAACAGGAGAAATTGGACCCCAAAAGTAGTTGTGCAATTTGTCCTGAGTGCGCAGATACCCCATATGTGGGGGTAAACTACTGTTTGTGCGCACGGCAGAGCTTAGAAGGGAAGGAGCACCGCTTTAGTTTTTCAACGCAGAATTGGCTGGAATTGAGATCAAACGCCATATCGTGTTTGAAGAGTCCCTGATGTGCCTAAACAGTTGAAACCCCTGCAAGTGACCCCATTTTGGAACCTAGACCACCCAAGGAACTTATCTAGATGTGTGGTGAGCACTTTAAACCCCCAATTGTTTCACAAAAGTTTATAATATAGAGCTGTGAAATTTAAAAAAATCTTTTTTTCCCCAGAAAAATGATATTTTAGCCAGCAATTTTTTATTTTGCCAAGCGTATCCAGAGAAATTGGACCCGAAAAGTTGTTGTGCAATTTGTCCTGAGTACGTGGATACCCCATATGTGGGGGGGGGGGGGGGAACCACCGTTTGGGCACATGGTAGAGCTCAGAAGGGAAGGAGCGCTGTTTTGGAATGCAGACTTTGATAGAATGGTCTGCGGGCATCACGTTGCGTTTGCAGAGCTGCTGCTGTACCTAAACAGTAGAACCTCCACAAGTGACCCCATATTGGAAACTAGACACCCCAAGGAACTTATCTAGATGTGTTGTAAGAACTTTGAACCCCCAAGTGTTTCACTAAAATTTATAATGCAGAGCCGTGAAAATAAAAAATTTTTTTTTTTCCACAATAGTGATTTTTAGCCCCCAAATTTTTATTTTCACAAGGGTAACAGGAGAAATTGGACTGGAAAAGTTGTTGTCCAATAAGTCCCGAGTATGTGGGGGTAAACCACTGTTTGAGTGCAGGGCAGAGCTCGGAAGGGAAGGAGAACTGCTTGACTTTTTCAACGCAGAATTCGCTGTAATTGAGATCGGACGCCATGTCGCGTTTGGAGAACCCCTGATGTGCCTAAACAGTGGAAACCCCCCCAATTCTAACTCCAACCCTAACCCCAACACACCCCTAACACTAATCCCAATCCTAACCATAACCCTAACACACCCCTAACACTAATCCCAACCCTAACCACACCCCTAACCCCAACACACCTCTAACCCTAATCTTAACCATAACCCTAACCACACCCCTAACCCTGACACAACCCTAACCCTAATCCCAACCCTAACCCCAACCGTAATCCAAACCCTAACCCTCACTTTAGTCCCAACCCTAATGGGAAAACGGAAATAAATACATTTTTTTAATTTTATTATTTTTCCCTAACTAAGGGGGTGATAAAGGGGGGTTTAATTTACTATTTATAGCGGTTTTTTTCATAGCTGATTTTTATGATTGGCTGCTGTTACACACTAAAAGACGCTTTTTATTCTAAGAAAATCGTTTTTGCATCACCACATTTTGAGAGCTATAATTTATCCATATTTTGGTCCACAGAGTCATGTGAGGTCTTGTTTTTTGCGGGACGAGTTGATGTTTTTATTGGTACCATTTTCGGGCACATGACATTTTTTGATCGCTTCTTATTCCGATTTTTGGGAGGCAGAATGAACAAAAAACATCAATTCCTGCATTTCTTTTGGGGGGGGGGGGGGGCATTTATACCGTTCCGCGTGAGGTAAAATTGATAATGCAGTTTTATTCTTCGGGTCAGTACAATTACAGCGATACCTCATTTATATCATTTTTTTATGTTTTGGCTCTTTTACACACTAAAAAACTATTTTATATAAAAAATAATTGTTTTTGCATCACTTTATTCTGAGAGCTATAACTTTTTTATTTTGCTGTATGGCAGCTTTTTTTTTGCGGGACAAGGTGACGTTTTCAGCGGTACCATTTTTATTTATATCCGTCTTTTTGATTGCATTTTATTGCACTTTTTGTTCGGCGGTATGATGATAAAGCATTGTCTTTTGCCTCGTTTTTTTACGGTGTTCACTGAAGGGGTTAACTAGTGGGATAGTTTTATAGAGTGGGTTGTTAAGGACGCGGCAATACCAAATTTGTGTACTTTTACTGTGTTTTTTTTATTTACATAAATAAATGTCATTTTTTTTTTTTTTACTTTATAACATTGTCCCAGGTTGGGACATCACTATATACAGTCAGATAGCTGATCTGACACTTTGCATAGCACTATGTCAGATAAGCGATCTGACAGGCAGTGCAGGAGGCTTGCCGGCACCTGCAAGCCACCTCACTGCAGGACCCGGAAGGACCCCCGAGGACATTTTAGATCCGGGGTGTCCAGGGAGACCACGGGAACAACGCGATCGCATCGCGGTGTTTCGGTGGGAGAGAGCAGGGAGCCCCCTTCTCTGCGAGATTGTTCTTTATGCCGCTTTCACTACTGACAGTGGCATCAGAGGGGTTAAATGCCCATGATCGGCGCTAGCACCGATCGTGGGCATTGCTGCGGGGTGTCAGCTGTTACATACAGCTGACACTGGCACGCGATCGCCGCGGTGCTCACTGTGAGGCCACACGATCATGCCGCCGTACTAGTACTGCCGTTTGCGCAAATGCAGTTTCTGCAGAGCAGTACTAATACGGTGCATGTCAGGAAGGGGTGAAAGATAGGTACGCTGGACGCATTCCGACATAGGCGGAGCAGAATGGAAAAGGAGTGGCAGAGGGCGGGGCTTAACGGAGGAAGTACGAGGAAGTAAGCAGCCCTCCGCAGCTCTGCCCTTCACAAATGTGAAACCAACCTTACCCATTGGTATATTGTTTTATTACACTTGCATAATCACAATCACACTGATATAGCATATAATCTATTTGGAGGAGTGGAAAATAAAATCTTACCAAAAGAACAGCAATTTAGTTGCACGTTATCACTTTTTGTTTCAATTTTGCCTGTCTTCACGGTGTTGGATTGTGGTGGCGATCTGAAAAGACACAACAAGCAGATCGTAATTTTGCACAATAAAGAACCATTGATAATGACCACGTATAACAGAAATGTTCTATATAGGTTTTATATATGAATGTGTATGGGGAAAAAATAGGTGTACAAATGCTATAGCAGTCTGCCTTATGCATCATTCAGATGTCCCTGTTTTTTTCTTCCACAATATGATTTAGTTTTCTGTTTTTACCATCATTGTTTCATCCATTCTTCTAGCATTAAGAGAAATCCCAAGCATCTCCTGTCATTAAACCGTAAGAACACAGACAGCACTCGGATGGATTTTACTGGGTGAGTTTGATCCATGACTTGGATCAAAACCATGGATATATGAACGGCCTTATAGACTGAAATATGAATGTTTTCTAATCCTGGATAATATGGAAAGAACAGGTCTGTGAAAAAAGGACATTTAATGTAGTCTTAAGATCACCTGTACATTTAGTGGAGCAGTACACCTGAGTGGATAAAAACAGTGTGCTATAGGAAAAGACACTAACAAACAAGTTGTACTGTCTATGGTATAAGTATTATACAAATGTCAGCTTTATGCCAGGATCAAATGTGAGCATGGCAATATACCAGTCACCATTCATTCTCACCATTTTGCTTTCTATATACTGTACATACCATGTTTCAGTTGAATTGAAGGTCATTATTTGTGGGAACACCCAACCAGAAGAACCACTTTCTGTTATCTGTATGTGCAGTTTTTGTGCAATACCAAAGGTGTACATATGGATGCTTAGGACCACATATAAGACATTCAGAGGCCCCTTCCTCATGCTATACCCTATCCCTCCTAACCTCCTATTGCTGTTACATATAGGGGGGTAGTTGAGCATGCACATGGTTCACCGAAGGCCGACAGTTATTGCATACTAGATGGTGGCCTGATTCTAACGCATCGGGTATTCTAGAACAGAGGTCCCCAACTCCAGTCCTCAAGGCCCACCAACAGGTCATGTTTTCAGGATTTCCTTTGCATTGCACAGGTGATGCAATTATTACCTGGGCAAGACTAAGGAAATCCTGAAAACATGACATGTTGGTGGGCCTTGAGGACTGGAGTTGGGGACCCCTGCTCTAGAATATGTATGTAGTTTATTTATGAAGTTTTCAAAATAATGTAATTTATACAAGGGATTTGGCCGGCTGCGACCAATTAGCGAAGCGTGGTTCAAATTCCGCTCCAATTCGCAAACGGACTGTGACTGTTGCTGATTGTTCGCGGCCGGGCGTGACCAATCAGTGAAGCCAGGGCCGGCTCCAGGTTTTTGAGGGCCTCGGGCGAAAGAGTCTCAGTGGGCCCCCCTCTTTAACACATACCACGATTCATGATGCACAGATACAGCAGAGAAATATAGCACAGCCAAGTAGTGTATAACACAGCCACGTAGTATATAACACAACCCACGTAGTATATAACACAGCCCACATAGTATATAACAGCCCACATAGTATATAACACAGCCACGAAGTATATAGCACAGCCCACGTAGTAAATGGCACAGCCACGTAGTATATTGCCCAGCCACGTAGAATATTGCCCAGCCACGTAGTATATTGCCCAGCCACGTAGTATATTGCCCAGCCACGTAGTATATTGCCCAGCCACGTAGTATATTGCCCAGCCACGTAGTATATTGCCCAGCCATCTAGTGTATTGCCCAGCCACGTAGTATATTGCCCAGCCACGTAGTATATTGCCCAGCCACATAGTATATTGCCCAGCCACATAGTATATTGCCCAGCCACATAGTATATTGCCCAGCCACATAGTATATTGCCCAGCCACATAGTATATTGCCCAGCCACATAGTATATTGCCCAGCCACATAGTATATTGCCCAGCCATATAGTATATTGCCCAGCCACATAGTATATTGCCCAGCCACGTAGTATATTGTACAGCCACGTAATATATTGCACAACCAAGTAGTATATAGCACAGCCATGTAGTATATAGCACAGAGACTTAGTATATAACACTGCCCATGCAGTATATAGCCCAGGCCACGTAATATAGAGCACAGCAATGTAGTATATTGCCTAGCCACGTAATATATACCACAGCCACGTAGTATAAAGCACAGCCCACATAGTATATAGCACAGAGATGTAGTATATAACAGCCCACGCAGTATCTAACACAGCCCACGTAGTATATAGCAATGTGGGCACCATATCCCTGTTAAAAAAAAGAATTAAAATAAAAAATAGTTACATACTCACCTTCCGTCGGCCCCTGGCCCAGCCCAGGCGTTTACCGATGCTCCTCGCGACGCTCCGGTCCCAAGAGTGCATTGAGGACTCGCGAGATGATGATGTAGCGGTCTCGCGAGACTGCTACGTCATCATCTCGCGAGACCGCAATGCATGGATTGGACAGTCGCGAGGAGCGGGAAAGGCCTGGGCTGGATCCGGGGGCCGACAGAAGGTGAGTATATAATGATTTTTTTATTTTTTTTTATTATTTTTAACATTAGATCTTTTTACTATTGATGCTGCATAGGCAGGATCAATAGTAAAAAGTTGGTCACACAGGGTTAATAGCAGCGTTAACGGAGTGCGTTACACCATGGCATAACACGGTCCATTAACGCTGACATTAACCCTGTGTGAGCGCTGACTAGAGGGGAGTATGGAGCGGGCACTGACGGCAGGGGAGTAGGGAGCAGCCATTTCGCGGCCGCACTGTGTCTGTCGCTGATTGGTCGTGGCCGTTTGACCGCGACTAATCAGCGACTTAGACAATTATATAGTAGATGCATGGGCACCTTTAGGGATCTAACCTTACTGTTTTTTGTAGTAAAGTAGGACTATTTTTAAAGGTGAATCATCTTCATTTATTTGTGATATGTTTCACATACTTAAATGTGCTGCCTATTAGTGGGAAACCAAGTCCGTAGAACTCCACTGACTGCTTAAATTACTGTTCCTCTCTGTGTTTATGGTTCCAGCTCATCAGAAAGTCTATGAGCCCATACTGGTTTCTGTGTACTGGATCATGTATTCTCTATTGAGCTCATACATTACTTTGTGCATGAGCCCCTGAAAGCGAAGAGTTAAGTGTTTTGAGAGATCAGTGGGGGTATCAGAACTTAGACCCCCACCACTTTTCAGCACAATTAAGTATAGAAAACATCTAAAAATATTTTCATTGAAAGGGTAGCTTTCATTTTCACATTTCTGTATTATAATTTCCTTACCTTTTAGCCCCATTATTGTTGCTATAAGATCTCATGTCATTTACTTTGGCTGGCTGCAAATAAAAGACAATGGTAAGGGATATAAATGCTATAATGCATTACTAGGTTTGAGTGTTAAATTCCTTTCAAAAAGCTTTTGCCTTAATTTAACCCCTTCATAACATACAGTGAAGGAAATAATTATTTGATCCCTTGCTGATTTTTTAAGTTTGCCCAGTGACAAAGACATGAACAGTCTACAAATTTTAAGGGTAGGCTAATTTTAACATTGAGAGATAGAATATAAAAAAAAAATCCAGAAAATCATATTGTATAAATTATGAATTTATTTACATTTTGCAGTGGGAAATAAGTATTTGATCCCTCTGGCAAACAAGACTTAATACTTGGTGGCAAAACCCTTGTTGGCAAGCACAGCAGTCAGACGTTTTTTGGAGTTGATGATGAGGTTTGCGCACATGACAGGAGAAATTTTGGTCCACTCCTCTTTGCAGATCAACTCTAAATCATTAATATTTTGAGGCTGTCACGTGGCAACGCGGAGCTTCAACTCCCTCCGTAAGTTTTCTATGGGATTAAGGACTGGAGACTGGCTAGGCCACTCCATGACCTCAATGTGCTTCTTTGTGAGCCACTCCTTTGTTGCCTTGGCTGTAGGTTTTGGGTCATTGTCTTGCTGGAAGACCCAGCTACGACCTATATTTAATGTCCTAGTGGAGAGAAGGTTGTCACTCAGGATTTTACAGTACATGGCTAGATTCATTCTCTCATTGATGTGAAGTAGTCCTGTGCTCTTAACAGAGTAACAACCTCAAAACATAACATTTCCACCTTCATGCTTGGGGACAGTGTTCTTTAGCAGCATTTCTTCCCTTCTTAAGCAGGGGGACCTAGCGGGCACTGCAGGATTTTAACGGCGTAATGTGTTAGCAATGGTTTTCCTGGCGACTGTGGTCCAGCCGACTTGAGATCATTAACAAGTTCCCCCGTGTAGTTTAGGCTGATCTCTCACCTTCCTCATAATCAAGGATACTCCACAAGGTGAGATTTTGCATGGTGCCCCAGATCGATGTCGATTGACAGTCATTTTGTATTTCTTCTATTTTCTTACTATTGCACAGACAGTTGTCTCCTTCTCACCCAGTGTCTTACTTATGGTTTTGTAGTCCATTTCAGCTTTGTGCATGACTATGATCTTGTCCCTGACATCGTTATAAAGCTCTTGGGTCTTGCCCATGTTGTAGAGTTTAGAGTCTGACTGATTAATTGAGTCTGTGGACAGGAGTCGTTAATAAAGGTGACCATGTAAGACAGCTGTTTTTAATGCAGGTAATGAGTTGATTAGGAGCGTCTAACTGGTCTGTAGGAGCCAGAACTCTTAATGGTTGGTAGGGGATCAAATACCTGTCTCCCTGCTCAAGAAGGCACATGTGCAGGCCCATCTGAGGTTTGCTAAGGAACACCTGGATGATTCTGTGAGTGATTGGGAGAAGGTGCTGTGGGGCCAGATGAGACAAAAATTGAGGTCTTTGGCATTATCTCAACTCGCAGTGTTTGGAGGAAGAGAAATGCTGCCTATGACCCAAAGAACACTGTCCCCACTGTCAAGCATGCAGGTGGAAACATTATGCTTTGGGGGTGTTTCTCTGCTAAGGGCACAGGACTACTTCACCGTATTAATGGGAGAATGGATGGAGCCATATACCGTAAAATCCTGAGTGATTGTTCACAGGACATTAAAAATGGGTCGTGGCTGGGTATTCCAACAAGAAAATGACCCAAAACATACAGCCAAGGCAACAAAGGAGTGGCTCAAAAAAAGCACATTAAGGTCATGCAGTGTCCTAGCCAGTCTCCAGACCTCAATCCCATAGAAAAGTTATGAAGAGAGTTGAAGCTCCGAGGAGCATCAAAATCTTAATGATTTAGAGATGATCTGCAAAAAGGAGTGGACCAAAATTCCTCCTGACATGTGCTGTGCTTGCCAACAAGGGTTTTGCCACCAAGTATTAAGTCTTGTTTGCCAGAAGGATCAAATAGTTATTTCTCACTGCAAATAAAATTTATATAATTTATACAATGTGATTTTCTGGATTTTATTTTTGATATCCTATCTCTCTATGTTAAAATTAACCTACCCTTAAAATTTTAGACTGTTCTTGTCTTTGTCAGTGGGCAAACTTACAAAATCAGCAAGGAATCAAATACTTATTTCCCCCACTGTACATACAGTTAAGTCCATGTATATATGGACAGAGACATCATTTTTCTAATTTTGGTTCTAGACATTACCACAATGAAGTTCAGACTTTCAGCTTTCATTTGAGGGTATCCACATTAAAATTGGATGAAGGGTTTAGGAGTTTCAGCTCCTTAACATGTGCCGCCCTGTTTTTAAAGGGTCCAAAAGTAATTGGACAGATTCAATAATTTTAAATAAAATGTTCATTTCTAGTACTTGGTTGAAAACCCTTTGTTGGCAATGACTGCCTGAAGTCTTGAACTTATGGACATCACCAGACACTGTGTTTCCTCCTTTTTGATGCTCTGCCAGGCCTTCACTGTGGTGGTTTTCAGTTGCTGTTTCTGTCTGAAGTTTAGTCTTTAAAAAGTGAAATGCATGCTCAATTGGGTTGAGATCAGGTGACTGACTTGCCTTACTCACAGTGTAAAAATGCAGAGCAGCCTAAAGATACCCATCCTAAGCAATAGCTCCTTCATAAAGATCATACACTGAATAAAGAGGTCTAAACATCTGAAACCACATGATGGATTTCAAACAAAAACCACAATATTCAGAGGAGCAGCGGGAATAAAATTAGAATAAAAACTGATAATGACACTTATAATCTACCAGTCACTGTTTCAGAAACAGATTCAGATGGTAGAGATCCTAAAACATTACTTTTAATGAAATAAAAAGCTAAAAATAGCATATGACAAACGTATAGACGCAACTGGCATATAGCTTCATACGTAACCATCACCTAAAATTAATAGGTGGTGGTCTATCCTCAGGCCTAATGAGGTACCCGAAGGAGGTGAAAAAGACAGACTATATATACACAAATTGTTAAAAGGAACAATCTCACCGTAATCCCGGTGGTGGCCTAAAATAGTAATCCAGACAGGATGATCCCTTATGCAGGAGAAAAGAAGGGTGGTTGGGCACCATCATAGGAAAGCCTCACATTACCTTAGGGATCAGACACACACGTTCCCCATGGTATTCCTGACATGTTGCATTTGAGAATCATCGGGGGGAGGCAGGAACCGGGTAGGGTGGAAGATACCAGTTTGATTGGCTGGAAAATGCACATACTACAACAGCAATGTGCATGGAAGCAAATGTGTCTGGTACTGCATGTGGCGCCGACGCTTGTTTAAATCATATTGGCGCATAGGTTTTCTGTGGCGCCAGGGAATATGTCACATCTGGCACATGACCTAGTGGAAAGCACAGATGAGAGGCAAATGTCATCATCATGCATCCGGCTTCAGAGCGCGCATGGAAAGATGTTATGTCCCTTGCATGGCCTGCCCAGAAGGTACATTATCTCCGTCGCTTACAAGGAGGTAAAATATGCTAATCAAAAGGCTCCAAATAGAGAGTCTGGAAGTGTCCATATATGGAGAAGGTGGTGTGACCATATGACCACTAAACCAAAAATATGAAACCAAAGGAGAAGACTGGTGGAAATACTGCATTGCCTACGATATCACCTAGAAGGCATGAAGAAGGACGGGAGCTGAATACCCAGCCGGGGCCATCTGAGGGTGAGACATTTGGAGCTCAGCGTTCACATTAAGTGTTAGCGTAGTGTGCCGCGGGGCAGTCTAGTCAGACCCCAGCTGGACAGGCGTTGAACCAGACCCTGCGCTGGTTTCTTCTATGCTTTCTTTATTTAAAGGATTTTTAGAATTATCTAGAGCATCGCAGAGTAACTCAGCAAGTGGGGGAGGTTCAGCTCTTAACCAGTTTGCTGAAGGTGTGGGAAAATGAGCTAAGGTAGCAAGTGTATGGGTTAAGGTACCGTCACATTAAGCGACGCTGCAGCGATATAGACAATGATGCCGATCGCTGCAGCGTCGCTGTTTAGTCGTTCTGTGGTCGCTGGAGAGCTGTCACACAGACAGCTCTCCAGCGACCAACGATGCCGAAGTCCCCGGGTAACCAGGGTAAACATCGGGTTACTAAGCGCAGGGCCACGCTTAGTAACCTGATGTTTACCCTGGTTTCCATTGTAAATGTAAAAAAAAAAAAAAAACACTACATACTTACATTCCGGTGTCTGTCGCGTCCCCCGGCGTCAGGTTTCCTGCACTGTGTAAGCGCCGGCCGTAAAGCAGAGCGGTAGGGGTAGGGTAGGGGTAGGGTTAGGGTTAGGGGTAGGGTTAGGTTAGGGGTAGGGTTAGGGCTAGGGTTGGGGCTAAATTTAGGGTTAGGGTTGGGGCTAAATTTAGGGTTAGGGTTGGGGCTAAATTTAGGGTTAGGCTTCTTTCACACTTACGTCAATACGGGGCCGTCGCAATGCGTCGGCCCGACATACCGACGCACGTTGTGAAAATTGTGCACAACGTGGGCAGCAGCTGTAGTTTTTCAACGCATCCGCTGCCCAATCTATGTCCTGGGGAGGAGGGGGCGGAGTTACGGCCACGCATGCGCGGTCAGAAATGGCGGATGCGACGTACAAAAAAACGTTTCATTGAACTTTTTTTGTGCCGACGCTCCGCCAAAACACAACTGATCCAGTGCACGACGGACGCGACGTGTGGCCATCCGTCACGATCCGTCGGCAATACAAGTCTATGGGCAAAAAGCGCATCCTGCGGGCACATTTGCAGGATCCGTTTCTTGTCCAAAACGACGGATTGCGACGGAATGCCAAACGACGCAAGTGTGAAAGTAGCCTTACGGCTAGGGTTAGGGTGGGGCTAAAGTTAGGGCTAGGGTTGGGGCTAAAGTTAGGGTTAGAGCTGGGATTAGGGTTAGGGTTGGTATTAGGGTTAGGGTTGGCATTAGGGTTACGCTTGGGATTAGGGTTAGGTTTGGGATTAGGGTTAAGGTTAGGGTTGTGATTAGGGGTGTATTGGGATTAGGGTTAGGTTTGAGGTTAGGGTTGAGATTAGGATTAGGGGTGTGTTGGATTTAGGGTTTTGATTAGGGTTATGGTTAGGGTTGACATTAGGGTTGTTTTGGGGTAAGGGTTGTGATTATGGTTAGGGTTAGTGATTAGGATTATGGATCAGGTTGGGATTAGGGTTAGGGGTGTGTTGGGGTTAGGGTTGGAGCTAGAATTGGGGGGTTTCCACTGTTTAGGTACATCAGGGGGTCTCCAAACACGACAGCCAATTTTGCGCTCAAAAAGTCAAATGGTGCTCCCTCCCTTCTGAGCTCTGCCGTGCGCCCAAATAGTGGGTTACCCCCACATATGGGGCATCAGCGTACTCGGGATAAATTGGACAACAACTTCTGGGGTCCAATTTCTCTTGTTACCCTTGTGAAAATAAAAACTTGGGGGCTACAATATCTTTTTTGTGGAAAAAAAAAATATTTTTTATTTTCACGACTCTGCATTCTAAACTTCTGTGAAGCACTTGGGCATTCAAAGTTCTCACCACACATCTAGATAAGTTCCTTGGGGGGTCTAGTTTCCAAAATGGAGTCACTTGTGGAGGGTTTCTACTGGTTAGGTACATCAGGGGCTCTGCAAACGCAACATAATACCCGCAGACCATTCTATCAAAGTCTGCATTCCAAAACGGCGCTCCTTCCTTCCGAGCTCTGCCGTGCGCCCAAACAGTGGTTTACCCCCACATATGGGGTACCAACATACTCAGGACAAATTGGACAACAACTTTTGGGGTCCAATTTCTCTTGTTACCCTTGTGAAAATAAAAACTTGGGGGCTAAAAAATCTTTTTTTGTGGAAAAAAAAAATATTTTTTATTTTCACGACTCTGCATTATAAACTTCTGTGAAGCACTTGGGCATTCAAGGTTCTCACCACACATCTAGATAAGTTCCATGGGGGGTCTAGTTTCCTGAATGGGGTCACTTGTGGGGGATTTCTACTGTTTAGGCACATCAGGGGCTCTCCAAACGCGACATGGCGTCCAATCTCAATTCCAGCCAATTCTACATTGAAAAAGTAAAACGGCACTCCTTCTCTTCCAAGCTCTGCGGTGCGCCCTAACAGTGGTTTACCCCCACATATTGGGTATCAGCGTACTCAGGAGAAATTGCACAACAACTTTTGTGGTCTAATTTCTCCTGTTACCCTTGTGAAAATAAAAATTTGTGGGCAAAAAGATAATTTTTGTAGAAAAAATGCGATTTTTTTTTTCACGGCTCTACATTATAAACTTCTGTGAAGCACATGGGGGTTCAAAGTGCTCACCACACATCTAGATATGTTCCTTAAGGGGTCTAGTTTCCAAAATGGGGTCACTTGGGGGGGGGGTTTCCACTGTTTAGGCACATCAGGGGCTCTCCAAACGCGACATGGCGTCCAATCTCAATTCCAGCCAATTCTACATTGAAAAAGTAAAATGGCGCTCCTTCACTTCCAAGCTCTGCGGTGCGCCCAAACAGTGGTTTACCCTCACATATGGGGTATCGACGTATTCAGGAGAAATCGCACAACAACTTTTGTGGTCTAATTTCTCCTGTTACCCTTGTGAAAATAAGAATTTGTGGGCGAAAAGATCATTTTTGTGTAAACAAAAGCGATTTTTTATTTTCACGGCTCTACGTTATAAACTTCTGTGAAGCACTTGGGGGTTCAAAGTGCTCACCACACATCTAGATAAGTTCCTTAAGGGGTCTAGTTTCCAAAATGGTGTCACTTGTGGGGAGTTTCCACTGTTTAGGCACATCAGGGGCTCTCTAAACGTGACATGGCGTCCGATCTCAATTCCAGCCAATTCTGCATTGAAAAAGTCAAACGGCGCTCCTTCACTTCTAAGTTCTGCGGTGCGCCCAAAAAGTGGTTTACCCCCACATATGGGGTATTGGCGTATTCAGGAGAAATTGCATAACAAAATTTATGGTTACATTTCTGTTTTTACACTTGTGAAAATAAAAAAAATGGTTCTGAATTAAGATGTTTGCAAAAAAAAGTTAAATGTTCATTTTTTCCTTCCACATTGTTTCAGTTCCTGTGAAGCACGTAAAGGGTTAATAAACTTCCTGAATGTGGTTTTGAGAACCTTGATGGGTGTAGTTTTTAGAATGGTGTCACACTTCATTATTTTCTATCATATAGACCCCTCAAAATGACTTCAAATGAGATGTGGTCCCTAAAAAAAAATGGTGTTGTAAAAATGAGAAATTGCTGGTCAACTTTTAACCCTTATAACTCCCTAACAAAAAAAAATGTTGTTTCCAAAATTGTGCTGATGTAAAGTAGACATGTGGGAAATGTTATTTATTAACTATTTTTCGTGACATATCTCTCTGATTTAAGGACATAAAAATACAAAGTTTGAAAATTGCAAAATTTTAAAAATTTGCGCCATATTTCCGTTTTTTTCATAAATAATCGCAAGTAATATCGAAGAAATGTTACCACTAACATGAAGTACAATATGTCACGAAAAAACAATCTCAAAATCAGCGGGATCCGTTGAAGCGTTCCAGAGTTATAACCTCATAAAGTGACAGTGGTCAGAATTGCAAAAATTGGCCTGGTCATTAAGTACCAAATTGGCTGTCACTAAGGGGTTAAAGAAAAAATTTGAAGTAACAAATACATAGATTTATTCTCCCTGTTACCATCCTACAAGAAAGGTTTTAAGGAAGTAAGGATGATAAAACGGATGAGAGAAGAAGAGGCAATGTAATGAAATCTTTATATAATTGGCGGCAAGATTTCTGCCTTTTTGCTTCAGTTTTAGGTGAGAGGTAAAATGTGCAAACTTATTTCGGTAAGCTGATATTATTTTGGAAGCGCACTGAAACTTTGGTGGTAATGTTTGGTGATTGTATGATGAAATGTTTAGACAGAAGATGTCAGTGCATCATGATTGGGCTATTGTTTTTTTAATCAATCTGATGATCCCTCATAGATCCAGTTCATACGAATCGGCCCAGTCGGGGGGTAATTTTACTTTTCGTAAAGGTGTCTGTTTTGCCTTCAATGAGTCGTGGTGCAAGTGGCTTAACAATTACCGATATAAGCATGAATGTTTTTTTTTTTTTTTTGGTGGAAACCACTCAGTGGTGAGCTGCTTCATGATGGCGAACCAAGCTTCATAACAGCAGGTAATCTCAGAGGTTCAGTTTCAAAAGGCACAGACCCCAGTGAGGCTGGAATAAATGAATCCTTGGTTAGAGCTTTATCCAGGCAGGATGAAAGTGGATTTAATAATTAAGGGCTTCAGCAATGGTTTTGTCCTTCCTGAATTTTTGGGTGAAGGTTGTTCATGGGTAAATAATTTAAAGTTAGGGATAGATTACTTTGGACGTCAAAATCGTTCAATGTAAACTTGAAAAGGGGGTGGCAGATAGAAGGATTGAAGGTACATTTTTGTCTCCTTTTCAGAATTTTGGTTTATCTCTGTTGGGTTTTGTTCCGAAGAAAGAAGTGAACAGTTACAGATTGATCCACCACATACCCGGTTGGGTCAGCTTTGAATGATTCAGTGGACAAGCCAAATGCATCAGTAGTTTATGCATCATTTGACAAAGCATTGAATTTGTTAAGGTGCTGTGGTAAAGGGACTTTATTAGCAAAGGCAGGTATTAAATCAGCCTTTCATTTATTGCCTGTTTCAGTTAGGCTTTAATACATAAGGTTTTCAATTGGATCGTTTTTTCTATTTTGATAAAGCGTTACAAATGGGTTTCACTCTTTCGTGTTTTGACTCTTTTTCTACCTTTTTGGAATGGTCAATTTGTGAAGAGTACAAGGGTAATGGGACAATATTGTATTATTTGAACCATTTTTTGTTTTTTGGCTTTTCCAATTCAAATGATTGCATGAGGCTTTTGAATACTTTTTCTTCACCGATGGAGTGGTTTGGTGTTCCAGAAAAGACAGTTTTTCCTTGTATTGGTTTAGAATTTGTAGGTATTGTTATTGATACTAATAGGATGGAATTTCGGTTAATTCATGATAAGATAGGTAGGTTATGTGATCTATTGAATAAAACAGTCTAAAAAGGTTCTTTCAAAGAAGTTCCAATCACATTTGGATATGTTAGTTTTTGCATCACAGGTGATTCCTATAGCTAGGATTTTTGCGAGGAGGCTGTACTCGGCTACTAAGGGTCTGAGTTCTCCTTATTCGCATATCAGGATGACTAGAGCACTTAAAGATTATGTTAAGAGTATGGCATGAATTTTTGCTGAACTTTAATGGTTGATCTATTTGGCAAGAGGAATTCATTGAAACGGATGCCTTGGGCTTATTTACAGATGCATCTGGCAGCTGGTGTTTTGGAAAATTTTGGAATAACCACTGGTGCACTGAGCCATGGGATCATTCTTGGTTAGACACGGGTTTAAATAGTAATTTAGGGTTATTAAAGCCATTTTAAGTTTTGGTATCACTGGTTCTTTGGAGTTAGACCTTTAAGAATAAACAAATTATTTTAAATACAGATAATATGCGAGTAGCTTAAGATGTTAATTGTCTATCCTCTAAATGTGATGTGGTTGTTAAAATACTTAGAGAATTAGTTTTGTTTTGTCTTCAGCTGAATATTTGGTTAAAGGGTAAACATTTGAGGGGTGACAGGAATCTAATTGCTGACTCTCTTACTCGTTGCCAGGTGGACAGTTTCCGGAGCTTCCCTTGGCACACAAAGATGGCTTGGAATGTCCAAGGCACTTATGGAATCTGATGTTGGCGGATCAATGGGTTATGTTAAAAAAATCGGTAACGGACAAAACTTGGTTGGATTGTTCATCTGTGAGGTATTTATGGTGTACATTTTGTGATCGCATTAGTGTTAGTAAGGTGAATGATTGTGTAGAAGTGTTGTTCGTAAATAAGCTAATTAAGGATGATTTCTCTTTTAGTGTTTGGTTGACCCAAATAAACACCGTGACCTTTACCTCCATACCTTGTTTCATGTGTCTATTATTGGATGAGTGTAAAATAAGGGAATGCTGTCCCATGCATTTTCCAGGCAAACAGGCTGGTATCTTCCCCCTTACCCGATTCTCAGATGAAACATGTTAGGAGTACCGTGGGGAACCTGTGTGTCTGATCCCTGGGGCAATGTGTGGCTTTCCTATGATGGCCCCCCCACCTTCTTCTGTTCTGAACAAGGGATCAAGCTACCTGCATTACTAATTTATGATACCACTGGGATTATGGTGAGATTGGTCCTTTTAATAATTTGTATATATAGTCTGTCTTTTTCACCTCTTTCAGGTACCTCATCAGGCCTGAGGATAGACCATCTTCTATTAATTTTAGGTGATGGCTACATGAGGATATATATCAGTTATGTCTATACATTTGTCATATTGCAGGTGGCTATTTTTAGCTTTAGCTTAATTCATCTTATTTCATTAAAAGTTATGTTTTAGGATCTCTGCCCTGTTGAATCTGTTTAAGAAGAAAAACTGGTTCCTTTTGACCTGCTGACAGTTTTTTTCTCTTTAATGCCTATACTGATATTATTCACTTCTGTACCTCGGGAGAGTCATCTGGTAATGAGGAACCATCACAATCTGTATCTTCTGCTTTTTCATCTTCTTCAGTCTGATCCACTATTGTAAAATGAAACAAAATTTTAAAAAGAAATCACAGGATATAAAAATAAGAACAAAAATATAGACTGCAAGATGTAACTTATGAAAATATGAGAGCTAAATAGTATAAGAAGACGTACAAGGAATATATTCTTATGACGCAGTCTTACACAAGTCCTCAGAGTCTGAAACCACCTATCACTTGCTCATTGGTGGATGTCTGACTGCAGGGATCACCACATGGACCTCTGCCAATTTGGCCGCATATTTTGGACCAGGTATAGTACAGAAAACTACAACTTCCAAGTGTGATGGCATATACTTGCAATAAAACAGTTTATGACAAAATAACATGGCTGGTTTCACATTTGCGGTTTTTTTTTTTCGTTTTTGCGCAAAAAACGCATGCGTTTTTTCCCCCTATACTTAACATTAAAAACGCATGCGTTTTTTGGCATGCGTTTTGACGACGCATGCGTTTTTTCTCTGCATGCGTTGTGTTGCAGAAATGCAACATGTAGTAATATTTAGCGGTGTTTTTTTGCCGCAAAAAAACGCATGCTTTTTTTGCGGCAAAAAAACGTATTGATGTCTATGTAAACGCATGCGTTTTATAGAAAAACACAAGAATACACACTGATAAGCCACCCCCCAACCCTAACCCTAGGGATCCTAACCCTAACCCTAAGGGTTAGGATCCCTAGGGTTAGGATCCCTAGGGTTAGGGTTAGAGTTTGGGTTAGGGTTAGAGTTTGGGTTAGAGTTTGTGTTTTAGGGTTAGAGTTTGTGTTTTAGGGTTAGGATCCCTAGGGTTACTAGGGATCCTAACCCTAACCCTAGGTATTTCTGTTTATAGTGGGTTTTCTAGTTGATTTTGATGATTGGCAGCTGTCACACACTTCTCATCATGCGTTTCAAAAACGCAAACGCAGGAAAAAACGCAGCGTTTGCGTTAAAACATGCAAAAACGCATGCGCTTAAAAAACGCTGCGTTTTTAAACGCAAATGTGAAACCAGCCTTAGATAGATGTTTAGGCAGAGACAATACCTGAATAGTGTTCTACTGAAAGTGCATTCTGGCGATTGAGCTGTAGTAGGTTCTGCGTTTGCTCATGGACAACATCAAGTAGCGACTGGATAACATCATTCTGATCCTCCTCATCATCATCTTCATAATTATTATTATTGCTTTCATGGAGCTTTGGGTCTTAAAAAATATAAAAAGCACTAATTAACCTGCTGATAATGATTATATTGTTGCAGTTTGGGCAAAAAGTGCTAAGAAATAAAAATAAAAAGTATTATTGATACCTACAAGAAAAAACTTAAAATATGGCACACCTCCTACTCCATGTCAATATCTCAGTGGTTGACCACAAATTTCTGCACTATATGAAAGAGAATTGCCCAAAGTATGAGGCTTTATTACAATGCAATGGACCCAGCACAACTGCAATGGGCATATGTCTGGCATAAAGCTTTTTAATTTCACCATTAACTATCAACAGTACTGAATGTTCAGTATGTGTGCATAAAAAAAAAAAACTTACTTATCGCTGTCTCTTGCCATTTCCAGTGTGGCTCCGGTCCATGACCGCAGATGTAACCAGCCAGCTCACACAGCGTTCCTGTATGGACTGGAAGTTGCTTACTCAATGTAAGTCTATAGGACTCAGAACTGGACTCTGGGAGTTGAGAAAGAGCTGTGGTCACATGATGCAGAAGAGGAACTCAAGCAGCACCAGAAACAGCAGAAGTCAGCGACCGGTACGCATTTTAATGCATTCAATATACTACAGCAGATGGACACGAGGTTAAAAAAAATTCTGTAATAGTATTTAAAAAATAAAAAAAAAATAAAAAAATTATATATATATATATATATATATATATATATATATATATATATATATATATATATATATATATATATATATAAATTGTCTAAGGGTTTTTCCGTCTGTCTGCCTTTCTGTCTCTGTCTGTCTGTCCTGGAAATCCCGCGTCTCTGATTGGTCGATGCCGCCAGGCCTCGACCAATCAGAGACCGGCACAGCATCGACGTAGAAATCCCGCGTCTCTGATTGGTCGAGGCCGCCAGGCCTCGACCAATCAGCAACGGGCACAGCGACGATGATGTCATAAAGGACGTAGACATCCCGTGTCTCTGATTGGTCGAGGCTGCCAGGCCTCGACCAATCAGCAACGAGCACAGCGACGATGATGTCATAAAGGACGTAGACATCTCACGTTTCTGATTCAGCGACGGGCACAGTATCGACATAGATGTCATAATGGTTGCCATGGCGACGATGATGTCATAAAGGTTGCCTCGACCAATCAGCGACGGGCACAGTCTGCCGCGAATTCTGGAATCATCATTGTCCATATACTACGGGGACATGCATATTCTAGAATACCCGATGCGTTAGAATCAGGCCACAATCTAGTATATATATATAATTGCCGAAGGGTTTTTCCGTCTGTCTGTCTGTCTTTCTGTCCTGGAAATCCCGTGTCTCTGATTGGTCGAGGCCGCCAGGCCTCGACCAATCAGCGACGGGCACAGTGACGATGATGTCATAAAGGACGTAGACATCCCGCGTCTCTGATTGGTCGAGGCCGCCAGGCCTCGACCAATCAGCAATGGGCACAGTATCGACGTAGATGTCATAATGGTTGCCATGGCGACGATGATGTCATAAAGGTTGCCTCGACCAATCAGCGACGGGCACAGTCTGCCGCAAATTCTGGAATCATCATTGTCCATATACTACGGGAACATGCATATTCTAGAATACCCGATGCGTTAGAATCAGGCCACAATCTAGTATATATCTATATATATAATTGTCTAAGGGTTTTTCTGTCTGTCTGTCTGTCTGTCTGTCTGTCTGTCTGTCTGTCTGTCCTGGAAATCCCGGCTCTCTGATTGGTCGAGGCCGCCAGGCACCGCACACAGGGCCAGGACTTCAACGGAGGGTGAGTATATGTTTATTTTCTATTTTATGTCTGTATACTACATGGCGCTGTGCTGTATACTCCGTCGCTGTGCAATATACTACGTGGCTGGGCAATATACTACGTGACTGGGCAATATACTACGTGGCTGGGCAATATACTACGTGGACATGCATATTCTAGAATACCCGATGCGTTAGAATCGGGCCACAATCTAGTATATATATATATATATCTATATATCTATATATATAATTGTCTAAGGGTTTTTCTGTCTGTCTGTCCTGGAAATCCCGCGTCTCGCCAGGCCTCGACCAATCAGCGACGGGCACAGCATGGCGACGATGATGTCATAAAGGTTGCCTCGATCAATCAGCGACGGGCACAGTCTGCCGCGAATTCGCCTCGACCAATCAGCGACGGGCACAGTATCGACGTAGATGTCATAATGGTTGCCATGGCGACGATGAGGTCATAAAAGTTGCCTCGACCAATCAGCGACGGGCACAGTCTGCCGCGAATTCTGGAATCATCATTGTCCATATACCACGGGGACATGCATATTCTAGAATACACGATGCGTTAGAATCGGGCCACAATCTAGTATATATATATTTGGCTTGAGAAAGGCTCAGTGTGAGCCGAAACGTCGCGAGATGTGGGTCTGAAATAAACTTCACAGCTTTTTCACCTTACAAACTATTGGAGTGCTGCCTTCTCTTTTTTGCTTGGTATATTATATATATATATATATATATATATATATATATATATATATATATATATATATATGTAAATGAAAAATAAAAATAAAAGCCAAACATAATCTAAGAACCATAAATGTTGCGAAAGAGAGTTTGTACTCGATTTTGATAGATACTATTAGGCCAGATGCACACTAACAGTATTTGGTCTGTATTTTACATCAGTATTTGTAAGCCAAAACCAGGAGTGGGTGATAAATACAGAAGTGGTGCATATGTTTCTATTATACTTTACCTCTAATTGTTCCACTCCTGATTTTGGCTTACAAATACTGATGTAAAATACTGACCAAATACTGCTAGTGTGATCGTAGCCTAAAAGTGACAATCAGGATGGTGATGGACCACAAGAATGGGATAGAATAGAAAGGTAAAAATTATCTGTGTAGTTCAGAATTATTTTCTGCCTTACCTAAGTTTCCATTACACTTGTCTAAAGCACATGACACATCTTTTGGCATAAGTTCTCTGGCGACTTCAATCTGTGCAAGACCTTTGCTATTTCGAATACAAGACACTGCTTTTGCATGTGTAGCACCTTGCATACATTCACCATTTACCTGTGAAGACATAAGATATCGCCGATCAGCATTTCTAATACATCTGTCACCATTAAATCACTGTCTATTTGCTTTTTTTTATAAATCGCTTAAAGGGATTAGCTACTTTATCCTTATTATTAACAAATGTACCGTATATTGCAGTCACACAATGGCAAGTGGCCAGACAAGTCCTGTCCATCAGTCTCCTCCAACAGAAAAACAGCCGTCCCACGTGAAGAGTTTTTTAATTGCAGGAGTATGACAGATGGGTCAGGCCATTTTGAGAATAGAAAACCTCTGCAATCGGTAAGGAAGGAGGAGAACCTGTAATATTTATTTATCGGTAGATGCCACAAAATCATTTCCTCTTCACATTTGTTAAAACAGACATAATGTGGTCAACCCCTTTAACATCAATGAAGAAGGAGATAATAGGACACCACTGGTTATATTTTAAAAATGCTGTATTTTTTAGAGGCATGTCGGTATATGGCCTTCCTAGCGGCATAAGTAATGCACATACCGAATTCAGAGAGGGCATAATGCCCACAATAATATCATATTATTGGGATAATATGTGCTATATAGTCCCAGCGTAGGGTTAATGTAAGGAATAATACACACAGTGATGTCAGAATACAGGAATAGTGACTCATTACAATGCATTACAGCAAGTGAGTGCTATAAGCAGTGTTATCACAGAGGAATAATGCATACAGTTATGTCATGGCACAAAGGTAATGTACTGAGAGATACAAGTGTAGGGACTACACAGTGATGTAACAGCGCAAAGATAATGCAACAAATGATGTGACCGTACAATAATAATCTACTCAGTAACATTGCAACAATGGAATTTTATGGACAGGGATGTTACGACCCAGGGATAGTGCACACAGTGACATCACAGAGCAAGGATGAAACGCCTAGTGATGTATCAGTGCAGGAATTATACAGTGCTTTCACAGACAACGATCTACTCAGTGATCCTATAACACGAAACTGACACTACTGAAACTTTACAGCGATAATGCAAATCATCAAGTCATAGAATAGGAATAACCAGCACAACAAAAAATATAATGCAATGATGTCACAGCACCAAAATAATGCAAAAAGTCATGCGGAAGAAAAGGCATAATGCACACAGCAGGGGTAACTGCGATTCTACAGAAAAACTTAGAATGGAGCCACAATTTTTCACATCCCCTCCATAGTCATCATTAGCTGATCCTTAAGTTCTGTATGACATAATGAGAAAGTACTGGAAAATATATGCAAGTATGCCTTCTAGTGGCTAATGTACCATACACGTAGGGGTTGTAGTGGCTAAAGAGTCACTAAGCCTATATTGTACTGTGCATTCACTATATAAGAGGCTTCCACTCTCCCATGTATTTGCCTGCCTTCAGTTACACTGATATCAGAACATACTCATTGGAGTACAATGATGGCAGTGAAAGTGTCGGTGTCTGTCACCTCCGCACGTTCGCTCTGCTGACACCACTATAGTCTATGGTTCCGTCTGCGCATGCGTCCAAATCCTGTTTTGAGGGGGGTTCAGACATAAGCCCCAATGGGGCCACCGAACGGGTGCCTGCATGCAGTATGAAAGCGCCCTTAGGCCTTATTTAAATGTCCATTTTTCACATACGAGTGCTTTATGATAGTCTATCAGGCCATTCACAAGTCCATCACTGTTGCAGAAATCTGCAAGTCTATGGGTCTGTGAAAATAATCGGGCGGCTCTTGGATAACATCCAGGTACGGTCTGATGACACTCAGACCACACTCTGATCAAAATAATCGGGCCTGAATGAGGCCTAGTGAGACAGGCTAACCCTTTCACTGCCATTATATGTGCTCCAAATGAGTATGTCTAGGGGTTTGGAATCCACTTATATACAATTTTGTATACAGGAATGAAGTCTAAGTCCCTAACAAAACTAATTTGCAAAGTTTCATACTTTTCCATGCTAGACAGAATTATTAAACAAATTAAAGTTTAGTCATTTTTTAATTGTTTTTTCTTATGCCTAATAAAGCGTATGTAGCTAATAATGGGGGTCTGCTTTCGCGATGCCATTCTATAAACTAAAGACAAAAACCTTATCTAGAATGCTTACTGAAGGCTACAAGACTAGGATCCATGTTTTTTTTTATTAGGACCTCTAGTAAACACAATTAAGACCAATCTCACGTTCTACCTTTATGTAAAGGAGGTGTATGTGTGTACGAAAGATAGGAGAGGACTTGAGAAAAATTACCTTAAGTAATCTGTCTCCAACCTGCAAGCTCCCCTCTATGTCAGCTACACCCCCAGGACTGACGGACTTGACAAATATCCCATATTCGCCTCCCACCAAGGAAAATCCCAACTCTCCAGATGGGGGCTTTTCCAAAACAACATGGACTAATCCAGCCTTTATGGGCACAGAAAAAAAAAGATAAAAGATTCAGATTACGACATTTCATGGAGCAACATAATGACTGTTACAATGTTCAGTTTTCTTTGTAAAGATATTAAAAAAATAATTCTTACTTGGGTGCAGTATAATTATCTTTCAAAATGTCCCATCGTATGAAATTAAAAACGTTAAATCATTTTACATCTTTTAGTCATAATTGCTTTTGTTAAACCTTTTTTTTTTTACACTAAAAACCAAGTCTTATAGATGTATGAATAAAATAGTATATTTGTATTGATTTGTTTTCAGTAGAATAAAGACCAACACTAAGGCTGTGTGCACACGTTGCTGTTTTTTTGCGGTTTTTCCTGATAAAAACGCTATAAAACCGCAAAAAAAATGCATACAATAAGCATCCCATCATTTAGAATGAATTCCGCATGTTTTGTGCACATGATGCGTTTTTTTCCACGAAACGTGGAACGTCACGAATCGTACCGTCGTAGCGATCGAAATGGTATAGTGTGACGGTACCCTTACAGCTGTACCTCTCTTATCAAGGACTACAAAGGAATCCCACTGACTGGCACTTATGCCAATGTACATGACTGCTTAGAAGAACATTCTCCACTAACTGACCACAGATGGAACCTTCGGACTGGAACCTTGCTTTATACATTTGCTGGTGTATATAGACCTTGCGGTTTTCACCTGTATGATAACATCATTAGTTTTCAGAAGGTCACAAACATCAATTACCGTATATACTCGAGTATAAGCCGACCCGAGTATAAGCCGACCCCCCCAATTTTGTCACAAAAAACTGGGAAAACTTAATGACTCGAGTATAAGCCTAGGGTGGGAAATGCAGCAGCTACCGGTAAATTTCAAAAATAAAAATAGATACCAATAAAAGTAAAATTAATTGAGACATCAGAAGTAGGGTTGAGCGAAACAGATCGGCACTTTTCAAAAGTCGCCGACTTTTAGCAAAGTCGGGTTTCGTGAAACCCAACCCAATCCCACTCTGGGATCGGGTCGGCGATTTCTACTTAAAAGTCGGGTTTCGTTATATATATATATATATATATATATATATATATATATATATATATATATATATATTAACTTCAGCGCGATGTAGCAGAAAAGCCGGTAATTCAATTACCGGCTTTTCATTTCTCCTGCCAAAACCCAACATGATTTGAGACATGGTTTACATACTGTAAACCATGTCATATCCCCCTTTTTTTTGCATATTCCACACTACTAATGTTAGTAGTGTGTATGTGCAAAATTTCAGCGCTCTAGCTCTTAAATTTAAGGGTTAAATCACGGAAAAAATTGGCGTGGGCTCCCGCGCAATTTTCTCCGCTGGAGTAGTAAAGCCAGTGACTGAGGGCAGATATTAGTAGCCTGGAGAGGGTCCACGGTTATTGGGCCCCCCCGGCTAAAAACACCTGCCCCCAGCCACCCCAGAAAAGGCACATCTGTAAGATGCGCCTATTCTGGCACTTGGCCACTCTCTTCCCATTCCCGTGTAGCGGTGGGATATGGGGTAATGAAGGGTTAATGCCACCTTGCTATTGCTGCACAAATGCTGATTATGGCCCCATAAGTTGCTCCATACAGACATTTGCCCCATACAATGCTGCACAAATGCTAATTATGACCCCATAGAGATATTTGCCCCATATAATGCTGTACACGGCCCCATTCAGATATTTGCCCTATATAATGCTGTACATGGCCCCATACAGATATTTGCCCCAGATAATGCTGCACATGGCCCCATACAGATATTTGCCCCATATACATATACAGATATTTGCCCCCATCTTCGATCCTCCCAAGACCTCCTTCTCTCCTCCACACTTATTCGTTCCTCACACAACCGCCTCCAAGATTTCTCCCGAATATCCCCCATCCTCTGGAATTCCACGCCTCAACACATCCGATTATCCACCACCCTCAGATCCTTCAGATGGAACCTGAAAACCCATCTCTTCAGGAAAGCTTACAGCCTACAATAACCATTCTGCCGCCTCACCGACCACCCGAGCTGCCGCCACGTCACCGACCACCCGAGCTGCCGCCTTGACCACCCAAGCTGCTGCCACGACCACCCGAGCTGCCGCCTCACCACCACCAGTGCTGCAGCACACGAACCTCCTGTCTCTTCCCCACTATCCTGAAGAATGTAAGTCCGCAAGGACAGGGTCCTCTCCCCTCTGTACCAGTCTGTCACTGTAAATTTGTTTACTGTTAACAATATCTATAACCCTGTATGTAACCTCTTTCTCATGTACAGCACCATGGAATTAATGGTGCTATATAAATTAATAATAATAATAATAATGCACATGGCCCCATGCAGATATTTGCCCCATATAATGCTGCACATGGCCCCATACAGATATTTGCCCGATATAATGCTGCACATGGCCCCATACAGATATTTGCCCCATATAATGCTGCACATGGCCCCATACAGATATTTGCCCCATATAATGCTGCACATGGCTCCATACAGATATTTGCCCCATATAACGCTGCACATGGCCTCATACAGATATTTGCCCCATATAATGCTGCACATGGCCCCATACAGATATTTGCCCCATATAATGCTGCACGTCACCAAACAGATATTTGCCCCCATATAATGCTGCACATGGCTCCATACAGATATTTGCCCCATATAATGCTGCACATGGCTCCATACAGATATTTGCCCCCATATAATGCTGCACATGGCCCCATACAGATATTTGCCCCATATAATGCTGCACATGGCTCCATACAGATATTTGCCCCATATAATGCTGCACATGGCTCCATACAGATATTTGCCCCCATATAATGCTGCACATGGCTCCATACAGATATTTGCCCCATATAATGCTGCACATGGCCCCATACAGATATTTGCCCCCATATAATGCTGCACATGGCCCCATACAGATATTTGCCCCATATAATGCTGCACATGGCTCCATACAGATATTTGCCCCATATAACGCTGCACATGGCCTCATACAGATATTTGCCCCATATAATGCTGCACATGGCCCCATACAGATATTTGCCCCATATAATGCTGCACGTCACCAAACAGATATTTGCCCCCATATAATGCTGCACATGGCCCCATAAGATGCTCCATACAGACATTTGCCCCATATGCTGTTGCTGCGATTAAAAAAAAAAAAAAAATGACATACTCACCTCTCAGGCCCCTGGCACTTGCTATATTCACCGGTCCGCGTTCCACCGACGGCCGCCGCTGTGCCTTCCCCGTCCTGTGCATTGATGCTCAGACAGAGGGCAGTGCACACTAATCGCGTCACCGCGCCCTCTGACCTGAGCGTCACTGCAGAGGACGGGGAAGACGCAGTGGCGGCCATCGGTGGAACGAGGAACAGGTGAATATCGCGCACTGTGTTATACTCACCTGCTCCTGGCACGGTGAGGTCCCTGGTTCTCCGGGTGCCGGCAGCTTCTTCCTGTAGTGAGCGGTCACATGGTGCCGCTCATTACAGTAATGAATATGCGGCTCCACCCTTATGGGAGTGGAGCAGGGTCCATATTCATTACTGTAATGAGCGGTACCATGTGACCGCTCACTACAAGAAGAAGCTGCCAGCACCCGGAGAACCAGGGACATGCAGGGACCGCGCCAGGAGCAGGTGAGTATGATAAGACAGCTGCCGCTCCCCCTTCCCTGCCGACCCCTGGGTATGACTCGAGTATAAGCCGAGAGGGGCAATTTCAGTCTAAAAAAATGGGCTGAAATTCTTGGCTTATACACGAGTTTACGGTACTCCTCAGATTATCAAGCACCAGTGCCATACAGGGTAATTCCCAGCAGCTATCACCAAGGAGCATTATTGCTATAGCTATTCTCTACAGGAAAGATAACCTAGGGGGACCTAGCCAGATTATAAAAGTGTATAACTCATGGCTGTTACAAAACTTACATATCCCACATATGATATGATATATTACAAAGTTGCTTACGTGCATTATTGATTTAAAAGTACAATTACACTTTTTTTAAATAGTTATATGTAGTTTATGGATATGATTATATTATTACTATATTACATTTAATAAAGGCCGTGGACACTTTTTAACCACCAATTAATGTCGTCTGTTGTTATTTATTAATGTTTAGTAGGTATCTGAACGCTAATAAAAAAAATTACATTAAAGGGAACCTGTCACCCCGTTTTTTAAAGATTAGATAAAAATAGTGTGAAATAGGGGCAGAGCTGGGCTTTACATTAGTGCCTTTTTGGTGCCTTTATTCCCCCGTTAGGCTGCCGAAATACCTTTGTGAACTGGCCGTTTTGTCCTGTCACTCAAGTTGGTCAGGTCGGATGGGCGTGGTCAAATAGCGATTCCTCCCCCACCTCTTGCGTTTCCCTGCGCAATTTAGTCCCGCCGTTGGCGTTGTGTTTAGCGCCTGCGCAGTAACGTCTAATTTGGCGCCTGCGTATTATGCTTTGCCCAACTGTGGGCATAGCATAATTTACATCACTGCGCATGCGCGGGTCGTAACTAGTGTTGAGCATTCCGATACCGCAAGTATCGGGTATCGGCCGATACTTGCGGTATCGGAATTCCGATACAGAGTTCCGATACTTTTGTGGTATCGGGAATCGGTATCGGATCCATATTAATGTGTAAAATAAAGAATTAAAATAAAAAATATTGATATGCTCACCTCTCCGGAGGCCCCTGGACATCACCGCTGGTAACCGGCAGCCTTCTTTGCTTAAAATGAGCGCGTTTAGAGCCTTCCATTACGTCACGGCTTCTGATTGGTCGCGTGCCGCTCATGTGACCGCCATGCGACCAATCACAAGCCGCGACGTCATTCTCAGGTCCTAAACTCCTCATTCTAGGAATTTAGGACCTGAGAATGACGTCGCGGCTTGTGATTGGTCGCGTGGCGGTCACATGAGCGGCACGCGACCAATCAGAAGCCGTGACGTCATGGAAGGCCCTAAAGCGCTCATTTTAAGCAAAGAAGGCTGCCGGTTACCAGCGGTGATGTCCAGGGGCCTCCGGAGAGGAGAGCATATCAATATTTTTTATTTTAATTCTTTATTTTACACATTAATATGGACTGGGTGCCCCGGAAGTGATCATATGGGCATAGTGTTTATCTGGATGCCGGCAAAATTTTCTCAGCCCGAACTGCGAGCGTAATTTTGGCACCAAACTTACGCTCGCAGTTCGGACTGAGAAAATTTTACCGGCATCCAGACAAACACTATGCCCATATGATCACTTCCGGGGCACCCAGGTTTAAGTTACGACCCGCACATGCGCAGTGATGTAAATTATGCTATGCCCACAGTTGGGCAAAGCATAATGCGCAGGCGCCAGAGGCGAATTCACTGCACAACTGCTAAGAAAGAGCGCGATCTGTGCGATTCACAGATCGCGTTTACGACAGACACGCCGAGAAGCAGGGGGGAGGAACCGCTATTTGACCACGCCCATCCGACCTGACCAACTTGAGTGACAGGACAAAACGGCCAGTTCACAAAGGTATTTCGGCAGCCTAACGGGGGAATAAAGGCACCAAAAAGGCACTAATGTAAAGCCCAGCTCTGCCCCTATTTCACACTATTTTTATCTAATCTTTAAAAAATGGGATGACAGGTTCCCTTTATATCTTGATATGATAGGAGATGACAGTTGGTGCTTTTAAATTCTACGGAGGTAGAAGCTAGAGACAGACACACACATTCTGCCGTAAGTTCTCCTTAGGCTACTTTCACACTAGCGTTAACTGCAATCCGTCACAATGCGTCGTTTTGCAGAAAAAACGCATCCTGCAAAAGTGTTTGCAGGATGCGTTTTTTCTCCATTGACTAACATTACGCGACGCATTGCGACGGATTGCCACACGTCGCAACCGTCGCGCGACGGTTGCGCCGTGTTTCGGCAGACCGTCGGCCGCAAAAAACGTTCCATGTAACATTTTTTGCAGCCGACGGACCGTCTTTTCCGACCGCGCATGCGCGGCCGGAACTCCTCCCCCACCTCCCCGCACCTCACAATGGGGCAGCGGATGCGCTGAAAAGCAGCATCCGCTGCACCCGTTGTGCGGCGGAGGCAACGCTAGCGTCGGTAACCTCGGCCCGACGCACTGCGACGGGCCGAGCCCGACGCTAGTGTGAAAGAAGCCTAAAACGACTGTTACAGCTCACTGTAGAACTTTATGAGCACCAACTGTCATCTCTTTTCTCAGTAATGGGAAAATATGAAGACATATTTTCACCTGGAAATGAGAATTTTTCAGAATGAATGATCATTCCAGAAGGAGACAGAAGCGGATTTCTGTAATAAGATATATTAAAGTTTCTTGTCTCTGTCTGTCTGTCCGCAGTCTCTGACATCATGTCCGCTCTCTATCTGAAACTCAACCTCTCCAAAACTGAACTTCCTCTGCTCCCACCATCTACTAACCTCCCTAAACCTGACGTTTCCCTCTCCGTGGGTGGCACCATAATAACACCCCGGCAGCAGGCGCGCTGTCTGGGTGTTATGTTTGACTCTGATCTCTCCTTCACCTCCCATATATCTCTTGCCCGCTCGTGTCGCTTACACCTAAAGAACGATTCTAGAATCCACCCTTTTCTCATCATAGAAACAACAAAAACCCTCACTGTCGCCCTGATCCACTCCCGCCAGGACTACTGTAATGCTCTATTAATTGGCCTCCCCCTCACTCGACTTTCCCCTCTCCAGTCTATCCTTAATGCAGCAGTCAGGGTCGTCTATCTAGCTAATCGTTACTCAAACACGTCCGCTCTTCGCCAGTCTTTACTCTGGCTGCCCATTCATTACAGGATACAATTCAAAGTTTGAATATTATAGATATAGAGAGAAAAAAAGTGATGCATGGCACTGCTAGTAAATATTTCTAATACAACCACAGAAATTCCAAGCTGTTGTGCCTATGTGCCTGCTGCTGGACACTTGGGTGCACGCCTGTCAGTCCATGATAATCCAAAACCAAGAAAAAAATGGAGTGCACTCACCGGTCCAAAATGCAAACAGTCCTTTAATCAAAACATGTGCAGGTACACTGGGAGAACGTGGAACAGAAGGACGACGGCCGTTTCACGCTACTGCGCTTCAACAGGTCCTAAAGCGCAGTAGCGTGAAACGGCCATCGTCCTTCTGTTCCACGTTCTCCCAGTGTACCTGCACATGTTTTGATTAAAGGACTGTTTGCATTTTGGACCGGTGAGTGCACTCCATTTTTTTCTTGGTTTTGGATTACAATTCAAAGTACTTGTTCTCACCCACAAAGCTCTTCACAGTGCAGCACCCCCTTACATCTCCTCCCTCATTTCTGTCTATCGACCTCTTCGCTCTGCAAATGACTTTCGACTAACCTCTGCACTAATCCGTACCTCCCACTCCCGACTACAAGACTTCTCCCGTGCTGCGCCAATCCTCTGGAATGCTCTACCCCAAGAAATTAGGACCATCCACAATTTGCATAGTTTTAGGCACTCCCTCAAAACACATTTGTTCAGAGCGGCCTATCATGTTCCCTAATCAGTTATTTTGTTTGTGTGTAGCCCATTCACTATCTCCATCTATCCCCCACTCCCTGAAGATGGCTGGACCATCATTGTAAATACATCATTGTAAATACACACCTGTACTTGGCATTTCCCCACCTCATTGTAGATTGTAAGCTCTCACGAGCAGGGTCGTCTTGTGTTGCTTTAATTATTGTATTGTTCACATTGTTACTTATGACTGTTGTGTTTGAAGCTGTTAAACTGTAAAGCGCTGCGGAATATGTTGGCGCTATATAAATAAAGATTATTATTATTATTCTTGTATCTATGTACACTATTGGTTTATGGGGAAATAACTAAGTAGAACAATGGTTACTTTGTAACTATGTCATTGCCAGCAGATTTAGCTCGATTGAGTGCACAGAAAATAGAGCAATTTGGAGAATTTCTAATTAACAATAGTCAATGGGATGGAGTCTATAGCCTTAGCCTGATGATAGTAAGGAGTGAGGTACTGGTAAATTACATTATAGGTCCCAAGAAATACTAATATCAGTCCTTTAGGACATTAACTGCTACAACTAATGCAGACTTGTGCTCTAGGGCTCCGATTGCTGCCAAACTACAACTATCAGCAGTGGTTGCCTGAGCATTCTAGTAGTTGTCATTTTGTGAACGCTGAAAAGTAACAAGTATAAGACCACTGATCTCTACATCAATTACAAGAAATTAACTAATGTGAGAATTGGTCACACATTTACCCAGTAAATAACATGCCGTATTACAGACCTTGTATGACATGCCGTATTACAGACCCTGTCCAAAAAACCATTGCTATTGCTTTTCACTCTAATACAGTACTATAAAGACATATGACTATTACCTCTTGCGCAAACACATCTGAATTGTCTTTTATCTGCCTCAAACGTTCTGTACTTGAATAACCTAAAATATAAGAAAGAAGGAAGAGCAACATGAATCACAACATGGACCAGTTGGAAAAATCACATGCCTGCATATTTCTGCATTTGTTGCACACATAGATAAGTATCTTACATATAACCGTGAATGCGTCCGCACTACGCCATCATTTTATTGAAGACACTGTGTGCACAAATTCGTAGACACAGTGTCTTCACAAAAATGGCGTCAGATTTCATGGGATGTGCACACACGGATTCCGGCACCATTTATTTTAAGAACTGTACAACAATGTCGACATAGCAATGCACACGCGCCGGCCATCGCCATTATGCTCGCCACCTGGGCGTAAAATGGGTTCAATAGCTAGTTATACACTGCTCAAAAAAGGGAACAATTAAACAACAGAATATAATTCCAAGTAAATCAAACTTCAGTGAAATCAAACTGTCCACTTAGGAAGCAATGCTGTTTGACAATCAATTTCACATGCTGTTGTGCAAATGGAATAGACAACAGATGGAAATTATTGGCAATTACCAAGACACACTCAATAAAGGAGTGGTTCTGCAGGTGGGGGCCACAGACCACATCTCAGTACCAATGCTTTCTGGCTGATGTTTTGGTCACTTTTGAATGTTGGTTGTGCTTTCATACTCGTGGTAGCATGAGACAGACTCTACATCCCACACAAGTGGCTCAGGTAGTGCAGCTCATCCAGGAAGGCGAGCTGTGGCAAGAAGGTTTGCTGTGTCTGTCAGTGTAGTGTCCAGTGGCTGGAGGCGCTACCAGGAGAAAAACCAGTACACCAGGAGATGTGGAGGGGGCCGCAGGAGGGCAACAACCCAGCAGCAGGACCGAAACCTCAGCCTTTGTGCAAAGAGGAACAGGAGGAGCACTGCCAGAGCGCTGCAAAATGACCTCCAGCAGACCACAAATGTGCATGTGTCTGCACAAACGATTAGAAACCGACTCCATGAGGATGGTCTGAGTGCCCGACGTCCACAGATGGGGGTTGTGCTCACAGCCCAACACCGTGCAGGACACTTGGCATTTGCCACAGAACACCAGGATTGGCAAATTCGCCGCTGGAGCCCTGTGCTCTTCACAGATGAAAGCAGGTTCACACTGAGCACATGTGACAGAGTCTGGAGACACCGTGGAGAGCAATCTGCTGCCTGCAACATCCTTCAGCATGACCGGGTTGGCAGTGGGTCAGTAATGGTGTGGAGTGGCATTTCTTTGGAGGGCAGCACAGCCATCCATATGCTCACCAGATGTAGCCTGACTGCCATTAGGTACCGAGATGAGATCCTCAGACCCCTTGTGAGACCATATGCTGGTGCGGTTGGCCCTGGGTTCCTCCTAATGCCGGACAATGCCAGACCTCATGTGGCTGGAGTGTGTCAGCAAATCCTGCAAGATGAAGGCATGGATGGACTGGCCTGCCCGTTCCCCAGACCTGAATCCGATTGAACACATCTGGGACATCATGTCTCGCACCATCCACCAACGTCACGTTGCACCACAGACTGTCCAGGAGTTGGCAGATGCTTTAGTCCAGGTCTGGGAGGAGATCCCTCAGGAGACCATCCGCCGCCTCATCAGGAGCATGCCCAGGCGTTGTAGGGAGATTATACAGGCACGTAGAGGCCACACACACTACTGAGCATCATTTCCTTGTCTTGAGGCATTTCCACTGAAGTTGTATCAGCATGTAACTTCATTATCCACTTTGATTTTGAGTATTATTCCAACTCCAGACCTCCGTGGGATATTAGTTGTGATTTACTTTGATCATTTTTAGGTTTTATTGTTCTCAACACATTCCACTATGTAATGAATAAAGATTTACAACTGGAATATTTCATTCAGTGATATCTAGAATGTGGGATTTTAGTGTTCCCTTTATTTTTTTTGAGCAATGTATATATAAGATGAATAGAGCAACAGCACAGTTGAAATAGGGTGCCAAGCCTCACAGGTACATACCAGTCCTTGTGAATAATATCAAAAACAGATAGAGGTAGCGCGCCATAGTAAAGTAGAAAAAAGTGCTCTTTTAATGGCCCATATGGCGACGTTTCGATTCAATTCCAAAATCCACACTTGGGATCGAAACGTCGCCATATGGGCCATTAACAGAGCACTTTTTTCTACTTTATTATGGCGTGCTACTTCTACCTGTTTTTGATATCAGATATATATATATATATATATATATATATATATATATATATATATATATATATATATATATATATATTCCAAAAAGTAGAAGGAAAGCTAGGTGCGTTTAAAGTTTTGAGTGGTACTGTGCAGATGTATAAATATTAGACATACAGTGGGTACGGAAAGTATTCATACTCCTTTAAATTTTTCACTCTGTTTCATTGCAGCCATTTGGTAAATTCTAAAAAGTTCATTTTTTTCTCATTAATGTACACTCTGCACCCAATCGTGACTTAAAAAAAACCCAGAAATGTAGTAATCTTTTCAAATTTATTAAAAAAGTAAAATTGAAATATCACATGGTCATAATTATTCAGACCCTTTGCTCAGTATTGAGTAGAAGCACCCTTTTGAGCCATGAGTCTTCTTGGGAATGATGTAACAAGATTTTCACACCAGGATTTGGGGATCGTCTGCCATTCTTCCAACAGATCCTCTCCAGTTCTGTCAGGTTGGATGGTGAATGTTGGTGGAAAGCCATTTTCAGCTCTCTCCAGAGATGCTCAATTGGGTTTAGGTCAGGGCTCTGGCTGAGCCAGTCATGAATGGTCAGAGTTGTTTTGAAGCCACTCCTTTGTTATTTTTGCTGTATGCTTAGGGTCATTGTCTTGTGGAAGGGTGAACCTTCGGCAAAGTCTGAGGTCCAGAGCACTCGAAGAGATTTTCATCCAGGATATCTCTGTACTTGGCCGCATTCATGTTTCCTTCAATGACAAGCAGTCATCCTATCACTGCAGCTGAAAAACACCCCCATAGCATGATGTTGCCACCACCATGTCTCACTGTTAGGATTGTACTGGGAAGGTGATGAGCAGTGCCTGGTTTTCTCCACATATACCGCTTAGAATTATCACCAAATAGGTCTATCTTCGTCTCATCAGACCAGACAATCTTATTTCTCATAGTCTGGGAATCCTTCCTTTTTTTTTTTTTTTAGCAAACTCTATGCGGGCTTTCATATGTCTTGCACTGAGGAGAGACTTCCGTCAGGCCACTCTACCATAAAGCCCTGACTGGTGGACGGCTGCAATGATAGCTGACTTTGTGGAACTTTCTTCCATTTACCTACTGCATCTTGGGAGCTGAGCCACAGTGATGTTGTGGTTCTTCTTTATCTATTCAATTTAAGAATTATGGAGGCCATTGTGCTCTTAGGAACCTTAAGTACTGCAGAAATTCTGTTGTAACCTTGGCCAGATCTGTGCCTTGCCACAATTATGTCTCTAAGCTCCTTGGCCAGTTCCTTTGACCTCATGATTCTCATTTGGTCTGACATGTACTGTGAGCTGTGAGGTCTTATATAGACAGGTGTGTGCCTTTCCAAATCAAGTCCTATCAGTTTAATTAAACACAGCTGGATTCCAATGAAGGAGTAGAACCATCTCAAGGAGGATCACAAGGAAGTGAACAGCCTGTGACTTAGATATGAGTGTCTGAGCAAAAGGTCTGAATACTTAAGACCATGTGATATGTCACTTTTTCTTTTTATTAAATTTGCAAAAATTGCTACATTTCTGTTTTTTTTCAGTCAAGATGGGTGCAGAGTGTACATTAATGTGAAAAAAAGAACTTGTTTGAATTTACCAAATGGCTGCAATGAAACAAAGAGTGAAAAATTTAAAGGGGTCTGAATACTTTCCGTACCCACTGTATATTATAGGTATACATATACACAGCACCAGATAAATATTTGCAAAATTTTGAACACACTTGTTCATGCAGTGGTTTGGTTTGTTCTTATTTGAATGTGTACAATGTAAAGTCAGACTGAAGGCAGCAAAACCACAAAAGAACATATATGGAAACAAGAGAGTAAAGAAACACGTGTAAAACAAAAAAAGTGTTGAATCTTAAATTCCTGTATATCACTGTTTTATAATGATGACATCTTTACACCCCCTCTGCATTCTCTCAAACAGCTTCATCAGGTTGTCACCTGGAATGGCTTTCCAATAGTCTTGAAGGAGTTCCTTCCTTTCCACTCTGCCGTCCAACTCCTCCTAACTAGGGTTGATGGAATAGCTTCAGATAAGTGCTTATCCGAATAGCTATAGCGCTTACCGAATAGCTGCATTGGCGCGCTCCCGATAATCAGCTGTTCGGCGCCACAGTTGCAAGTGTCACGGCTGTGTGACAGTCACAACACATGCATGGAGAGGCAGTTTGTTTTGGGCCATAGGCCTGTTGTAACACAAATGATGGTCACACTAAGTGCAAGCCAGATGGGGATAGTATGTCATTTTAGAATGATCTGGCTACGATGCTGGATAAGTGTGCCTTTGGAATAAATCACCACTAGTGTTCACCAACAAACCTCCCCATCCATGCATCACAAGTGCAGCACCAGTCATAGCAGTTGTTACCAGAAATCTCAATATTTGACTGGTCAGACCACAGTACAGATTTCCACTGATCTAATGTCCAATCCTTGTGTTTTCTAGCCAAAACAAGCTTCTTCTCTTTTGTAGCCTTCAGTAATAGCTTCCTGGCAGAAATTCTACCATAAGTCTGCTTCTTGCAGTCTCCTCTCGACAGTTAATGTTGAGGTGTCTACTACTTGATGTCTCTGCATTATTTGTGAAGTCTGAATTTTGAGGTGCTAGAAATTTGCATTTTCTGAGGCTGGTAATTCTGATGATCTTATTCATTCTTGGTCTTCCTTTCCTGTAGCGGTCCTCATGAGAGCCAGTTTCATCACAGGATTGATGGATTTTTCTGACTGCACTTGAGCATACTTTTAAGGTTGGAACATTTTTCCATTAATGACTGACCATTCTGTCCTAAAGTAATGATGGATTGTGGTTTCTGCTTACTTAGCGGAGTGATTCTTTCAATATTCAATATTCTTTCAAATGAGCTCTTGATGAGGCATAGCTATTTATTTGAAGTCATTCCAAGTTCATTACCATGAAAGCCAAGTGGGTATAAAGCGGTCATCACAGTCAAAGAAAGGTACTTTGAGGAATTTAAGGGTCAACACATATCTTGGTTTGTTTCACATGTATTTCTTTACTCCCTGTGTCCATATGTGCTCCTTCATGGTTTTACGGCCTTCAGTCTGAATTTACATGGTAAACATTCCGATAAGAACATAGAAAACCAGTGCATGAACAGTTGTGTCCAAACTTTCAACTGGTCCTATCTACTATATAATTGTCTAAGGGTCACTTCCGTCTGTCTGTCTGTCCTTCTGTCACGGTTATTCATTCGCTGATTGGTCTCTGCAGCTGCCTGTCATGGCTGCCGCGACCAATCAGCGACGGCCACAGTCCGATTAGTCCCTCCCCTACTCCCCTGCACTCACTGCCCGGCGCCCGCTCCGTAATGCTGCCTATGCAGCATCAATAGTAAAAATATGTCATGTTAAAAATAATAAAAAAAACAAAAAACCTGCTATACTCACCATCAGCCGCCTTTCCCGCTCCTCAGGACGCTCCCGGGACCACTCCATTGCAAGCGGCAGCTTCCGGTCCCAGGGCTGGTGTGCGACAAGGACCTGCCGTGACGTCACGGTCATGTGACCTCAACGTCATCATAGGTCCTGTTCACACCAGCCCTGGGACCGCAAGCTGCCGCTTGCAATGGAGCGGTCCCGGGAGCTTCCCGAGGAGCGGGAAAGGCGGCGGATGGCAAGTATAGCAGGACTTCAACGGGCCTTCGGAAGGTGAGTATATGTTTATTTTTTTTAAAGTATCTATACTACGTGGCTCTGTGCTGTATACTCCGTCGCTGGGCAATATACTACGTGGCTGGGCAATATACTACGTGGCTCTGCTATATACGATGTGGCTGGGCAATATACTACGTGACTGGGCAATATACCATACTACGTGGCTCTGCTATATACTATGTGGCTGGGCAATATACTACGTGGTTGGGCAATATACTACGTCGCTGGGCAATATACTACGTGACTGGGCAATATACTACGTGACTGGGCAACATACTACGTGACTGGGCAATATACTACGTGGCTGGGCAATATACTACGTGACTGGGCAATATACTACGTGGCTGGGCAATATACTACGTGACTGGGCAATATACTACGTGGCTGGGCAATATACTACGTGACTGGGCAATATACTACGTGGCTGGGCAATATACTACGTGACTGGGCAATATACTACGTGACTGGGCAATATACTACGTGACTGGGCAATATACTACATTGCTGGGCAATATACTACGTGGCTGGGGAATATACTACGTGGACATGCATATTCTAGAATACCCGATGCGTTAGAATCGGGCCACCATCTAGTGTTTATAGATTTATACTACCTATCCATGGGTCAATTTGACATGCGTACATACATAAGAATCAGTAGACATCTTGTATGTAGTGTATAAAAAGTAGTATCAGGAAAAATGTTTTTTACCGTTAATCTGATTGAATTTAGAGCCAGCGTTAACAAGGTTTTTATTGTTTGGAACCACTGGATTGCCCTCCCTGTTTGAGAAAGAAAAATAGATACGTTGAAAAATAAAAGGAACAAAAATTACACATTACAAACAAATACACAAATGAATCATAAATATACATGGGTGAGAAGTCCCAATCCATATAAGATGGGCATCCATACAGTCCCATTGAAATAGTTGGGTTAGAATGATATACAGTACGTTTAATGTATCTGGACAACTTTATAGTTGATATTCATAGTGTTACTTATCTATTTGTAACTGGAATGATCAAAATAGAAATAACTTCAGATCTTTTTTTCAACAGTTTCAGACAATTTGTAAGAAATTTTATAACTAGACATTATTGAAGGCTGTCTCAAGTCTATAGTCAGCAACTACCACTCTCTGAAACCCCTGATTTTGAATATAGAAGGGTACATGCCCACAATCTGTTTTGGACACATACACACACACACACTACAGTTCCAAAGTTTAGGGTCACTTAGAAATTTCCTTATTTTTCAAAGAAAAGCACAGTTTTTTTTACAATGAAGCTAACATTAAATGATCAGAAATACACTCTATACATTGTTAATGTGGTAAATGACTATTCTGGCTACAAACGTCTGGTTTGTAATGCAATGTCAATATCTTTATTGGTGTATAAAGGTCCATTTCCAACAACCATCACTCCGTTGTTCGTATGGTACTTTGTGTTTGCTAACTGTGTAAGAAGGCTAATGGATGGTTAGAATACCCTTGAAAATCCTTGTGCAGGTATGTTAGCACAGCTGAAAACAGTTTGGCTGATTAGAGAACCTATAAACCTGACCTTCCTTTGAGCTAGTTGAGAATCTGGAGCATTACATTTGTTGGTTCCATTAAACTCTCAAAATGGCCAGAAAAAAAGAACTTTCATGTGAAACTTGACAGTCTATTTTTGTTCTTAGAAATGAAGGCTATTCCATGCGAGAACTTGCCAAGAAACTGAAGATTTCCTACAACGGTGTGTACTACTCCCTTAAGAGTACTCCCTTACCCACAACCTACTGTCTCCTTCCCCATAATCCTGTAGAATGTAAGCCCGCAAGGGCAGGGTCCTCGCCCCTCTGTATCAGTCCGTCATTGTTAGTTTGTTTACTGTATGTGATATTTGTAACTTGTATGTAACCCCTTCTCATGTACAGCACCATGGAATCAATGGTGCTATATAAATAATAATAATAATAATTTGTATAGTTTGTAAGCTTGCGAGCAGGGCCCTCACTCCTCCTGGTATCTGTTTTGAACTGTATTTCTGTTATGCTGTAATGTCTATTGTCTGTACAAGTCCCCTCTATAATTTGTAAAGCGCTGCGGAATATGTTGGCGCTATATAAATAAAATTATTATTATTATTATTATTAATAATAATAATAATAAGAGGAGAGCACAAGCAAGCTCTAAGCAGAGTAGAAAGAGAAGTGGGAGGCCCCGCTGCACAACTGAGCAACAAGTACATTAGAGTCTGTAGTTTGAGAAATCGACGCCTCCCAGGTCCTCAACTGGCAGCTTCATTAAATAGTACCCGCAAAATGCCAGTGTCAATGTCTACAGTGAAGAGGCGACTCTGGGATGCTGGCCTTCAGGGCAGAGTGGCAAAGAAAAAGCCATATCTGAGACTGGCTAATAAAAGGAAAAGATTAATATGGGCAAAAGAACACAGACAATGAACAGAGGAAGATTGGAAAAAAGTGTTATGGACAGACAAATACAAGTTTGATGTGTTTGGATCACACAGATGAACATTTGTGAGATGTAGAACAACTGAAAAAAATGCTGGAAGAGTGTCTGACGCTATCTGTCAAGCATGGTGGAGGTAATGTGATGGTCTGGGGTTGCTTTCGTGCTGGTAAAGTGGGAGATTTGTACAGGTAAAAGGGATATTGAATAAGGAAGGCTATCAATCACTTCATTTTGCAACGCCATGCCATACCCTGTGGACTGCGCTTGATTGGAGCCAATTTCATCCTACAACAGGACAATGACCCAAAGCACAGGGGAAGGGAAGGGATGAAGCAGGCAGCTGGTATTCTATCTGTAATGGAGTGGCCAGCGCAGTCACCATTGAGCTGTTGTGGGAGCAGCTTGACCGTATGGTATACAAAAAGTGCCCATCAAGCCAAACCAACTTGTGGGAGGGGCTTCTGGAAGCATGGGGTGAAATTTCTCCAGATTACCTCAGCAAATTAACTGCTAGAATGCCAAAGGTCTGCAATGCTGTATTTGCTGCAAAGGGAGCATTCTTTGACAAAAGCAAAGTTTGAAGGAGAAAATTATTATTTCAAATAAAAATCTTTTTTTCGAACCTTGTCAATGTCTGAACTAGATTTTCAAATCATTTTGCAACTCATTTGATTACTAAAAGTATGAGTTTTCATGGAAAAGAGAATCATCAACATATAAAAACTTGTTAAAGTGTAGGCATACATCAAGGTATGGCTAAATAACCTTTGCATCAGGGAGGCAAGAAATGAGATCTTACCTGGTAGCTTTCAATACTACCAATGGTAGAGCAGACTCCAGAGTATGTTTTACTTCTTCTAGGGTCATGTTGAAAGTGCTTTCTCCATTTATATAATGCACAATATCTAGTGGTCTCAATGTTCCCTCTAGATCAGCTACAGAGCCTTGCTTGATATTTTCTACATACAGCACCTGAGAAGAACTATTTGGGCCTCCAGCGAGAGACAAACCTAAGCAAATTTAAAGTAGAGACATTATTGCAAAAAGGTTACCAGTCACTAAAAAAAAAGAAAATATAACCAAGTTATATGTATATTTAGAAGGACTTTACCCAGATTGCCTTTGTTGCACCTAAGTGTAATGTCGGGCAGGAGATGAGAAGGCACCTGTGGTTTAGGAATATCCAGCACACGGCCAAGTACTAGACGGACAGTTTTGGGAGCTGCCCTAAGTAGATTGACTGCTTCAGTATGGCTCATATTTGAGACATCTACATTATTAACCTAATCACAAAGGGGAAAAAAGATCAGCAAGAATAGAATATGAGAATGTAGAAAAGAAATGTGAGCAGTCAAGAGTTTCCTCAAATCTCATAAAACAGAGGACTAATGTACCCACTTTAATAAGCCGATCACCACGCTGTAAGCGTCCGTCACTTTTGGCAGGATCTTGAATGATATCATGAATATAACATCCGATGCAGTCATTGGCTTTGGTCACTGTAAAACCCAGACTTCCCTTCTCAGATTTAGTCAATGTGACATGAAGCTCAACTTCCTACAGAGAAATGAGACAAAATGTTACGTCTTTATACAATCATTTTGTTATAGCTTATTATTTATACCATCATTTAGAATATGTACTCAGAAATACACAGATGACATGATTAATTCTGACACAGAATAAAAATGATTATGTATAATTGTTTTAGATGGAGACAATTAAATGTAAATGACCCCAAATGCTATTAATCTGCAGGACAACAGTGTTCTAACGCTATGGGGCCACTGAACTAAAAGCCTGGCTACAGTGAGGAAATAAACTTCAGTCATCGCTCAATGCTTAGTGAGTAGCAGATGTAACTACATCCCAGCACTGACTGAAAGCTGGCTGAGTGGTGACTGAAAGCTGGAGGCTGCCAGGAGGAATTATATCCTCACTGTAGCCGGGTTTTCAGTGCAGAAGTGCACAGCTTTGTTTTCAGTGCAGAAGTACACAGCTTTAAAGCACTATTAACCTGCAGATTAACCATATATCTGCAGGTTAATAGCGTTTTTCAACATGACAGGTTCCCTTTAATTTCAATTAAATGCATTACATGGGCATTTTTTTATAGATACTTATATAAAAAAATAAGAAAACAAATAGCTAAAATTTTGGTACGACTGTCAAATTTAATTCAGATTTTTATGCCTGTATTATACCTGTAAATATTTGTGTGACTTAAGCTCTAATGACTAAAAGGAAGAGCATCATAGGAATTTATTACATTGTTAGTCTAGGTCATTAGCTGGAATTTGGGCTCCCTAAAGAGAATGCAAAAATTAGCTCAGATTTCACTCTCTAATTATATATCTACTATCTCCACTGGTTCTTATTTACCATGCAATCCTAGAACTAGCCTTGCCAGTCAGGTGGAAATAAATAATTTATCAATGGCAATATACTGTATATAAGTTAAAGTGCTGAGGAGCTTAGGAAGACTTACTGGCTCATAGTCTTCCAAGTCCTTGAGTCCTAGGTTCTTAAAACTTGACGTGGTATCAAGGAATGCATTAGAATCAGATAAATTTTCTTGAGAAGGTAAGACCGGAGGAATACTGCCACTGTGGGTTGGGGACACATCTAGCGAAACTGGAGAAGGTGGATTGCTGCACATGAGAAAAGTAGAAAATATAAATTAATTTAGTATTTAAAATGTAGTATTTTATCTTAGCAATTTACCTGATTTTAAAAATCTTTTCTGTTGTAAAGAACGGAGGGATGTTGAATCTATAATTTCCAGCTCGTTGCCGATTACCGGACACATCTGAGAGGAGAGGCAGATAGTCCTCATCTGCAAGCTATTTCAAAGCTACTCGCAAGCACTGTTCAGAAGCTGTCCAGATCTTTGGATCTGGCTAGCTTCAGAGCACCGTGTTTCTCCGATGGTGCAAAGGCAAAGCTTCCTTGGCTAGCAGCATTGGAAAGCACAGGGCTCGGAATGGCGGCTCAGCCATGCTGCCACCCTGAATTGTTAACCATCAGGAGCACACTACATCCTTAGCAAGCAGGAAAGCAGGAGGCTGAGGAGCAGATTGCACCTGAAGGTTGAACATGAGGACACCTATGTAAAGACTTCATCTGTAAGTTGTAGGCATGATGGCATATAAACATATGACAATAAAACCATCAATAGTGACAAAAATATGTGGGGACCAACAAATGACAGAAACAATAAAAATATCTGAGTGGTCCAACCAATTAGACATTAAAGACTATGTCACCAGGTGACAAAAAGTTCCAAGAAAACATGCAACTACCGCTCAAGTTGGCCTACAGTCTGCATTCTTTATGGAAGCTTATAGTGGTGGGCATCTGAATATCCTTAGGAACCAGGTTTGGGTGCACCTGCTATTTCAGCCTAACCTTATAGCTATGACCCTGGACCCTCAGATTGATGAGAGTCAAGTGAAAGACTAAATATCCCAGAGATAAAAACTCCACTACAAAGTCAAGTAGAGTGTAATGAGTGAGAAACAGCTTTTATTTTAATTCTGTAAAATAAAAGATGGTTTCCAGCCTATGAATTTGACTTGCTGAACACACATTTTCTATAAAGTGAAGGCCGTGCTCAAATTATAGAGAAGCCATTTACTATATGCAGTTTATGTCTTCCCACCTGTCATCAAACTGCGGTTTATAAGGAGTCTGTTCTGGAGTGTAAAAGCTGGAGCGGATTGTTTCTTCCTGGTTGTTGGGGGTATCACACTGGGCATGGCGTGGGGCCAAAGAAGCACTTGGTGTTTGATAGACTGTGGCATTCCATGCTGGCGTGTCATCTTGTATGGGTATAAAGTCTTCATCAGTCCCACTACTATCACTATAACTATCTCTCCTAGAAGGGTTTTTTCTCCTAGTGCTAGGGTCATTGAGCTCATCATTGTCTTCATGGTCTGAGATATCCTCTGGATCTTGAGGAAAGGAACCATACTTGCTGCCTTGGTCTTCTGGTATACTTTGCTGTGGGGAGTTTAATGGCGTCTGCAAAGAAAAATATTACCTTAACTTCAGCATCAAACATCAATTTATCAACACATCATGGTATGAAAATAGAAGAATTTAGCCTAAAATGTATGCTTCGTTAATGTTTGTAATTTCATGAAAGTACATAATACATATCAATTTGGTCTGATGTGCAGTTAATATTAGAACACAAACCAAAGGACTTCACTTACCAGAATAACAGGGCGAATCTCAGGCAATACACCTGATGGCGGCCTGCACATCAGCAAGGTGACTTCTGGGGACGTTCCTCTCAAAGTAGAAATAACTTCCTACAATAGAGTAAAAATAGGATTGGATACGAAGAAAAATAAGACCGCAAACATCTGATTCATCTAGTATAATATAAAGATAAATAGATAGATCAATAGAGAGATAACCCATGGAAATAAGGAATATTACCTGCTGACTTAGTCCTCTCAATGAAGTCCCATTCACCTTAAGGATCACATCTCCAACATTTATTTTGCCGCTTTCTGAAGCTGGTTGACCTGGGAACAGTTTCTTCACTCGGACTATGCTTGAGCCCACCGGACCAGGAATAAGATTTTCTTCTCGTGAAAAGCTGAAGCCCAGTCCAGAGCTATTCTTCACCAGTTTGACTTCATACATATTTTCTGAAATGCGAAACAAAGAAAAGGAAAACGCATCAATTATACCAGTGAAAGGAAATTTGACATTTTCTCTGGGAATTGAAGTCTCAGGCTGCTATTTTTCATTTAACTACAAAAACTAAACACTATTATTCCTTTTATTTAGAATTATTGCAGTATAAGCTTTTATACCAAACCACGGCAGGTGTTAGCCTCCCATCCACAATTTTGCATAGTGAACCATTCAGCCCATCTGATATTCCAGGAAAATTGATTAAAACTTTCTTTACATAAAGATTTTTTCATGCAGATTTTTAGGTGCTTGGAAAACTACCATGAAATTCATGTGTGCTGTACATTCGCACCTTTTCATAAGAATAGCGGTGGATCTGCAGCACCTTGTTGCAGCTGACTGCTCCGCAACTAAACATTTATTTGATATGGATGATCACCTTAAAAAAGATACTTATAAAGTGCTTACTGCCTTGTGCTGAGAGTGTAATGCGTCATCACCCTGATGCCACCGTTTCGCCTTTGCTTTTTCAAAAGGGGCATTAAAACTCATAGAACAGTGTCTGTAGCTATCCGACTCAACACCAAAAGTGAGCACTAAGCGTAAGTTCACACAGGGCGTTTTGCTGCTTTTTTTTTCTGCAGCAAAACCTGATCATCTTGGCAGAAAAGAAGCTGTGTCAAAAACGCAGGTTTAGGTGCGTTTTTGGTGCATTTTTTGTTGCATATTTGTTGTGTTTTTGGTGCGTTTTTTTATGCGATTCTTGGTGCATATTTTTTTTTCTTTGTCCATGCTAATGTCCTTAGATTTTCAGCAGCAAAAACGCAGCAAATAATGATACCTACGTTTTTTCCAACACCATTCAAGCCAATGGGTGAAAAAACGCAGCAAAAACGCTGAAAGAAGTGATATACTCTATGTCCAAAAAACGCAGCAAAGTACAAAATACTGATCAAACAAAAAACCAATGTGTGTGCATGAGATTTCTGAGATCTCATAGGCTTTGCTGGCATTGTAAAAAGCAGCTGAAAATTAGCATTAAAAGACGCAGCAAAAACACCCTGTGTGAACTTACCCTAAGGCTGTGTTCACACGCTGCAGTGCAGTTTCTTGTCATGACAATACTGCAATGATTTTGCTGTGATTTTCAAAAATCCTGGCAAACAGCGCAGATTTTATCAAGGTCACAGCAAAAAACGCACTGCTTCATCATCAACACAGCCTGAAAGCACTTAGGCCAGCATAAACTCTTAAAACAGTCCTGGAGCACAGCAATAGCAAAGGTCGTACATAACCAAGGTCGGCCATGTAGCGGATTGTCAAAACTACGCTACATTGGTATGTTTTCTATTCTAAAGTGAAAACATTCTGGAAAACCACTAGAGGGCGACAACCACAAAGCAGATATGCAGAAGTAGTTATGATTTCCCACCATAGGAAACAGAATAAACAGTGAATGAGACCACTCATCTATGTGAATGGCTTTCTCTGCTGTGTTAGAAAATAGAACATAGATCAATTTTTCCATTGAACTGCTGCATTAACAGACATATATGTGTGCCAACTAATGCAGAAAGTATGATGGAAAAAGCGCATGACATGATGATAGCACAAAAAGTGTCAACACATATTAAACTGGGATCTAAGAAGTAAAGTTTCAGAGAGTAAGAGAACTAGACTAGTGCGAGTTTGTTAAATGCTCGACATCGACTTTTAGGACCGCTACTTCCAATAGGTGGCGCTACAGTTCTAGTCCTCTTCCTCTCTGAAGAGTAAGCTTGCATACACACAATAGAGAGGCTTTGGCAGAACCCACTGATTGCAACCATGTGCAATTTACTGTAAGGCCATGTTCATACGTTCAGTATTTGGTGATTTTTTTTATAAATCAGTATTTATAAGCCAAAATCAGGGGTGGAACAATCAGAGGAAAAGTATAATAGAAACACATCACCACTTCTGTATTTATCACCCACTCCTGGTTTTTAACTGATGTAAATTACTGAATAAAAACTGAATGTGTGCACATGGCCCTAACCCTATGTATGACCACCACTGAAACTGGCAACCTTGGCCAACATTTATTTGATATGGATAATCACCTTAAAAAGGTCAAAAGTGACCAGCTGCTATTCTTTTTATATTCATTCCCTGATATTGCTTTTTTCTGTAAATCTAAATATGAATGGTTTGTGAGATATGGGCCTTTATATTTAGTGCAATTTTTTATCTTCTTGAACAAGGGGGTGATGCTAACAAGATTCTATTCTCTCTTGGCGTGCCTTTAGGCTACTCTGTATTATTAGCCTGTGATCCAAACCCCTGTATTAAAGGCCATAAAATTAGCACTAAATTAAAAGGCCCATACCTTTGGAATTAAAAAACGACAACACAATACTCAGAGGAGCAGTGGGAATAAAATGAAAGCAAAAAGTGTCTGCTTTGACCATGTGACAGGTTCTCTTTAAAACTCTGCAGATATATCTGCTATTATCAACCCATGTTTCCTCAATACATAACTTATTCAGCTCTGCTGCATCAATTCCAGTGCGGCAGTCACTGAAAAGTAAAATGGGTGCTAGCAGTAAGGGTGCATTCAGGTGTCCGTGAAAATTGGCCTGAGATCGGACCCCAATGCATGGACTGGCCGCAGATCTCCCGACCTGAGTGTGACAGATTCATAGAAATTCATGAAGCGGTCACAACCCGCGGCCAGTCCATGCATTGTGGTCCAATCTCTGACCGATTTGCACGAACATCTGAATGTGCCCTAACACAAATCGTTCTTGTGCCAACATTTTTCAGAGCAATGTTCTCCTTCTGACACACGGTACTGATTATGGTCAGAAAAGTTGCTGTGCAGAGTCGTTTCCATGTAACTTCTCCATGTGAAGTTTTTGTTTCCGTTTTCCTTCCACTCCAGTGTGCCAGTACAAGTGTGACTTAATTGTTAAAGAGGGGTTTTCACCAATTTTTGCACATAGTAGCAGGAATGCACATAAACACGTTTTTTTCTCTTTCTCCACCCTGTTGTGTAGATACAAGAAATTACTGACACCAAATATGCAAATTTTAATTAATTATTCAAGAGGTCGTGTCATTCAGCTCTGTGGGAGTGTACTTTCTGACTGAAATGAAGCGACCATAGGGAAGGGTAGAACAATGCCTGCATGGTCAAGCCAGACTTTATCGGTTTTGTGTGACCAGGCTGACAATGCAGCCCTCCCAGTAGTAGTAATACGTACCTGTAGTAGGTCTGCCCTCCAACTCACTCTACCGGCTGCTCTCCACGCCCATGCTATTGTCAGCTTCTCTCCCAGCGCTTTACTAACAAGAAGTGCCGGGAGGCCACGAGAGACAGTCTAGTGTGATCACACTGATCTTACCTTTTCTTTCTATGAACTAACTGAGAACTCCCCATTGAATAAGACCATTTTATATTTGGTGCCAGTAATGTTGGTGTCCTTTATATCCATAACAAAGTAGGGGGAAAAATATTTTGGTCTACCTTCCTTCTACTAGGTGCAGAAATATACAGGTTGGAGGGTCACAATTTGTGAAAGGTCCTCATTAAAGGGAATCTGTCACTCCAAAAATCATATATGAGCTAAGGCCACCGGCATCAGGGGCTTATCTACAGCATTCTGTAATGTTGTAGATAAGCCCCTATGTAACCTGAAAGGTAAGAAAAACAGGTTAGATTATACTCTACAATCTGGTTTCCGCCCCCATCACTCAACTGAGACTGCCCTGACCAAAATCACTAACGACCTACTTACCGCCAAAGCTACTGGACAATACTCTGTACTCCTCCTTCTAGACCTGTCCTCTGCTTTCGACACAGTTGACCACTGCCTCCTACTGCAGATGCTCTCCTCCTTTGGCATCAAAGACCTCGCCCTATCCTGGATCGCCTCGTACCTTTCCAACCGCACATTCAGCGTCTCCCACTCCCATACTACCTCCTCATCCCACCCTCTCTCTGTTGGAGTCCCCCAAGGCTCTGTTCTAGGACCCCTACTCTTCTCAATCTATACACTTGGCTTGGGACAATTCATAAAGTCCCATGGTTTCCAGTACCACCTCTATGCTGACGACACTCAGATCTACCTCTCTGGCCCAGACGTCACCGCTCTGCTGTCCAGAATCCCAGAGTGCCTATCAGCCATATCCTCCTTCTTCTCCTCTCGCTTCCTCAAACTCAATGTGGACAAATCTGAACTCATCATCTTTCCTCCATCCCACAAATCTTCCTTACTTGACCTATCTATCGCAGTCAATGACATCATGCTTTCCCCTGTACCCGAAGTCTGCTGCCTCGGAGTAACCTTCGACTCTGCCCTGTCCTTCAAACCACACATCCAAGCTCTTTCCACCTCCTGTCGCCTCCAGCTCAAAAATATCTCCAGGATCCGTCCTTTCCTCAACCCCCAATCTACTAAAATGCTTGTGCACGCCCTCATCATTTCCCGCCTTGACTACTGCAACATCCTTTTCTGTGGCCTCCCTGCTAACACCCTTGCACCTCTCCAGTCCATCCTTAACTCTGCTGCCCGACTAATCCATCTCTCTCCTCACTACTCCTCCGCTTCCCCCCTCTGCAAATCTCTTCACTGGCTCCCATTCCCTCAGCGTATCCAGTTCAAATTGCTAATACTGACCTACAAAGCCATCCACAACCTGTCTCCTCCATATATCTCTGAACTAATCTCTCGATATCTTCCCTCACGTGATCTCCGGTCCTCCCAAGATCTCCTTCTCTCCTCCACACTTATTCGCTCCTCATCCAATCGCCTCCAAGACTTCTCCCGAATATCCCCCATCCTCTGGAACTCTCTGCCCCAACACGTCCGACTATCAACCACAGTCGGATCCTTCAGACGGAACCTGAAAACTCATCTCTTCAGGAAAGCCTACAGCCTGCACTGACACCGCTGCTGCCTCACCAACACCGGAGCTACCGCCTCACCAACACCGGAGCTACCGCCTCACCAACACCGGAGCTACCGCCTCACCAACACCGGAGCTACCGCCTCACCAACACCGGAGCTCCTGCAACCCCCAACCTACTGTCTCCTTCCCCATAATCCTGTAGAATGTAAGCCCGCAAGGGCAGGGTCCTCGCCCCTCTGTATCAGTCCGTCATTGTTAGTTTGTTTACTGTATGTGATATTTGTAACTTGTATGTAACCCCTTCTCATGTACAGCACCATGGAATCAATGGTGCTATATAAATAAATAATAATAATAAAATAATACTCACCCAGGGGCAGACCGGCCTCTCTGACCTTTCCCGGCGCCTGCGCACTGCAGTACTTTGCTGTGCCCTCAACAGGGCAGACAAAGTACACCTGCGCCGGAAGACAAGACATACATCATCGTATGAAGATAGGAGGCGCCGGACCCGGACACCCATCGGACCCGGACCGCAGCGGGACCGCCCCTGGGTGAGTATAATCTAACCTGTTTTTCTTACCTTTCAGGTTACATCGGGGGCTTATCTACAGCATTACAGAATGCTGTAGATAAGCCCCTGATGCCGGTGGCCTTAGCTCAGCCGATTTTTGGGGTGACAGATTCCCTTTAAAGGCTAGGAATATTCCTGTAGAAAAACTCTGCCACCCAAAACTACAGCTTTATTCTAAAACTGTTAGAAGGTTTAGCGTTGCTCCTTATGGCATTAGTAATACAGAATCAGCAGCGGGTGCTGGGGGTATTTAGTGTATCCGTACCATCGGTGATGAAGCTGTATTCTGCTGGTGCTGTATTCTTTCTGTTCTGCGGCTTGCTGGCACCTGCTTGGTTCAGTGGTGTGCACTGAGGAGTGACAGGAGCGTGGACTTTAACAGCTGGTAGCTGTCCTTTTTCAAGCAGCAGAGTTACCACCTACAACAATAACCAATATATATGAATATCCCCCTAATACCATAACATCAATATGTACCAAATCATTTCTAAACAGATGTTCTTCTTATGGGGATCAAGTATATATTAAAAAAGTATATACTTCTCAATGCGCTGATGAATGGGCATCTTTACTCAGGGAGATATCTGACCTAGGACAACATCTGTACGCAATATGTTTTCATGAGTTTCCTGAGACTATGTACTAGTAGGTCAATTTTCACTAATGAATTTGCCCTGACTGAGTTTATAAATGAGCGAGAGCGCCCCTCTTGGGAACAAGAACTAATGTGAATGAGTACAATCTGCAGAACACGTTGGCATTATATGACCATAGGGTATGTATATAAAAGAGGTACAATGTTACAAGCTCTTGACATCTGTAATGTTGCAAATGCTGGACAGATACAGTTAGGTCCATATATATTTGGACAGAGACAATATTTTTCTAATTTTGGTTATAGACATTACCACAATGAATTTTAAACAAAACAATTCAGATGCAGTTGTAGTACAGACTTTCAGCTTTCATTTGAGGGTATCCACATTAAAACTGGAGGAAGGGTTTAGAAGTTTCAGCTCCTAAACATGTGCCACCCTGTTTTTAAAGGGACCAAAAGTAATTGGACAGATTCAATAATTTTAAATAAAATGTTAATTTTTAGTACTTGGTTGAAAACCCTTTGTTGGCAATGACTGCCTGAAGTCTTGAACTCATGGACATCACCAGACGCTATGTTTCCTCCTTTTTGATGCTCTGTCAAGCCTCCACTGCGGTGGTTTTCAGTTGCTGTTTGTTTGTGGGCCTTTCTATCTGAAGTTTAGTCTTTAACAAGTGAAATGCATGCTCAATTGGGTTGAGATCAGGTGACTGACTTGGCCATTCAAGAATATTCCACTTCTTTGCTTTAATACACTCCTGGGTTGCTTTGGCTTTATGTTTTGGGTCATTGTCCATCTGTAGTATAAAACGACGACCAATCAGTTTGGCTGCATTTGGCTGGATCTGAGCACACAGTATATCTCTGAATACCTCAGAATTCATTCGGCTGCTTCCCTCCTGTGTCACATCATCAATAAACACTAGTGACCCAGTGCCACTGGCAGCCATGCATGTCCAAGCCATCACACTGCCTCTGCCGTGTTTTACAGATGGTGTGGTATGCTTTGGATCATGAGCTGTGCCACACATTCGCCATACTTTTCTCTTTCCATCATGGTAGAGGTTGATCTTGGTTTCATCTGTCCAAAGAACGTTCTTCCAGAACTGTGCTGGCTTTTTTAGATGTTTTTTAGCAAAGTCCAGTCAAGCCTTTTTATTCTTGATGCTTATGAGTGGCTTGCACCGTGCAGTGAACCCTCTGTATTTACTTTCATGCAGTCTTCTCTTTATGGTAGATTTGGATATTGATACGCCTACCTCCTGGAAAGTGTTGTTCACTTTGTTGGCTGTTGTGAAGGGGTTTCTCTTCACCATGGAGATTATTCTGCGATCATCCACCACTGTTGTCTTCTGTGGGCACCCAAGTCTTTTTGCATTGATGAGTTCACCAGTGCTTTCTTTCTTTCTCAGGATGTACCAAACTGTAGATTTTGCCACTCCTAATATTGTAGCAATTTCTCGGATGGGTTTTTTCTGTTTTCGCCGCTTAAGGATGGCTTGTTTCACTTGCATGGAGAGCTCCTTTGACCGCATGTTTACTTCACAGCAAAACCTTCCAAATGCAAGCACCACACCTCAAATCAACTCCAGGCCTTTTATCTGCTTAATTGAGAATGACATAACAAAGGGATTCCCCACACCTGTCCATGAAATAGCCTTGGAGTCAATTGTCCAATTACTTTTGGTCCCTTTAAAAACAGGGTGGCACATGTTAAGGAGCTGAAACTCCTAAACCCTTCATCCAATTTTAATGTGGATACCCTCAAATGAAAGCTGAAAGTCTGAACTTCAACTGCATCTGAATTGTTTTGTTTAAAATTCATTGTGGTAATGTCTATAACCAAAATTAGAAAAATGTTGTCTCTGTCCAAATATATATGGACCTAACTGTAATTACGAGCCTAAAGAATCGTTCTGATTTATGTAGCACGTTTTTAACACCTTGATAGGGATAGGAGTTAATAGAGTACCAAGATGCCTAAGTATAAGGCTGTGTGCACACGTTGCAGTTTTTTCGCGTTTTTTTCATGGTTTTTCCCGATAAAAACGCTATAAAACAGCAAAAAAAAACGCATACAATAAGCATCCCATCATTTAGAATTTTAGCATGTTCATTAATTTTGCGTTTTTTTTGTGGATTTCCCACTACAAAATGCATTGGGAAGTGTCTGGAAAAAAACGTGGCAAAAACGCGTCAAAACCGCGGCAAAAACGCATGCGGTTTTCTTGCAGAAAATGTCCGTTTTTTTCTCAGGAATTTTCTGCGAGAAATCCTGAATGTGTGCACATAGCCTAAGTCAGAGCTGACAGTGGTTACAAGTTTAGGCTATGACTTGGGTTCTCAGTGGCGAGACACCGTCTAATCGTTTTTTTCTTGGGGAACTTTTCTAATAAAAAGCAGACGGCTCCTTTAAGAGTGAGTTTAGAGGTTATGGCCCAATAGCAGATAATAACTGATGCAAAACTCTGCAATTTGACAGAAATACTATCAATGGGTATAAAGTTTCATGCAAACGATATAGATAGGTAAAATGAAGATAGAAGAGGGTTGTCCTAGCAAGGATGAAAAACATAAGAAAAACAATTACAAAAATGAACACAAACACCCCAATTCATCAATGCTTTTACACAGAAAACAGGCATAAAATTATTTGAAAAGTCTCAAAATTTTTGTGCAATGTGGTATTACACAAAAGTTTTTTGACTTTTAATGTTTTTAGTTTCAGCCAGCTCTACTGAAATGGGCAGGTGGAGAATGGTGACACCCACTCATCTAGTACATGACAAGCTGTGGCGTATTTTACTCCACAAGTCTTACTCCAGTCCTTAATGAATCAGACACCTCTGACTACAGAAAGGCCCCTAATCAAGACTGGCAAAACCAGTCTTAATGAATCGGGGCCAATGTGACAGCTTTTGTAAGGTAAAAATAGGAACTATGACCCCAGCTAATCAAGATGGCATTCTTGATGAGGGGAAGGTGCTGGAGTTGGTGGCACCTGATTCATTAAGAGGGACTAGAGTAAGAATTGTGGCATTAGCCAGTCATGAATCAGACGAGCGGGCTTCACCACACCCTGTCTGGACTCCACTCAATTTCGTGGAGTTGGCTAAAACTGGGGTCAAAATGGTAAAAGTTGAAAAATTTCTGTGGAACTCTGTGAAGCTTTTGAAAATGTTTGACGCCAGTTTTCTAAAAGCTCTGCTTAATTGGGGACTATATTTATTCTGCATTGGCAAGATCCTAATTATACAGTCAATATAACAAGGCAACACCACACAGCCATAATTTATCTTCGCAATATCTGATAACTAGTAGTTTGTTCATTAGTCGGTAGCTGGTCGGTTTTGTTCATATTGTGCTTGAGTTTTCTCTATATAAATGAACAGAGCCAGGCAAAAAGCTTCATATTTCATCTGGACTCATAACTTGCAAGGAAATATTGAGTCAACATAGAGATTAAAATATCAATGCAGATAAAATACAGAGATGAATATAGACCTAGATATGAATATAAATGAATGCATATTTATCACTGTATTTCACCCAGATTTAGGATGCTATTTCAACAAGACACTTAGCCATGATGCAGAAGAGGACGATAGGATTAGAAGGAAGGGTAGAGGTTACCAGCTGTATTTCATGAAATAATAATGCTGGTGCATGCTTTATAGCATTGCTGCATTATTCTTTGAAACAAGTATTTTTTTATATTTATTTTGTATATGTGGCTTAGATATACTCTACCTATTGTGACATGCCTTTTTAATCTTGGGTGACATATGTGTATTCTCAACTGCAAACTGTATTGATTAGGATTCCAGGCATAGTTTAGCATCTATGTCATCTAGCATCAGTATTAGGTTACGGTATACGGTATATGTCATTGAAACCCAAATGCAGTGCACTAAGATTTATCAGAAGGGAGTTGTGCCTTAAGCATATCCTACCTGACCAGTATTTCTCAACATCTCCACCGCGTACTTATGTGTGGCGCCCTCCAGACTGGTTCCATTTACAGACAGGACACGGTCACCTTGGATAGAGACAACAGTTGTAATAATCCCACAATTGCATAGTTAACAGATGTCCAAATTAATACCTAGAATGTAGTTAATGAATAGTTACAGGATTATGAAAAAAAATCTAAAAGGTCAACAGAGTTTTGCCATGCAACAAACCAGAGATAGAAGGCTATTGTGCCATCACAAAGATAGTTTACAGTAGATCTGTACAATTGAATCATCCTTCTGTGATTCATTAAATTGATTTTTGTCTTTGTATCATCAAAATATTCCTCTAATTATAAATACAGGCATCTTACAAATTGAGCTTTTGTGTTGTGGAAACCTATATTAGCGCACATCTATTTGTAGTAATAATAATGTACCAGTTAATCGGAAACCACCACCTATTACATTAAAACAGCTCTGTAAACTGGATGATGTATCTTTGTCTACAGCCCAACCCATGCTAACTATTGTGAGACCAATATTCTCCATAATGGGATTCAAGACTTTTCTTGAGCTGCACCAATTCTCTGGAATTCGCTACCCAAATCAATTAGATTGATTCACAAAGTCCACAATTTTGTGAGAAGCACTTGTATATGGGGAATCATGTCAGTAATGAAATGTATAAAAAAAAGTCTTAATTGTGTCAGCGGGAGAAAGATTTGTGCTCACTGGCTCACTGCTACATTAGCGATTCCCGAAAACTGATCAATTCAAGTTCTTATTCTACCCCACACCAATAAAACCAGTAACTACAGAAGCTGGTTTTGCAGCAAGAGTATTTACGTTATGTAGACATTGTCACATATTGCTCTTTTGTGAGAAATGAGGGATATTAAAACTGGCTTCTTAATAAGGGAAGAAAATTGAAATAGCGATCAATATCACAAAGGAGAACATAAATCCGTGAGACATACCTTTTTGTATTCTGCCGTCAGCTTCAGCAGCTCCTTTTGGTATTACAGCTTTCACATAGATACCTCCATGTTTTACGCTGGTATTTACTCCCCCCTTAAAAAAAAAAACAAAAAAAAACACAAGCTTTATGTTATTAATTGCCTACAAATAGAGCAATATCCTACTAAAATATACTAAAAAAAGGTGTTTGGACCTAAGAGATTTGTAAATAATTAATTTAAGTGACCTCCCATAACTATCTAGTAGAAAAATAGTAGAAGAATTAAAAAATAAAATAAAAGAAAAATATTACTACAAATCCAGTGATAGAGATACAGAAGGTAGCAATAAAACCTGGATACGATTGTAACTAGGCCACATAAAAAAAAACAATGCCATAAAAAGGCAGGGCCCAAATGGAAGGACACAGCCTGCTAATAGGATAATGATGTGAACACTCTAAAGGGGATATCTAGGACCATTTTATTTTTTTACTATGGGCCTAAGCACTAAAGCCCCCGTCACACACAGCGAGATCGCTAGCGAGATCGCTGCTGAGTCACAAGTTTTGTGACGCAACAGCGATCTCAGTAGCGATCTCGCTATGTGTGACACGTAGCAGCGACCAGGCCCCTGCTGTGAGATCGCTGGTCGTGTCGGAATGGCATGGGCCATTTTTTGATCGTTGAGGTCCCGCTGGGTAGCACACATCGCTGTGTTTGACACCTTACCAACGACCTCGCTGACAGGACGTCCCATTGAATCATCATGAAATAGCATCGTTGTACAGGTCGCTACAGGTCGCCGCATCGCTGCTGCGTCGTTGGTGAGATCTCACTGTTTGACATCTCACCAGCGACCACATAGCGACGCTTGAGCGATCCCTGACAGGTCGTATCGTTGTCGGAATCGATCAAGCGTTGCTATGTGTGACGGGGCCTTAACAGACGGGCAGATGCTAACTATCTGCCTGTTGCGCGGAGTGCCGATCCCTACCGGCAATTCAGTGGATTCTGCTGACATCACGTCATGATGATTGACAGCCAGCTCCCTAGGATGGAGTGTATGTGTCACCAAGATGCCTAGCCTTGGTTGATGTGAAACCCAAGAAGAAGGTCCCAGCACTGATATTGCTGAGAGATTTTTAATGGGCCTGGATTTTGTGTCCAGATGTTAAGAGCAGCTGGGACTGGCTGTTCCCATATCTCTAACCTAGGCTTTGCAGCTAATCTAAAATTGAATATTTGCTCAATAGTTGTCTGGGAGGAGAGGTGGAAAGTGGAAACACGTTTGGGACTTGACTCTGTGTGTTGGAGAGGAAATGTAATGGTGGATAGACTAGGTCTCAGCAGGGCCTATACTATTTTGTGAGGTACTGGTCTGTCTCCTCTGAAGCATGAGTGAAGGGTTAATTGTAAACGGGTGAGCCAGTACCTACTGTGAGACTGCTTATTTCTTATGTTACACCATTTCGCCAGTGGAAAGCTGTTTGTTTTTGTCTGCTGGAAGTTTATGGATTTTAAATAAATCTTCCTATGTGACCAAGACACCACATGCCTGTGCATATATCTCATCCGCGTCCAGACTTAGTGATCCTTTGCAATATACCGTATATGTATGTATATATGTATTCCTTATAGCTGCATCTAAAGTCGCTTGTGATTAGGTAACTGAACCCCAGAAGTGCTTTTGCACAGAGGCCCAAAAGCATCAAGCTACAGAGCTAACACTGCAGGACCTACAGGAATAAATCTAAATCATCAGCAATGTAAGTATATGGGAAAACTAAACAGATGGACAAGAGCTTCAGCGAAGAACAAGTATGAGGGGAATGTCTGGACCACAACAGACTTCAAGCCTATTGAACAATGATCTGTGAATTTATTACCCAACACTGAAACAAGTTATGAAATACAAATGGACACACAATATCAACCCAAAAGACTGGCAAACAAACACTTGAGCTAGTTGCCAGGAAACATCCAAGCTCAAACACACACAAAAGTAGAATGCAAAGCACAACGTAGTGCAACATGCTGAATGAGAACTGCAAACACAGCAAGGCATGCACAAATGGGATTCCTAGGTTGTATCGTCACAGTATACCAAGGCTAGCCAAAAATAGGGATTTTACTTTCTTATATAGCGCCATTAATTGCACAGCACTTTCCAGACAATATTATCATGTCATCATTGGGGCTCAATCTAACTTCCCTATCAATATGTCTCTGGAGTTTAGGAGGACACCCACTCAAACACGGGAAGAACATAAAAGCTTCTTGTATATGTTGCATTTGGTTTGCTTTATAAACCCAGGACCCAGCGCTGCAAAGCAACAGTGCTAACCACTGAGCCACCATGCTGCTCTCTAACACATCAGGGGTATAAAACATACATTTACAGTGTTTAAACTAAATGTATCATCACAAAATGATGAAAACTTTTATGCTAAATGTATTTTCTTTTGACAAATATATTTTGTTTCCATATCACAGTCTGATTTAAAAGAAAAATTAGAAATGCTGCATTTGTTACACTGGCCACATGGACTTTTTTTTTAGAATCAAATTTACTTTTGCTTCAATATATCTCCATGTCGATTAGCAGCAACTGACTTACTGAGACCCTTTCTTTTGTACTGAAGCATTTAATGAGAGTGTGCAGTGGTCATTGTGAAGGGAAAAGGAGCAAGGCGAGCTGTGATATCTGCTTTTGTGGTTGTCACTGTAATCCTGCCTCTGATGATAATGAACCTGCTGAAAACTGTTCCTTTTATCTCCAGTGGATCAAAGAACTTGACATGTCAAAAAAACCACTGTTGGACTACCATAATACCCATAGTCACACACACTAGTTGTCAGGACTGAATGTGATTTACAAAATGTGCAAGCTCCTTTTGTACGGCAGTATCAAAACTAAATCAAATTGGTTAATCCCAAGTCAGCAGAGACACTAGTCATGGAAAGTGTGCAAAGATCATATTACAATATCCATTACAAAGACCTTTCTGGTTCAGCAACACAATTAAACCCAATTACGGTAGATTTATTATTTTATTTTTTTTTCTTCTGAACAAAAAATGAACAAAATTTCTCCCTGCTTCTAAACGGTAAAACCAGACCAGACCCTTAACGACACATGGATGGTATTAATTTGAAAGGGTGAGTTTAGTCTGGGACAAGGCTCCATTTTTTTTTTCCTATTACGGAAACTCTGGTGACAAAAAAAACAAAAAACAAAACACATGAACAGATCTTTAAGCCGCAATGGATGCGGTCTATTCATGAAAAAAAGTAGGGATAGAACTCATATGCCGCGAAAAACAGACATCTGGATGAGCTGCTGACCTAGAGGCCCTACTGAATCCTGCACAATAGGACTGGACCCTAAAACTCAGCTTTCAATACCCCTAAAATACTATGTAGACACACTACTGGCCTTTTTACACAAGCTGATCTAGGTCATTAAATGACTGTAGGTCGGCTGTTCACGACCAATGTGAAGTTGTTTACTGGCTGATTTAGACTGGATTACTAATATTTTATGTACACAGTAGGATCAATAGTAGGATATTTCTGTTTGTACAGAACATCATGTTATTGGCAGCACTTCGCCGACAATGTGCTGCCAATAACAATATTCATTGCACCAGGCCAATGTGCAATTTGCCAGTTTCTCACGTGATTGCCGCTGGTCTGTTTAAATACGTTGACATTGAGCAACCTACAAATTCTCGTGCCGATTATTGGTTTGTCTACATGTCATAAGCAAGGGTCTGTTTTTGTCCTAGATTTCTTCCTGGAACTAGTGGAACCTAGTACAGTCATGGACAAAAATTTTGAGAATGAGACAAATATTAATTTTTCCAAAGTCTACTGCTTCATTTTTTCTAATGGCAATTTGCATATACTCCTGAATGTCAGAGTGATCAGATTAACAGCAATTACTGTACTTGCAAAGTCAATATTTGCCCAGAAAATGAACTTTAACCCCCAAAACACATTTCAACATCATTGCAGTCCTGCCTTAAAAGGAGCAGCTAACATCGTTTTAGTGATTGATCCATTAACACAGGTGTGCGTGTTGATGAGGACAGGGCTGGCGATCAATCAGTCATGATTAAGTAAGAATGACATCACTGGACACTTTAAAAGGAGGCTGGTGCTTGGTATCATTGTTTCTCTTCAGTTAACCATGGTTATCTCTAAAGAAACAAGTGCAGCCATCATTGCACTGCACAAAAATGGCCTAACAGGGAAGAGTATCGCAGCTACAAAGATTGCACCTCAGTCAACAATCTATTGCATCATCAAGAACTTCAAGAAGAGAGCTTCCATTGTTGTCAAAAAGGCTCCAGGGCGCCGAAGAAAGACCAGCAAGCGCCAGGACCGTATCTTAAAACTGTTTCAGCTGCGGGATCGGACTACCAGCAGTGCCGAGCTTGCTCAGGAATGGCAGCAGGCTGGTGTGAGTGCTTCTGCACGCACTGTGAGGCGGAGACTCTTTGAGCAAGGCCTGGTTTCAAGGAGGGCAGCAAAGAAGCCACTTCTCTCCAGAAAAAACATCAGGGACCGACTGATATTCTGCAAAAGGGGAGTGGACTGCTGAGGACTGGGGCAAAGTCATTTTCTCTGATGAATCCCCTTTTCAATTGTTTGGGACATCTGGAAAACAGCTTATTCGGTGAGCGATACCACCAGTCTTGTCTCATGCCAACTGTAAAGCATCCTGAAACCATTCATGTGTGGGGTTGCTTCTCAGCCAAGGGAATCGGCTCACTCACAGTCTTGCCTAAAAACACAGCCATGAATAACGAATGGTACCAGAATGTCCTCCAAGATCAACTTCTCCCAACCGTCCAAGAGCAGTTTGGCGCCCAACAATGCCTTTTCCAGCATGATGGAGCACCTTGCCATAAAGCAAAGGTGATAACTAAATGGCTCATGGAACAAAACAGAGATTTTGGGTCCATGGCCTGGAAACTCCCCAGATCTTAATCCCATTGAGAACTTGTGGTCAATCATCAAGAGAGGGGTGGACAAACAAAAGCCAACAAATTCTGGCAAAACGCAAGCATTGATTATGCAAGAATGGACTGCTATCAGTCAGGATTTGGTCCAGAAGTTGATTAAGAGCATGCCAGGGAGAATTGCAGAGGTCTTGAAGAAGAAGGGTCAACACTGCAAATATTGACTTGCTGAATTAACTCATTCTAACTGTCATAATATGATTGCAATTATATTTCTGTATGTGATATAAACATCAAACAAACACTAATAAAAACCAGAGGGCAGCAGATCATGTGAAAATATAATTTTGGTGTCATTCTCAAAACTTTTGGCCATGACTGTATATTTAAAAAATGACCATTACTAGTAAGAAGTAGTGATGAGCGAGTGTACTTGTTGCTCGGGTTTTCCAGAGCACGCTCAGGTGACCTCCGAGTATTTGTTAGTGCTCGGAGATTTAGTTTTCATCACGGCAGCTGAATGATTTACAGCTATTAGCCAGGCTGGGTATGTGTAGGGGTTGCCTGGTTGCCAGGAATCCCCAAATGTAATAAAGCTGGCTAATAGCTGTAAATCATTCAGCTGAGGCGATGAAAACAATCTCCGAGCAGTCCTAAATACTCGGAGGTCAACCGAGTGTGCTCGGGAAAACCCGAGCAACGAGTACACTCGCTCATCACTAGTAAGAAGTCATAATATGAAGCTATTCCTCTTTAGCAGTTACTTTAGTTTTAATACTTCATGCTAAGACATAAAGACGCTGCATGCAAGACAAAAACAAAGGAGAAAAACCGCAAAAACCTTGTCAAACAGTACCGTGACACTTATCCCCAAGCTGTCATCTTTCTTGGCCAATGCAACTGTGAAGACATCTCCTGGTTTAAGAGGTGTTGTTGAAAGCTTAGTGGTTGTGAGTGATGATTTGTCCAAAGAAGGCTCCTTTGTAAAATAAAGAACAAAAAAGAACATTATATTTTTGAGACAGATATTTTTAATAACATTTTTAATAAGTTTTTAATCCAACCCACCCTTTGGTGATTACCAACCACTTGGACTATGAAATGAGAAGGTGCATAAATGGGAGTGGACCTGCTCTGGAAAATATATAGATTGAGTCTGACTGGTAACTCATGTATACAGTGTTATTGATCACTTGCATTCATGTATGAGCCGAAGTCTTCCTGCTTGCATCAAAAAATGACGTATTAAATTTTAGCTACACTTTAGGAACGTAGCCTTTTTTGCTTGGAGTGTGTTTATATATACAGGAGTATGTGTGTGTGTATACATATGTGTATGTGCAGTGTGTGTATATATGCATGTGTATGTGCAGTGTGTGTATATATGCATGTGTATGTGCAGTGTGTGTATATATGCATGTGTATGTGCAGTGTGTGTATATACATCCTTGTATCTGCAGTGTGTGTGTGTGTATGTGTACTGTGTGTATATACATGTGTATGAGCACTGTGTATGTGTGTGTAAACATGTGTATGTGCAGAGTGTGTGTGTGTGTGTATATATACATGTGTAGTGTGTCTGATGACACGATTATATTTGAATAAATGTTGATTTTATGAACAAAAATAAGCGTGAATTGTTGTTGATAGGAAAATAAGACATATCCTGAAAAAAAGCCCTAACAAATCTTTTGGAGCAAAAAATAATATAACACCTTGTCTTATTTTTGGGGAAACACCATAAATAGAACAGACAAATAAAGCAAACAAACAACCTTCTGTACTGTATGTTGCTCTTGACTATTAGAATAGGTAGCCTCATCCATGTCAGAGTCGCCTCTATCTGAAAAGTCTGTAGAATCAGTGAGACCTGGACTTTTGCCTTTTCCTTTACGATTATCTGACTTCTTGTTACTAGATTTAGCGCTGACTGATGGAGAGTTCTTGGCAGAGGTTGACAGAGGTGTTGCCTGATCCTTTGACAGGTTCCTGACGAGACCACTGATGTGACTATTAGAAAGACTTGCACTCTCTGTCCGTGAATCCTGGGAGCTCAGGCTTCCCTCTCGTTTTCCTGCAGAAATCCCAGATGAGCTTCCGGACATAAGTCTTCTGTTACCAGAGAATCTTTTGTGTTCATCAAAGGAAGATTCTGCTTCATTATCTTTATAAGGGAATGATGTGCAAGATTGACTTTTTGACCCATTGTATTGATGTTCTGTAAAATAAAACACAAAATGTATTTTTAGCACACATAGAAAAAGAAATACATACATTTTTTTTAATAGACATTGCTTGGAAAAAAATAATAGAATTTTATAAAGAATCTATCAATAAAGAAATCAGTCAACCACAACTAATATGAAACATACAGAAAATTCTATTAAACACGTGATACTACCAAATACCATAAAGAATTTTGCAATATAGTCTGACCTTTGTACCACAGAATGAAGTGTTCATTTCCTGTACAAAAATTATAATTTTACTGTTCTAATGCAGTAATAGCAGGTAAAAATTATCACACGTGAAATCTCCACCAATTCATCTTACTGATACAATCTTCACTTTATGTAGAGAACATTAAGTATCAGGCTGTGTGCACACGGTGCGTTGTTGGTGAGTTTTTGTGGCAGATTTTTTGAGCGGAAATAGGGCAAGAACCCTAGTGAATCTTTATGCCAGCTAATTCAATGAGAATCCTGAAGTATTGTGCACATGATCAGTAAATTTCCTTTGAGTATTTGCAGTATGTTTCTGCAGCATGTCAATTCTTATTGTGGATTTTTAGCGTTTTTCACATTGACTTCAATTGAGTCAGTCAAATCCAAATCAAAAACGCAGGTATAAAAAGGTTTGCGGATTTGATGTGGATTTCCAAAGATTTTACTGAATTCCTATGGTGTTTGACACACTGTCATCTGTGTGACATAGGAAGAAACACCGGTGCGGTGGTTCTGATCCTCAATAACTTTCCTGCCTGTAAGATCACTAAAGCTGTCAGAGCGCTGCGAGGTCACACGGTCAGATGTCATCGTGATCCCGCAGCTCTGACTGTGACCTGCATTAAAAGCTTACCGCAGGTCAGCAGGCGTCGGCTGATGAGAGACTACTACTCCCATTAGGCTATGTCTGCTAAAACTGAATAGCAGGCACCGCTGATGGGAGAAGTAGTCTCTCGTCAGCCAGAACCTGTGCTCAAACTTAAAAATATAAAATAAAACATGTAAAATAATTAAATACATATTCAAATAATATAAAAACACATTATAATCACCTAATGCCCAATCCCTGATGCCTCTTGTAAACAATCAAAAATAATAAACAACTATGTACTCTCCTATCCGCCGTAGTCCATGTAATCCAAAGTGTCTCACGGCGATATCACTTTTAGAACTGTCACATTAGGAGATGTGACTGCTCTAATCGGTCGCCGGCTACAGACTGATAGGAACGTCATTGATCCTACAGTATATAGTGCTGAACTGCCGGGAGAGAGCCGATGAGCTCTGGTTATCTCACTTATGATACCACCGCTGCTTGAGAACTTTCTCACGCATCAGTGACACCGTATATGAGATCACCGGGGATCAACTGATGAACGCCTGTGAACTTTCTCACGGCAGCTCAGCACTATAAACTGCAGGAGTGATTACCTCCTGTGTCAGTGTGTAGCCGGCTGTTCTTGAGAGCAGTCACATCAGGTTCATCGTGGGACATGAAGGATTATTATCTTCTCTGTGGACATGTGAGGAATATTGTTGTTTATTATTTTAATTCTGTTACAGGAGACATTGGCTTCTGTGGATTGGGCGATGACGCGAGTATGGTTTAATTTAGTTTCAATGAAGGAGTCTGTGTCAATATTTCAAATAAAGGACTTGGGTATGTGTTTTTTTATAATATCACTATGGAGTTAGTAATGGGAGCATCTTATAGACGCCTCTCCATTACTAACCTCTGGGCTTGATGTCATCTTACAATACAAAGGTGAGATCAACCCCAATACTATTACCCCTTATGCCACCACACCAGGGCAAGTGGGAAGAGCGAGGCTAGTAGGCTTTTGGATGCACCATTTCTAGGGCGGCCAAGAATTGATGTTTTTAGTCAGGGAGGGGTTCAATAACCATGGCCCCTTACTAGGCTATTTATATCAGCCCGCAGCTGTTTGCCTAGCCTTTGCTGGTTAGATTTCATAACGCGACCCTACGTAAATTTTTTTCTGGGGTCCCCTGTAAACTAGACAGTAAAGGCTAAGCAAACAGCTGATATTAATAGTCTGGGAACCTTTATGGCTATTGGCTCCTTTCCAGAACATTAACATCAGCCCTCAGCCAGTCGGCTTTCCCTCTGCGGTTTATGAAAACTACGCAGAAGCCCACGCAATTTTTTCCTTTGGTTAACGATCCTACATAGGTTGGTGACAATGTGAGTGTTTATTTAGCTCTTTACTTACCGGTTTAGTAATGAGGGTGTCTGGCTGACACCTATTCATTACTAAACCTTAGGCTTGGTGTCACCCTAAGAACATTACCCAGATGCCACTGCATCAGAAATAGGTGTTGAACCAAGAAATTACATTATAAAACATTTTGTTTAAAAAAAAATAATCTCAATTTAGCTAAAAAAAGCCTTCATTTATATTCAAGAACGCATTAAAAAATGCATACGAAACCGAGCAAAAATGCACCAAAAATGTTTTAGCAGCAGCGTTTTTGCTGCCAAGAGATGCAGAAACCTTGCAAAAATTTCTGAAAGCAAATACTACTACTAATAATAATCTTCATTTTTATATAGCGCTAACATTCTGCAGCGCTTTACAGTTTGCACACATTATCATCGCTGTCCCCGATGGGCCTCACAATCTAAATTCCCTATCAGTATGTCTTCCTGTGCGCACATACGCTTAAAAAGGACTCTGTCACCAGGTTTTTGTACTGTAATCTGAAATTAACATGATGTAGGACAGAGCCCATGCTTCCAGTGATGTATGACTTACTGGGCTGCTTGCTGCAGTTTTGTAAAAGTCCCTATTTCTTTGCTGCAGATTTAGCAGTTCTCTGAATGCTGAGCTCTGTATAACCCAACTCACATCTCTGATTATAAGCTTTCTGTGTACACTGTGCATAGGCATACATCTGCTAATCAGAGGTGGTGGCGATGTTAACCAAAGAATGGATGACTAAATGACATGAGATAACTAGTCCTCTAGTAATAAACTCCTGCTGATAAAACTGGGATTTTATTGAAATTGCAACAAGCACCCTAGTAAGTGGCACATTATTGGAATCGGGTTCTCCACACCAACATTATGTAAGTTTCAATTTTCATAACAAAAACCTGCTGACAGATTACCATTAGTAGTAATAATTATTTTTATATAGTGATAAGATATTGCGCAGCGCTTTACAGCTTGCACACATTATCATCACTGTCCCCGATGGGGCTCACAACCTAAATTCCCTATCAGTTTGTCTTTGGAATGTGGGAGGAAACCGGAGAACCCAGAGGAAACCCACGCAAACACGGGGAGAACATACAAACTCCTTGCAGATATTGTCCTTGGTGGGATTTGAACCCAGGACTCCAGCGCTGCATTGCTATCCACTGAGCCACCGTGCTGCCCATTAAAATTGTTATTGAGCTACACTATGGAATAAATGAGCCCGGCAGTAGTGAGGGCAGTTGTATAAACCAGCATTGCAAAATAAACAGGATCCAGTACATAGAGTCCTGCTTCGTTGCGGTGTTTTTTTTTTTTTTTTACGTTTCTCACACTTCAATCATAGACGCACATGCAGCAAAGAGTACAAAACATTTTACCTTTGGGAAGTTTTTCTTTGGGTTGAGATACAAGGAGTGTGACATCCTCAGAAGAGTTTTGAAGGATGTCTAGAGCCGCCTGCTTGCTCACTCCCTCCAGGCTCACGCTGTTCACAGATATAAGGCGATCTCCTGCATAGAACAAAATTAAATTCTTAGAGATTAAAAAAAAAAAAAGAATTGTTCACACACTGCGTTTCCAGTAGCAGCAAAGTGAATGAAATTTCGGAAGTTTTATGTTGCTTATTTTTTTGCTTGCAGATTTTAACTTTGTACCTTGGGGAACCTGTGTCTTTGATCCCTTTTCTGTGGGGTAATGTGTGGCTTTATTAAATTGTGCTCCCCCTCCCTCCTATCCACTGTGGAGGATCATTAACCTGGAATACCACTCACAAGAATGATCTACAGTGAGATTGTTCCATTTTTGAGTTGGTTTTTAGCTTTTGGGACCCATATTTACAGTTTATTTATTTGGAGTTGTCCAAATGCTTGAGAATCTATATCTTTGTTGTGTCTGTTTTTGGCATTTATTGTAATTTAGCCAGGAAGCTTTTTAACATTTTACATTAAAGGATATGTTTTAAGATTCCCCCCAGTGATATATTTGTCTTTTTTTATACTGATGGAGGAATTGTTTTCTATATCATCCAATGATCCTTATTTCACGGGTTTACCAGAGAGGAGCCAGAAGACCACGGTGTCCGATTCCACATACTCCTGAACTGATTAGAAGCACTTCGTCGCTGCAGATTTCTGCTAGCAGTGCAGGGGTTAATTATTTAGTTGTAAGTCTCTGAAGCTTTCCTGCTTTGATGATCTTAGGCTACTTTACATAGTAACATAGTAACATAGTAACATAGTAACATAGTTAGTAAGGCCGAAAAAAGACATTTGTCCATCCAGTTCAGCCTATATTCCATTATAATAAATACCCAGATCTACGTCCTTCTACAGAACCTAATAATTGTATGATACAATATTGTTCTGCTCCAGGAAGACATCCAGGCCTCTCTTGAACCCCTCGACTGAGTTCGCCATCACCACCTCCTCAGGCAAGCAATTCCAGATTCTCACTGCCCTAACAGTAAAGAATCCTCTTCTATGTTGGTGGAAAAACCTTCTCTCCTCCAGACGCAAAGAATGCCCCCTTGTGCCCGTCACCTTCCTTGGTATAAACAGATCCTCAGCGAGATATTTGTATTGTCCCCTTATATACTTATACATGGTTATTAGATCGCCCCTCAGTCGTCTTTTTTCTAGACTAAATAATCCTAATTTCGCTAATCTATCTGGGTATTGTAGTTCTCCCATCCCCTTTATTAATTTTGTTGCCCTCCTTTGTACTCTCTCTAGTTCCATTATATCCTTCCTGAGCACCGGTGCCCAAAACTGGACACAGTACTCCATGTGCGGTCTAACTAGGGATTTGTACAGAGGCAGTATAATGCTCTCATCATGTGTATCCAGACCTCTTTTAATGCACCCCATGATCCTGTTTGCCTTGGCAGCTGCTGCCTGGCACTGGCTGCTCCAGGTAAGTTTATCATTAACTAGGATCCCCAAGTCCTTCTCCCTGTCAGATTTACCCAGTGGTTTCCCGTTCAGTGTGTAATGGTGATATTGATTCCCTCTTCCCATGTGTATAACCTTACATTTATCATTGTTAAACCTCATCTGCCACCTTTCAGCCCAAGTTTCCAACTTATCCAGATCCATCTGTAGCAGAATACTATCTTCTCTTGTATTAACTGCTTTACATAGTTTTGTATCATCTGCAAATATCGATATTTTACTGTGTAAACCTTCTACCAGATCATTAATGAATATGTTGAAGAGAACAGGTCCCAATACTGACCCCTGCGGTACCCCACTGGTCACAGCGACCCAGTTAGAGACTATACCATTTATAACCACCCTCTGCTTTCTATCACTAAGCCAGTTACTAACCCATTTACACACATTTTCCCCCAGACCAAGCATTCTCATTTTGTGTACCAACCTCTTGTGCGGCACGGTATCAAACGCTTTGGAAAAATCGAGATATACCACGTCCAATGACTCACCGTGGTCCAGCCTATAGCTTACCTCTTCATAAAAACTGATTAGATTGGTTTGACAGGAGCGATTTCTCATAAACCCATGCTGATATGGAGTTAAACAGTTATTCTCATTGAGATAATCCAGAATAACATCCCTCAGAAACCCTTCAAATATTTTACCAACAATAGAGGTTAGACTTACTGGCCTATAATTTCCAGGTTCACTTTTAGAGCCCTTTTTGAATATTGGCACCACATTTGCTATGCGCCAGTCCTGCGGAACAGACCCTGTCGCTATAGAGTCACTAAAAATAAGAAATAATGGTTTATCTATTACATTACTTAGTTCTCTTAGTACTCGTGGGTGTATGCCATCCGGACCCGGAGATTTATCTATTTTAATCTTATTTAGCCGGTTTCGCACCTCTTCTTGGGTTAGATTGGTGACCCTTAATATAGGGTTTTCATTGTTTCTTGGGATTTCACCTAGCATTTCATTTTCCACCGTGAATACCGTGGAGAAGAAGGTGTTTAATATGTTAGCTTTTTCCTCGTCATCTACAACCATTCTTTCCTCAATATTTTTTAACCCCTTAATCCCATATGACGTACTATCCCGTCCAGGTGACCTGGGACTTAATTCCCATGGACGGGATAGTACGTCATATGCGATCGGCCGCGCTCACGGGGGGAGCGCGGCCGATCGCGGCCGGGTGTCAGCTGCCTATCGCAGCTGACATCCGGCACTATGTGCCAGGAGCGGTCACGGACCGCTCCCGGCACATTAACCCCCGGCACACCGCGATCAAAGATGATCGCGGTGTGCCGGCGGTGCAGGGAAGCATCGCGCAGGGAGAGGACTCCCTGCGGGCTTCCCTGAGACGATCGGTACACGGTGATGTACTCACTGTGTACCGAGCGTCTTCTCCCTGCAGTCCCCGGATCCAAAATGGCCGCCGGGCTGCATCCGGGTCCTGCAGGGAGCACTTCCGGGTCAGGATCAGGCTGCAGCTGCAGCTCTAATCCTGCCCGGCTGTATGTAAGATCACCGATCTAACAGAGTGCTGTGCACACTGTCAGATCGGTGATCTGTGATGTCCCCCCCTGGGACAAAGTGAAAAAGTAAAAAAAAAAATTTCCACACTTGTAAAAAAAAAAATAAAAAAAAAATTCCTAAATAAAGCAGAAAAAAAAAATATTATTCCCATAAATACATTTCTTTACATAACAAAAAAACAATAAAAGTACACATATTTAGTATCGCCGCGTCCGTAACGACCCGACCTATAAAACTGGCCCACTAGTTAACCCCTTCAGTGAACACCGTAAGAAAAAAAAAAAAAAAACGAGCCAAAAAAACAACGCTTTATTATCATAACGCTGAACAAAGAGTGGAATAACACGCGATCAAAAAGACGGATATAAATAACCATGTTACCTCTGAAAACGTCATCTTGTCCCGCAAAAAACGAGCCGCCATATAGCATCATAACCAAAAAAATAAAAAAGTTATAGTCCTCTGAATAAAGCGATGCCAAAATAATTATTTTTTCTATAAAATAGCTTTTATCGTATAAAAGCGCCAAAACATAAAAAAAATGATATAAATGAGGTGTCGCTGTAATCGTACTGACCCGAAGAATAAAACTGCTTCATCAATTTTACCAAACGCGGAACGGTATAAACGCCTCCCCCAAAAGAAATTCATGAATAGCTGGTTTTTGGTCATTCTGCCTCACAAAAAAATCGGAATAAAAAGCGATCAAAAACTGTCACGTGTCCGAAAATGTAACCGATAAAAACGTCAACTCGTCCCGCAAAAAACAAGACCTCACATGACTCTGTGGACCAAAATATGGAAAAATTATAGGTCTCAAAATGTGGAGACGCAAAAACTTTTTTGCTATAAAAAGCGTCTTTTAGTGTGTGACGGCTGCCAATCATAAAAATCCGCTAAAAAACTCGCTATAAAAGTAAATCAAACCCCCCTTCATCACCCCCTTAGTTAGGCTAGGTTCACATTGCGTTAATGGGTTAACGCTAACGGACAGCGTTGCACGGCGAAAATGTCACAATTAACGCCGTGCAACGGGTCCGTTAGCACAACCATTGACAGCAATGTGATTTTCAGGTGTAGCGCATCGCTAGAGCGTGCCATTTTCGGCTCGCGCTAGCAAGGTGCCATTCTTTTGTGGCGCGCCTCAGACGCTGCTTGCAGCGTCCGCGGCGCGCCCGAGGTCCGATCCCCGATCTTCCAGAGCGGGGACGTTAACGCGACCACTAAACACGACACCTAAAAAGACATTGTGTTAGCGCAATCCGCTAGTGCTAAACGGATTTCCCTAACGCAATGTGAACCTAGCCTTAGGGAAAAATAATAAAATTAAAAAAAATGTATTTATTTCCATTTTCCGGTTAGGGTTAGGGTTAGGGCTAGGGTTGGGGCTAGGGTTAGGGTTTGGATTACATTTACGGTTGGGATTAGGGTTGGGATTAGAATTAGGGGTGTGTCAGGGTTAGGTGTGTGGTTAGGGTTACAGTTGGGATTAGGGTTAGGGGTGTGTTTGGATTAGGGTTTCATTTATAATTGGGGGGTTTCCACTGTTTAGACACATCAGGGGCTCTCCAAACGCGACATGGCGTCCGATCTCAATTCCAGCCAATTCTGCATTGAAAAAGTAAAACAGTGCTCCTTCACTTCCGAGCTCTCCCGTGCGCCCAAACAGGGGTTTACCCCAACATTTGGGGTATCAGCGTACTCGAGACAAATTGGACAACAACTTTTTGGGTCCAAGTTCTCTTGTTATCCTTGGGAAAATAAAAATTTGGGGGGCTAAAAATCATTTTTGTGGGAAAAAAAAGGATTTTTATTTTCACGGCTCTGCGTTGTAAACTGTAGTGAAACACTTGGGGGTTCAAAGTTTTCACAACACATCTAGATAAGTTCCATGGGAGGTCTAGTTTCCAATATGGGGTCACTTGTGGGTGGTTTCTACTGTTTGGGTACATCAGGGGCTCTGCAAATGCAACGTGACGCCTGCAGACCAATCCATCTAAGTCTGCATTCCAAATGGCGCTCCTTCCCTTCCGAGCTCTGCCATGAGCCCAAACAGTGGTTCCCCCCCACATATGGGGTATCAGCGTACTCAGGACAAATTGAACAACAACTTTTGGGGTCCAATTTATTCTGTTACCCTTGTAAAAATACAAAACTGGGGGCTAAAAAATTTTTGCGAAAAAAAAATAAATTTATTTTAACGGCTCTGCGTTATAAACTGTAGTGAAACACTTGGGGGTTCAAAGCTCTCAAAACACATCTAGATAAGTTCCTTAGAGGGTCTAGTTTCCAAAATGGTGTCACTTGTGGGGGTTTTTAATGTTTAGGCACATCAGGGGCTCTCCAAACCAACATGGCGTCCCATCTTAATTCCAGTCAATTTTGCATTGAAAAGTCAAATGGCGCTCCTTCCCTTCCGAGCTCTGCTATGCACCCAAAAAGTGGTTTACCCCCACATATTGGGTATCGTCGCACTCAGGACAAATTGCACAACAACTTTTGTGGTCTAATTTCTTCTCTTACCCTTGGGAAAATAAAAAATTGGGGGCGAAAAGATCATTTTTGTGAAAAAATAAGATTTTTTATTTTTACGGCTCTGCATTATAAACTTCTGTGAAGCACTTGTTGGGTCAAAGTGCTCACCACACATCTAGATAAGTTCCTTAAGGGGTCTACTTTTCAAAATGGTGTCACTTGTGAGGGGTTCCAATGTTTAGGCACATCAGGGGCTCTCCAAACGCAACATGGCGTCCCATCTCAATTCCAGTCAATTTTGCATTTAAAAGTCAAATGGCGCTCCTTTCCTTCCGAGCTCTGCCATGCGCCCAAACAGTGGTTTACCCCCACATATGGGGTATCGTCGCACTCAGGACAAATTGCACAACAACTTTTGTGGTCTAATTTCTTCTCTTACCCTTGGGAAAATAAAAAATTGGTGGCGAAAAGATTATTTTTGTGAAAAAATATGATTTTTTATTTTCACGGCTCTGCATTATAAACTTCTGTGAAGCACTTGTTGGGTCAAAGTGCTCACCACACCTCTAGATAAGTTCCTTAAGGGGTCTACTTTCCAAAATGGTGTCACTTGTGGGGATTTCAATGTTTAGGCACATCAGGGGCTCTCCAAACGCAACATGGCATCCCATCTCAATTCCAGTCAATTTTGCATTGAAAAGTAAAATGGCGCTCCTTCCCTTCCGAGCTCTGCCATACGCCCAAACAATGGTTTACACCCATATACGGGGTATCAGCGTACTCAGGACAAATTGGCCAACAATTTTTGAGGTTCAATTTCTTCTCTTACTCTTGGGAAAATAAAAAATTGGGGGCGAAAAGATCATTTTTGTGAAAAAATATGATTTTTTATTTTTACGGCTCTGCATTATAAACTTCTGTGAAGCAATTGGTGGGTCAAAGTGGTCACCACACATCTAGATAAGTTCCTTAGGGTGTCTACTTTCCAAAATGGTGTCACTTGTGGGGGGTTTCAATGTTTAGGCACATCAGTGGCTCTCCAAACGCAACATGGTGTCCCATCTCAATTCCTGTCAATTTTGCATTTAAAAGTCAAATGGCGCTCCTTCCCTTCCGAGCTCTGCCATGCGCCCAAACAGTGGTTTACCCCCACATATGGGGTATCAGCGTACTCAGTACAGATTGTACAACAATGTTTGGCATCCATTTTATCCTGTTACCCTTGGTAAAATAAAACAAATTGGAGCTGAAATAAATTTTGTGTGAAAAAAAGTTAAATATTCATTTTTATTTAAACATTCCAAAAATTCCTGTGAAACCCCTGAAGGGTTAATAAACTTCTTGAATGTGGTTTTGAGCACCTTGAGGGGTGCAGTTTTTAGAATGGTGTCACACTTGGGTATTTTCTATCATATAGACCCCTCAAAATGACATCAAATGAGATGTGGTCCCTAAAAAAAAATGGTGTTGTAAAAATGAGAAATTGCTGGTCAACTTTGAACCCTTATAACTCCCTAACAAAAAAAAATTTTGGTTCCAAAATTGTGCTGATGTAAAGGAGACATGTGGGAAATGTTACTTATTAAGTATTTTGCGTGACATATCTCTGTGATTTAAGGGCATAAAAATTTAAAGTTGGAAAATTGCGAAATTTTCAAAATTTTCGCCAAATTTCCGTTTTTTTCACAAATAAACGCAAGTTATATCGAATAAATGTTACTACTAAAATGAAGTACAATATGTCACGAGAAAATAATGTCAGAATCGCCAAGATCCGTTGAAGCGTTCCAGAGTTATAACCTCATAAAGGGACAGTGGTCAGAATTGTAAAAATTGGCCCGGTCATTAACGTGCAAACCACCCTCGGGGCTTAAGGGGTTAAGGGGCCTACATTTTCAGTTTTTATTCTTTTACTATTGATATAGTTGAAGAACAGTTTGGGATTAGTTTTACTCTCCTTAGCAATGTGCTTCTCTGTTTCCTTTTTGGCAGCTTTAATTAGTTTTTTAGATAAAGTATTTTTCTCCCTATAGTTTTTTAGAGCTTCAATGGTGCCATCCTGCTTTAGTAGTGCAAATGCTTTCTTTTTACTGTTAATTGCCTGTCTTACTTCTTTGTTTAGCCACATTGGGTTTTTCCTATTTCTAGTCCTTTTATTCCCACAAGGTATAAACCGCTTACACTGCCTATTTACTTTCACACTAGCGTTTTTTGCAATACGTCGCAATGCATCGTTTATGGGAAAAAACGCATCCTGCAAAGTTGCATTAGCGACGAAATGCGACGCATTGACACACGTCGTGCGACGGTTGCGCCGTGTTGTGGTGGACCGCCGGGAGCAAAAACGTTGCATGTAACGTTTTTTGCTGCCGACGGACCGCTTTTTCCGACCACGCATGCATACAATGGGGCAGCGGATGCGCAGGAAAAATGCATCCGCTGCCTCCGTTGTCCGAGTCCGACGCTAGTGTGAAAGTAGCCTAAGCTGTTCAGTATTGGCCACTCCCCTTGGCTATATATATATATATATATATATATATATATATATATATATATATATATATATATATATATATATATATATATATATACTTACATACTCGCCTCTGGCAATTGGAATTGCTAGCCTTAGTTTTATAGTTCCTGGCGTGGAGTTAGAAGTGTTTGTTGAGTAGGAGATTGGAGTGCTGATCTAAATTTTGTGATTTGCAGTAGGCATAACCTCATCCTCTATTTGGTTGTTCATTGCTTTTACTTCCCAGTGTTCCACTCTGTTATTTGGGAGTGTATATTTGTATGATTGGTACTTTCATTTATCCCCGTACGTTTTCCCTTGTTAGTCTGGTTTGTGTATTCTTATGTACAACTGCTCCCCATTTCCTTGGTGACAGATAAGGGCTGATTCAGGATCTCAGCAAGGTATGTGGCCCTGGCATCTTCACCATTAGAAATAATCTGGGGAGCAGGGATAGCTAGGGTGCCCCTAGCTTTAGGGGTAGGGACTGAGCCCCTGGCCCCAGGATATTTAACTACAGTCTTGTGACACCATATTAATGCATCACAATTACCTGGTTTTAAGTGTCCATCCAGATCAGCTGGTCCCCCTGGAGTTATCGAACTTATAAATATTCCAAGATCTAGCTTTCCTGTTGTTTCTCCACCCATAATCTGGAACCCTATAGAAATTGTATATATTTGTGATGAACAGTCAATAGATAACAACGTTTTATGTTGTAGTCACATTAATAGTAAAAGCCAACTAAACAGGACTTTACTAGTTTGAGTATGTACTTTAGCACTTCTGTTCACACAAAGGACACATATATATTAAAGAGAATATGTCACCATGATTTTGCCACCTACTCAGAAAGCATAATGTAAAGACAGCAACTCAGATTATAGCAATGTATCCCTAACTGGGCTGCTTGCTGTAGTTTTGATAAAACCACTGCTTTACTAGCAGGACATTATCAATAGAGGCCTAGTAAACCTGCTGCCATGTAATCCTCTGTATTTATGAGCTCTTTATAAACCTGTCTCCACCACTGATGTGCATAGACAGAAAGCTGACAATTGTACACAGAAAGCTGCCAATCAGTGACGTGGCCGGGTAATATGGAGCTTAGCATTCAGAGAACTAGTAGATCCAGTCGCAGATTAAACATCGATTTTATCAAAACTGCTGCAAGCAACGCAGTAAGTTATGCGCCAATTGCATCACGGCCTTCCTACATTATCCTTCTGCTTCCTGTGATGTCACGTTGACAGAGTAGCTTCTTCTCTTTCAGTTTGCTCTGCCGATGGGGCATCACAGCGGATGTTATGCTTACTAACAGCTGGTTTCCCACTGCCTAACTGCGGGGACACAACTGTTAATCAGCAAGGCTGTGACGACCAGTCGACAGAGCAGACCAAAGTGAAAGAGCTGCTCTGTTGATATGAGGTCAAAGAAAGCAGGAGAATCGCTGTCTGAGCCAGAACACGACGACACAGGACAAAACAGGTTGGTAGTTAGCAACTACATGATGATAAGTTCTTAGCCCCATAGTCAAAAAAACTCAAAGTACTCGATACTCCATTTAATGCTGTAATATAATTCTTATTTATCTGTGTTGACCTTTTTAACCTCAGTTAATGGACATGGGGTTTCCTAGTGATCAATATGTAACTACAGTATACAGATAATGCTGTAATTTAAACGCTGCACACATGAGTTACCGGTATGTGTTTTCAAGGATAAAGTATGCACTCACCAAGATCATATTTGGGATCTTTCTTTAACTTCACCAAAGATATCTCTCTTTCAGGAGTACATCCAGATATTTTACTCGGCATGGCTTCTAATGAAGATACAGCAAATATTAATAAAAACTTACAAAGATCTACATTTTTTTTACAACTATTAAACATAATGAAGCTGATGCACAAATAAATCTGCAGTATTGCCCATAGAAACTAAATTCTACTCTTAGGGTTTGTGCACACGCTGCGGATTTTTCTGCGGATCTGCAGCAGTTTCCCATGAGTTTACAGTACCATGTAAACCTATGGAAAACAAAATCCGCAGTGCACATGCTGCGGAAAAAAATGCGTGGAAACGTAGCGTTGTTTATTCCACAGCATGTCAATTCTTTGTGCGGATTCCGCAGCGGTTTACACCTGCTCCATAATAGGAATCCGCAGGTGTAAAACCGCAGAAGAAATCCGCACAAAAAATGCGGTAATTCCGCAGGTAATCCGCAGTGCGCTTTACTTGCGGATTTACCAAAATCAGTCAGGAAAAATCCGCAGAGTAATCCGCAACTACCTTTAAGGAAAACCTCTCACCAGGTAAAAAGAGTACAGTTTTCTCTATTTTTATTATTCCCGTATTCTATTTTACTTTTTTTTTTTTACTACACCAAAGCATTCCAAAGATATGGACCTTTTTATTTGGTGCCAATTTGTATGTCTTTACAAGGGAGTGGTGCTTACGGTAATAATGCAGACCAGCCTAAAGACACGCCCCCAAATTATCCCGTGAACCACATCTCTAGAACCATATGGAACAATATGAAACAATTGCATACTAGGGAAGCATAGAGACTAAAATAGGAGCAAATCTGACCACTTATTACCTCTAAGTTACCAGATTTGTAGGTTATTAGGCATCATAACAAAATTGTACACCATCTTTCTATAGACTCTCATAGTATGTGGTAATATTAAAAATAAACTCTGTGAGATGAAAGCACAACTTCTATACTTGGCTCTGCACCATGGCTTTACACTGTGTTTCCAGTGACAGTCTCATGCTTGTTACTGACATTTCACAAGAGCTCCTATATAAAGACGTTCTTCAATACGGAGGAGCTTTTGTTAGTTGAGAGAGAGTCCCGAAGAGACTAATTATCTGATCTCAGAATAATAAAATATACTAACTACGCTGCAATCACATATTGTTTATAATCAGTAAGAAATTAGGAACTTTCTATAACTTGTTAAGAGTGGCACTTGGTCATTTATATAACAAAATAGTTTTTAAACAAGTTTTTTTGGTTTCAGAAAGATCCTTTCCTCCAGGTGTAGCTTGTTTTAAGTAAACAAACTGAGCTCTACTCACCCTCCTCAGGTCCAATGCTGAGTTTTTGCCACTGCTCTCACTGTCTGCTATTCATCACGTCGACAGCGCTGCAGCCAATCATGGAGCTCAGCAGGTTTTGGGAGGCACATGTCATCTACTTGAACAGACCTCAGTTATTGACTGCAACACTCTTGATGTGACTTCAGCACTGCAGACAATAACAGGCCCATGGAGGAGCGATGGATACTCAGCACTGGACACGGGAAGTAGGGGGCTTGGTCAGGGGGGAGAGCAATGTACAGTACGTTTGTTTTTGGGGAAAAAAAAACACATAGGGCCACGTAGAGGGGTTTTCCAAAACAGAAATTCCCTCTAACCCCTGCATGACATATAATAATAATAATCTTTATTTTTATATAGCGCTAACATATTCCGCAGCGCTTTACAGTTTTGCACACATTATCATCACTGTCCCCAATGGGGCTCACAATCTATAATCCCTTGTATGTCTTTGGAATGTGGGAGGAAACCGGAGTACCCGGAGGAAACCCACGCAAACACGGAGAGAACATACAAACTCTTTGCAGATGTTGTCCTGGGTGGGATTAGAACCCAGGACCCCAGCGCTGCAAGGCTAGAGTGCTAACCACTGAGCCACCGTGCTGCCCTAAACATATGACCTACATGTACATCATATGTCGTTTCCCTGCCTTTCATGTGGGCTCGCCCGCCAAGACTTCATCTTTCCCAGCAGATGATGGCAGATTTAATCAGTCATCATGTACATCCTATGGCTGTTAACCTGATAATCTTAGGCTACGTTCACACTAGCGTTGCGCCGCCCTGCGTCGGCGACGCAACGCGCGACGCACGAAAAAACGCGCGCGTTTTGCGACGCGTGCGTCGTTTTTTGACCAAAATCGGACGCACAGAAAATGCAACTTGTTGCATTTTCTTGCGTCCGACGCTAGCGTCGGAAACGACGCAAGTGTCGAAAAACGCCACCCTAAAAACGCACGCGTCCCCTATGTTAAACATAGGGGCGCGTCGCCGCTGCGTCGCCGTCGCAACAGCGACGCACATTGGCGGAACGCCAATGTGAACGTAGCCTTAACCTGTTAAACATATGCCGGCAAAAAGGAGCGTTGCTCCACGCTCCCGTTGGTGAGCCAGTCTCGTGGCCATGGGGCACCGATGGATCGTCATGACAGTAGACCCATGTGCCTGTCATTACGATCCTCCTATGAAAGCCAGCCCGTGGCTGGTTTTCACAGGAGATTGTGGTTTTAGCACTGCTATGTATAGCACAGGCAATCAGACATCCACAGCTTCAAGTCCCCTAAGTAGACTAAAAAATGCAGTAAAAAGTGAAAAAAGGTTTTTAAAAATAAGGAAATAAAACAAAAAATACAAAAGTCCACAGCACCCCCTTTTGGCTCATTCTAAATAAAATAAAAAACAAATATTTGGTATTGCTGAATTTGTAAAAGTCTGATCTATCAAAATATTAGAAAAAAGAAATTTTGTTTTTTTTTGGCTGCCGCAACAATGCTTTGATAAAATATCAAAACATTATGCACACCCCAAAATAGTATCAGTTAAAACATCAAATCAGGGTGCAAAAAATAAGCCCTCACACAGCCATATATCCCGAAAAATGAAAATGTTATAGGTTCCGGAAAATGGCAACAAAAACAATTTTTTTTATTTTTGAAAAATTTCTGAATTTGTTTCACCACTTATATAAAAAAAATATAGATCTTTCGTAAACAAAAACAATTGTGTAATGGCTCTTTTTTGCAATTTCAATGCACTTGCAATTTTTTTCCTGTTTTCCAGTACACTACGTTGTAGAATGAATGGTGTCATTTGGAAGTACAACTTGTCCCACAGAAAACAAACCCTCACATGGCTATAATGACGGAAAAATGAAAAAGTTCTGGCATTGGAAGAAGAGGAGGAAAAAAAACGGAAAATTGCCATGTCATGAAGGGGTTACTACTAACTCCATTAGCCCCCTACTCTGATCAGTTTAAAGCCCTTACATTTCCCTTCACAGTTAATTCTCAGAATATATCCCAAATGCTACAGATTACACTTTTCGACTTGGAGAGCTACTATATTTACAATATCATGCTATAACAATTTATGATCACTAACACTACAGTACAGTTCATAGTAACAGCACCATGGAATTAATGGTGCTATATAAATAAATAATAATAGTAATACTTATAGATCATATCCAGCAATTGAAATATTATAGGTATTCCCTAGTGTAAAATTAACATTGCTTCGATTTCTAGAAGGTGCAATCTTATATCAGGTTGAAGAACTTCCACTTTCTCTTTCCAGAAGGTACAGTCTACAAAATGGCGGTACCATTTAGAGCAATCTGTATCAGGTAGCTGTACAGTCCCTCGAAGAAGCCCACGTGAAACGCGCGTCGGGGCAGCTACAGGACACGCACTGACAGATACTTACATGGGTCTAGATACTTCCTTACACTTTGTAGTGAGTTTGCAGGTTAGAATGAGGGTTGAGGATACATCTCATGCCTGTTGCATTTATGGATGATTATTATTATTTTTTGGATTAAGTGCAGTATTTTTCCTGCATTATGCACTTTACTAAATTCTTGTTACTCCAATACTTGCTATGAATTGTGTCCTTGTGGCTTGCTAACCATCCTTCTCTGTTACAACAAAAGCTGTGTCCTTCTACACATGAGTGTTTGTATGTGCCTTGTCTGTTTCTGTTTACTCATTTTTGTATGTTAACTATCATATTTATTAATAAAATTATTGTTTTTTTATTTAACCTCTTAGAGACCCTGCCTTTTTCATTTTTGTGTTTTCATTTTTCGCTCCCCTTCTTCCCAGAGCCATAACATTTGTTTTTTTCCTTCATTATGGCCATATGAGGGCTTGGTTTTTACGGGACGAGATGCACTTTTGAACAACACCATTGTTTTTACCATGTCGTGTTCTAGAAAATGGGACAAAAATTCCAAGTGCAGTCAAATTGCAAAAAAAGTGCAATCCCACAACTGTTCTTTTGTTTTGCTTTTTTACTAGGTTACCTAAATGCTAAAACTGACCTGCAATTATGATTCTCCAGGTCATTACGAGTTCATAGACACCAAACATGTCTAGATTCTTTTTTATCTAAGTGGTGAAAAACAATTCCAAAAGAAGGTGTTTGGAAGCTGGATTTTGACCTCTGGTTGTCATGCCAATGCTCCAATGACCCCCTATCACGTGACAGGGGTCACCAGTGCACGCATTTCAGGCCCGATGGCTGAAAGCGCTTGTTATATGCCACTGTCAGCGTTTGACAGCAGCATTTTGCTAGTTAATAGCGGCGGGTGGATCGCGATTCCACCCGCCGCTATTGCGGGCACATGTCAGCTGTACAAAACATTTCCCGGCTTTGATGTGGGCTCACCGTCGCAGCCCGCATCAAAGGAAGAGATGTGACCTCCACCGTACAAGTGCGGCGGAGGTCGCGAAGGGGTTAAAAAAACCTTATTTGGACTTGTACTCCACTTTTTTGGTGTAGGATAGCTGTACAGTCCCTATAGTTTTTTATGAGTGCTATGTAACAGTTATAATCCCCACTTCTAAAGGAGAAACTAAAGTAGACATCGCCATCGGAACCAAAGGACAACTGAATTTGCGTTAAAGATTGTGCTGTCAGTCCTTTCACAGTAACCCAGCAGTGTGTCCTTGGTTAAGGCACCACTGACAGACCCAATACAATGTCTGTTATCCTCAAGTCAAATGCATGATTTTCTTTGCATGTTCTTCTTTAGAAGGCCAATCTAAACTTAAGTACCGTAGTTGTCTAAGTGTTTCCAATCATCAAGTTCTCTGAACCTAAAACACTTTTCCATTATTAGGCCACAATGTCAACCAAAAAAGCTTGGTAAAATAGTTAAGCTGGAGATGTACCAGTCTACTTAATATCTTGCTAGAAGCTGGGTAGCCTTTTCCTTAGGAGGACTTTCCACAACACACATTAGTGCTGACCAAGTGATATCCATTTTTTAATCCAGTAGTGACTGTGTTAGGTCGAGCCAATCTGGCAGAGTGACTGGAAACAAATCTGTATTTTCCTGTACTTACTCATAAATGTGCTCTCTTAACAACAATTATTTCCCAGTTTCTGCTTTCCCTTTTTCCAAATTTACAGCATTACGATTTACAGAAGCCACAAATTTCACTTGTATGATTCATTTACCCTCATTTTGATTTTTTAGTTGGACCTCTTTTCCCCATCCAGGTCCTGACAGAAATCCGTTCTAGTCTTACATACTGCAATATTTTCCAACCATCCTAGATCTATATGTACTTTATAAATGTATGATCTGAGCAAATGTTCCTTTAATGCAATGCAGGATAAACTGAGCAATGACTGGAATCAATGCAGGAATGTGGACATTGAAGAATAACATCCCATAGGCTGAATATTTTTTTGCCGTTGAGCCATGGATTTCTAAGCTAAAGATGGAAATCATTAGGATCAGATCTGTGTTACATCAGTGATTGAAAGGTGTTGTAAGGAACTAGTCGGCAAAACAAACCCTCAAGAATGTTAACAACCGCACAGCGAACATTCTCAATCCCAGAGAGAATCGAAGAACGACCTCCAAAGCCTTCTCTGCTTCATATAGCTTTGCAGGGAAATGTTATGACAAGTGATGCTTCCCACACAACTGGTCACATGGCAGACATCCCTTTACTGGACAAGAAAACCCATAGTATAAATGTGTAAACTATCTAACATGTACTTAGTTATAGATAGATAGATAATCAATTAGATTATATATAGATTATAAATTCTGCGCCAATATCACTGACTGGTCGCGGCCAGCCGGGCGCGACCAATCAGCGAAGCGTGGTTGAAATCCCGCACCAGATCGCGGCCAGATTGCGTTTCGCTGATTGGTCGCGGATGGCCGGGCACGACTGATCACCGAAGCGGTGTTTAAATCCCACTGCAATATTGCTGATTGGTCGCGGCCGGCCACGTAGTATATAGCACAGCCACGTAGTATATAGCACAGCCGCGTAGTATATAGCACAGCCCACGCAGTAGATAACACAGCCACGTAGTATATTGCACAGCCACGTAGTATATTGCACAGTCACACAGTATATAGCACAGCCACGTGGTATAAAGCAGTCACGTAGTATATAACAAAGCCCACGTAGTATATAGCACAGCGACGTAATATATAACAGCCACACAGTATATAACAGACAGCCACGTAGTATACAGCACAGCCACGTAGTATATAGCAGTCAAGTAGTATATAGCAGCCACATAATATATAGCAGCCACATAGTATATAGCACAGCCACTTAGTATATAGCACAGCGATGTAGTATATAACACAGCCCACACAGTAGATAGCACAGCCACGTAGTATATAGCACAGACAGCCATGTACTATATAGCAGTCACATAGTATATAGCAGCCACATAGTATATAGCAGCCACATAGTAAATAGCACAGCCACGTAGTATATAGCACAGCGATGTAGTATATAGCAGCCACTTAGTATATAACCCAGCCCACATAGTATATAACAGCCCACGTAGTATATAACACAGGCCACGTAGTATACAGCAGTGTGGGCACCATATGCCTGTGAAAAAAAGAATTAAAATAAAAATAGTTATATACTCACCTTCCGTCGCCCACCGAAGCTGTCCCGCTCCTCGCGATGCGGCCAGCAGCTTCCGTTCCCAGTGATGCACTGCGAAATTACCCAGATGACGTAGCAGTCTCACGAGACTGCCAAGTCATCTGGGTAATTTCGCAATGTATCTCTGGGAATGGAAGCTGCCGAAAGCATCGGGAGGTGCGGGAAAGTTGTGGAGGCGACAGAAGGTGAGAATAGCATGATTTTTTTATTTTTTTTATTATTTTTAACATTATATTTTTTTACTATTGATGATGGAGGGGGCACTGACTGGAGGAGAGTAGGGAGGGGCCAATTTGCAGCCGGACTAAGCCTGTCGCTGATTGGTCGCGGCCTGCCAGCAACCAATCAGCAACGCGGCATTTCCGTTACAGACAGACAAACAGACGAAAGTACCCCTTAGATGATTATATAGACTAGATGGTGGCCCGATTCTAACGCATCGGGTATTCTAGAATATGTATGTTTGTATGTATATAGCAGCCACATAGTATATAACACAGCCCACGTAACATATAGCAGCCACATAGTATATAACACTGCCACGTAGTATATAGGAGCCACGTACAGTGCCTACAAGTAGTATTCAACCCCCTGCAGATTTAGCAGGTTTACACATTTGGAATTAACTTGGCATTGTGACATTTGGACTGTAGATCAGCCTGGAAGTGTGAAATGCACTGCAGCAAAAAATAATGTTATTTCTTTGTTTATTTTTTTTTTAAATTGTGAAAAGTCTTTTCAGAGGGCATTTATTATTCAACCCCTCAACCCACCAGAATTCTGTTTGATTCCCCTAAAGTATTAAGAAGTAGTTCAGGCACAAAGAACAATGAGCTTCACATGTTTGGATTAATTATCTCTTTTTCCAGCCTTTTCTGACTATTTAAGACCCTCCCCAAACTTGTAAACAGCACTCATACATGGTCAACATGGGAAAGACAAAGGAGCATTCCAAGGCCATCAGAGACAAGATCGTGGAGGGTCACAAGGCTGGCAAGGGGTACAAAACCCTTTCCAAGGAGTTGGGCCTACCTGTCTCCACTGTTGGGAGCATCATCCGGAAGTGGAAGGCTTATGGAACTACTGTTAGCCTTCCACGGCCTGGACAGCCTCTGAAAGTTTCCTCCCGTGCCGAGGCTAGGCTTGTCCGAAGAGTCAAGGCTAACCCAAGGACAACAAGGAAGGAGCTCCGGGAAGATCTCATGGCAGTGGGGACATTGGTTTCAGTCAATATCATAAGTAACGTACTCCACCGCAATGGTCTCCGTTCCAGACGAGCCCGTAAGGTACCTTTACTTTCAAAGCGTCATGTCAAGGCTCGTCTACAGTTTGCTGAATGATCACTTGGAGGACTCTGAGACTGACTGGTTCAAGGTTCTCTGGTCTGATGAGACCAAGATCGAGATCTTTGGTGCCAACCACACACGTGACGTTTGGAGACTGGATGGCACTGCATACGACCCCAAGAATACCATCCCTACAGTCAAGCATGGTGGTGGCAGCATCATGCTGTAGGGCTGTTTCTCAGCCAAGGGGCCTGGCCATCTGGTCCGCATCCATGGGAAGATGGATAGCACGGCCTACCTGGAGATTTTGGCCAAGAACCTCCGCTCCTCCATCAAGGATCTTAAGATGGGTCGTCATTTCATCTTCCAACAAGACAACGACCCAAAGCACACAGCCAAGAAAACCAAGGCCTGGTTCAAGAGGCAAAAAATCAAGGTGTTGCAGTGGCCTAGTCAGTCTCCTGACCTTAACCCAATTGAAAACTTGTGGAAGGAGCTCAAGATTAAAGTCCACATGAGACACCCAAAGAACCTAGATAACTTGGAGAAGATCTGCATGGAGGAGTGGGCCAAGATAACTCCAGAGACCTGTGCCGGCCTGATCAGGTCTTATAAAAGACGATTATTAGCTGTAATTGCAAACAAAGGTTATTCCACAAAATATTAAACCTAGGGGTTGAATAATAATTGACCCACACTTTTATGTTTAAAATTTATAAAAATTTAACTGAGCAACAAAACTTTTTGGTTTGTAAGATTTATGCATCTGTTAATAAATCCTGCTCTTGTTTGAAGTTTGAAGGCTCTAACTTATTTGCATCTTATTAAACCTGCTAAATCTGCAGGGGGTTGAATACTACTTGTAGGCATTGTATATCGCAGCCACATAGTATATAACACTGGCCACGTAGTATGTAGCCCAGCCGCTTAGTATATAACACAGCCCACGTAATATATAGCACAGCCCACGTAACAGACAGCCACGTAGAATATAGCACAGCCACGTAGTATATAGCATAGCCACGTAGTATATAGCATAGCCACGTAGTATATAGGAGTCACTTAGTATATAGCAGCCACATAGTATATAACACTGGCCACGTAGTATGTAGCCCAGCCGGGTAGTATATAACAGAGCCCACGTAATATATAGCACAGCCCACGTAATATATAACACATCCCACGCAGTATATAACACAGCCCACATAGTATATAGCACAGCCCAAGTAGTATATAGCAGTGTGGGCACCATATCCCCGTAAAAAAAAAAAAAAAAAGTTATATACTCACAGTCCGCCGTCCACCAAAGCTGTCCCGATGCGCGCGAGGCTGCCACCAGCTTCCGTTCCCAGAGATGCATTGAGAAATTACCCAGATGACTTAGAGGTCTCGCGAGACCGCTAAGTCATCTTGGTTATTTCACAATGCATCTCTGGGAACGGAAGCAGGCGGCAGCCTCAAGCTCATCGGTGGATGAAGGAAGGTGAGAATAGCACGATTTTTTATTTTTTTTAATTATTTTTAACATTATATCTTTTTTCTATTGATGCTGCATATGCAGCATCAATAGTAAGAAGTTGGTCACACAGGGTTAATAGCAGCGTTAATGGAGTGCGTTACACCGCGGCATAACGCGGTCCGTTAACGCTGACATTAACCCTTTGTGAGCGCTGACTAGAGGGGAGTATGGAGCGGGCACTGACTGGACGGAAGTAGGGAGGGGCGAATTCGCGGCCGGACTGTGCCCGTCACTAATTGGCCAATCAGCAATGCGGGATTTCCATTACAGACAGACAAACAGACGGAAGTACCCCTTAGACAATTATATATATAGAGGAACAATTTACAATATACTCAAAAACATACCTACAAAGAGAAAAATCAGACAAACTGAACATTTTGCAGTGGTCTCTTAATTTTTGCCAGAGCTTATACATTTACCATATGAGGAAAATAAATATTCCTACAGTTGACAAGAACTACTGATGTCTGCAGTTTAAGAATTTCACCGCATTGAAGTTTGTTTAGAAAGAAAGAAAAAAAATCAGCAATGCGCATCATTAGCATAAATTATGTATAGGGGTAAAACATGTGCAGAACATATTGGCTCCATCTACCGTAAATGAAAAATATAAGTACTTTTCTGTATAGTATATTCACAGCCAAGCAGGTGTGTGATGAGGGATACCAACTGTCCAAAAAGAACAGATTGTCCAGAAAACTGAGGAATTTCGTCGAATGCTTTTAGTATAAAATAGATGCACATGTTTTTCTCTTAAAATATTTATCATGGATTTTTGATTTTCTACTTTGTCCTCAAAGGTCTCTCTACCAAGGTCAGGCCAATATATCTCTTCCTTTGCAGTGATGAGTTGTATTTTTAAACAACACCATTAATTTTACCATGTAGTGTACTGGAAAATGGGAAATAAAATTCCAAGTGCTGTGAAATTGCAAAAAAGTGCAATTCCACAATTGTTTTTTTATACCATGTGTACTAAATGCTAAAACTTGCCTGCCATTATCATTCTCCAGGTCATTATGACTTTGCAGATACCAAATATGTATAGTTTCTTTTTTATTTAAGTGGTGAAAAAAAGTCACCATTTTCCGAGACCCATAGCGTCTCTTTTTTTTCCATGATCTGAGGCTGGGTGATGACTCATTTTTTGTGTGCTGTGCTGATGTTTTTACTGATACCATTTTGCGTAGATTCAATGTTTTGATCACCTGTTATTGCATTTTATTGCAGTATTGCAGATACCAAAAAAAAGTAATTTTGGTGGTTTGATTTTTCTTCTCATTATACCGTTTACTGATTGGATTAATTATTTTATATCTTGATAGATCGGATGTTTCTGAACGCGGTGATACCAAATGTGCATTTTTTTAATTTTATTGTTTTATTTTGAATGGGGCAAAAGGGGGGTGATTTTAACTTTCTTATTTTTAGTATTTTTTTTAAAGGAAATCTGTCACCTACTTTTTCGTATATAAGCTTTGGCCACCGCCATTAGGGGCTTATCTACAGCATTACAGAATGCTGTAGATAAGCCCCCGATGTAACCTGAAAGATAAGAATTATACTCACCCAGGGGCGGTCCGGGTCCGATGGGTGTCGCGGTCCGGGTCCGGCGCCTTCCATCTTCATGACTTCCTCTTCCTTGCTTCCTGTCTGACCTCACTGCCTGCGTTGAGAAACACGTGATGGTGTCTCTGCAGCTCCTCTACTTGCATTTGCATATTTGGGGGCAGTGTTCTGGATCACTGCGTTGAGAAACACGTGATGGTGTCTCCGTGGTGTTGGATGTTTTGGTCTCCACGAGGTCAATCATCCGTGCCTTTATAGACTTTCTACTAGGCACTGCTCCTGATAGCCAGTTTCCTCCTCCACACTGATGAGGGGCAAAAACCCTGAAACAGCTGTCTGTGGATGGATACCATGCTTGGCATAGGTGGTTTTCCTTTATTGGATGCTGCCCTTCCCTTGGTTGTTCCTTCCCGGGGAAAGGCCTGGCTACTCACTGCCTGCGTTGAGAAACACGTGATGGTGTCTCCGCAGCTCCTCTACTTGTATTATTTTTAACTCATTTATTTCTCGTGTCATTCGTATTATCCTTTCAGAGTTGGTTTGTTGCTTCATTCAGCGTATACATCGTGACCAGTCTTGTTTTAACCAACAACTAACAACATGTGAACATATGAACACATTTCATCATGCAGTCAAAATCTGTGCAGTAATACTTCACACTGATGGTTTTTTTCTTAAGATGTTAAGTGCTGCTTGTACTTTTCATTGGGTATAATAGGGCTGCAGGTATCCCTGTTGGTTGCTATGTGCATAGCTAATATGTCCATATGTTTGAGTTTCCACTATGTAACAATCAGTGGTGTGCGTGCCTGCGTCCCGCCTGTCTGAGCCGTAGCCCTGTTCCCGGCATCTATATGGGTGTTTGTGCATGCCCAGGAGACTTGGAAATGTGTTCTTGTCTCCTGGCAATGCGTGGTCCCCCTTGATTGCTGTGTGTGACGCGGCAGGCACGCATCACGGGATGTGCATGGGCCGATGTAATCGGCTGCTACTGGTCTATCGAGACCATGTGATCACAGGTCCTGGTGTTTAAAGAGTAATTAAAGGTCCTATTCATTCTCCCCCCAAAGAAGGTGAATACATTATACGCGAAACACGAGTTTGGGTTAATTTTATATCCCTGTGACTACCATCTCTGTCCACTATGGGTGAGGTGTAATATCTGATATAGGCAAGTTATACTTTATACAGCTTTGGGCTAATGTGTTATTTATTGGGTCGTTATTACAAGCATCTGTATGCAATTCTACAACTCATCACCTATGCTGTACTTTAGAATAACTGAATAGCTATGCCCCTCCATGTTTGGACTCATACCTTCTGTATTTATAGTCTGATACTTACTACCTGTCACTTGGGAATTTTGGTTCTTTGTCATCCTTGTCTGTCATAGGTCATGATATGTGTTTTTATTTCCCACGAACAAAGTACGGTACATTTAAAACACTAGATCTTGGAATAAAAATAAAGTTCTACACTGTGATGTGGATGGATGCGATAAAAAATATTCCTGTGCTGCGATAATCTCATAAATGTGCCCCTGCTGTGTACTGTGTAATGGCTGTGTCTGCAAGGTCAGACAGCGCCATTACTTAGTACATAACGGGCACATTTATAAGATTATCTCAGCATAGAAACATTTTGTTTGAAACACATCCAATTGTTCAACTTCATTTTTAAAACAAAACTAGCTGAAGAGCCCGGCGTTGCCTGGGCATAGTAAATATCTGTGGTTAGTTATAGCACCTCACTTCTCTTATTTTCCCATCACGCCTCTCATTTCCCCCCTCACATCTCTCATTTTCTCCCTTACACCTCTAATTTTCCCCCTCACTCCTCTCATTCCCCCCTAACACTTGTCATTTCGACCTCACATCTGTCATTTTCCGATCACTCCACTATATTCCCTCACGCCTCTCATTTTGCACTCACACCTTTTCATTTTCACCTCACACCCCTCATTTTCACCTCACACCTTTCATTTTCCCCTCAGTATATACATGTTTGTCATCTCCCGTATATATAGTATACATCTGTATGTCATCTCCTGTATATAGTATATACCTGTATGTCATCTCCCCTGTTAATAGTATATACCTGCTGTATGTCATCTCCTCCTGTACATTGTATATACCTATGTGTCTTCTCCTCCTGTATATAGTATATACCTGTATGTCATCTCTTCTGTATATACTATATACCTGTATGTCATCTCCTCCTATAGATAGCATATACCTGTATGTCATCTCCTATATATAGTATATACCTGTATGTCATCTCCCCTGTATATAATATATACCTGCTGTATGTCATCTCCTCCTCTATATACCTATGTGTCATCTCCTCTTTTATATAGTATATACCTGTATGTCATCTCCTCCTGTATATAGTATATACGTGTGTCATCTCCTCCTGTATATAGTATATACTTGTGTGTCATCTGCTCCTGTATATAGTATATACCTGTGTGTCATCTCTTCCTGTATATAGTATATACCTGTGTGTCATCTCCTCCTGTATATACGTATGTCATCTGCTCCTGTATATAGTATATACCATATATACTCGAGTATAAGCCGACCCCCCTAATTTTGCCACAAAAAAACTGGGAAAACTTATTGACTCGAGTATAAGCCTAGGGTGGAAAATGCAGCAGCTACCGGTGAATTTCAAAAATAAAAATAGATGCTCCATGCCGTTCACTATGGCCCCATAGATGCTCCACATAAAGTTGTGCCATATAGAATGCATATATAATGCTCTGCACCGTTCAGTATGGCCCGATAGATGCTCCATATAAAGCTGTGCCACATATAATGCTCTGCACCGTTCATTATGGCCCCATAGATGCTCCACATAAAGCTGTGCCATATATAATGCTCTGCACCATTCATTATGGCCCCATAGATGCTCCACATAAAGCTGCCCCATATAGAATGCTCTGCACCGTTCAGTATGGCCCCTGTTATGACCTGGTGGTCAGGACAATAATGGACCTGGTGGTTAAGAGCACACGGAATGACCTGATAGTTACTGATAATAAAGGACGAGCTCTGGGACGTGGGAACTCTGCTGACCGCAATCCCTAATCCTATCAAACACACTAGAAATAGCCGTGGATTGCGCCTAACGCTCCCTATGCAACTCGGCACAGCCTAAGGAACTAGCTAGCCCTGAAGATAGAAAAATAAAGCCTACCTTGCCTCAGAGAAATTCCCCAAAGGAAAAGGCAGCCCCCCACATATAATGACTGTGAGTAAAGATGAAAATACAAACACAGAGATGAAATAGATTTAGCAAAGTGAGGCCCGACTTACGGTCAGCACAAAAACCTACAAAAAGACCACGCAGAGGGCGCAAAAAGAACCTCCGCACCGACTCACGGTGCGGAGTCGCTCCCTCTGCGTCCCAGAGCTTCCAGCAAGCAAGACAACAATAAAAATAGCAAGCTGGACAGAAAAATAGCAAACCAAAGAAATACAAGCTGGAACTTAGCTTCTGCTGGGAAGACAGGTCACAAGAACGATCCAGGAGTGAACTAGACCAATACTGGAACATTGACAGGTGGCATGGAGCAAAGATCTAAGTGGAGTTAAATAGAGCAGCCAGCTAACGAATTAACCTCGTCACCTGTGGAAGGAAACTCAGAAACACCCACCAGAGGAAGTCCATGGACAGAACCAGCCGAAGTACCATTCATGACCACAGGAGGGAGCCCGACAACAGAATTCACAACAGTACCCCCCCCTTGAGGAGGGGTCACCGAACCCTCACCAGAGCCCCCAGGCCGACCAGGATGAGCCAAATGAAAGGCACGAACCAGATCGGCAGCATGAACATCAGAGGCAAAAACCCAGGAATTATCTTCCTGACCATAACCCTTCCACTTGACCAGGTACTGGAGTTTCCGTCTCGAAACACGAGAATCCAAAATCTTCTCCACCACATACTCCAACTCCCCCTCAACCAACACCGGGGAAGGAGGATCAACGGATGGAACCACAGGCGCCACGTATCACCGCAATAACGACCTATGGAACACATTATGGATGGCAAAAGAAGCAGGGCCAAACGAAATGACACTGGATTGATAACCTCAGAAATCTTATACGGACCAATGAAACGAGGCTTAAACTTAGGAGAGGAAACCTTCATAGGAACATAACGAGACGACAACCAAACCAAATCCCCAACACGAAGTCGGGGACCCACACAGCGCCGGCGGTTAGCGAAACGTTGAGCCTTCTCCTGGGACAATGTCAAATTGTCCACCACATGAGTCCAAATCTGCTGCAACCTATCCACCACAGTATCTACACCAGGACAGTCCGAAGACTCAACCTGCCCTGAAGAGAAACGAGGATGGAAACCAGAATTGCAGAAAAACGGCGAAACCAAAGTAGCCGAGCTGGCCGGATTATTAAGGGCGAACTCAGCCAACGGCAAAAAGGACACCCAATCATCCTGATCAGCAGAAACAAAGCATCTCAGATATGTTTCCGAAGTTTGATTAGTTCGTTCGGTTTGGCCATTTGTCTGAGGATGGAAAGCCGAGGAAAAAGACAAATCAATGCCCATCCTAGCACAAAAGGATCGCCAAAACCTCGAAACAAACTGGGAACCTCTGTCAGAAACGATGTTCTCCGGGATACCATGTAAACGAACCACATGCTGGAAAAATAATGGCACCAAATCAGAGGAGGAAGGCAATTTAGACAAAGGTACCAAATGGACCATCTTAGAAAAGCGATCACAAACCACCCAAATGACCGACATCTTTTGAGAGACGGGGAGATCCGAAATAAAATCCATAGAAATATGCGTCCAGGGCCTCTTCGGGACCGGCAAGGGCAAAAGCAACCCACTGGCACGAGAACAGCAGGGCTTAGCCCGAGCACAAGTCCCACAGGACTGCACAAAAGAACGCACATCCCGCGACAAAGACGGCCACCAAAAGGATCTAGCCACCAAATCTCTGGTACCAAAGATTCCAGGATGCCCAGCCAACACTGAACAATGAATCTCAGAGATAACTCTACTAGTCCATTTATCAGGGACAAACAGTTTCTCCGCTGGGCAATGGTCAGGTCTATCAGCCTGAAATTTTTGCAGCACCCGCCACAAATCAGGGGAGATGGCAGACAAAATTACCTCCTCTTTGAGAATACCCGCCGGCTCAGGAACACCCAGAGAGTCAGGCACAAAACTCCTTGACAGGGCATCAGCCTTCATAGTAACATAGTAACATAGTTAGTAAGGCCGAAAAAAGACATTTGTCCATCCAGTTCAGCCTATATTCCATCATAATAAATCCACAGATCTACGTCCTTCTACAGAACCTAATTGTATGATACAATATTGTTCTGCTCCAGGAAGACATCCAGGCCTCTCTTGAACCCCTCGACTGAGTTCGCCATCACCACCTCCTCAGGCAAGCAATTCCAGATTCTCACTGCCCTAACAGTAAAGAATCCTCTTCTATGTTGGTGGAAAAACCTTCTCTCCTCCAGACGCAAAGAATGCCCCCTTGTGCCCGTCACCTTCCTTGGTATAAACAGATCCTCAGCGAGATATTTGTATTGTCCCCTTATATACTTATACATGGTTATTAGATCGCCCCTCAGTCGTCTTTTTTCTAGACTAAATAATCCTAATTTCGCTAATCTATCTGGGTATTGTAGTTCTCCCATCCCCTTTATTAATTTTGTTGCCCTCCTTTGTACTCTCTCTAGTTCCATTATATCCTTCCTGAGCACCGGTGCCCAAAACTGGACACAGTACTCCATGTGCGGTCTAACTAGGGATTTGTACAGAGGCAGTATAATGCTCTCATCATGTGTATCCAGACCTCTTTTAATGCACCCCATGATCCTGTTTGCCTTGGCAGCTGCTGCCTGGCACTGGCTGCATAACCTTACATTTATCATTGTTAAACCTCATCTGCCACCTTTCAGCCCAAGTTTCCAACTTATCCAGATCCATCTGTAGCAGAATACTATCTTCTCTTGTATTAACTGCTTTACATAGTTTTGTATCATCTGCAAATATCGATATTTTACTGTGTAAACCTTCTACCAGATCATTAATGAATATGTTGAAGAGAACAGGTCCCAATACTGACCCCTGCGGTACCCCACTGGTCACAGCGACCCAGTTAGAGACTATACCATTTATAACCACCCTCTGCTTTCTATCACTAAGCCAGTTACTAACCCATTTACACACAATTTCCCCCAGACCAAGCATTCTCATTTTGTGTACCAACCTCTTGTGCGGCACGGTATCAAACGCTTTGGAAAAATCGAGATATACCACGTCCAATGACTCACCGTGGTCCAGCCTATAGCTTACCTCTTCATAAAAACTGATTAGATTGGTTTGACAGGAGCGATTTCTCATAAACCCATGCTGATATGGAGTTAAACAGTTATTCTCATTGAGATAATCCAGAATAACATCCCTCAGAAACCCTTCAAATATTTTACCAACAATAGAGGTTAGACTTACTGGCCTATAATTTCCAGGTTCACTTTTAGAGCCCTTTTTGAATATTGGCACCACATTTGCTATGTGCCAATCCTGCGGAACAGACCCTGTCGCTATAGAGTCCCTAAAAATAAGAAATAATGGTTTATCTATTACATTACTTAGTTCTCTTAGTACTCGTGGGTGTATGCCATCCGGACCCGGAGATTTATCTATTTTAATCTTATTTAGCCGGTTTCGCACCTCTTCTTGGGTTAGATTGGTGACCCTTAATATAGGGTTTTCATTGTTTCTTGGGATTTCACCTAGCATTTCATTTTCCACCGTGAATACCGTGGAGAAGAAGGTGTTTAATATGTTAGCTTTTTCCTCGTCATCTACAACCATTCTTTCCTCACTATTTTTTAAGGGGCCTACATTTTCAGTTTTTATTCTTTTACTATTGATATAGTTGAAGAACAGTTTGGGATTAGTTTTACTCTCCTTAGCAATGTGCTTCTCTGTTTCCTTTTTGGCAGCTTTAATTAGTTTTTTAGATAAAGTATTTTTCTCCCTATAGTTTTTTTAGAGCTTCAATGGTGCCATCCTGCTTTAGTAGTGCAAATGCTTTCTTTTTACTGTTAATTGCCTGTCTTACTTCTTTGTTTAGCCACATTGGGTTTTTCCTATTTCTAGTCCTTTTATTCCCACAAGGTATAAACCGCTTACACTGCCTATTTAGGATGTTCTTAAACATTTCACATTTATTATCTGTATTCTTATTTCTGAGGATATTGTCCCAGTCTACCAGATTAAGGGCATCTCTAAGCTGGTCAAACTTTGCCTTCCTAAAGTTCAGTGTTTTTGTGACTCCCTGACAAGTCCCCCTTCTTAGAGCCCGGAAGGTACGAAACCACAAAATCAAAACGGGAGAAAAATAACGACCATCGAGCCTGTCTCGGATTCAACCGTTTGGCAGACTCAAGATAAGTCAAATTCTTGTGATCTCTCAAGACCACCACGCGATGCTTGGCTCCTTCAAGCCAATGACGCCACTCCTCGAATGCCCACTTCATGGCCAACAACTCACGATTACCAACATCATAATTACGCTCAGCAGGCGAAAACTTTCTAGAAAAGAAGGCACATGGCTTCATCACTGAGCCATCAGAACTTCTTTGCGACAAAACAGCCCCTGCTCCAATCTCAGAAGCATCAACCTCAACCTGAAACGGGAGCGAAACATCTGGCTGGCACAACACAGGGGCAGAAGAAAAACGACGCTTCAACTCCTGAAAAGCCTCTACAGCTGCAGAAGACCAATTGACCACATCAGCACCCTTCTTGGTCAAATCAGTCAACGGTTTAGCAACAGTAGAACAATTAGCGATGAAGCGCCGATAAAAATTAGCAAAGCCCAGGAACTTTTGCAGGCTCTTCACAGATGTCGGCTGAGTCCAATCGTAAATGGCCTGGACTTTAACAGGGTCTATCTCGATAGTAGAAGGGGAAAAAATGAACCCCAAAAATGAAACATTCTGAACTCCAAAGAGACACTTTGACCCCTTCACAAACAAGGAATTCGCATGAAGGACCTGGAACACCATTCTGACCTGCTTCACATGAGACTCCCAATCATCCGAAAAGACCAAAATATCATCCAAATACACAATCAGGAATTTATCCAGGTACTCTCGGAAGATGTCATGCATAAAGGACTGAAATACTGATGGAGCATTGGAAAGCCCGAATGGCATAACCAGGTACTCAAAATGGCCCTCGGGCGTATTAAATGCTGTTTTCCATTCATCGCCATGTTTAATACGCACAAGATTATACGCCCCTCGAAGATCTATCTTGGTGAACCAACTAGCCCCTTTAATACGAGCAAACAAATCAGACAGCAACGGCAAAGGATACTGAAATTTGACTGTAATTTTATTAAGAAGGCGGTAATCAATACAAGGTCTCAAAGAACCATCCTTCTTGGCCACAAAAAAGAACCCTGCTCCTAACGGTGATGACGACGGGCGAATATGGCCTTTCTCCAAGGATTCCTTTACATAACTCCGCATAGCGGCGTGTTCTGGCACAGATAAATTGAACAATCGGCCCTTAGGAAACTTACTACCAGGAATCAAATTAATTGCACAATCGCAATCCCTATGAGGAGGTAGGGCACTGGCTTTGGGCTCATCAAATACATCCCGATAATCCGACAAAAACTCTGGAACTTCAGAAGGAGTGGAAGACGAAATAGACAAAAATGGAACATCACCATGTACCCCCTGGCAATCCCAGCTGGACACAGACATAGATTTCCAGTCCAATACTGGATTATGAACCTGTAGCCATGGCAACCCCAAAACGACCACATCATGCAGATTATGCAACACCAGAAAGCGGATATCCTCCTGATGTGCAGGAGCCATGCACATGGTCAATTGGGTCCAGTACTGAGGCTTATTCTTGGCCAAAGGCGTAGCATCAATTCCTCTCAATGGAATAGGATACTGCAAGGGCTCCAAGAAAAAACCACAGCGCCTAGCATACTCCAAGTCCATCAAATTCAGGGCAGCGCCTGAATCCACAAATGCCATAACAGAATAGGATGACAAAGAGCAAATCAGAGTAACAGACAATAGAAATTTAGACTGTACCGTACCAATGGTGGCAGACCTAGCGAACCGCTTAGTGCGCTTAGGACAATCGGAGATAGCATGAGTGGAATCACCACAGTAAAAACATAGCCCATTCCGACGTCTGTGTTCTTGCCGTTCAGCTCTGGTCAAAGTCCTATCACATTGCATAGGCTCAGGCCCATGCTCAGATAGTACCGCCAAATGGTGCACAGCTTTACGCTCACGCAAGCGTCGATCGATCTGAATGGCCAAGGACATAGACTCATTCAGACCAGCAGGCATGGGAAATCCCACCATGACATCCTTAAGGGCTTCAGAGAGACCCTTTCTGAAGATTGCTGCCAGGGCACATTCATTCCACTGAGTGAGCACAGACCACTTTCTAAACTTCTGACAATATATCTCCGCTTCATCCTGACCCTGACACAGAGCCAGCAAGATTTTCTCTGCCTGATCCACTGAATTAGGTTCGCCATAAAGCAATCCAAGCGCCAGGAAAAACGCATCAACGTGGGAACTTTGCTGACCGCAATCCCTAATCCTATCAAACACACTAGAAATAGCCATGGATTGCGCCTAACGCTCCCTATGCAACTCGGCACAGCCTAAGGAACTAGCTAGCCCTGAAGATAGAAAAATAAAGCCTACCTTGCCTCAGAGAAATTCCCCAAAGGAAAAGGCAGCCCCCCACATATAATGACTGTGAGTAAAGATGAAAATACAAACACAGAGATGAAATAGATTTAGCAAAGTGAGGCCCGACTTACTGAACAGACCGAGGATAGGAAAGGTTACTTTGCGGTCAGCACAAAAACCTACAAAAAGACCACACAGAGGGCGCAAAAAGACCTGCGTCCCAGAGCTTCCAGCATGCAAGACAACAATAAAAATAGCAAGCTGGACAGAAAAATAGCAAACCAAAGAAATACAAGCTGGAACTTAGCTTCTGCTGGGAAGACAGGTCACAAGAACGATCCAGGAATGAACTAGACCAATACTGGAACATTGACAGGTGGCATGGAGCAAAGATCTAAGTGGAGTTAAATAGAGCAGCCAGCTAACGAATTAACCTCGTCACCTGTGGAAGGAAACTCAGAAACACCCACCAGAGGAAGTCCATGGACAGAACCAGCCGAAGTACCATTCATGACCACAGGAGGGAGCCCGACAACAGAATTCACAACAGGCCCCATAGATGCTCCACATAAAGCTGCCCCATATAGAATGCTCTGCACCGTTCAGTATGGCCCCATAGATGCTCCACATAAAGCTGTGCCCCATACAGAATGCTCTGCACCGTTCAGTATGGCCCCATAGATGCTCCACATAAAGCTGTGCCCCATATAGAATTCTCTGCACCGTTCATTATGGCCCCATAGACGCTCCATATAAATCTTTGCAATATATAATGCTGCTGCTGCAATAAAAAAAAAACAACATACTCACCTCTCTTGCTGCCCGCAGCTCCTCAGCGTCCCGTCTCGGCGTCTCTCCGCACTGACTGTTCAGGCAGAGGGCGGCGCGCACACTAGTACGTCATCGCGCCCACTGACCCGAACAGTCACTGCAAGAGGACGCGAAGACGGAGCGGCGCCCGGCATGTGGAACGCGGACAGGTAACTATGAGATACTTACCTGCTCCCGGCGTTCCTGGCTCCTTCCCCCGGACAGCTGGTCTCCGGGTGCCGCAGCCTCTTCCTCTGTCAGCGGTCACCGTTACCGTTCATTAGAGAAATGAATATGCGGCTCCACCCCTATGGGAGTGGAGTCCATATTCATAACTTTAATGAGCGGTACTATGTGACCGCTGAACAGGGGAAGAGGTGGGGGAGCGCTGGGACTAGGTGAGTATGCGACACTCTCTCTCCCCCTCACCCGCCGACCGTGACTCGAGTATAAGCCGAGAGGGGGGCACTTTCAGTCCAAAAATTTGGGCTGAAAATCTCGGCTTATACTCGAGTATATACGATACCTGTGTGTCATCTCCTCCTGTATATAGTATATACCTGTGTGTCATCTCCTCCTGTATATAGTATATACCTGTGTGTTATCCCCTCCTGTATATAGTATGTACATGTATGTCATCTCCTCCTGTATATAGTATATACCTGTGTGTCATCTGCTCCTGTATATAGTATATACCTGTGTGTCATCTCCCCTGTATATAGTATATACCTGTGTGTCATCTCCCCTGTATATAGTATATACCTGTCATCCCCCCTGTATATAGTATGTACCTGTATGTCATCTCCCCTGTATATAGTATATACCAGTGTGTCATCTCCTCCTGTATATAGTATATACCTGTGTGTCATCTCCCCTGTATATAGTATATACCTGTGTGTCATCTCCTCCTGTATATAGTATATACCTGTGTGTCATCTCCTCCTGTATATAGTATATACCTGTGTGTCATCTCCTCCTGTATATAGTATATACCTGCGTGTCATCTCTCCTGTATATAGTATATATCTGTGTGTCATCTCCCCTGTATATAGTATATACCTGTGTGTCATCTCTCCTGTATATAGTATATATGTGTGTGTCATCTCCTCCTGTATATAGTATATTCCTGCGTGTCATCTCCCCCTTATATAGTATATACCTGTGTGTCATCTCCCCTGTATATATTATATATGTGTATGTCATCTTCTCCTGTATATATCATATACCTGTGTGTCATCTCCTCTGTATACAGTATATGTGTGTGTACTCTCCTCCTGTATATATTATATACCTGTGTGTCATCTCTCCTGTATATAGTATATATCTGTGTGTCATCTCCCCTGTATATAGTATATATCTGTATGTCATCTCCTCCTGTATTAGACCGCGTTCACACATTCTTTGGTCAGTATTTTTACCTCAGTATTTGTAAGCTAAATTGCCAGCCTGATAAATCCCCAGCCAACAGGAAGCCCTCCCCCCTGGCAGTATATATTCGCTCACACACACATAATAGACAGGTCATGTGACTGACAGCTGCCGTATTTCCTATATGGTACATTTGTTGCTCTTGTAGTTTGTCTGCTTATTAATCAGATTTTTATTTTTGAAGGATAATACCAGACTTGTGTGTTTTTTAGGGCGAGTTTCATGTGTCAAGTTGTGTGTGTTTAGTTGCATGTGGCTACATGCATGTAGCAACTTTTGTGAGATGAGTTTTGTGTGGCAACATGCGTGTAGCAACTTTTTGTGTGTCGATTTGCATGTGACAGGTTAGTGTAGCAAGTTGTGTGCAGCAAGTTTTACGCATGGCGAGTTTTGCGCGTGGCGAGTTTTATGTGTGGTGCGTTTTGAGTATGTGCAAGTTTTGTGTGAGGCAACTTTTGCATGTGTTGCAAGCAACTTTTGCGCATGTGGCAATTTTTCCGCGTGTGCAAGTTTTGCGTGTGGCGAGTTTTCCATGAGGTGAGTTTTGCACGTGTGGCGAGTTTTGCGTGAGCCTACTTTTGCATGTGGCGAGTTTTGAGCGGCGACTTTTGTGTTTTGACTTTTATGTGGCGAGGTTGGTGTATGTGTGGTGAAATGTGTGCTGAGGGTGTTATATGTGTTCAAGCACGTGGCAGTGTGTGGCGCATTTTGTGTGTGTGTTCATATCCCCGTGTGTGGTGAGTATCCCACGTCGGGGCGCCACCTTAGCAACTGTACGGTATATACTCTTTGGCGCCATCGCTCTCATTCTTTAAGTCCCCCTTGTTCACATCTGGCAGCTGTCAATTTGCCTCCAACACTTTTCCTTTCACTTTTTCCCCATTATGTAGATAGGAGCAAAATTGTTTGGTGAATTGGAACGTGCGGGGTTAAAAATTCTCCTCACAACATAGCCTATGACGCTCTCGAGGTCCAGACGTGTGACTGTGCAAAATTTTGTGGCTGTAGCTGCGACGGTGCAGATGCCAATCCCGGACATACACACATACACACACACATTCAGCTTTATATATTAGATTTAGTGATTAAAATAAACTTTGTTTATGGGACAACCTCTTAGGCCACCTTGTTTGTCTGTAAAATCGATCTGTCCTTCATTCTTAGCTATGTTGTCCATAGAAAAAAACATAAAAGGGCATATGTTTGGCAAGAGGGTGTAGAATAGTCAAAAATTCTGGTGAAAAAATCTGCATACATCAGTATATGTATATGCTTTCCCATTATCTCATCTTCGGCACCTTGCCAGACCTATGTTTTTTCACCTTACTACAATATGAGAGGCCTTGATGAACCAGGGGCCCACACAATATATTCAGTGTCCATTTGCTTACAGAAAGATGCTTGCTGCACAAGTACTGTTGTCCTTCATTGTATTAGGTTAGATACAGAAACTTGGGTATGTATTTATATACTATATACTGATCACTACACAGAGGACATAATCTCATGAGCTTGCCCCAGGAAGAAGCCAACAGGTGAAATCCAGGGTCAGGTAAATGCTGGTGTACACTGTGTATTTGATTTACCATAGTTTTTTTTTACTTACCATATTTTTTTTTGTCAATATACCGTAATAAAAAAACAAACTGGAAGCTAATTGTCTGGCAGTAAGGCTTTTTTTTGTTACGGAGTTATAAGGGTTAAAAGTTGACCAGTAATTTCTCATTTTAACAACACCATTTTTTTTTAGGGACCACATCTCATTTGAAGTCATTTTGAGGGGTCTATATGATAGAATGGTGTCACACTTGGGTATTTTCTAAAAACTGCACCCCTCAAGGTGCTCAAAACCACATTCAAGAAGTTTATTAACCCTTCAGGTGTTTCACAGGAATTTTTGGAATGTTTAAATAAAAATTAACATTTAACTTTTTTTCACAAAAAATTTACTTCAGCTCCAATTTGTTTTATTTTACCAAGGGTAACAGGAGAAAATGGACCCCAAAACTTGTTGTACAATTTGTCCTGAGTACGCTGATACCCCATATGTGGGGGTAAACCACTGTTTGGGCGCATGGGAGAACTCGGAAGGGAAGGAGCGCCATTTGACTTTTCAATGGAAAATTGACAGGAATTGAGATGGGATGCCATCTTGCGTTTGGAGAGCCACTGATGTGCCTAAACATTGAAACCCCCCACAAGTGACACCATTTTGGAAAGTAGACCCCCTAAGGAACTTATCTAGATGTGTGGTGAGCACTTTGACCCACCAAGGGCTTCACAGAAGTTTATAACGCAGAGCCGTGCAAATAAAAAATATTTTTTTTTCCACAAAAATTATATTTTAGCCCCCAATTTGGTATTTTCCCAAGGGTAACAGGAGAAATTGGACCGCAAAAGTTGTTGTCCAATTTGTCCTGAGTACGCTGATACCCCATATGTTGAGGTAAACCCCTGGAATTGAGATCGGACGCCATGTCGCGTTTGGAGAGCCCCTGATGTGCCTAAACAGTGGAAACCCCCCAATTATAACTGAAACCCTAATCCAAAACACACCCCTAACCCTAATCCCAACGGTAACCCTAACCACACCTCTAACCCAGACACAACCCTAACCCTAATCCCAACCCTATTCCCAACTGTAAATGTAATCCAAACCCTAACCCTAACTTTAGCCCCAACCCTAATTTTAGCCCCAACCCTAACTGTAGCCTTAACCCGAGCCCCAACCCTAGCCCTAACCCTAGCCCTATCCCTATCTCTAACCCTAGCCCCATCACTATCCCTAGCCCTAACCCTAATGGGAAAATGGAAATAAATAAATTTTTTTAAATTTTTTAATTTTTCCCTAACTAAGGAGGTGATGAAGGGGGGTTTGATTTACTTTTATAGCGGGTTTTTTAGCGGATTTTTATGATTGGCAGCCGTCACACACTGAAAGACGCTTTTTATTGCAAAAAATATTTTTTGCGTTACCACATTTTGAGAGCTATAATTTTTCCATTTTTGAGTCCACAGAGTCGTGTGAGGTCTTGCTTTTTGCGGGACGAGTTGGCGTTTTTATTGGTAACATTTTCAGGCACATGACATTTTTTGATCGCTTTTTATTCCGATTTTTGTGAGGCAGAATGACCAAAAACCAGATATTCATGAATTTCTTTTGGGGGAGGCGTTTATACCGTTCCGCGTTTGGTAAAATTGATACAGAAGTTTTATTCTTCGGGTCAGTACGATTACAGCGATACCTCATTTATGTCATTTTTTTAATGTTTTGTCGCTTGTATATGATAAAAACTCTCTTATAGAAAAAATAATTATTTTTGCATCGCTTTATTCTGAGGACTAACTTTTTTATTTTTTTGCTGATGATGCTGTATGGCAGCTCGTTTTTTGTGGGACAAGATGACGTTTTCAGCGGTACCATGGTTATTTATATCTGTCTTTTTGATCGCGTGTTATTCCACTTTTTGTTCGGCGGTATGATAAAGCGTTGTTTTTTGCCTCGTTTTTTTCTCTTACGGTGTTTACTGAAGGGGTTAACTAGTGGGACAGTTTTATAGGTGGGGTCGTTACGGACGCGGCGATACTAAATATGTGTACTTTTATTGTTTGTTGTTTTTATTTAGATAAAGAAATGTATTTATGGGAATAATATTTAATTTTTTTTCTTTATTTAGGATTTTTTTTTTTATTATTATTATTTTTTACACATGTGGACATTTTTTTTTTTTTTACTTTTTTACTTTGTCCCGGGGGGGGGGGGGGGGGGGGGGGTTGGGGGGACGGGCATCACAGATCGCTGATCTGACAGTTCGCACAGCACTCCGTCAGATCAGCGATCTGAGTAGGCACTTGGTAAGCCACCTCCCTCCCTGCAGGACCCGGATGCCGCGGCCATTTTGGATCCGGGCCTGCTGCAGGGAGGAGAGGTAACAGACCCACGCAGCAACGCGATCACATCGCGTTGCTGCGGGGGTCTCAGGGAAGCCCGCAGGGAGCCCCCTCCCTGCGCCATGCTTCCCTATACCGCCGGCACACCGCAATCATGTTTGATCGCGGTGTGCCGAGGGTTATTGTGGCGGGGGTGGTCTGTGACCGCTCCTGGCACATAGTGCCGGATGTCAGCTGCGATAGGCAGCTGACACCCGGCCGCGCTCCCCCCGTGAGTGCGGCCGATCGCGCTGGACGTACTATTCCGTCCTTGGGAAGTAAGGCCCACCCCACATGGAGGGAATAGTACGTCCAATGGCAGAAAGGGGTTAAGGGATACTCATGACAGTACAGTAACATGAGCTGTCACCTCCATCCTGGTAGTGGGGACTAGGAACCCTCATTCCCTGTGTGACATAGATCAGCAGTGGGGACTGCACATAGCTCATGGGAACCGCATCTTAAGGGTAAGTTCACACAGGGCATTTTTGCTGCTTTTTTTTCTGCAGCTAAACCTGATGTTCTTGGCAGGAAAAAATCAGGTTTAGGTGTGTTTTTGGTTGCGTATTTGGTGCGTTTTTTTTTCTCTTTGTCCATGCTAATGTCCTTGGATTTTCAGCAGCAAAAAAGCAGCAAATAATGATACTTGCGCTTTTGCTGCGTGTTTTTTCAACACCCATTCAAGTCAATGGGTGAAAAAACGCAGCAAAAACGCTGAAAGAAGTGACATGCTCTATGTCCAAAAAACGCAGCAAAGCACAAAATACTGATCAAACAAAAAACCAATGTGTGTGCATGAGATTTCTGAAATCTCATAGGCTTTGCTGGTATTGTAAAAAGCAGCTGAAAATTAGCATGAAAAAACGCAGCAAAAACACCCTGTGTGAACTCACCCTAAAGCAGATCTGTCTCCAGATTTAACAGAACACACTGGATACATTGATAAATCTCTGAGATTTCGGTGTGTTTACTTTGAAAATCCATATTATAATGGCTGTATAATTGTTTTTGAAAGTTTTCCCATCTAAAATGTAATATGTCCTAATGGACTGAGATTATGTTGTAATATCATCTGGTTCTAGCTATTACCTGCAGCTGATTTATTTCATATTCAATCTGTTTTACATAATCCATATTATGTGCAGGAATGTTTTGTAGTTCTTGGGAAGATGTTACTAAGTCTGTGTCAAGTTTCAGCTTGTGCTTACGCCTATTGTTCTTGTCTACATCAAAAGTCACCAGCAGTCTGATTATTGTGCAACAGGTTTCACATACTAGATCACCTAGAGGGTGCAGCCAAGCACCAGGTGGTAGAATGGGTCCGAGCTGAGGAATATGTTGTAAGCCTCTCAAAAACGTAACCTAAATCTGACACGTTCCTGTCCCCTAAAGTGATATATGCGCTACCACCCAAGAAAACATCCAAAGATGTATGAATCACATACCATTTCCTTTACAAAGATTTGGTGAGGAAGGATTGCTGAGACTATGCATACTGACACCTGTAACAGAGAATATAACAGTCATCCAACAGTAAGCAGTAAATCACACCACATGAATGAATGAACAAACTAGAAAAAATCATGAGGGTAATGAAAACCTAATTATGATCTCTATCTACTGAAAAGTGTAAAGGGAATGTGCCATGCATATCCATCCATACATTTTTTTTAAATGTTTGGCAATGTTTTTTTTTAGACATCACAATCTGTATTAAAAATAATGGAAATATTAAGCTTTTCCCACTGGCCACCAGGGCTATTTTACATTCATACTTACTTTTCTTTCAGGAAAAGTTTTCAGAAGACTCGTTATCATCATAGAGAGGATTAGAATAAATTGTAACAACAGAATTCACTAATCACAATAGGTGATGTCTCATCTCCCCCTGCACCACATGCCTTTACAATGACATTTGCTCAGGCTCATTGGATGCTTCAATATAAAAGATAGGATCGAAGTCAGTCTATAGCTGCTAATATACCGTATTTTCGGGTGTGTAAGACGACTGGGCGTATAAGACGACCCCCAACTTTTCCATATAAAATAGGGATTATTGTGTACTCACCGTAAAATCCTTTTCTCCGAGCCACTCATCGGGGGACACGGCACTCACCCTGTTAGCCTTATGGCTCGTTCCTTTTTTGGCTTTTGGCTTACTCTGACATGTTATACTCTAAAATTATGTTATTTGTTGTTAATGATCTCCTACTGCTTTTACACTGAACTGGGTCTCTGGAAGCCAGCATGAGGGTGTATACTGCAGGGGAGGAGCTAACTTTTTTGTCTCAACTTAGTATCAGCCTCCTAGCGACAGCAGCATAACACCCATGGTTCTGTGTCCCCCACATTGGGGGACACAGAACCATGGGATTCCCAAAGCAGTCCCTGGGTGGGGAACAATATAACCAAAAAACTCTGTGTATCAACTGACTATAAATGCACAACGGCCGTTTGCAGAATACGTCTGCCAAGGGCCGCATCCGCAGAAGATTGAGTGTGGACATTGTATTGCTTCGTGAAAGTATGCAGGCTAGACCATGTTGCGGCCTTGCAAACCTGCTCTGCTGACGTCTGGTGCCGAATGGCCCAGGAAGCACCCACCGACCGTGTTGAGTGTGCCCTAATCCCCGCCGGGATACGTCTGCCCCTGACCCGATAAGATTCCTGAATAGCTGATCGGATCCATCTGGCTATCGTGGCTTTAGAAGCGGCTAAACCCTTTCTGTGACCCTCAGGGAGCACAAAGAGGGAGTCCGATTTGCGGAAGGGGGCAGTCCTCTAAATGTACCTCCTGAGAGCCCTTACCACGTCCAAGGTGTGAAGGGCCTTTTCAACCCTATGTCTTGGCTGTGGGCAGAAGGAGGGAAGAACGATATTTTCATTAAGGTGGAAGGATGAAACCACCTTGGGAAGAAAAGACGGAGATGGACATAGGACCACTTAGTCCTGGTGGAAGGAAAGGAAGCGTGCCTGGCAGGACAGGGCGGCCAACTCTGAGACTCGCCTGATAGAGGTTACTGCCACAAGGAAGGCGACCTTCCAGGAGAGAACAATCAGCGAGACATCTTGCAGAGGTTCAAAAGGGGACTCCTGAAGAACACTCAGGACCAAATTGATCCCAGGTCTCTAACGGCATTCTATGGGGGGTACTACGTGGGAGACCCCTTGAACAAAAGTCCTGACTAGCAAATTAGCAGCATCTTACGTTGGAACAACACAGATAATGCTGAGATCTGACCCTTGAGGGAACTGAGCGCCAGACCGGAATCCAAGCCGGACTGGAGAAATTCCAGAATGGAGGGAATTGAAAAAACGAAAGAAGGATGTCCACGGAGCCTGCACCATGAGAAGAAGGCTTTCCAGGTGCGGTGATAGATGCGAGCGGAAGACGTCTTGCGAGCGCTTATCATGGTGGTAATGACTTGCTGGGAGAAACCAGCTCGAGTTAGGATCCAGGTTAAAACAGCCAAGCCGTTAAACGTAGGGCCCCTGAGCTCTGGTGGTAGATCGGCCCTTGGCGAAGCAGATCTGGGCGATCTGGTAGCCGCCAGGGAACGTCGGATACGAGTTGAACGAGCTCCGCGTACCACGCGCGACGTGGCCAATCTGGGGCGCCTAGGATTAAAGGAACCCCCTCCATCTTGATTTTTCAGATCACGTGACCGCGACGTCATCTCCGGTCCTTCGCGCAATGCATCTTTGGGAACGGAGGCCGCCGCCTGCACCGCTGAGAGCCAGGGGCCGACGGAAGGCAAGTATAGCCATATTTTTTATTTTTTTATATGAATATGGATCCCAGGGCCTGAAGGAGAGTCTCCTCTTCTCCAGACCCTGGGAACCATCCAGAACCGCTCCCTGCACACGCCATACCAGGCGTGTAAGACGACCCCCGACTTTTGAGAAGATTTTCAGGGGTTAAAAAGTTGTCCTATACGCCGGAAAATACGGTACATGTGGTTTTCCTGAAGGAACAGCAAGTACGAGTCTAAAATACCCTTAGTTGCCAGTATGAAAATTGTAAGCTTTTTTATTTTCTTTTTTTAAATACAGACTGTCATATGAAAAAAAAATTGCTAAACATTGTGATGATGACACATTCACTTTAAGTAAAAGGTGCAATGTGTAGAACCTCAAAAAACAATATGGTCATTTAAAACAAACTCTTCAATGCATAAAACAGGTATAATTTTTCCAAACCCTAATGCATGAGATAGTTATTTGAAATGGACGCCTTGAATATTAAAACTAAAGATAATGAAAAATTGAAGACCCTGTAAGTCTCAAATATATTTATCCTCCATTCCTGCTTTCAGGGCTCCAGGCACGAGAAAATCATGTTCTCTATGCATTAGTTTTACTGATATTGACTGAGCATAGCACAACCAGCCTTTATCAAAAAATTAAATGTAGAAAAAGGAATGCACTCTACTTCTAACCTATTAACCTCTCTCATATACTGACCTACAACATAGGCCTGAGCACTATCATCCACAGATGACGAGTCGGAGTCAGGTTTCCGCAAATCAAGGCTCCTATTAAATCCAGAGAATGATTTTGACCTAAATAAAACAAAGGGACAAAATGTTACTATGCTACAAATACAAAAATTGTACTTTAATAACGGCATCAGGCCTAGAATACCTTTGTCTTTATTGGGCATCTCACTAATTACATGTAGCTTAATAAAGAGATGAAAAAACTCAGAGTTTCTGGTTTATGATTTTGCATAAATTTATACTATACAATTGTAGCTGAATAGACGTCAGGGGCAGGGATGCCAAACCCACTGAGGACGATTTGTCAAGACTGGAGTAGTGCACGCTCGTGCTGGAGTAAAAGGCATCAAATTCATTAAGAGGCACATCACACCACTTAATGAATTCAGCACCTTTGCTGAATGCTACTGTAGTCGTGGACTGATATGTGCGGTACAAAACACCGCTGTGGCCACACACCTGCCCCATCTTGCTCCTCTCCAACTCTACCCATTATGGCGAAGCTGATTCAAATTGGTGTAAAAATGACGAAAGTAGCAACATTTTTGCCCAACTCCCTCTTGAAATATTTTAGCCTTTTGAAAGCTGTTGTCACACAGCAAAGTAGGTTGCAATGTGACAACACTGACAATCATTCCTTGTGATGTTGCAATGAGACATCGTCTCATGCGATACATGTAGCCCTAGCCTTACCGAAACCCTGCACCCCTAACTCTATTAGCTAAAAATAGAAGTCATGAGGAGATGATGAACTTGAGTCTTCCTACAAGTTTTGTGGGAACATGCAGACTGGTAACACTATGACCATGTTTATCTTCTGCTGACTTTCCTCTAGTCTGCTAGGTTTCCACCATTACAAAAGAAATAAATACAATAAAGAGTAAATTGAACATACTCGTTAAGTTTTCCATATCCAGTCACTGACTCTGTATCAGACTTTCCCATGTAATGAAACGATGCCCGGCTCATCAGTTCTTCCAGTGTGTTAGGGGGACTGTCCATCCTAGTACTAAGCATCCGTCTTTGTGGAGACTGCGCCACCTGACTGAGGTCATGATAAGATTTGCTGATAACCTTAGGCCGCTCTTCCCAGGGGTTCTTATTCTGTCTGTCCTTTGCGCCATTTCCAATATGTGTTTGTAGAGCTGATAAATCAGAGCAAGACAGTCTCTTCAGAAGATCTGGCTGGATAGACACGGGTCGTATGGCCATCCTATTCAAGGTACTGCTTGCCAGGCTAGTTGTACTGATGGCCCTTGCTATGCCAAGTCCACGGAGTGATTCGGCCTGGATGTTCAAACTCCACAGGGAAGTTCTCTCTAAAAAAAAATGAGATTAAGAGTCACATTTTAAACCAATGTTCTCCTAAAATAAATAAATTAAAACTAATAAATACTAATTGTTCTATCTGCTGGGTCTGTCTCATTGCACACATGCTTTATAATTGCATACAGAACACAGAGAGAGGGGCCGCTGACTGGGACCTCCCACTGTAAGCTAAAACAGTGAGATATTAGGCCTGTTCTGACAGACTGACCCATGCATGCATTAGTCGCCTATTTTTTTTTTCCACAAATGGTATGCAATGCTACTTTTTTTTTCCATTGGCAGCACTAAAGGACATGTCTGACCATATGGAGCTTCCATTAGGTAACAGCTGATCACTCAGGCTTACAGAAGATGGATCTGCAGTGCTCAGCTGACGGCAGGGCTAGTTATTAAAAAAAGAGAACTTTGTAAAACAACAGTTTTAGGTTTAGGTCAAGTTGTAAAAAATTATATGTATTAATTTTTATACACATACGGAAGCTGATTCTGTGTGACAACTAATATGGCTGCCATTGCACCTCAACAAGACTCTTATATACAAAACAGGCCTAGCTATGCAGTGGAATATCTCACAGGCTAGGTGGACAGATTTACTTTACAAGATTACAGTAAAGCTGATTAAAATCCATGGGTGAGCAGTCACACAGCTGTCCCTAAAACTGGGACAGGTAAAGAAATGTCTGGATATGCTGTAGGTAAGGCCAAAGCAAGGGCCAGGTTACAGTGGCTATGGCTGAATATCAAACCGTAAAAATAAAGTAATTCTTAATGTAAGCACCATGGCCTCACTGGTGGACGTCATCATCTTTTTTGAGCCCCAGTACAGTCGCTCCGGCAGCACATATCGGCTTTTGGAAGCGGCCGGATCGCAGTGTTCCAGAAGTCACTTTTCTACACCAGTCTATGGGCAACAGAACGAGGCTTCTTTGGTTCTGAATTTCCATAGAATTACATTGAAAATATTAAAAACAAACTGAGCTCCGCATCACTGAGTAACCATTGTGTGACTTGGCAGGTCTCAACTGCTGTGCTGTGGTTTCAGAGCGTGGTGGAAAATAGAAGATGGCCACTGGCGAGTATGAGACTACATGCATTACATTCACATCTCTAACGAAGGGATATAAAAAAAAATGCTTGAAAAGGGTTGCCCAGCCTTTGGACAAAAGTCTGCGGTCACCCTAAGTGACTGAAGATTGTTGAGTCTTGACAGCATGTGGTGCACACACTGCCATGATTTCTTGGTAATGATGATGCGAGTGACCCCATGAGATTTGCATACCTGCAGTCATGTGCCAATTAGATACATTCGGCTTATGAGATTCTTCGGCATGTGTCCGTAAATATGCAAACATGATCTCCCCATCACATCGACGGTGTGAGGGAATTGTGACAGCGAGCGCACAGCACACTGTCACTATTCAGCAGCCTGAAGTCACATGGACTGAAGGCTAACCTTTGTCCCAAATTTCAGCTAAAAATGTGATTTCCTTTTCAATCATGAGGGTAAAGGGCTAACCAGATGCAATAGGGAAAGGCTGTATTAACATTACCAATGTCTTGTGTCTCCTGACTGTTCTGTCTGGCTCTCATCTGTAGCTGGAACTTGTGCTGAGAAGAGCAGAGGTGTAGGAGATACTGGCACGTCTTACTGCTGTCCGTTTGGAAAACATGTTTGATTCCATCTGATGTGTTTTGCAAACTTATTTTTTTCTTCTGAAGCCAAAAAAAAAAAATATAGAAGAAAAAAATACAATTCAATATGGTATGTTTGGTCAACAGGACATTAATAGCTTACATATGTCTGGTTTAACACAGTAAGTCTGAGATCTCTGCATGCCTCATTTCTGTTCCCTGCTTACTGCACAATCTTGAAAAAAAAAAAAAAGATGAAACAATGAAAAATGTCAAGACAAGTGTTGTCAAATTGTTACATATTATATAGAATTTCTACCTAGCGAAGTTTCAATATGGAATTTCTATAATAAGCAGTAAAATAATAAAACAGATAGCTGTCGGCTGAATGTCTAATGTGTATGTGTGAGGCCTAACTTTCATTGACTGTGTTCCATATTTTAGAATAAGCCAAACCCTCAAGCAGAACAACTGTGAAGGTTTCCGATGACATTTCCTGCTCAGTGCATGGAGACATGTATAGATTTAAGAGGTGCAGCCTCAGGCTTTGGGCCTGTAGCTTCAAGATGTGAGATCTCAGTTAGTAGGTCAGATGCTTAAAACGGTTTTTACAGCTTTAGTATGCACTAAGGGGTCTTTTTATGAGAAATCAACTAATAATCACTCATTAGCATTGCATCAAAAAATAAAGAGCAGTAAGAGTAGAGGAACTGTATATTGTTACTGTGGGCCAGAAGAGTGTAGACATCATACATGTCCAATGCTGGCACAGGAGATATCACACTTACAGCAAATGAAATCTTCTTGGTTTCTCTCCACGGGAATCGCAGAACTGGAGTCCGTGTTCCATTGCGGACCTCAAAGATGAGCACTCCCTTAGGACAGACGCCAAGAAGGATGCCAGTCTGGGATTTTTTCTCAGGAAACACTCTATGAAAATGTACACCATACTCCTGAAGTCTCTGGCACACCTACCAAAATAATGAAGACAAGCTATGCTGTTAATGCTGAACAATAGTGATTAAGATAGAGATCAGAGGAAAATATGCCAAGCGTGAAATGTGCACCATTGTACATAATATGAGTTTACGATGTATGTATCATCTGTACAACCATATGTAAAGCCAGAATGTACCCCCAAGGCAGGGCTTCATGACTAATGTTTGCTAGGCCTGAGTTCTGTGTGCCAAGAGGTAAATGGGGTATAATGTTTATGGAGCGGGAATGTTAAGGGGAGGGTGATCGGGAAATCCAGGGGCATGGGGCTTACCTGATTGCTTTGATCTTCAGTAAAGGGTATTTAAGGGATTGCCTTTAGGGGACGATTATCTTCTGTGGTTGCCTTTGTACCCAGAACATACTGCCCACCCGCCTTTTTTTTAGATCAATTACTTGAATATTATTTAGCGATTTTTTGTAATCTGTCACAGTGGTTGGCATAAAAGGAGGGGGGATTTGAAGAAGGTTGGTTGCACTGAAGGCTGAGGGAGCCCAGAGCAGGGATGGGCGACTCCCATCAGTTTCAAGGTTCTTACAGAATTGTAAGCGGGATCCTCCGGTCTAGGTCTCAGCGGAACATTTGGGTATGGGCAACATTCAGCTGGGGAATCCAAGCCAGGGTGGTGTGACTGGGGGCTGGGGTGGAGAAGCTGTTTCACTGCGGTTTTAGGAATGGTTTTGAAATCATCAATCCCCCACTCCTTTCTGGTGGTCATATTGATAAGGAATTATTATTGTTTAATATGTTTATTCAATAAAATGAATTATATCCAACATCACGCAGTGTGGTGTTTTTATTTATTAGATACGTGGTTGGGGGCAGATAGAATCTGCCGATACGTTATTAAGGCCTTATAGTCACACATTTCAAAGTCATGTGTGTGTCCATGTCTTACATATGCTTATGTGCATGGAAGTGCTAGATATATGTTTGCATAATGAGTTAATGAATGTATAATGCGTTAAGATGTCCATATTTTATGTGGGCATGTATGTGTAAATAATGGGAATCTTCATGTTAATGTGTGTGTGAACATGGGTGGAAAATTATGGAGAGTGGGCCCAGATAGATAAGGGATAGATAGACCGAAATAGATAGTCTAGCTTCTTCCAAAAAGATAAAATCACTTCTTTATTGGTAATTCATTAAAATCTATATCCAAATGGTAAGCATCATATAACAAATACCAACCTATTTCAAAGCAACATGTGTCCTTCACCTTGTTATTGATAAGAAGGACACATGTAGCATTCAAAATACAATGCTAGTTGTTATATTCAGCTTACCACTTGGATATGAAATTTAATGAATTATCGATAAAGATGTGATTGTATTTTTTTGGATCGAAATACACACACACAAAAAAAAAAATTCTTCAGTATTTATAAAAGCCCAGCAATGGCTAGACTGGATATAGATAAGCATGTGGGCGTCTGCATTTTCTTCCAAAATAGAGGTTACAAGGCACAGAATACTAGACAGACAAACAAATGGGACAATTAGGCTATGTGCACACGTTGCAGATTCTGTGTGGATCCGCAGCGTTTTTTGCGGTGCAGAAATGCTGCAGATCCGCAAATGATTTACAGTACAATGTAAATCAATGAGAAAAAAAAAGCTGTGCACACTTTGCGGAAAATCCGCTGCGGAAACGCTGCAGTTTAAGTAGCATGTCACTTCTTTTTTGTGAATCGGCAGCGTTTTTGTACCCATTCCATTATAGAAAACCTCAGGGGTAAAAAAAGAAACGCAGAAAATCCGCAGAAAAACCACAGCAAAAACGCACAAAAAACGCTGCGGAACCGCACAAAACACGCGACAAATCTGCAGGTGCGTTTTCTGCCAGGAGAGGCAGAATCCGCACCAGAAATTTATAATAGATAAATTCTTAGAGCAAAAAATGAAGTACTAGGCTCTGCTCCTATCACATCTGAAACTTCCACCAGACCTACAGTATATGTATGTTGGAAGTATTGCCCAACACATGCCTTAAGCCCCTATACACTTTAGATGTTCGAACGAAGGTCGGCTGGCAGTCATTTCTCCTTACTCTCCCATATACAGGCGCACTCGCTCTGCCAAGCACTCCTGTCTGCTCTATGAAAGAGCCAAAGCCTTAATCATTATGGTAATTCTAATTGACCTAGCACGGGAAAGGTTTATTCTGATTTCATATCAGATATTGAGGAAAAACATGCATATGTGTCTTTTTATATAGTGTATGTAAACTTCTGGTTTCTACTGTACATACACTGCATAGGGGTCATAGAGTAGCTGTCTGTTAGCTGAATGCTTGCTTCAATGTCAGCTATTTCTTCAACCTCTACCATGAAATGCATGCTTATTTCAATGGTGGAAGGAAAAATAATTTGGCAGATGACTCACATGTAAACATAGGATCAGCTATATTGCAATCCAATGCATCCTCTGCCCCCAAAATCTGTTGTTAAGACTGAGATGGAAGCCCCGACATACACACATTTTAATTGTCAGGCTTGGTTCACTTTTAGCTTATGTGTATGGTCATATTAGTATTCTTGGAAGTAAAGGTAACTCCTGCACTAACAGCTTGTAGATTGGTGGATAAAAGGGTTTTCTGCCTTAACTCCTTTCCGACATCGGGCGTAACAGTACGCCGATCACAGACTCCCTTATGGAGTCACATGGCTCTGAAAAGAATGGAAGCAAAAAAAGAAAACGCAAAAACTAAAATACACCTCTGGTCGTGAAGGGGTTAAAGAAGTTGTCCACTAGTTGGACAACCCCTTCTCATACCCCTCGCTTGGCCCAGATAAAATAATAAAGCATATACTCACCTCCTGTGCCGGCGCCGATCCCATGGTATTGGCACTTGCTCTCCCCGAGGCTCCCATATTGTTGTTGTAACATAGGACTCCGACGCTCAATCAGCGCTGGCGTCACTGTCCCCACATCCTGTTGAATTGAACATGAACAGGAAGTCAGAGATCAGCTGCAGCCAGGACTTCCTTTTCATGTTCGATTTGTATGAAGGTGTAGACAGTGAGGCCAGCGCTGATTGGGTGTCAGGTGTCACCAGGGGTGTAACTACAACAGGTGCAGGGGTTGCAATCGCACCCGGGCCCTGGTGCCTAGGGGGACCTAAAAGTCCCTTTGGCCTAGAGAAAAAGACTATTGCTATTAAATATTTAAAATATTTGGGGGCCCTGTTGAAGCTTTCACATCGGGGCCCGTGAGTTTCCAGTTACACCACTGGGTGTCTTGACAACTGCACAAGAATCCCAGGGAGAGCGAGTGCCAACACTGTGGAAATGGCGTCGGCACTGGAGGGGAGTATAAGCTTTTTAATTTTTATTGGAGCCAAGCATGGGGAGTGAGAAGGAGATGTCCTAGTAGTGGACAACCCCTTTAAGAAAAGTTTTCCCCAAATGCTTTTATAAGCATAACATAAGAAACACAGCAGGTACTCACCATTCCCGGGTTGCCTTCTCTCCTCCACTATTCTGGTCTTAGTCTTTTGGCTTCAGCAGTAATGTCAAGTTGATCGCTCACATTACCACTGCAGCCAATCACTATTGTAGACAGCAATTTCTGTGAAGCTCAGTCATAGGCTGCAACGGTGATGCTACCTCTCGATGTGACATCACCATTGCGGTTGAAAGACTAAATCAGTGGCCCTGGACCAGGGAGTTTGAGAATTTGCTCTGCTTGCTATGTTACATGTTATAAAAGCATTTGGGGTCCACTTTTCTTAAAGTGAATATCTCTTTTAAGAAATATAAGACAAAAAACAAAAGCGTCAAGGAACAAACATATCATAGGTCTCATGATTGAAATACAATATACTGTATCTCAACGCAAATCTTTGGTAAGGAGTTGAGGAAAAATAATCAAGGTTCTGGTATTTAGGTCAACAGGTCCTACATAGTGAAAAGAGAATGAAAACAAAGAGATTTCATTACTTTTAAGAATTCAATTTCTGTTTCCTTTTCTGAAGCTCCAGCATAAGTACTGTGCAGCCTGGGCAGTTCTTCCTTCAGGTAAGAAAGATCCAGTCTCTCAATTACTCGAGCGGGAAGGTAATGTTCCATCCGAAAATAGGCCAAGCCGTGAACCTGAAAGTACAATATGGCCCATTTTTTTGTTAAAACCTTGGTTAGTAACAAATGCAGTTTTCGAAGGTTCCTGCTCCTGCAGGCTTCCTCCCAGTTCCATATTGGTTTGTTCTAAGGTTTGTAGTAAGTCAAAATAGGTTCCAATACAAACACATTTTGCATTTTCTTACAGGGCAAATATTGGAACAAATATTGCCAGTATTTTTTTCTTTTTCACTACTAAGACTTTCCACAAAGCATATAGACTAAGACTTTCCACAAAGCATATAGGACAAGATCTATAAGAATATTATATAATTTGAATAAAAAGTGAACGAAGAAAGACGTATAGCTGCGAGATCTTACATCTGGATGGTAGTCCCCATATTCTGCTTGAAGAGCCAGGGATGCCAGAAGCAGAGCTGTCTCGTCATCACAGTGTAGACGCTCCTCTAAAATGTCTTTCCTTTGTTGCAAGTAGTACTGGTGACGAGTGAAGCCATGTCTGGACAAACAGACAGAAATAGTCAAGCGGACAGTCCCAAATATGTTACATATATATGAAGAAAATATGCTTACTGTATAAGACTGACATCATCCACAAAGAACTTAACACGGAAGTATAGGGTGAAGTTGACCCCAGCTTTGCCTTTCTTTTTGGTGTCTTCTTTCCAGCCATCTGGAGCCACTTTAGACAATTTTTGGTCAAGATCAATAAAGAAACATTCATTGTCTGGAACAGACAAAAAAAGAAATACATTATCTAAATGGCATTTACTAGGTAAAAGCATTTTCTATCTTAATTTCATATTAAAATGACAAAAGAATATGTAATATAACCCATTTGCCAAACTGGTGGTATGGATATATCATGGCAGGCATAATCGATCTCAGTCAGCATAGTTTTGGAAAAACACAAATGTTGTGATATTGCTCCTATTTGAACTCTGTTGGTGAACACACCAGGGAAGCTCTTTGCATATAGAATAAATGTACCCACCAAGGACCAAAAGAGGGTCCTTTTGACTTCCTGCGGTTAGCATGCACAGACTGTACTTTCCTATACAATGGAGTATTCTTTTTTTGCATTGTAGCCAATGGGTGATGTATTGATACACATCGGCATACGTAGGAAGTGTACGTCAGGAAAACTGTCAATGTATTCACCTGACTTGACATATAGACCACAAGCATAGACCTCTTTCCACTAAACACATTGCTGCTGAAGGTAAAGGGAAGATATTACAGAATAAAAAATATATATTACATCCTGTAAGTATAGATAGTATTTTGTGTTATATTTTGTCTCCACTTTTTAGAGCTTCACATTAATTTGAAGTATAATAGGTAAAATTATTTTTTCAATCAGGAAAGTTTACTGTAAATATACTTAATGTAATAATGATGAACATAAAAATAACATGTTTGATATTGGAGCAAAATTATTGGGAATATAACATACCTTTTAGCATTGCAAAGGCAAATAAATGGTGCTCAACCAAGCCAATGTGAGCAACCACCATGTCAAACACATCTTTACAAGTAGACTTGACGTCACATGTTAACTCAAGCCTCTGTCCACTAAGGACGATGATGTTCACTTTCCGCCGTGCTTCATCATTCTTTCCCTTTTTAGTCTTAAAGACAAATAGTAAAATTTTAAGAATGCAAAATAGTAATTAATAATTACGAAGAGACATCAGAAAATCAAGATTCCTTACCAAAATTGACTGTGGGAGATCCAGTGAGACACAAGGTTCTAAAATCATCTTTTCAAACTCTGGCCCAAAAAACTTCTGAAGGGGAAAAGATATGTAATGTTTACAATGAAAGTTGTATTACAAGGCACTACAGATACTGCAGAAGAATGACATTACTGTGAGGACATACATTTCAACCTCAACATCTTCAACTTAGTTTGAAAAAGACATTGGGGCCGATAGAGTGCAAACTTGGACTGGACAATCTTAATATCCACCTAATTTATTAAAGTGGCTCATGCCAATTAGTGAACATGGTTCATCTTTACACGTCTAGTCCAAGATTAAACCATCTTAGTTGGCTTACTGTAGCATACCAAGTCGTACCAAATTGTGACATTATTTTACATCCAAGTTAGACTATGTCCCCTCACTGAGTGTGTCTAAGACAGATAAATGTGGTGTAAGACATTGGTGCAATTTAAACCTGAATTCTGAAAAATACAGCTTAGTAAATCAGAGCTGTTGTATTTATAATCTAATTAATTTATGGCAACATTTCTACAACACATTTCAACTTCCATTTCATTCAGTAATTGCTTTAGAGATGAGCTTCATTAATTTTGACATACCTGAACCTAAACAAAACAAGTGACCTATGAGAAAGAGCTTCCAATAATCTTCTCTGAAGCAAGTATCAGGTACTGACCTGAATATCTTTCAGGATCAAGACAATCCAAACATGATCATGCACCAAAGCGAATTTGAAGATGAAAAATACGTGCTGAGCAGATTACAGAACCATTCAAATTTACTGGGGAAAGGAGTATTGCGGTTGAAAGAAATTATCTCATATCCATAGCATAGGTCATCAATTTTAGATCAGTGAATTAAGATATGCTTCCAGGAATCCCAATGAGAATGAACAGAGCAGTGGGTGTTCTAATAGGGATAAAAGTGCCCCATTCTGGTGATTGGTGGGGGATCGTAGCAGGACACTCATCGATCTAAATGTTATCAACTATCCTAGAGATAGGTAATCACTATTCCTAATGTGATTACTCTAATCCTACACTACAGAATGCTGACTGATGTTCCAACAAGTTCATGCTGTTCATTTATAGCCCTTTACATGGGAACTCATCGAAAAGGAAATTAAATAAAAAAAAAACAACACAGAAAAAAGCAGCAGTATTTACAAACTCCAATAAACAATATTAACCCCTTAGTGACCGAGCCAGTTTGGTACTTAATGACCAAGCCAATTTTTACAATTCTGACCACTGTCACTTTATGAATTTATGGCTCTGGAACTCTTCAACGTATCCCACTGATTATGAGACTGTTTTTTCGTGACATATTACAATATGTATGGTACTTCATGTTAGCGGCAACATTTCCTCGATATAACACAGCCCTAACCCCATCCCTATCCCCAACACACCCCTTACCCTAACCACAAACATAACCCCAACACCACCCTAACCCCAACACCACAACTGTAACCCCAACATAACCCTAACCTCAACCCTAACCCTAGACCCAACCCTAACCCAAACCCTAACCCCAAGTCTAACCATAGCCCAACCCTAACCCTAGCTCTAACTCCAGCCCTAACTGCAAAGAATGGGAAAAAAAATAGATTTTTTTTATTTTATTATTTTTACCTAACTAAGGGGGTGACAAATGGGGATTTAAATTACAATTTTTTTTTTATTTTGGGTCTATCACAGTGATCAAAATGAAGCATTTTCTTCCAGGATGATGACGTGGAGGGCCGGAGGGTTTGGTGATGGCGGTGCTATTGGGGGACCCCATTTATTTCTGCTCTGGTATGCTAGATTAAAAGTGCATTAAAAGAGGTCTGGATACACATGATGAGAGCATTATACTGCCTCTGTACAAATCCCTAGTTAGACCGCACATGGAGTACTGTGTCCAGTTTTGGGCACCGGTGCTCAGGAAGGATATAATGGAACTAGAGAGAGTACAAAGGAGGGCAACAAAATTAATAAAGGGGATGGGAGAACTACAATACCCAGATAGATTAGCGAAATTAGGATTATTTAGTCTAGAAAAAAGACGACTGAGGGGCGATCTAATAACCATGTATAAGTATATAAGGGGACAATACAAATATCTCGCTGAGGATCTGTTTATACCAAGGAAGGTGACGGGCACAAGAGGGCATTCTTTGCGTCTGGAGGAGAGAAGGTTTTTCCACCAACATAGAAGAGGATTCTTTACTGTTAGGGCAGTGAGAATCTGGAATTGCTTGCCTGAGGAGGTGGTGATGGCGAACTCAGTCGAGGGGTTCAAGAGAGGCCTGGATGTCTTCCTGGAGCAGAACAATATTGTATCATACAATTATTAGGTTCTGTAGAAGGACGTAGATCTGGGTATTTATTATAATGGAATATAGGCTGAACTGGATGGACAAATGTCTTTTTTCGGCCTTTAGCCGGTTTCGCACCTCTTCTTGGGTTAGATTGGTGACCCTTAATATAGGGGTTTCATTGTTTCTTGGGATTTCACCTAGCATTTCATTTTCCACCGTGAATACCGTGGAGAAGAAGGTGTTTAATATGTTAGCTTTTTCCTCGTCATCTACAACCATTCTTTCCTCACTATTTTTTAAGGGGCCTACATTTTCAGTTTTTATTCTTTTACTATTGATATAGTTGAAGAACAGTTTGGGATTAGTTTTACTCTCCTTAGCAATGTGCTTCTCTGTTTCCTTTTTGGCAGCTTTAATTAGTTTTTTAGATAAAGTATTTTTCTCCCTATAGTTTTTTAGAGCTTCAATGGTGCCATCCTGCTTTAGTAGTGCAAATGCTTTCTTTTTACTGTTAATTGCCTGTCTTACTTCTTTGTTTAGCCACATTGGGTTTTTCCTATTTCTAATCCTTTTATTCCCACAAGGTATAAACCCCTTACACTGCCTATTTAGGATGTTCTTAAACATTTCCCATTTATTATCTGTATTCTCATTTCTGAGGATATTGTCCCAGTCTACCAGATTAAGGGCATCTCTAAGCTGTTCAAACTTTGCCTTCCTAAAGTTCAATGTTTTTGTGACTCCCTGACAAGTCCCCCTAGTGAAAGACAGGTGAAATTGCACAATATTGTGGTCGCTATTTCCTAAATGCCCAACCACCTGCAGATTTGTTATTCTGTCAGGTCTATTAGATAGTATTAGGTCTAAAAGTGCTGCTCCTCTGGTTGGATTCTGCACCAATTGTGAAAGATAATTTTTCTTGGTTATTAGCAGAAACCTGTTGCCTTTATGGGTTTCACAGGTTTCTGTTTCCCAGTTAATATCCGGGTAGTTAAAGTCCCCCATAACCAGGACCTCATTATGGGTTGCAGCTTCATCTATCTGCTTTAGAAGTAGACTTTCCATGCTTTCTGTTATATTTGGGGGTTTGTAACAGACCCCAATGAGAATTTTGTTACCATTTTTCCCTCCATGAATTTCAACCCATATGGACTCGACATCCTCATTCCCTTCGCTAATATCCTCCCTTAAAGTGGACTTTAGACAAGACTTTACATAGAGACAAACCCCTCCTCCTCTCCGATTTTTACGATCCTTTCTAAACAGACTGTAACCCTGTAAGTTAACTGCCCAGTCATAGATTTCATCTAACCATGTCTCGGTTATTCCCACTATGTCAAAGTTACCTGTAGATATTTCTGCTTCTAGTTCTTCCATCTTGTTTGTCAGGCTTCTGGCGTTTGCGAGCATGCAGTTTAGAGGATTTTGTTTTGTTCCAATCTCCTCACTGTGGATTGTTTTAGAAATGTTCTTACCTCCCTTCTGAGTATGTTTTCCTGGGTCGTCTTTGTTCGAGTCTAATGTTTTTCTTCCCGTCCCCCCTTCTTCTAGTTTAACGCCCTCCTGATGAGTGTAGCGAGTCTTCTGGCGAATGTGTGTTTCCCAGGTTTGTTGAGGTGTAGTCCGTCTCTGGCGAGGAGTCCATCATACCAGTAATTCACACCGTGGTCCAGGAATCCAAATCCTTGTTGTCTGCACCATCGTCTTAGCCAGTTGTTTGCATCAAGGATCCTGTTCCATCTCCTGGTGCCATGCCCATCTACTGGAAGGATAGAAGAAAAAACTACCTGTGCATCCAGTTCTTTTACTTTCTTCCCCAACTCTTCAAAGTCCTTGCAGATTGTCGGTAGGTCCTTCCTTGCCGTGTCATTGGTGCCAACATGTATCAGAAGAAATGGGTGGACGTCCTTGGAGCTGAAGAGCTTTGGTATCCTATCGGTCACATCCTTGATCATCGCACCTGGAAGGCAGCATACTTCTCTTGCAGTTATGTCCGGTCTGCAGATGGCTGCTTCTGTGCCTCTCAGTAGTGAGTCTCCCACCACCACCACTCTTCGTTGCTTCTTGGCTGTACTTTTTGCTGTCACTTGTTGCTGTGTGCCCTTTTCTTTTTTGCTTGCTGGTATTGCTTCATTCTTAGGTGTGCCATCTTCATCCTCTACAAAGATTTGATATCGGTTCTTCAGTTGTGTGGTTGGTGATTTCTCCATGGTCTTCTTGCTTCTTTTGGTCACATGCTTCCACTCATCTGCTTTTGGAGGTTCTCTGACACTTTTTGCACCTTCTGTGACCAGTAGAGATGCTTCTGTTCTGTCTAGAAACTCTTCATTCTCTTTGATGAGTTTCAAAGTTGCTATTCTTTCTTCCAGACCCCGCACCTTTTCTTCTAAAAGGGCCACTAGTCTAAAAAGATGAAAAAGCTACATCTTTGCATATTTTTCATCTTTGGCAAGGTACAACCCTTTTTCCTTTCATTTTGACTTAGAAAATTGAAGTGTCCCTATACAAACCTTATACATGGTGCACTACAGGTATGTTTGTGACTGGTGCCCTATACAAGTCTCATCTGTGTGCATTTATAATACTAGGCAAACACCTCCTCCATAAATGATAGGGGTGCGAGTGGCTTCCTCAGTATTTTGCACTTGTGCTTCCTTTGCTTTTATCACGGGGTTGCAGCATCCGGCAGTGCATTAATATTGTGTCCTGGTGTTGGTAAATATGACCACTTCATTCTCGATTACTCTGTTATACTGGCCATAAATTATTTAATTATTATAGTTTTTCCATGAAGACATCTAACCTACACATTTCAAATAAACCACAACGAGGCATTTGTGCAACCTTCCTATGTTTGAGCTCTGCCAATCTCCGCTCTCTTCTTGAGCACGTTCCCACACTACAGGAACAATGACAAGTCTCTTCATTAAGAAGACGTCAGTACACCATTAAGTGCTGCAGGTAATTATGAATTAGGACACCTGCAATATTTACTTTATGATAAATGGCAAACTTTGACATCTCAACATGTAATGAACTATGCATGGCATAAATATTAAAATGGGTGGTAAGCCAACCTGGGTGGGACTAATAGTGTGCCATTTTATAATTTCACTGTTCTAGGAAAATGGATGATAAATTAAATTGGTCACATTGAACATGCTACACTATCTGCGGGCAGCACGTTACACATAAGAGAAACTAAGCAGATTGATATATAGTTTAATAAGAAAGTGTTGGGTGTAACTTGGAATACATTACTTTAGATTCTTGCTCACTCTAGGTATATCTGTTCAGTCGGCAGCAATCTCACTATGCATAGTCAGGGAAGGCTGTCAATCACAGAGAGCCCGCCCACTGGACTCCAATCTGCTGAGCCCCTCCTACTTTATACCAGTGGACCTCAATCAGGTTTTACATTTTACTATTTAATATTGTAAAATTATTATTTATTTCATGCCAATTCACACATTTTCATAAAATAGTATTTCACTGATCACTTTGCATTCTAAAATATATTCTTAAATCAAATCAATACCCTTAATTTTCTTTGTGTCATAGTTGTTTCCATGGCGATTTCTCGTATGGGATCCCGTGTGAGGTCCAACATAGATGCTCGAGGCAAATCCCCTGTATACAAGTTTAATCTTGATTGTTTAAAAGCCATTTTGGCTTTCATTTGAATCATGTCTTCCTCTTGTCGTTTGAGCATTTCTTGATTGATGTCACCTCTCTCTGGGAGGGTTTCATACTTAGGGCTGCAATGGTAAAAAGAATATGACATACTGAAGCATTTTAGCATAAGATATGCTCATGTAAGTGCACTTTAGCAATACTATTCACCAGAATCAGTGAGCTGCAGTACCATTTATGGCCACTACACGATGTACAGAGGTGTTCGGCTATTGATGCGCCACAACCCCTTTAATTATCTGATTGGTGGGGGTGCTGGGAGTAAAACTTGAATCACTGATCTAATATCGATGACCTATCCTAAAGATATAACATCAATAATGACATTCCGGAAACCCCTTTGTATTATCTAGGTATGGTATACTTGGATACACATGACATATTATTGTAATGAATATAATTATAGTTACATATAGTTCACAATAAAATGTTAAACTGAAACACAGTAAGGTGATAAAACTCCAATTTAGACACAAACAAAATCAGAATTGTTTTATAGTTCTATAATGTCCATAAGGCCCAATAGGTGACCCTACAGGCCTGCATTCAATGCAGCTCCATCATATTAGCATCTTTATAAATCAAGAGTATTTTGTGGAGACAAACTCTTGGAAATCAAATCTGGCATGGAGGATTAAAAAGGACCTGTCACCATAAATATGGATGTTATGGATCAGATAAGGTTAATGGCTGAATTTAACTCTTCTCACTGGTCATCTTATGAAGCATTCACTCCCCTTTGACTAACAAGACTAAATTTACAAATAGGGCGCTAAAAAGAGGAGGGGGCAGACCTGAAAAACTGAACGGAGACAAGAGAAAAACACGTAAAAAAAAACCCAAAACACCGGACTCCAACAATCAGAGCTATTTACACAGGTAAAGAAATACATATTTACGACAAGCGACAAGTTCTCTTTAACCCCTGCGCCTTCTTTCAATAGACATGACTTTTTTATTTTTCTGACAACATAGTCATACTACGCTTTATTTTTTTGTGGGATGAGTCGAAGTTACGAATGACACTATTTAATTACCATTCAAGGTACTGGAAAATGGGGGAAAATTTTGAAGTGTGGCAAGCTTATGAAAACAATGTAATTCTGCCATTGTGCCAAAGAAAAAAATTAAAAATCCATTAGACATCTCCAGAGAGGGGACATATCACCCTCACATTGAACATCTGGGATTCATTGTGGGTGAGAGAAACTAAGCTGGGGAAAAGAGAAAGCTAATTATAAATAGGAAGGGAGAGAGTTGACATGTCCATCTCCATTGAAATAAGGACCTCCGGCTGTACCAGGTAATTACAACAGGGAGATTTGTTGGGAACAAGAAATCAAGTCGGAGATTCATTAACGCAGGTGAGGAAGTATGCTTCCAAACCAAAGAGCTTCCTCTAATCAAACTAATCAATCTCTTTAGACGTATTGGAGCCGGTGATCAGTAATGAATATTGGAGTTTCGCATTGCTCCGATATTTATGAAAGATATATTATCAGCTTCATATTGAAGGGACGGACATAATGCATTCACTCAGATCACCGTAAGGCAATTCTAACGCCTCTAACTTAATAACGGTCCGATGGTGCTATCCAGGCCATGTTTCATCTTTATAGACAAATATACCGTAATCATGACAAGAAAAATGATGACAATATCTAGGGGAGAAGATATCCCTTAAAGGGAATCTGTCTCCTACTTTTTCATATATAAGCTGCTGCCACTGCCATCAGGGGCTTATCTACAGCATTCTGTAATGCTGTAGATAAGCCCCCGATGTCACCTGAAAGATAAGAAAAACAAGTTAGATTATACTCACCTGGGAGGGGGGGGGGGCGCGATCAGGTCCGATGGGCGTCGTGGTCCGGCGCCTTCCATCTTCATGAGATGACATCCTCTTCACTGCTTTCTGTCGCGGCTCCTTTACTTTATTTGCCCTGTTGAAGGCAGCGTAAAGTACCGCAGTGGGCAGGCTCTGGGCTTCTCGGACCTTTCCCGGTGCCTGCGCACTGCAGTACTTGGCTCTGCCCTCAACAGGGCAAATAAAGTACACCTGCGCAGGAGCTGCAACAGGAAGAAGGCAGAGGACGTCATTGCATGAAGATGGGAGGCGCCGGACCGCAACGCCCATTGGACCAGACCGATTCGGACCGCCCCCCGGATGAGTATAATAAAACTTATTTTTCTTATCTTTCAGGTAACATAGGGGGCTTATCTACAGAATTACAGAATGCTGTAGATAAGCCCCTGATGGAGGTGGAAAAAGTAGGTGACTGATTCCCTTTAAATTGGGGATCTCATGGAATTCTGAAGGACCTAGCACATACCACCACCAGCCCCAATGCGAGCTCATCAAGGGGAAGGGTTTGAGGGCGTAACTTGATCTAATAATAAGCATAATTTGGGTGTCTGTTTTGTTGATTCTGGAAGTGACAGTTCACGGTGAGAGTGGTCCATTTTCCCAGTCAGAGTGCTTACCACCATAAAAATAAGAGTCATTGTTGCATTCCTGCAACATCAGGATTAGTAATTCTCTTTCGTTATTCCTTTCTTTTTTATGTAATTGCATATTTTGTATAGTTTTCTACCCATTTTGTCTCATCTTTGTATATTTTTATAAACACTGTCTACCTTTCAAGATTAAATATATATAATGTAATTGTTCTGTTCCTCTTGCTCTGTAAACCGCACCCCTGAAGCCATACGTTATCTGTAATCGGTGTCCAATTGGCTGGTATAAATGATTGGTGGCAGCTAGTAGTGGTTCCATTTTGTTTTGGATTTGGAGGTGTACACACCATACGATCACTGTCAGTTTCCTAATAACTAAAGTACTAGTGGAAGCAGTCGCTACCTCGTCCATCACCCGTCAGACAATTATGTAACTGTCCTGAAGATCGGATGCAGCGGAGCTCATTCCCCTGGCAAACTGGTGGCAGCAGTGGGATCTGTGTGACCCCCCCGGGCTGTTATCCTTGACACATTTTTAGGATTTTCTTTTCATGATGTTCATTGTGTGGTACAAATGACCAAACAAAAAGAATCCTCCATGTCAGTACACTTACAATGATAAAGGACTTGATAGTTAATAATAGGGAAAAGTGGGGTGATTCAAACTTTTTTCCATGTTTATACATTTTTTTTAAAACCCATAATTGCAGCTTCCCTCACAATCATGTCACCGGGGCCGATGGGACACGGCATTGGCAATAACGCAATTTAAATGATTGAACTTCAGGGCTCCGGACACTGCAGTTACAGTAAGATGCCGGCTATATAACAAAGCCAACATCTGCCTGGTGTTGTGCATGCTTAGATCACTCTAAATTTACATATTGTGATCACAAAGGGGTTAAGTACTAAACATGGATGACCTAATAGAGCATCTCTATCTATTCACTAAATCAAGTCTCCATAAAACTTACCATTGCAGTCCCTTTCCGCCCAGCTGTAGAAAGGAGCAGTTTGGAGCACTATGATTTTGGCCTTATTTATACCAAACCCTGATCCCCATGAGATTTCCTTACGCTCTTGCTCTGGTAAAGCGAGTATGACGACGCTCTGAACTGAAACCTCGCCTCTATTTACTGTACAGATTTGCTTGCTCCAGCTGGCGTCTTCATATTCTTCTTATAATACTGCAGCTGGAACTTTCTTACTCCTTGCCAATCCCTACTAGAAACATGTAGTTGAGCTGAATGTGAGTGAGGAGGTTAATCCTTACTTGAAATTATAAATCACAAAGAAAGTAAGAAAAGTTTCCAAGCCAAATGTTATTATAGGGTTTGGGGTCATAGACCTCAAACGCGATTTAAGTATGAATGTGAGTATGCCCTATATCCCTGTATTAAGCCTTTTGTGATGAGAAAGACTAAGTTTACATTTTTATTGAAGGCTTACAATCTACATTTTTCTATCAGTATGTCTTCAGAGTACAGCGGTATACTGGATGCTTACTGGTATACTTACCCAGACAGGCAAACTACATGCAAAACAACAGATCTGACCACTCACCCACCATACTGGTTTTAAAGAGGCTGTTGGAGACTTTTGATGATCTATTCTTAGGATAGATCTATATCTGATCGGTGGGGGTACTCGGTTGCGGAGATACACAGCTCCGTCAACTGCATAGAGACTAACACAGGGTAATGCACATCCACCCCTTAATTGAATAACAGAAGATTTCAGGGCTCATACAAAACAGGTAATATACTTACATAATAAATAGGTTTTCACACTTAGCAGGGCATGTATTGTCAGAAAATGACCTGTTGTATAAATATGTTTATGTTGCATGTATTTTTTTAAGTATTTTTGATTTTTTTTTTAATATTAAGATTAGTGATGAGCGAATATACTCATTACTCGAGATTTCTCGAGCATGCTCGGGGGTCCTCCGAGTATTTTTTAGTGCTCGGAGATTTAGTTTTCTTGCTGCAGCTGAATGATTTACATCTGTTAGCAAGCATAAGTACATGTGGGGGTTGCCTGGTTGCTAGGGAATCCCCACATGTACTTATGCTGACCAACAGATGTAAATCATTCAGCTGCAGCAAGAAAACTAAATCTCCGAGCACTAAAAACACTCGGAGGACCCCTGAGTGTGCTCGGGAAATCTCGAGTAACAAGTATATTCGCTCATCACTAATTAAGTTCTGTATATAAAAAAACTAAATAAATAATTTTGCAATTTTTGCACGGGCCGGTAGGACTATTTTAGACTTTCTGTCTTTCCAGGAAGAGTTTACAGCAGTTTCCTTATCATCAGAGGTAGGGGAGGCGTTATAATCACGAATACAATCTGAAGAAGTGTGAAAATTACAAGATTTCTATTTATATTGAAATCACTATATACCGTAATAAAAAAACATGGTAAAAAAAAGTCACTTAATTCAAAAGCCTGATTTAAAAGGGTTGTCCGGGCTGAAATGACATGAAAGGTCTGCAGTCGCAGAATAGTGACAGTGTGCAATTCTCCTGGACCATTAATCAAGAATACCAACAGCAGAAATTGTATATGTCCGCATACTACTCAGTAAAGCGCATGTGCCTGTGAGCTTTCCACATCTGTTGAGTGATCCATGGGGATCTCCAGACCTGAACCTCATCAGTCGGCAGGACCTATAAGGGGTCTAACAAATTAAAAAAATGATAGTTACAATTCCAATATAATAACAGCCTACCTTAAGGTATGCTGTGCACGACTTGTTTCTTCGGTTCCCGTAAGAACTCCTGGTGAATCATATCCTCTCAGTCCTTCGGGGTTTCTCCCTTGTAAAAAAACACTAAACTTTATTAATGGTTAACCTTATCCTGATTAATAAGGGGCATCAGATTACTATAAACAACTGAATGTTCTCCTATAGAGAAAGTCTATCACACACATAAAATATCTGTCAAAATGTACGGCTCAAATTGTTTTTCCTTATTACTAGAGATTAATTGGTCACAATCTTTCATCTAAACATAAGAACAAAAAAAAATGATCTGCTCCGGAGTAGTTTTTATCCAGCAATGAATTCTCATCATTATGATGTGCAATTTGGCAACTGAATGGTATAGAAGAGCACCCATCGGTTCGTGCCACTTTAGGATTTTGATTCGTACATGGGTATATTTATTTGGAATGCTACTTGCCCAAGGTGCTGTTAGATGATAAGCAATCATTCACCTATGAACAGTTTACGGCACCCTTGGTGTTTTTGCAAATCTACATCCATAATTAATTGCTAGATTTAAAAGTGTACTTGCTGTATTAATTTTTTAGAATTACAATCCAGTTTTGGTTTTCACTACAGAATTATACAGTGCAAAATACATCTTGAAATGATTTTTTTTTATATACATGATGTATCCGCACACCTGTATACAGATTGTAATCAATAATTTGGGCTGCTTAGGTATCACAATACACAGCTGGCCATACACTAGAAATGTTGGATGGCCAAAACACAGCCTTCAGGGCCTCACACACATTAGACTATCCCCCGAAAAGGTTGATACAAAGATGATGATCTGGCATGTCCGATTTCTGACTTTTGTTCTCTAAGAGATAAGCCACCGCCAGAGATGTCTGTCAGCGGTTCTCTCATAGAAAATACAGGAGCACTCGGCAGAGAGAGCACTCACTCCTATGGATGAGACTGTCACGTAAGGTGACTGCCAGCTGGACCATAGTTTGCACAATAACCATCTTATGGGCCTTCTTATGCCCTTCAGACCATTTTCAGCTGACCATCAGTGCTTTTTCCTGAAGCAAACAAGCGTTACAGATTGGGAAGCATGTTGGCTTATTGGTTAGCATTGATGCTTTGTAGCACTGGGGTCCTGGGTTCAAATCCCACCAAGGAAAACATCTGCAAGCAGTTTGCATGTTCTCCCCATGTTGTGTGGGTTTCCTCCGGGTTCTCCGGTTTTCTCACACATTCCAAAGACTGATAGGAACTTTACACTGCGAGCCTCAAAGGGGACAATGATTACAATATATCTGTAAAGTGCTGCAGTATATGATAGCACTATATAAGCAAAGAATAATAATTATTATTTGTGGAAAAGCTAATCTACTGTGTTAGATTGTTTTTGACCTTTATCATGTGGAATGGCAGCTCTGCATCCGATTGATAGCAGCCCAAACCAGATCACAGATGCAGACAGACATTGATCCATTGTTTTCACTGATTTGCCATTTTAAATTATGGCATTGTTACTCAAAACAACTACGTTTATAGACCATCAATGAACAGAAAGTCATTTAGAAACAGTCTCTCTGGACAACTTAAAGGGGTTATCCAGGATATTGCTTCATTTTTTTCTTCAGGACTAAGAACTTACCAATACAATAAGAAAGTGCTAAGTACCTGCCTATTCTGCCCAGCGATGATCAGCCAGATCAGGGCGTTCACAGACTGTTCCTTACAGCCATTCTCCTTCATTTGATGAAGTAACATAGACAGAGTAAATTCTTCTCTTCCGATCTGCTCTGTTGACAGGGCGTGCTGATTGACAGCCAGTTATTGTTGCCTAACAGCCAGGAGTCAGCTGTCAATCAGCATGAAGTCGGCAGTGACGTCCCACTGACAGAGCAGACTGGAAGAGAAAGACTCTGTTGATGTGAGGCTAAAAGAAGCAGGAGAATCACTGCCTGAGTCAGTCGGGAGACATCGCTGATGGGCAGACGAGGCAGGTAGTTAGCAACTAACTGTATGCAAGTTCTTAGCCTCATAGAAAAAGCAACCTAGATATCCCCTTGAGATATTAGTAACACCAAAACTTCATATTGATGTAAACTATATGTGTTATATTTTGCCTGAAGTTTCAGATCAACATAATTTTTTTACACTAGAGCTGCCTGTGTGCTGAAATACATGACTTAAGGCTATATCTTCATTAACTGGGATTCAGGCCAAATCAAGACGCATGCCAAGGGGAGTGTAAAATTGTATGAAAGTGAAAAACTAAAATAGGTGAGCAAACCAAACAGATTACTGAGAATCAGATTTTAACAAGACATAATTATCAAATGACAGCACATTATTGTATTCATCATCATAAACAGTTATGGCCGTACCCAAACAAGCACACAGATGGGGGCTAATGTTAATCTGAATAAAGGTTTTCATCATCAGTCTTCAAAAAAAAAATTCTACTTGTCAAGAAAATTGTACCCACAAAATGTTATCCCAAAGTGCCCAGCAGAGGGACGAAAACAGATTGCCTTGTATCACTTTTTCTTCTCTGTGAGCCTAGTAACCATATCAAAGCTCCGTGAGAAGTTACAGGTTAAGATCTTTCAAGCCTTCAACCCGAAGCCTGTTTTTCACCTTCCTGACCAGGCCAATTCTCAATTTTCAACTCTGACTAGTGTTACTTTACGTGGTAATAACTCTAGAACGCTTCAACGGATCCCAGTGATTCTGAGAGTTTTCTCGTGACATATTGTACTTCAGGATAGTGGTGAAATTTGTTCGATACAACTTGAGTTTATTTGTGAAAATATTGTAAATTTGGCAAAAGTTTTGTCAAATTTTGCAATTTTCAAACTTTTTATGCCCATAATTCAGTTACGCCACACAAATCAGTGAATAAATAATATTTCCCACATGTCTCCTTAACATCAGCACAATTTTTTAAACATAATTTGCTTTTGTTAGGAAGTTATAAGGTTTAAAAGTTGACCAGTGATTTCTCATTTTTACAACAAAATTTACAAAACCATTTTTTTTAAGAACCCACATTACATTTGAAGTGATTTCAAGGGACCTATATGAAAAAGTGACACCGTTCTAAAAAAAAAAAAAAAAAAAAAGTGACAACCCTCAATGTGCTCTAAATCACATCCAAGAAGTTTATTAACCTTTCAGGTGCTTCACAGGAATGATTAGAATGTGGAAGAAAAAATGAATATTTAACTTTTTTCATAAAAATGTTATTTTAGACCCAATTTTTTTATTTTCACAAGGGTAACAGGAGAAAATAAACCCCAAAATGTGTTCTGCAATTTCTCATGAGCAGGTTGATACCCCAAATGTGCAGGGCAACTTCTGTTTGGGCGCACGGCAAGGCTTAAAAGGGAAGGAGCGCCATTTTACTAAATTTTCTGGAATTATTAGCAGACGTCATGTTGCGTTTGGAGAGCCCCTGATGTGCCTAACAAGTGACCCCATTTTGGAAACTAGACTCCTCAATGAACTTATCTAGATGTGTGGTGAGCACCTCGAACTCCCAGGAGCTTAACAGAAGTTTAGAACGTTGAGTAGTGAAAATAAAAAAAAGCCTAATTTTTCAGACAGAGATGTTATTTTTGCCCCGCTTTTTGCATATTCACAAAGGTAACAGGAGAAAATGCATCATACAATTTGTTGTGCAATTTCTCCTTAGTACGGCAATATGAAATGTGGAGGAAGATTACTGTTTAGGTGCACAGCGGGGCTCGGAAGGAAAGTAGCACCATTTCGCTTTTTTAATGCAAAATTTGCTAGATTCATTAGCGGACACCATCTCGCGTTTAGAAAGCCCCCGATGTGCCTAAACACTGGAAACCCCCACAAGTGACCCCATTTTAGAAACTACAGCCCTCATCGAATTTATCTAGATGTGTGATGAGCACCTTGAACCCCCAGCTGTTTCACAGAATTTGACAAAGTTGATCTGTGAAAACAAAAAATATATATTTTTCCCCACAAAAATGTTGTTTGAGCCCCAATTTTTTCATTTTCACAAAGATGGCAGCAGAAAATGAACCCCAAAATTTGAGGAGTACACAGATACCTCATATGTGGCCAAAAACTATTTTTGAGGCACAGTGGAAAGTTCACAAGGGAAGAAGCACCATATTGGAGTTTAGAATTTTGCTGGACGGATTTGCAGCTGCCATGTAACATTGGTAGAGCTCTGGAGGTGCAAGAACAGCAGAATCTTCATAAGTGACCCCATTTTACAAACTACACCTCTCAATGAATTAATCTAGGGGTTCAGTGATCACATTGACACCACAAGCGTGTCACAGAATTTTTTACCACAGGGTCGTAAAGAAAAAATAATTACATTTTTACCACCAAAATTTTGTTTTAGCACTAGATTTTACATTTTCACACTGGGAAATGGGTAAAAATGGCACCAAATAAGTTCCACAATTTCTGTTGAATGTAGAAATACCCCATATGTGGCGGTACAGTACGGCTGGGCCATACAGCGAGAGTTGGTAGGGATGGAGCACTATTTCCCTCCTGGAGCGCAGATTTTCCTAGAATAATTTGCGGACTCCATAAACACATCCCCTAAGTACTAGAAGAGCAGAATTCCCCCCAAATTACATCATTTTGGAAATTATACCCCTTTGGGAATTTATCTACAGGTGTAGTGACGATTTTGACTACATGGGTGTTTTCCAGAAACAAGCAGCAGTGAAAATGCCATTGTAGGGTCCAGTACAGTGTAGTGCCCATCTCATGCTTCTGGAAACATACACCCGTAAATTAGTGTAACAGCTGCAGAAATGCCAAACATGTGGATGATAAATGTAGTTTAGGCTCCTTGTGGTGCTCAAAAAGGAGAGGGTCATTTGGATTTGGGAGGGCAATTTCTTTTGAGGGCGACGAGCTGTAGCGCTTTTCCACAGCCTTTGTACTATCAGTAATGTGGAAGCCCCCTATATTTCCGTTAACAGATGACGGGGCTGAGTTGGGACTTATTGTGTGGATTAAGTTGAAGCTTTTGTCTGGAACATTCATCCTGCGCTCCATGCTAAACACTTATATTGGGGTTTCCATCTAAATCTCAGAGTTTTGGGAGGCAAAATTAACTAAAAACAGTAATTCAGGAATCTTTTTTTTTTTTTATGCTGCTCCGCAAGTGGTAAAATTAATAAGGCAGCTTTGTTCTTCGGGTATGATTTTTTTAATGTTTTGGTGCTTTTACACAATGAAAATTATTTTATAGAAAAAAAATAATTATTTCTGTATTGCTGTATTCTGAGAACTAGAACTTTTATTTTTCTGCTGATGGAGCTCTAAAGCTTGTTTTTTGGAGTCTTGTTTTTTAGGGACAAGATGATGTTTTCAGCTAGACAATTTTTATTTACATTTGTGCTTTTGATCTCGTTTTATTCCACTTTTTGTTCGGCTTCATGATGATAAAGCATTGTTTTTTGCCTCGTTTTTTTTTCTTTTTTCAACAGCACTCACTGAAGGGGTTAACTAGTGGGACATTTTTATAGGTCAGGTCATTCCGGATGTGGCAATACCAAATACGTGTACTTTTTTTGGTTTATTTTTGCTGTTACATAAATAACTGTATTTATTAGATTAATATTTTTTTATTTTTTTGTGTTTTTTATTTTGTGAATTTTTTTATATTTTCAATGTTTAATAACATTTTTCTTTTTTTACATTGTCCCAGGATGGAACATAAATTTTCAAGTGAATGATCGCTTATCTAATACTCTGCAATCCAGGGCATTAGATCGGCGTCTCTCACATAAGGAGGAGGCATGTCAGCTCCTGCTCAGAGCAGGAGCTGACAGGCCACGATCCCTGAATGACCCCGCGGCCATCTTTCAGTCGGGAGTCACCATGGAAACCATTGGTACAACGCGATCGCGTTGTGCCAATGGTAGCAGAGAGTGAGATCCCTCCCTCTGCGATGCCCCTCAATGTCACTGTTACTATTGACAGTGGCATCGGAGGGGTTAAATGCTTGCGATCAGTGCTAACACCAATCATGGGCGTTACTGCCAGGTGTCAGCTCTCTGTTATAGAGCGGACACTGGCATTTGAATGCGGCAGCACTCAGGCTGAGCCCGCACGATCATCACGGCGTATATACATGGATATTTGGGGGAACACCGCTCCAGCAGCGCTGTATTGTATGTATATGGCGCATGTCAGGAAGGGGTTAAGAGTAGTGATGAGTGAGTATGCTTGTTGCTCGGTTTTCCCGAGCACACTCGGGTGGTCTCCGAGTAATTGTGACTGCTCAGAGATTTAGTTTTTGTCGACACATCTGCATGACTTACAGCTGCTAGCCAGCCTGAGTACATGTGAGGAATGCCTGGTTGCTAGGGAATCCCCACATGTATTCAGCCTGTCATGCAGTCGTAAATCATGCAGCCGAGTCAACAAAAACTAAATCTCCGAGCAGTCACAAATACTCGGAGACCATCCGAGCGTGCTCGGGAAAACCTGAGCAACGAGTATACTCGCCCATCTCTAGTTAAGAGCCATAAGCCTAGAAACAGACAGGACCTACATTGTATTTTGCTACAGACTGCTTGTTCTTTCAATAGGGACTTTTCTGGTAAGAACATAAGGCCAGCAAAAAAATAATGCTACAACCATTAGGCTGAAATAAGAATTTATAGTGATCTATGGCAGAATCTGCGTTTAATGCATTTTACACATGCAATGCCAGATGCATTCACTTAATGTTATTTCCAAAGGGTTGAGAAAATGAAAAACATTTGAGGACTTGTCAGATACATTGTCTAATCAGGAGAAGGTGCCGTCACTCTGTAAGCTAAAATTTACATACCTTAAAAGTAATAATGTCACCAGGTTTTTGCTACCCTGTCTGAGAGCTTCATGATGTTGGGGCAGAGACCCCGATTCCAGAGATGTATCACTTACTAGGTATTCATCTTGATATTCTCTGCTGCAGATCTACCAGTTCTGTATTACCCCGCCCACACCACTGATTGGTAGCTTTTGCATACAATGTGATAGGTAAAAAGCTGTCAATCAGTGGTAGGGGCGGGGTTACACAGACCTCATGAATATGGAGGACTACATGACAGTAGGTTTTCTAGTCCTGTAGTGATAATCTCCTGCTGAGAAAACAGTGATTTTATCAAAACTACAGTGAAAAGCCCACTAAGTGGCACATCACTGGAATCAAGAGTCCCGGTCTCTACATCATGCTGCTCTCAGATTTAATAGCAAATAATTGGTTACAGATTACTTTTAAGAAGCAGTGCAATATACACCAAAAATACACACCAATATATTGAGTAACTAATGCTCAGTTTACTCCATGTTTGAGACAATGGTTTGGCTAGTATTCTTAATGTGAAGTCATAGGTAGATGTACCCATCAAATGTCTTCCCCAAACATGGTTTGGGCCTAGACTTAAGAGGGTGGTCCGGAGGTCAAAGAAATTTTTACTCTGAATCCCTATTTATTTGATGTGGTAATCTAAACTGTCACTTAAGGGGGTGGGGCTGATCTCTGAACGCTAGGTACCCTGACTTCGCTCTCTGACAGTGTGCTCTACAGCCGGCAACACAGAGTGCATGCTGTCACTATGCACATCACACAATAACAGTGCGCAGGGACACGCCGCGCCCCTGAAGCAAGAGTTAATGATGACACTTCAGTTCAGCAAGGATGTTTCAGTCACTGCATTCTCTGCCCTAATGCTTCACTTAAGCATCTCAAAATGCACTGGGATACTCAAATTATGCGTCATTCCACAGGAAGTAGGGGGAAAAGGTACAATAGCTGCTAGATAATGGACTTTTTAGTGCAGGTATATTAGCAATCAGTTTAGATTACGGAATGAAATAGATAGGGATTTAGATAAAAATTTCTTTGACCTCCAAACCACCCCTTTAAAGAGAATTGCAGTTTTACAATGTTAGCAGCAACACAGAATAAAATTGAAACTGTATCTAAGTTTTACACCAATTATTACATTTTACCTTGTCTAAATTCTGGGTCTGATGACAAAACCGAAGGACTTTCACTGGATGTGCTATAGTCATCACTGTGGGCCAACTGGAGCAATCTTCCGGGTTCTGCAACAAAGGAACACAAGTCATTTAAACAATCATGTTAGTAATTCTATTAGGAAGAACAAGGAGTAGAATGATACACCGTAAATGCAATATCATTACAGAAAACATGGAGTACAATAACACATGAGCATTTGTTTTAAATGCAGTATGTTAACATTTGTAACTTATTTTTCTTTTTACTTTTCAACTGTACATAAAAAAGAGTTTTGGCAAAGCCAGCTCACTACTTTGAAGAAACGGGAATATATCCAACCTGTGGTTACAGTTCGCAAGGAAAACAAATTTGGACAAATCGACACATGTAAAGTAAAAACTTTTTGTTTCTCCAGCGATCAGTCCAATGGTAGAGTAAAATATACCTTTTATTTAAAGTTCCAGATTTCTTCATTTACAATATTGCTCCAGGACCTGGAGAAAGACATGTGGTGTAGAAACATGGCGTCCATAAGGGATTGAATGTATGCAACATTGTAACTGAAGAAATCTGGAACTTTTTAATGGATAAATAAAAGGTATATTTTACTCTACCATTGGACTGATCGCTGAAGAAACAAAAAGTATATATATATATATATATATATATATATATATATATATATATATATATATATATATATATATATTTACATACACACACATACACAGTGACATGTAAACGTTTGGGCACCAACGGTCAAACTTACTGTTATTGTGAAGAGTTACGCCAATTGAAGATGAAATGATCTCTAAGAGGCCTAAAGTTAAAGATGACATTTCCTTTGTATTTTAAGCAAAGAATATATATAGTAATTTTTTACATTTAAAAAAATTACAAAAAGGGAAATGGTCGAATGCAAATGTTTGGGCACCCTTTGAGATTTGTGTGCTCATACAACTTTAACCAAGGTTTCAGACCTTAATTAGCTTGTTAGGGTTCTGGCTTCTTCAATATCATCGTTAGGAAAGGCCAGGTGATGCAAATTTCCCAGCTCCTGTAACCCAAAAACCCAGCCTCCTCTAACCTTGTGTCAAAAGGTTTTACAATGGCCCTCACACTACCCCGATTTGAACTTCATTGAAAATCTGTTGCTAGACCTCAAAATAGCAGTGCATGCAAGACGACCCAGGAATCTCTCAGAACGGGAAGAATTTCCCAAGGAAGAATGGATGAAAATCCCCCAAACAAGAACTGAAAGACTCTTGTCTGGAACAAAAAATGTTTACAAGCTGCGATATTTTCAAAAGGACGTTCTACTATGTACTAACAACACAGGGTGCCCAAACCTTTGCACCGGCCCATTTTCCTTTTTGTAATTTTTAAAATATAAAAGATGAAAAAATATATTATATATCTCTATTACTTTTTTGGTGCAGTAAGTACAGACGTGCCCTTTTTCTTCATTTTAGAACCATTATGTAAATAAGAGGAAGAATATATTTATGGTTGTCATAAAAGTAAAGGATTTAAAAGTTACGGATGTCTAACTCAAATAGGAAGTTATAGGATAACATTCCATTCCAAAAGAAAGAACCTGGCACTCAACTTAATGCTCGTGAGATTTTAATCGTAGTAGCCAAAAAACGTTTCGGTCCTATATCTGGACCTTCATCAGTTACGTACTATGATGAAAAAAGTGAATGACTGTAGTGTCATATAAGGCACAGCATGGTTTGCGTCTGGTATTTGCACAGATAGGTTTAGGCACACAGACTGGACTTATTCACGCTGATAGGTGCTTGCTGTGCTTGTGTCCAGACACGGAATCCCCGCTTGTCTCTGATGAAGGTCCAGATATAGGACCGAAACGTTTTTTGGCTACTACGATTAAAATCTCACGAGCATTAAGTTGAGTGCCAGGTTCTTTCTTTTAGTATCACATCGTGTGGGAACCTACCTGGGCACCACTAGTAGTAGTGCACACGACTTTATCTTTGAAATAACATTCCATTCCAGTCATGTGACTTCTGCAGCCAATCACTGATCTTAGCAGCCAGGAGACTGAAGGATGGGATATTATCCAAGATTAGTTGCAGTATCCAGGAGCAGCCACTAAACAATATACGGAGCCTCACTGTTCTAGCACCATACATTGTTCACATCCGGTAGCTGCTGGAGCAAACAGCAGCTGATAGTGAAGGGGACTGATGTCAGACCCCCACTGTTCCAATATTGATGGCCAATCCACATACCTCATCAGTATTATAGTGAAGGGAACCCCTTTAAAGAGAACCTGTCAGCAGGACTGTGCACAGTAACCTACAGGCGCCGTCACACTGATTAAAATGATATCTTGGTTGATGAAATCCGTCTTGTGGTTGTTTAATCTTTATTTTCAGTTAATGATATGCTCGCGCTCCGGGGCGGCCTGTGGGAGGTCTGCATGTGGTGCTCTGATTAGGTATTCACCTGTATGGCTTCTCACAGGTCACTGCTCCCTCACTTACCTGCCCCCTCATTTGCATAATGAACCTCTGTACATACTGAAGTTAAAAAAAAAAAATTCTGCGTGCAAGTGCCAGTCGTGTCACCTGCGCTGCAGCATCATCGCATGTTTAATGTGCAGTTAAGACATGTGGTTGCGCTTTTACTGAGGTGCATAACAAAAAAAATAAACCATTTTAAAATGGCGCCCGCCGCGCCTGCGCAGTAGCAGCTATCTGTGTACATGGCTGTGATCCAATAGCTGCTATTGCGCATGAGCCGGCGGCGCCATCTTGCTAGAGAAGAAAAAATAAATTCCTCCTCCAAGATGGTGTGGCTACTGTGCAAGTGCGGGCGCCAAACTCGTGAATATCTAAGCAGAGCACCACATGAAGCCCCCCACAAGCTGTCCCTGAGCGCGAGCATATCATTAACTCAAAATAAATATTAAACAACAATCACAAGACAGATTTCATCAACCAAGGTATCATTGTAGCCAGTATAACGGCGCCGACCTGACACTCTCTGTAGGTTACTGTGCACAATCCTGCTGATAAGGTCACTTTAAGTTGTTGGTCTCAAACCACAGAAATGAACAGTGTACTAAACACCGCAGCAATGCAGACCTAATAAAACAAGCTAAGCTCTGTTCACACTGTCCTCATGGCTTCTATAGTTGGATATCCATTCTTAACTACGGTATTCCATGGTCATAAATTCCAAATTCCCTTATAATGGCTCTGCCAGGGTTTAAAAGGCGTGACTAAATACATGACTAAAAAAATTAACTGTGATCAGAGCCTACACAAATAGGAAAAGTAGATTTTAAAGGATATGAATTATTTCATAGGCAATTTTTTTTATTTTTCTTAAAACGTGTGTTTTGGCAAAATGGTTTTATTAAAAAATGTTAAAAGTTGGCTTCTGCGGCATCTATCATTACACATAGAAGATTGCATAATGAGCTAACAGAGAATCCATCAGTGAGATCTTTGTAACGGCAGGGTTTATAACTCATCTTTCTTCCACCTAATAACCCAAGCATATTAAAAACTTTTTGCTCAACTACAAGCCCCAAACTCACAAATAAAGAAATAGCTTTAACACAAGATGGAAATTAGGTCTAAAATACAACTTGGGAATTTAGACTTCGTGGCACTGATGTAAACAAGGGTCTAGCTGCAAACAAAACCACTCAGTTGTCAATAAAGAAGTCTAAAATTAATAAAGTGCTTTAAACCCTTTTCCTAGCGGGAGAAAGTATGCCCCTCAGCACGTGCAGAGTCCGCTAAGAGCATACACACAAGTGGCGGTGTGTTTTAGTTGTGGCCCAATGGGTCACCAATGAGCGTCATAAATAATGTCAAATCAATATAAGCTCCAACCCACATCTGGGGTATGTTTGGTTAGGATTTAACAGAGATGCCACACCTTAAAGTGTACAACAGTCATTCAGATGCCATATCCAAAAGTCAGTCATCGTACCATTGGATGTCACAAATTGTGTCAAATCCTCATAAGCTTCAACACACATACGTAAGAGGTACGGCACATTTGATTGGAATTTACCAAAATTCTGGGGATTTGACTTTTTTTTCACTACGCCGTTTACCAATTCTTTTTATATCGATAGATTGGGTAATTTTGAACACGGCGATACCAAATATGTGTATGTTTAATTTTATTTTATTTTGAATGAGGCGAAAGGGTGGTGATTTGAACTTTTATATATTTTTTTAATTCTTTTTTATATTTTTAAAAACTTTTTTTTTTACTTTTCGCATGCTTCAATAGTCTCCATGGGAGACTAGAAGCTGCAGTACTTTGATTGGCTCTGCTACATACAGGCGATGATCAGATCGCCTGTATGTAGCAGAAATGCTCACTTCCTATGAGTGCCGACCACCGGGCGGCGCTCATAGCAATCCGGCAGTGACAACCATAGAGGTCTGCTGGAGACCTCTGCTTGTCATGCCAACCCATCGGTGACCCCGCAATCACATGACGGGGTCACCGATGGGCGGAATTTCCGGCGCGCTAACCAGAAGCGCGAGTTAAATGTCGCTGTCAGAGATGGACAGCGGCATTTACCAGGTTAACAGCCACGGGTAGAATCGCGATCCACCCACGGCTATTAGAGGCACATGTCAGCTGTTTAAAACAGCTGACATGTGCTGGAAAAGATGTGGGTTCAGCACCGGAGCCCACATCAAAGGGAGAGACAAAACATGTGCAGTACATGTACGGTGCATGTCGTGAAGGTGTTATAGGGTTTATCCTGGACTTTGGTTATTTTTTCCTACAGGACTAAGAACTTACAGGTGGGTAGATGCTAACTAATTGCCTATTCCACCCAGCGATGAGCTCTGCCAGCTCAGAGTGGTCATGGACTGCTCCTGTCGGCGATTATCTAGCTTCTGGTGACGTCACGTCGACAATAAAGCTACTTCTCTTCTGCTCTGTCGATGTGGCATCACTGCCAATGTCATGCTGATTGACAGCTGGCTCCCCGCTGTCTAACTGCTACTTCTACAGTGCACAGCAGAAGAGAAGGTGCTGCTCCACTGACGTTAGGTGAAATAAAGCAGGCGAGTCACCACCGGAGCCAGCAGAGATTATCGCTGGGAAGAAGAGCAGGTAGTTAGCAAATACCTGCCTGTAAGTTCTTAGCCCTATAAGACAACCCCTTTAATGAATCAGGCGTGTTTCAGAGCAACATGCCACTTCATCAAGACCAGCATGAATAACATCAATGAATGGTGATGAATTGGGGTCATAGTCCCTGTCCAGCTTTTCAGATTTAAACATGCCCATCTGCAAAAAAATAGCCAGTGTCTGAATAATGCTGCCCATGGTTCGGGAAGTATCAATCGGATGTCAGGCTCCCTTTAGCAGTATAATAAGAATGTCCGCCAACATTTTATATACCGGTAGTTTGGTTATGAAACAATGCTGTACAGAGGTCTTGTCTAGTGTTATGGGAAACGAGCAGCACAGGATACTGTCTGTGACACTACCCAGTTATTCTAATCCATCTTTACGTAAAGGTCTACATCATCACTTTTCACATTGCTCAGGGAGCATTTGATCGACGTTTCTATGACTGTCCCTTATGTTCTGGTGAGGATGGTTGTCTAGAACTTAACACCGAGTTCTAATTTGAAGCCAAGCAAGAACAATTTTATTTACAATTACAAAAACCAACAGCAGGATATACTCCATGTAACCAGTATATTACTACATGGTAATAATGATACTACATTTCTTGCAATCTATTATACAACCTATTCTCTTATATAACAGGGAAACGGACGTTGGATCTAACAAAAATCATGTTTATTTCAAATTTGTTTTATGTTATCTTCAGATTTTTATTATGCTATCTATCACGATTTTACAATCTCTGTTACCATGCTGACACTATCATGGCTGCCCATAAGATCACCAGATTTCAGTAATGACATGTAGACTTGATATGTGACAGTTGCAGCCAATCACTAGCGATAGCGAAGAACTTGGTGATATTGGCATGTAACCGCCGACAGTTAAAAGAGTTGTCCAGGCTTATCAGAAAAGCCTGCATTCACTATGTGTGGCTGCAGACTTCTGAATCCTCAGATTCAGTGTGTCATATGAGGATTATCCAATGCCGGTGGTGAGAAAGAGCAGTCATGTGACCACAATTATGCAATGTGCATACTCTCAGCCACATTCCGACTTGGGAAAGGCATCAATCAATTCACTAGCAATGAGTAAGGCCACACACGTCTAGTCGTAATGTGGCTGGAAGTATGCAAATCACACACTTACAGTCACATAACTGCCTGATCTCGCCGCTAGCACAAAATAATAGAATGACTGCAGACATTTGTGAAAAGCCTGAACAACCCCTTTAATGACAGCAACAGACACATGCGGACACGCCACATTTTCAACTAAGCCCAGTTAAAGGGAAGCTATTATCAGAAAATGACCTTTTTTCTTAAATCAGATTTTTGGGTTACATGTATTTAACCCCTTCAACTCTGGCAGTCTTCAACGGATCCCACTGATTCTGAGACTGTTTTTTCATGACATATTGTACTTTATGATAGTGGTAAAATTTCTTTGATATGACTTGCATTTATTTGTTAAAAAAAAACAAGAAATTTTGCAAAAATGTTGCAATTTTCAAACTTTTAATTTTATGCTCTTAAATCAGAGAGTCATGTCACAAAAAAACAGTTAATAAAATAAGATTTCCCACATGTCTACTTTACATCAGAACAATTTTGGAAACATTTTTTTTTGTTAGGAAGTTATAAGGGTTAAAAGGTGACCAGCAATTTCTCATTTTTACAACTAAATTTACAAAACAATTTTTTTTAGGGAACACATCACATTTGAAGGGACTTACACAGAAACCCCAGTATAAGTGCTCAGCATAGAGCGCAGGATAAATGTGTGCCGAGCCTTACTGCAATCTTTGGGAAGCAGAATGAAAAAAAATCAACAGCATGTGAAGAATCGATTTATTTTTTATGCCATTCCTTGTGCGGTATAAGTCATTAGGCGACTTTATTCCTCGGGTTGGTGCAATTACCGCGATACCAGATTTATATCGGGTTTTTATGTTTGACAGCCGTCACACACTAAAAGACACTTTTTAACCCCTTTACCCCCGAGGGTGGTTTGCATGTTAAAGACCGGGCCAATTTTTACAATTCTGACCACTGTCCCTTTATGAGGTTATAACTGTGGAACGCTTCAACCGATCCCGGAGATTCTGACATTGTTTTCTCGTGACATATTGTACTTCATGGTAGTGGTAAAATTTCCTTGACATTACTTGAGTTTATTTGTGGAAAATAATGGAAATTTGGTGAAAATTTTGAAAATTTCACAATTTTCCAACTTTGAATTTTCATGCCCTTAAATCACACAAGATATGTCACACAAAATACTGAATAAGTAACATTTCCCACATGTCTACTTTACATAAGCACAATTTTGGAACCAACTTTTTTTTGTTAGGGAGTTATAAGGGTTAAAAGATGACCAGCAATTTCTCATTTTTACAACACCATTTTTTTTTTAGGGACCACATCACATTTGAAGCCACTTTGAGAGGTCTATATGATAGAAAATACCCAAATGTGACACCATTCTAAAAACTACACCCCTCAAGGTGCTCAAAACCACATTCAAAAAGTTTATTAACCCTTCAGGTGTTTCACAGGAATTTTTGGAATGTTTAAATAAAAAATGAACATTTATTTTTTCACAAAAAATTTACTTCTGATCCAATTTGTATTACTTTACCAAGGTTAATAGGAGAAATTGGACCCCAAAAGTTGTTTGTCCTGAGTACGCCGATACCCCTTATGTGGGGGTAAACCACTGTTTGGGCGCATGGCAGAGCTGGGAAGGGAAGGAGCATCATTTGACTTTTCAATGCAAAATTAGCTGGAATTGAGATAGTACGCTATGTCGCGTTTGGAGAGCCCCTGATATGCCTAAAGAGTGGAAATCCCAAAAGTGACACCATTTTGGAAAGTAGACCCACTAAGGAACTTATCTAGATGTGGGCTGAGCACTTTGAACCTCCAAGTGCTTCACAGAACTTTATAATGTAGAGCCGTAAAAATAAAAAAATCTTATTTTTTTTTCACAACAATGATTTTTGCCCCCAATTTCGTATTTTCCCAAGGGTAACAGGAGAAATTGGACCCCAAAAGTTGTTGTCCAATTTGTCCTGAGCACGCTGATACCCCATATGTGGGAGAAAACTACTATTTGGGCGCATGGCAGAGCTCAGAAGGGAAGAAGTGGCATTTTGGAATGCAGACTTTGATGGAACGGTCTGTGGGCGTACGTTGCGTTTGCAGAGCCCCTGATGAACCTAAACAGTAGTAACCCCCCACACGCGACCCCATATTGGAAACTAGACCCCCCCAGGAACTTATCTAAATTGTGGTGATCACTTTGGACCCCCAAGTGTTTCACTAAAGTTTATAACGGAGTCGTGAAAATAAAAAATCTTTTTTTTTTCCACAAAAATGATTTTTTAGACCCCAGTTTTGTATTTTCCCATGGGTAACAGGAGAAACTGGACCCCCAAAAATTGTTGTCCAATTTGTCCTGAGTACGCTGATAGCCCATATTTGGGGGTAAACCACTGTTTGGGCGCACAGCAGACCTTAGAAGGGAAGGAGCATCGTTTTACTTTTTCAACGCACAATTGTGTAGATTGAGATCGGACGTCATGTTGTGTTTGCAGAGCCCTTGGTGTGCCTAAACACTGGAAACCTCCCAATTCTAACTCCAACCCTAACCCCAACACACCCCTAACCCTAACCACACCCCTAACCCGAACACACCCCTAACCCTAATCCCAACCCCAACACACCCCTAACCCTAATCCCAATCCTAACCATACCCCTAACCCTGACACACCCCTAACCCAACCGTAAACGTAATCCAAACCCTAACCTCAACTCTAGCCCCAACCCTAACCCTAACTTTAGCTCCAACCCTAACTTTAGCCCCAACCCTAACCCTAACTTTAGCCCCAAACCTAACTTTAGCCCCAAACCTAACACGGTGATAATGGGGGGTTTGATTTACTATTTATAGCGGGTTTTTATGTTTGGCAGCTGTCACACACTAAAAGACGCTTTTTTATTTCCCAAAAATTTTTTTGCTTTACCACATTCTGAGAGCTATAATGTTTCCATATTTTGGTTCACGGAGTCATGTGAGGTCTTGTTTTTTGCGGGAGGAGTTGACGTTTTTATCGGTACCATTTTCGGACACATGACATTTTTTGATCACTTTTTATTCCTTTTATACCGTTCTGCATTTGGTAAAATTGATAAAGCAGTTTTATTCTTCGGGTCAGTACGATTACAGCGATACTTCATTTATATCATTTTTTATGTTTTGGCTCTTTTATACAATAAAAACTATTTTATAGAAAAAATAATTTTTGCATCGCTTTATTCTGAGGACTATAACTTTTTTATTTTTTCGATGATGACGCTGTATGGCAGCTCGTTTTTTTGCGGGACAAGATGACGTTTTTGGCGATACAATGTTTATTTATATCCGCCTTTTTGATTGCGTGTTATTCCACTTTTTGTTCGGCGGTATGATAATAAAGCATTGTTTTTTGCCTTTATTTTAGGTTTTCACTGATGAGAACAGTTTTATAAGTCGGGTCGTTACGGACATGGGGATACTAAATATGTGTACTTTTATTGTTTTTTTTTTCTTTTATTTACATAAAGAAATTTATTTATTGGAACAATATTTTTTATTTATTTAGGATTTTTAATTTTAAGTAAATATTTTTTTTGTACTTTTTCACTTTGTCCCAAGGTGGGACATCATGGTAAAGTGTCAGATCGCTGATTTGACACTTTGCAATGCACTGTGTCAGATCAGCGATCTGATAAGCACTGCAGGAGGCTTGCCGGCGCCTGCTCTGAGCAGGCGCTTGCAAGCCACCTCCCTGCAGGACCCGGAAGGAGACCCGCAGCAATCTTGGATCTGGGGCCTGCAGGGAGGAGGACGGAGGAGACGCTCGGAGCAACACGATCACATCATGTTGCTCCGAGGGTCTCAGGGAAGCATGCAGCGAGCCTCCTCCCTGCGCAATGCTTCCCTATGCAGCCGGAACGCTGTGATTATGTTTGATCGCAGTGTTCCAGGGGTTAATGTGCCAGGAGTGGTCTGTGACCACTCCTGGCACATAGTGCCGGATGTCAGCTGTGATAGTCAGCTGACACCCGGTCGCGATCGGCTGATCGCCTTAGAGGTACTATCCCGTTAGTACGTCTAATGTCAGAAAGGGTTTAAAAAAAAACAACTAGTTTTTACATGGCCATATTTAGATAGCTGTAATTGTTCCATATTTCTGCTGACAACATCACGTTAGGACTTGTTTTTTGAGGGACAAGTTGACGATTTTATTGGTGCCATTTTTGGGCTCGTAACATTTTTATCACTTTCTATTCCGATTTTTGGGAGGCAGAATAAACCAAAACAACAATTCAGGAATTGTTTTTTTTTTGTTTGTTTTTTTTAAACGTCGTTAAACGTAATGTAAAATTGGTAATGCAGTTTTTATTCTTCGGGTCAGTACGATTACAGCGGTACCCCATTTATATCTTTTTTATGTTTTGGAGCTTATACACAATAAAAACCATTTTATAGAAAAAAAATAATTTTTGCATCACTTTATTCTGAGAACTATAACTTTTTTATTTTTCAGCTGATGGAGCTGTATGGTGGCTTGTTTTTTGCGGGATAAGATGACGTTTTCAGCAATACCATATATATTTACATTAGTCTTTTGTATCTCGTTTTATTCTATTTTTTCCGGCAAAATTATGATAAAGCATCTTTTTTTGCCTCTTTTTTTTCATTTTTAAGGTGTCCACTAGAGGGGTTAACTAGTGGGACAGTTTTATAGTCAGGTCATTCCGCACACGGCAATACCAAATAAATGTACTTTTATTGTGAATTTTTTTCCAGAATAATATTTATTTATGGGTACAATATATTTATATATTTTTTAATTATTTTGTGATTTTTAACCCCTTCACGACCAGAGCTATTTTTGTTTTTTGCTCCTCTTTTTCCCTGAGCTTCTTTATTTTTCTGTCAATATGGCCATATGAGGGCTTTTTTTTTGCCGGACAAAGTACATTTGAAAGTCACCATTAGTTTTAACATATCTTGTAGACAGGAAAAAATTCCTAGTGCGGTGAAATTGCACAAAAAGTAAACACAGTTGTTTTTTTTTCTTTTTTACCATGTTCACTAAAACTGCTAAAACTGACCTGCCATTATGATTCTCCAGGTCATTACGAGTTCATAGACACTAAACATGTCTAGGTTCTTTTTTAATCAAGTGGTTAAAAAAAATCCAAAGTTTGGTAAAAAAAAAAAATTAAAAAACAACCATTTTCCGAGACCTGTAGCGTCTCCATTTTTCGTGATCTGGTGCTGGGTGAGAGCTTATTTTTTGCATGCCGAGTTGACTTTTATATTGATACCATTTTGGTGCAGATATGATCTTTTGCATTTTATTGCAATGTAGCGGTGACAAAAAAAATGTAATTCTGGAGTTTTTACTTTTTTTCTTGTTACGCCATTTAACGACTGGATTCATTCTATTTTTATATTAATATATCGGGTGATTCTGAACGTGGAAATACCAAATATGTGTATCCAAAGACATACTGATAGGGAATTTAGATTGTGAGCCCCATCAGAGACAGTGATGATAATGTGTGCAAAAATGTAAAGCGCTGCGGAATATGTTAGCGCTATATAAAAATAAAGATTATTATTATTATTATATTTGATTTTCTTTTATTGTTTTATTTTGAATGGGGCAAAAGGGGGGTGATCTGAACTTTTATATATATATATATTTTTTTATATACCGTAAATAAGCTGAGTTTTTCAGCCCATTTTTTGTGCCGAAAATGTCCCCCTCGCCATATACACGAGTCACTGTCCCAGAAAGATGGCAGGGTAGGGGGAGCGGCAAAACAGTGTTTCACAGAGGCAGGAGTCAGCTGCTGCGGCTAAAGCCTGTGCCCGCTGGCAGTGAATCATCATTGCTCTTATAGCGCATACGTACAGCCGCAGGCTTCCAGCACACATCCTACTTACCTTCCCTGCACACCCTCGCTGCATCTCGTTCTGGCGCCAGCAGTGATCACGTGTCTCCCGCTCATTAAGGTAATGAATATTCACTGCTCTCCACTCCCATAGGTGTGAAGTGAACAATCATTACCTTAATGAGCGGGGACACGTGATCACTCGGCCGGAAGAGCTGCTGGCGTCGATAGGAGATGCAGCGAGGGCGCGCAGGGAAGGTAAGTAGGATGTTTTTTTTTTTTAACCCTCCGTCACATACAACTGATCTGACAGGCGCTTCTCTTTTACTTTCATTTCTCCTTCCTCACCAGATTGTGAGGAAACCCCCTCCCTCCAGGTAGTCTCCTGTCTCTTGAAGGTCTGTGAAACCTGATATCACAGTTGGATTTCAGAGCTTCAGGGGAGAGGATATAGCTGCACAGATCTCTCAGGCTCATTGTATGTGAATACGTCACATTCAGTAAGGTTGGTATTTTATGTTTTTATTCATCACAATAGTTTATTTAGCTTGTTTTATGAATGTATAGCACAAAATGTGAGGATATTTCATAGAAATAAGGGAGATTTTATAAAAGAAAGTGTGCTGCTCAGGCATATACAGTAGTTCCCTAACATATTCCTTCTCTTGCTTCAGATTATCTGCTGAAATGGAGAGGAAAATGTACAATTTATCCAAACAACTTGATGTTGAGGAAGTAACAAACATGCTGTTAGATGATAGAGACCTCACACTGAATGAGGATTTAGGAGAGGAAAGTGAGATTGATTCTCATGATGAGGTGGAAGAATGTGTCCTGGATTCTGAAACAGAGCAAGATGGTGACAGTGGTGAGGATGAAGAAGTTGGATCATATTATATTGAAAAAGATAAAAATACTAAATGGAACAAGAAGCCATAGTTCAGCTCAAAAGGTTCCGCCCAGAAGATGATGGTGAAAAGTCACCATCTGCACCACCTCACAAAAGAAGGAGATGCACCACCTGCCAAACGGAAAGCGGCCCAGAAGGCTTTCAAATTATGAATGTCTCAAATGTCATAAAGCAATTTGCCTGACACATGCAAAAATGGTGTGTAATTCTTGCTATTTGCTCTGCAAGTGTGACTTTTCTGGGGAAACCTCAGCATCTACTTCTGATTGAATATGTTTTTAATAGTACTTAAGGTACCTTAAAATTAAGTTTGTGTTCAAAAATTTTCTTTGTACATTTTTTTGAGAGAGTCGAACTGGGAACTATTTGGCGGGAGTTTTGAAAAGTTTGTATTTCATAGTTATTAGTTTTATGTTAAGTAAATGTTTTTTTTTGCAACTGATTATGTGTAGTCTCTTTTATTACATCCCTATGAAGGTCACTGATCACTTTTAGAGCACTGAAATTGCAAACATTAGATATTATAGGTATTGTTCCAGCAGGCGCCTGACAGGCACATTGTATGTGAACTCGTTAGTCCGAATATTGTATGTGACGGAGGGTTAAATAGGAACAATGCATACAAGGACAAGGATGGGAAGCCATGCATACCAGGATAGGGACAGGAAGCCATCCATACCAGGATAGGGATGAGGGGACAATGCATACCCGGCTTATACTCGAGTCAATAAGTTTTCTCAGTTTTTCGTGGAAAAAAATTAGGTGCCTTGGCTTATACTCGGGTCGACTTATACACGAGTATATACGGTATTTTAAAAAAATTTAAAACTTTTTGCATGCTTCAATAGTCTTTATGGGAGAATAGAAGCTCCCCTACTTCGATCGCCTCTGCTACACATAGGCATTAATCAGACAGTCAGACCTCTGGTTGTCATGCCGACCCATCAGTGACCTGCAATCATGTGACAGGGTCACCAATGGGTGGGATATACGACACTCTTCCGGTAAGCGCGAGTTAAATGCCGCTGTCAGAAATTGACAGCGGCATTTAACTAGGATCGCGATTCCACCCGCGGCTCTTGCGGGCACGTCAGCTGTATATATCAGCTGACATGTGCCTGAAAAGGTGCGAGCTCAGCACCGGTGCCTGCACCAAACGGGAGTCCAACATTGGCGTACTATTACACCCAATGTCAGAAAGGGATTCAAAAACAACTTTGACTACTTTGTTTCACTTTTTTTTTTTTTACTTAGTCCCATTTTGGGACTTCCACTTTTTGCAGTCCCTGCCATGCGCTGCTTACAAGCATAAAACAGCTTCTGGCATCAGAACAAAACACTCCGAGGGAGAGCTGGAAGGCAAGTAGGAGGGTTTATTTATTTTTATTTTTTGAGGGGGGAAGCATGCATAACAAGGCTAGGGATAAGGAGCCAAGCATACCAGGATAGGGATGAGGAGCCATGCAGACCAGGATAGGGATGAGGAGCCATGCAGACCAGGATGGGGATGAGGAGCCATGCAGACCAGGATAGGGATGAGGAGCCATGCATAACAGGATAGGGGTGAGGGACCCATGCAGACCAGGTTGGGGACGAGAAGTCATGCATAACAGGATAGGGATGAGGGGATATGTATACCAGGATAGGGATGAAGAGGCCATGCATACCAGGATAGGGATGAGAAATCATACATACCAGGATAGGGATGAGGGGAAAATGCATATAAGGATAGGAATGAGGAGCCATGCAGAACAGGATAGGGATCAGGAGCCATGCATACCAGGATGGGGATGAGGAGTCATGTATACCAGTATAGGGATGAGGTGGCAATCTATACCCAGATTATACTCGAGTCAATAAGTTTTCCCATTTTTTTATGGTAAAAAAAAAAAAATCAGGTGCCTTCGGCTTATACTCAGGTCGGCTTATACTCAGGTATATATGGTGTATATACACCAAAAATGAAAGCAAATTTATACTTTTAACAAATAGAACTGATGTAAACAAGATGTAATTTTCTAATGATAGCTTCCCTTTTAACTCTTTACCCCCAAGCCTGTTTTTACCTTGATGACCAGGCCAAATTTCACAATTCTGACAAGTGTCATTTTATGAGGTAATACTCTGGAAAAATTGTCATGACACATTATACTTTATGTTAGCGGAAAATTTTGAATGATAAGATTTTCTGTTTAGGAAAACGTCAAAAATTTGACAGAAAAATTAGAAAATTGTGTAACTTTCAAACTTTTACATTTTACGTCCTTAACCCCTTCATGACCCAGCCTATTTTGACCTTAAAGACCTTGCCGTTTTTTGCAATTCTGACCAGTGTCCCTTTAGGAGGTAATAACTCAGGAACGCTTCAACGGATCCTAGCGGTTCTGAGATTGTTTTTTCGTGACATATTGGGCTTCATGTTAGTGGTAAATTAAAGGTCAATAAATTCTGCGTTTATTTGTGATAAAAACGGAAATTTGGCGAAAATTTTGAAAATTTCGCAATTTTCACATTTTGAATTTTTATTCTGTTAAACCAGAGAGATATGTGACACAAAATAGTTAATAAATAACATTTCCCACATGTTTACTTTACATCAGCACAATTTTGGAAACAAAATTTTTTTTTGTTAGGAAGTTATAAGGGTTAAAATTTGACCAGCGATTTGTCATTTTTACAACGAAATTTACAAAACCATTTTTTTTAGGGACCACCTCACATTTGAAGTCAGTTTGAGGGGTCTATATGGCTGAAAATACCCAAAAGTGACACCATTCTAAAAACTGCACCCCTCAAGGTACTCAACATCACATTCAAGAAGTTTATTAACCCTTCAGGTGCTTCACAGCAGCAGAAGCAACATGGAAGGAAAAAATGAACATTTAACTTTTTAGTCACAAAAATTATCTTTTAGCAACAATTTTTTTATTTTCCCAATGGTAAAAGGAGAAACTGAACCACGAAAGTTGTTGTCCAATTTGTCCTGAGTACGCTGATACCTCATATGTGGGGGTAAACCACTGTTTGGGCGCACGGCAGGGCTTGGAAGGGAAGGAGCGCCATTTGACTTTTTGAATCAAAAATTGGCTCCACTCCTTAGCGGACACCATGTCACGTTTGGAGAGCACCCGTGTGCCTAAAAATTGGAGCTTCCCCACAAGTGACCCCATTTTGGAAACTAGACGCCCCAAGGAACTTATCTAGATGCATAGTTAGCACTTTGAACCCCCAGGTGCTTCACAAATTGATCCGTAAAAATGAAAAAGTACTTTTTTTTCACAAAAAAATTCTTTTAGCCTCAATTTTTTCATTTTCACATGGGCAACAGGATAAAATGGATCCTAAAATGTGTTGGGCAATTTCTCCTGAGTACACCAATACCTCACATGTGGGGGTAAACCACTGTTTGGGCACATGGTAAGGCTCGGAAGGGAAGGAGCGCCATTGGACTTTTTGAATGAAAAATTATTTCCATCGTTAGCGGACACCATGTCGCGTTTGGATAGCTCCTGTGTGCCTAAACATTGGCGCTCCCCCACAAGTGACCCTATTTTGGAAACTAGACCCCCCAAGGAACTTATTTAGATGCCTAGTGAGCACTTTAAACCCTCAGGTGCTTCACAAATTGATCTGTAAAAATGAAAAAGTACTTTTTTTTCACAAAAAAATTATTTTCGCCTCAATTTTTTCATTTTCACATGGGCAGTAGGATAAAATGGATCATAAAATTTGTTGGGCAATTTCTCCCGAGTACGCCGATACCTCATATGTGGGGGTAAACCACTGTTTGGGCACTCGGCAGGGCTCGGAAGGGAAGGCGCGCCATTTGACTTTTTGAATGGAAAATGAGCTCCAATTGTTAGCGGACACCATGTCGCGTTTGGAGAGCCCGTGTGCCTAAACATTGGAGCTCCCCCACAAGTGACCCCATTTTGGAAACTAGACCCCCCAAGGAACTTATCTAGATGCATATTGAGCACTTTAAACCCCCAGGTGCTTCACAGAAGTTTATAACGCAGAGCCATGAAAATAAAAAATAATTTTTCTTTCCTCAAAAATGATTTTTTTAGCCTGGAATTTCCTATTTTGCCAAGGATAATAGGAGAAATTGGACCCCAAATATTGTTGTCCAGTTTGTCCTGAGTACGCTGATACCCCATATGTGGGGGTAAACCACTGTTTGGGCGCACGGCAGGGCTCGGAAGGGATGGCACGCCATTTGGCTTTTTAAATGGAAAATTAGCTCCAATCATTAGCGGACACCATGTCACGTTTGGAGAGCCCCTGTGTGCCTAAACATTGGAGATCCCCCAGAAATGACCCCATTTTGGAAACTAGACCCCCAAAGGAACTAATCTAGATGTGTGGTGAGGACTTTGAACCCCCAAGTGCTTCACAGAAGTTTATAACGCAGAGCCATGAAAAAAAAAAAAAAAAATTATTTTCTCAAAAATGATCTTTTAGCCTGCAATTTATGTGGGGGTAAATCACTGTTTGGGCATATGCCGGGGCTCGGAAGTGAAGTAGTGACGTTTTGAAATGCAGACTTTGATGGAATGCTCTGTGGGCGTCACGTTGCGTTTGCAGAGCCCCTGATGTGGCTTATCAGTAGAAACCCCCCACAAGTGACCCCATTTTGGAAACTAGACCCCCAAAGGAACTTATCTAGATGTGTGGTGAGCACTTTGAACCCCCAAGTGCTTCATAGAAGTTTATAATGCAGAGCCGTGAAAATAATAAATACGTTTTCTTTCCTCAAAAATAATTATTTAGCCCAGAATTTTTTAATTTTCCCAAGGGTTACAGGAGAAATTGGACCCCATAAGTTGTTGTCCTGTTTCTCCTGAGTACTCTGATACCCCATATGTGGGGGTAAACCACTGTTTGGGCACATGCCGAGGCTCGGAAGTGAAGTAGTGATGTTTTGAAATGCAGACTTTGATGGAATGCTCTGTGGGCGTCACGTTGCGTTTGCAGAGCCCCTGATGTGGCTTAACAGTAGAAACCCCCCACAAGTGACCCCATTTTGGAAACTAGACCCCGAAAGGAACTTATCTAGATGTGTGGTGAGCACTTTGAACCCCCAAGTGCTTCATAGAAGTTTATAATGCAGAGCCGTGAAAATAATAAATACGTTTTCTTTCCTCAAAAATAATTATTTAGCCCAGAATTTTTTAATTTTCCCAAGGGTAACAGGAGAAATTTGACCCCAATATTTGTTGTCCAGTTTCTCCTGAGTATGGTGATACCCCATATGTGGGGGTAAACCACTGTTTGGGCACACGTTGGGGCTCGGAAGTGAAGTAGTGACGTTTTGAAATGCAGACTTTGATGGAATGCTCTGTGGCCGTCACGTTGCGTTTGCAGAGCCCCTGATGTGCCTAAACAGTAGAAACCCCCCACAAGTGACCCCATTTTGGAAACTAGACCCCGAAAGGAACTTATCTAGATGTGTGGTGAGCACTTTGAACCCCCCAAGTGCTTCATAGAGGTTTATAATGCAGAGCCGTGAAAATAATAAATACGTTTTCTTTCCTCAAAAATAATTATTTAGCCCAGAATTTTTTAATTTTCCCAAGGGTAACAGGAGAAATTTGACCCCAATATTTGTTGTCCAGTTTCTCCTGAGTATGGTGATACCCCATATGTGGGGGTAAACCACTGTTTGGGCACACGTTGGGGCTCGGAAGTGAAGTAGTGACGTTTTGAAATGCAGACTTTGATGGAATGCTCTGCGGGCGTCACGTTGCGTTTGCAGAGCCCCTGATGTGCCTAAACAGTAGAAACCCCCCACAAGTGACCCCATTTTGGAAACTAGACCCCCAAAGGAACTTATCTAGATGTGTGGTGAGCACTTTGAACCCCCAAGTGCTTCATAGAAGTTTATAATGCAGAGCCGTGAAAATAATAAATACGTTTTCTTTCCTCAAAAATAATTATTTAGCCCAGAATTTTTTATTTTCCCAAGGGTTACAGGAGAAATTGGACCCCAAATGTTGTTGTCCAGTTTCTCCTGAGTACGCTGATACCCCATGTGTGGGGGTAAACCACTGTTTGGGCACACGTCGGGGCTCAGAAAGGAAGTAGTGACTTTTGAAATGCAGACTTTGATGGAATGGTCTGCGGGCGTCACGTTGCGTTTGCAGAGCCCCTGGTGTGCCTAAACAGTAGAAACCCCCCACAAGTGACCCCATTTTAGAAACTAGACCCCCCAAGGAACTTATCTAGATAGTGGTGAGCACTTTGATCCCCCCAAGTGCTTCACAGACGTTTACAACGCAGAGCCGTGAAAATAAAAAATCATTTTTCTTTCCTCAAAAATGATGTTTTAGCAAGCATTTTTTTAGATTCACAAGGGTAACAGGAGAAATTGGACCCCAGTAATTGTTGCGCAGTTTATCCTGAGTACACTGATACCCCATATGTGGGGGTAAACCACTGTTTGGGCACACGTCAGGGCTCGGAAGTGAGGGAGCACCATTTGACTTTTTGAATACGAGATTGGCTGGAATCAATGGTGGCGCCATGTTGCGTTTGGAGACCCCTGATGTGCCTAAACAGTGGTAACCCCTCAATTCTACCTCCAACACTAACCCCAACACACCCCTAACCCTAATCCCAACTGTAGCCATAACCCTAATCACAACCCTAACCACAACCCTAACCCTAAGGCTATGTGACCACGTTGCGGATTCGTGTGAGATATTTCCGCACCATTTTTGAAAAATCCGCGGGTAAAAGGCACTGCGTTTTGCAGCGTTTCCGCGCGGTATTTTCTGCACCATGGGCACAGCGGATTTGGTTTTTCATATGTTTACATGGTACTGTAAACCTGATGGAATACTGCTGCGAATCCGCAGCGGCCAATCTGCAGCCAAATCCGCACCGTGTGCACATGGCCTAATTCTAAAGGTATGTGCACACTGCGGAAAACGCTGCAGATCCGCAGCAGTTTCCCATGAGTTTACAGTTCAATGTAGACCTATGGGAAACAAAAATCGCTGTACACATGCTGCGGAAAAACTGCACGGAAACGCAGCGGTTTACATTCCGCAGCATGTCACTTCTTTGTGCGGATTCCACAGCGGTTTTACAACTGCTCAAATAGAAAATCGCAATTGTAAAACCGCAGTGAAATGCGCAGAAAAAAACGCGGTAAATCCGCCATAAATCCGCAGAGGACCAGAATACATGTGCACATACCGAAACCCTAACCCTAGCCCTAACCCTACCCCTAACCCTAGCCCTAACCCTAGCCCTACCCCTAACCCTAACCCTACCCCTAACCCTAGCCCTAACCCTACCCCTAACCCTACCCCTATTCTAACATTAGTGGGGAAAAAAAAAATTCTTTATTTTTTTATTGTCCCTACCTATGGGGGTGACAAAGGGGGGGGTCATTTATTATTTTTTTAATTTTGATCACTGAGATAGATTATATCTCAGTGATCAAAATGCACTTTGGAACGAATCTGCCGGCCGGCAGATTCGGCGGGCGCACTGCGCATGCGCCCGCCATTTTGGAAGATGGCGGCGCCCAGGGAGAAGACGGACGGGACCCCGGCAGGATCAGTAAGTATGATGGGGTGGGGGGGGACCACGGGGGGGGGATCGAAGCACGGGGGGGGGAATCGGAGCGCGGCAGGCGTGGAACGGAGCACGGGGGGCGTGGAACGGAGCACGGGGGGGCTGGAACGGAGCACGGGGGGGCTGGAACGGAGCACGGGGGGGTGGAACGGAGCACGGGGGGGTGGATCGGAATGCAGGGGGGGTGATTGGAGCACGGGGGGAGTGGACAAGAGCACGGGGGGGAGCGGAGCACTGGATGGAGGGGAGCCAGAGCAGTGTACCGGCCAGATCGGGGGGCTGGGGGGGGCGATCGGTGGGGTGGGGGCACATTAGTATTTCCAGCCATGGCCGATGATATTGCAGCATCGGCCATGGCTGGATTGTAATATTTCACCCGTTATAATAGGTGAAATATTACAAATTGCTCTGATTGGCAGTTTCACTTTCAACAGCCAATCAGAGCGATCGTAGCCACGAGGGGGTGAAGCCACCCCCCCTGGGCTAAACTACCACTCCCCCTGTCCCTGCAGATCGGGTGAAATGGGAGTTAACCCTTTCACCGGATCTGCAGGGACGCGATCTTTCCATGACGCCACATAGGCGTCATGGGTCGGATTGGCACCGACTTTCATGACGCCTACGTGGCGTCAAAGGTCGGGAAGGGGTTAAAGCAGATAGTTATAAACACACAAAACAGTAAATTAATTACATTTTCCACATGTATACTTTACATCAGCATCATTTTTGAACCATACCATATGTTTCGAATTATAAGACGCACTCTTTTCCCCAAAAAATTAGGGTGTGTCTTATAATCCGAATGTAGCCTACTGCCTGCCATGGAGAGGGGTCACAGAAGGCTGAGTTGCTGCTGCAGGTGGCCGGCAGCAGCAGCAGTGGGTCAATTCTGCGAGCCCCATGTTGGGAGGAGGGCGAGTCCTGGCGGTGTGAGGCTGCTGGCCATGGGTTTTCAGAAAATGTGGGCAGTGAGTGGAGTCCCCTTCCCATTGAATTCCCTGTGGTGGGCTTCAGGAATATGGCCCCCGGATGAGGCGCATGCACAGATTTAAATCTCGGGAGCCATAAGTAAGTACCCTAGGTTATTTATATACACTATTGCTTTAACTTATTTACTTACAGCAGGGTATATATTCATTTTGCTTCTGTCTTAGATTTACTCTGGACTCAGTCTGGCCTCTGTTCAGCGGTGTCCTTTGATTCAGACGTACACAAAACTATGGCCGACCATGCTTTTAAGCATACTTAAAAAGCTTAAAAAGACAGAAACTGCCAGATCAAAGGCCAGAGAAGATCCACAGTGTCTCCATCTGCCTCATTCTAGGCAATCTTCCAACAGGGGTTTCGTCTGAATCACATATTTCAGAGATGTACATGTGAATCCCGATGTAAGCAAAGAGCGCAGGATAAATGTGAGCAGAGGCTTACTGCGATTTTTGGGATGCAGACTATAAAAAAAGTGCTTTGAAAAAGAACATATTGTTCGAAACGCGTAGCCTGCTGCTACTCATTTTCCTGTGAACCATGTTTTTGGACTTTGCATTTTACCTTCAATAAATTTGGTTATTTTTGGAAGCTGGATTTTTTCCTTTTTTTCTTATAAAAAAATCAATTGTAGGTAAAGATTTAAATTGTATTTATTTTTTTTTGCCATTTCTTCGCCAGAATAAGTGATTTGACAACTTTTTTCTTCCGGTCAGTGTGATTACAGAGATACTCTAGATAGTTTTTTTGGCTAGCATCACACACAAGTTTTCTTTACAAAGAAAAATTTTTGCATCATATTTTGAGAGATATAATTTTTTTTATATTTCTGCTTTTTTTAATGCCATTATCCATGCAGTAAAAGTGATAAGACCGCTTTATTCTTCAGGCTAGTAAGATTACAGGGATACAATGATACCACATTTATCAGTTAAGGTGAGCTCCCAGCGGTGAACATGTGGGCACCGCTCCTTTCCCCACACAATCTCAAGAAAAAACGGTATGTTCATTTGCAGGAATGCACTACAAAATAGGCAGTACCGAAACATCCAATGTCGGGAAGGGGTTAACAGACAGGTGGATAATTATTATCATGGAGGCATCAGAAGCACAGGAGTGGCAGAGATTTATAAGGTGAATATTATGCTTATTGTTGTTTTGTACTATTGTGAACAGTATATAAAAAAAATAAAGGCTTAAGCCTTACAAAAATACATTAGCCAAAATTATTTTAGCATAAGATAAATAATTGTCAGATACATTTTACTAATGTAAGAATGTTTGTGTATGTGTTAAATAAACTGTTGAATGATACGGGATAGGGGAAGGGTTTTTTGGGTAAGGCTTTTGATTGGTCTGATAGTCACACTGTTACCAAATCTAAAGCCAAGAGTGTTAAAAAAAAATTCCTAAATTAAACTGTTGTTGTCTCCTCTTCATCTGTAGTTTACTATTAAGTGTCCAATCCATTGTTATTTTTTATCCATTATCCAATAGGAATACTATTTTCTTCATTTGAGGTACAATATACTCTGAACAAAACCACCCAGACATAATAACGATGAACAATGAGTCTAGTGAAGAACCATTACAAACATTTCAAAGCCCTCTCCTACAAGCATAACACAATAGAAGGGCATGCAAAGTGCTGGATTTGTTCTATAACCCGCGCCCAGACCAGACATTATCAAGGTGATGATCTATCAGACAACTGGATAAACAGGATAAAGGGTGGGTTAGACAGACGCACCTCTTCTAAGCTCCAACAGAGAGCAGTTTGCCTCGAGGAGAATAAAGATTGGACTCATTTTATTCAGCTCAATGTGTGCAATATTCTTGTTTGTGTATAATGTTGACATGCAGAATGCATCAAATTGTAAACCCCGAGTCCAAAAAGACATGAGTACAGCAAGAATATCATTTTATTTCATGAAATAAGACATATGAGTCTAGGAACACAGTTCTTGGCCTAGCTGGGGGACATTGGGAACTCAAAACATCATCCCCGATACAGTTTGATTTGTCATGATGTCCACAACTACTTGGGGTTGAGGCAAAATAACATGACACATGCACTGAATCCTTTCACGAGCATTCAAGTCACTTGCTTTATTAATAATTATTTCTTATTTCCAGAATAAGTTTACTATTAGCAAATTGCTAATGTACAAAAACCAACAAAAAAAACACAATTATTTGTGCCCATCAATACTGGAATCCACAATTCTGATTAGCTGAGTAATTTTAACAAAAAATAATATATTTACATGGTTTCCAAAAAATGTGCCTGATCCATCCATAACAATGATCAAAGCTGGACCTTGGATATACCATATGTTAAATTTATGTTATAGGGATCGAAACCGTTTTATGATCAGATTTTATCATGTCATATTCATTTTAAATAACATAGCTGTAATTGCTGTCCACTAGTGACTTGGGGACATCCAAAGTTTGATGCAGCTAGAAATAAAAGGGATTTCTGTGGTAGAGTTTGCAAATACCCACATAAACAGTTTTAAGAGAAGTATAACCTCCCAAATCATATATATAGGGGTGCAATAACCATTATAGAGCTGACTTATCTGCATCAATAAGGTCTTTGAGATAATACATAAGAAAAGGTGGATCTTTTATTCCTAACTGTAATATAGGAGTTAACAAAATTCAGGGTCCCAATTGATTGTCACTCAAGGTAATTATTCGCAAGTGCCTACTTTGTTCCTGCTGTGACAGTTCTAAGAAACTATATTGTGATTGTATTTTAGAATAAATGATGCTATGTTATGAAATTCTCCTTAAAATGTAAACTGATCAAATGTATACATGTTTTCTGTGTGAGCAGATTATTAGAAGGTATTATGCTGTTCTATCAGATTCCATAATCATAGGTGTTGGATTTTCTATTGTGTTATTTTTATTATATATTATTATTGGTTTTAGTAAAAATATATATAGAAGAAAAAGTACTACAATTTTCCCAAGCCACCACAATGTTTAAATATAAGCAAACAAAAGAAAATCTAAAAATTAACTAACAGACGATAAATTGTGAAAGTCAGTCCTTACCTCCCTTTCTTATATCATGGGTTTCTTCTGTCTTGCTTCTTTATTTTTTTTCTAACGTTTACTTGGATTAGATTTCTAAATGTTACAATACCATATTTGAAGGCATCAGAAGATAAAATGCTTTAGTTAAAACCAATAAACACACCAAAATATTGCCCAAAGAAAAGCAACGAGCTTGTAGTAATTATGTCGGTACTTGCTGCTTTAGTAGGTCCTACATAGCATAGACTTTAGAGCAGAACAGCCTCTGTGAGCAGTTTTTGTAAGTTTCCCACACAAGGTCCATTTTACAAGCAGTCAACAACTAGCATGAGTTATAGCATATGAGACACAGTTCAACATTAACAAAACTGCCAAGATGATGAAGAGTTCATAATTTCATACATTTCCAGGAGACACCCTGAATTAACTTTACAGCCCATAATGACTAAAGCCTATTGTTAAATATTCATCCTTGACACATCATCCACCATTGCTATAGGATTTCAAAGCTTTCACATGTGACATCCTCCAATGCTCTTTTATTTAACTTGCCTTGCAAAATCAAGGGTAGGTTAAACCTGAAATGCACCAGTGCAGAATAAACTTTTATAAAAACATTAATTATCCAGGATGAGGGATGCAAGCTCAGGCAAGATCAGTATGATGAAGTCCGCCCTTCTGACTGAGACACCTATTACAATAAATACTGTTTAAAAAACAAAAATGGCTATTTGTTAACTCCTATACTACAGGACTACATTATTATTATTATATTATTATTATTATTACTACTTGACAAGATTTGCACAATTATTACCAAAAATAGGCCTATGTATAAAAAGGACATGAAAAAGCATTAGCTGGATCTAATTACTAAATCAGTAATGACCATGTAAATACGGTACTTATTGAGGTTACACCAAAGTATAGAAAACTTTTCCTTTTACAATTTTACTATACATATAGGTCCAGAAATATTTCGACTGCAACACAAGTTTTGACATTTTCACTCTTTACCAAAACAGATTGAAGATACAATGATATAATCAATATGGGCTTAAAGTGTTGACTCTCGGCTTCACATTGAGGGTAGTCACACCTTAATTGGAGCAATGGTTTAGGAATTACAGCACTTTTATAAAGGGCTCAAAAGTAATTGAAAAATTATCTACCGTATTTTTCGGACTATAAGACGCACCGGACCATAAGACGAACCCCACATTTTCAGAAGGAAAATAGGGGAAAAAAATAATGTGTCAAATGGGGGTCCTTCTTACAGTCCGAATTCAGCTTACCAGGGAAGGGATCGGCACAGGTGGAGGAGTGGTCACATGGGTCGTTCGGTGGTCCAGGCTGGTGCGGTGGCCTCCGGGAAATCCTATCGCAAGCTGTTGTGGTGGCAGCTCTGTTCTGGGGAAGGGACTCTGTGCTGGGGCAGGGGCTCTGTGCTCGGGGACACGGGCTCTGTGCTCCGGGGCATGGGCTCTCGGGATGAGATCTGAATCTGAGCATGCGCCGCCCCCGACCCGGCAGCCATCTTCCCGGAGGCCATGTTCCCAGAGGCCACCGCAACATGGCAACAGCGGATGTGCAGGGGCCTCTGGGCATTGACGAAATGCCGGCAGAGTCCCCCACGGAGCACAGAGAGCCGCTGCCACTGCCCCGGAGCACAGCCCACCACCACAGCACAGAGCCCCGCCGCACCGCCATAGCCACACCAGCCTGGGAAGGGAGACTGCACTGGGACCGCCGCCACTGCCACCGCCACAGGATTTGTAAGTATATTGCAACCATAACACACACACCCAGTTTCACCCAAAAACAATTTGGGAAAAAAGTGCTTCTTATGGCCTGAAAAATACGGTAATTATTAGCTCTTTAAAGGACTGTATGTGCTATTCCCTTGTTAATCCATCCTCAATTAAACAAGTAAGAGCTCTAGAGCCAATTTCAGGTGTGGCATTTGCATTTGGAAGCTGGTGCTGTGAACCCATAGCATGTGATCAAAGTAGCTCTCAATGGAAGAGAAAAAGAAAATCATTAGGCTGAAAACAAAAAGAAGAAATCCGTAAGAAATACTGCAGAAATGTTAGGGGTTACCAAATCAAAAGTTAACTACATTGTTCAAAAAAAAGAGCACACTGGTGATCTTGGGACCTCAAAAAGGCCTGATTGTCCACAGAAGAGAACAGTGGTGGACGATCGCAGAATCCTTTCCATGGGGAAGAAAAACCTCAATCCACTCAAGTGAGGAACACTCTCCATAAATAGGTGTTTAACTGTTTATGCATCTAAATCAATGATAAAGAGAAGACTTAATGGGAGCAAATACAGAAAGTTCACCACAAGGTGCAAACCATTACTCAGCCTTAAAAATAAAAAGGCCAGATTAGACTTTGCCAAAAAAAAAATTCTTAAGAAGCGTGCCCAGTTCTGGATAAGCTTTATTCGGACAGATGAAACTAATATCAAACTGTACCATAATGTTGGGAACAAGAAAGTATAGAGAAGGCTTTGGAACGACTCATGATCCAAACCACACCACATCCTCTGTAAAACATGATTGCCTTGTGCAGGCGTGTACTACGGAGGACATAGAATTAACTTCAATTCAATATTGCAGCCAGCATGCAGCCAGCGGGTAAGGAAAGGGTCAATCAAACACCCCAAAACCCCGCCTCCATGGCTAAAGATTGTTCCCTCCAAATTCAGGTGACAGTGTCCCTTTAAGACAAAACTTTAGGCAGAAAGACCCACAAACAAGCAGCAACTGAAGTCCGCTGTAGTAAAGGCATGGCAAAGCATCACAAAGGAGAGACGTTGGTGACGTCCATGGCTTATAGACTTCAGGCAGTCATTACCTGCAAATAATTCTCAACAAAGTATTAAAAATTAATTTATTATTTATGATAAAGCTAATTTGTCCAATTACTTTTGAGTCCCTAAATTTTGTGGAAAATTGGTGCAATTCCTAAATGTTTCACAGGATATTTTTGCTCAACCCCTTTAACGAAACCTGAAAGTCTACACATCAAACACAACTTAGTTGTTTCATTTTAAATAAAAAATAATGGCATGCCGAGCCCAAATCACAAAGATTCAGTCACTGTTCAAATATTTCTCCACCTAATTGTACGTTCACACTATTTTAATTTCTATACATTTTTCACTATTTTTGTTGCTTAACAATGGGTATAAATAAAAGCTAAAACACTGATATGGAGTACAAGGTGGACTCACATTTCCTAATGCTTCATAGAATTGTTCTGAAGGTTGGATTTGCTTATTTTCATCACATCCATAGAAAAGCCTAAATCTGACCACATATTAGACATTTCTGATTTAAATAGAAAAGGGCATGACATACATAGACAGTGGCAGACATTACCAAAAAAGTCACTCTTCTGTGTGGGATTTGTTTCAGTTCAGTTGATGGCAATATTGAGTATGTTATTATGCCAAGGGACATCCTATCAAAAGATGCCCTTGATAGGTCATAGAGCAGCACAGAGACTGGTATGCCGATAGGAATTTATCATTTCAACCTTTGCACTGTAACCTATAAAAGGTCATTCACATAGCAGCCATATAAGATTTGTAGAGTATGGCCAGCTTTATAAATGCCAAATAAGAAACTATTCCCTTCCATGCAGCACTGATCTAGGGTTAGACATCGGCAAATGAAATTCCATGGGTTCATACTAGAACATATTTCTTAACACGTTTAGGTTTTTTCGCGATAAAAATGCATAAAAAACGCATACATATGCATCCTATCATTTAGAATGCAGTCTGCAATTTTTGTGCACATGATGCGTTTTTTTCCGCAAAAAAACTCATAGCGGTAAAAAAAGCAGCACGTTCATTAATTTTGTGGATTTTTTGTGTTTTTCTTGCTATTTAATGCATTGGGAAAAAACGCAAAAAAAAGCGTCAAAAACGCAAAAAAAAAAACGCATGCGGATTTCTGGCAGAATTGTCCGGTTTTTGTCAGGAAATTTCTGCAAGAAATCCTTAACGTGTGCACATACCCTTACCTTTCTCCAGTTTTATTTAACTTTGGAATAGATAATAAAACAAGGCACAAACTGCGAAAAACTGAAGTTTTCAAACTGACATTTATCGTCATTTTTATAAAATAGCAAATTGCAGTTTACTAAGGGTATGTTCACACTATGCGGTTTTAACTGCGGAACCGCCGCGATTTTGCCGCTGCGGGTCCGCAGCTGTTTTCCATGCAGGGTACAGTACAATGTTACCCTATGGAAAACAAAAACCGCTGTGCACATTATGCGGAAAATCCCGAAAAAAACCGCGCTGAATTGCTGCGGAAAAAAAGAAGGACCATGTCACTTCTTTGTGCAGAATCGCAGCGATTCTGCACCCATAGAAATGCATTGATCCGCTTACTTCCTGCATGGGGCTGTGCCCACCATGCGGGAAGTAAGCGGATAATGTGCGGGTTATACCCGGGGTGGAGGAGAGGAGACTCTCCCCCAGGCCCTGGGAACCATATTTGTGGTAAAAAAAAAAAAAAGAATTAAAATATAAAATAAGCTATACTCACCTCTGAAGTCTCAGCGCTGCACGCGGCCGTCCGGTCTCAGGTTTGCTATGCGACCAGGACCTTCGGTGACGTCGCGGTCACATGACCGTGACGTCACGAAGGTCCTGGTCGCACAGCATCTTTGGAACCGGACCGCCGCCTGCAGCGCCGAGGAAATCGGGACGTCAGAGGGTGAGTATATAATTATTTTATTATTTTTAACACTACTATTGATGCTGCATATTGCTGCATATGCAGCATCAATAGTAGGGGTAAAATCCCGCAGCGGAACCCGCAGGACAAACCGCGATAAATCTGCTGCGGGAGAACCCGCAGGACAGAACGCAACGTGTGAATGTGGCCTTAAAACTGATTATTATCTAGGCAGAGATTTACTGGTTGCTTCTATATCCTAGGACCAGGATTAAAAACTTCATTTTAGACTTGCTTCCAAGACAGTAGTTTATACTCCTTTTGTAGAAACCATTTGGTCAGGTTTACCACACAAGTTTGTCAGAATTAAAATAAATTTACGGTATTTGAAAAGCTGTACTTTAAGGGTATGTTCACACGTTCAGGATTTCCATCCTTTTTTTTTCAGGACAGTTTTTTTAAAAAACTGCAGCTCTTGGCAGAAAACGCAGGTCCTTTTTTTGTCCTTTTTTGATGCGTTTTTGATGCGTTTTTTGATGCGTTTTTTGATGCGTTTTTTTATCCTTTTTTTACTGTGTGTTTCCTAGGAAGCTTTTTAGGGCTAAAATGGCTGAAAATACCCTAACCCTACCCCTACCCCTAACCCTAACCCTACCCCTAACCCTACCCCTAACCCTACCCCTAACCCTAACCCTATTCTAACCTTAGTGAAAAAAAAAAAAAAAAATTCTTAATTTTTTTATTGTCCCTACCAATGGGGGTGACAAAGTGGGGGGGGTGTCATTTACTATTTTTTTATTTTGATCACTGAGATAGGTTATATCTCAGTGATCAAAATGCACTTTGGAGCGAATCTGCCGGCCGGCAGATTCGGCGGGCGCACTGCGCATGCGCCCGCCATTTTGCAAGATGGCGGCGCCCAGGGAGAAGACGGCCGGACGGACACCGGGACGCCGGGTAAGTATAAGGGGGGGAGATTAGGGCACGGGGGGGGGCATCGGAGCACTGGGGGGGGGGCATCGGAGCACGGGGGGGGGCATCGGAGCACGGGGGGGCGGGATCGGAGCACGGGGGGGCAGCCACACTCCGCCCACGCACTTCCGCCCGCTCCCCCGCACTTCCTGCTGCAGCGGTTCTGCACATCAAATCGCAGTAAAACCCGCAGATTGAAGAATTGACATGCTCCTTCTTTTTTCCGGGAGCTATTCAGCGCGGCTTTTTTTTTACAATTTCCGGACCATGTGCACAGTGTGTCCTGTTTTCCATAGGGTACAGTGTACTGTACCCTGCATGGAAAACAGCTGCGGAACCGCAGCGGCAAAACCGCCGCGGTTCCGCGGTAAAAAACGCACTGTGTGAACATGGCCTAAGTCTTAAAACTAAAATACAATATGGAGAAAAAAACAAAGTTTCACTCACATGAATTGTACACCTACAGATACTCCGCTGCTTCCTAACTAGGCCGCAGCTGAAGCCTGTGCTGACAAAATAAGAAAGCAGTGCTGAGATGGGCCACTTCAGAGCCAACATAAGGCCACGTTCACACGTTCAGTATTTGGTCAGTATTTTACCTCAGAATCTGTAAGCCAAAACCAGGAGTGGAACAATCAGAGGAAAAGTATAATAGAAACATATGCACCACTTCTGTATTTATCACCCACTCCTGGTTTTGGCTACAAATACTGAGGTAAAATACTGACCAAATACTGAACATGTGACGGCAGCCTGAGAAATATACTCAGACAGAATCTCATAATGGAACAATGACGATGACCCCCTGCAGGATATTAAGAGGACCCAAATGATGATGAGGATTGGATATAGATAGTATGTATTATCTTAACTTTATGCCCTTCATGACCCGAAACACATCAGCCCAGTTTTCAATGTAAAACCAAGCCCACAAAGTTGGCAAATGCATAAAATTTTACTTTTTTTGTGCCACTCAGAATTTAAAAAAGTGGCCCCAGATTACAGTGAGGGGTTCCGAAAAACAACTTTTAGTCTTAAAATGGTGCAAATGGTGGCTGGAGTGTTCCTTTAACTCCTTTGACATATGACATACTTGTATGTCATATGTCAGGTTCCTGACTTTGAAGTAGGCTAGGGAGTTATACCTGTAACATTCCCAGCACATAATTGCTGTGTTTTCCAGCCATCAACCATGTATAACACCATAGATGGCAGCCGAGCTCCCCCTGCGGTTATTATCTACTTAAATGTCTACTTAAAAGCCCACAGCTCCATAGACGGAAAAATAAAAATGTTTTTGCTCTCGGAAAAGGGTGACAAGCAAAACTTTTTTTTTTTCTTTACGAATTTCTTAAAGGGGTTGTCCACTGGATTTACACTGATGACCTATCCTTAGGATAGGTCATCAATGTGTGATCGACCGTGGTCTGGCACCCAGCACATCCCTGCTGACAGCTGTCACCGTGGCCGCTGGCCACAAATACTCACTTGCCGAGCTGCTCCGTCTACTTGTAGTGGCTGCCGTAGGGTACTACACATCTCCTCCTGTTCAAACCAATGGGAGGAGGATGTGCAGTACCCTGCGGGGACCATTACAAGTAGCTCGGCAAGTGAGAACTTCTGGTTGGCACACACTGACACCGATAACAGCTGATCATTAGGTGTGCCAGGTGTCCGAAGCTGGCCAATCAGAGGACAGATCACCAATGTAAAAGTAGTGGACAACCGCTTTAATTTTTAAATTTTTTCTTTTTTTTTTTTGGGGGGGGGGGGACGGGGAGTATTAAAAAGAATACTTTACAAGTATGGTATTGCCACAATTGTACTAACCTGAAGAAACATTATGTCAGGTCATTTTTATCGCACAATGAACATTGTAAATAGAAAATCTTAAAAATAACTGAGTTATTGCATTTTTTGCCAACTTTTTTCCTATTACCAATAAAAATAATGGTAAAATGAATAGCGTGATTTGAAACTACAGCATATCCTACAAAAACAAGCCTTTATACACTTTTGTAGATGGAAAAATAAAGGCTCTTAGAAGATGAGGAAAGAACAAAAACAAACATGGAAAATTGCCTAGCTGGGAAGGGGTTAACAACAGCAATTAAATCAATTAATAAATTATTTATGATCACATTACAGAAGGGCTGTGGAGTCGGAGTCGTGGAGTCAGAGTTGGAGGTAGTTTTGGTTGGAGTCAGAGTCGGTAGAAATGTACCGACTCCAGCTTTTAAAAAATGTTATTAATATTTCATAATTGAACTTTCATATGAATTTTATAAATGTTACTCAAATATATATGCTCTATCAAACTATGAATAACAGTGATAAGCAGTTCTGCTGGAGATAGAGACATTTCTTACTTCTTGTGTTTTTTTGGAAGTGCATTTGAACAGCAAGGTTGATTGCTGTTGAGGGGAACTAGAAAGAAAAAAAAATCTATAAATCTTCAGCAGAGCGAGTGTGAGCGAGCTGAGTGTGGCCTGAGCGTAAGTGTGGACGGCGGTAAGTGTGACTTGTGATTCAGTGAAGAGGTATTTGGAAAGCCTTTAACAAATACCTGTGTGAATTGGTGTGAGTTGCTGAATTGGGGGTAGCTATATTCATAAGGGTTAACTTAGGGTGGGGGCTCATAGTTAAGGGTTTATAAGGGGCAGCTGTTTGGGGCTCAAGTCCTTTTTGGAAGTGCATTTGAACAGCAAGGTTGATTGCTGTTGAGGGGAACTAGAAAGAAAAAAAAAATCTATAAATCTTCAGCAGAGCGAGTGTGAGCGAGCTGAGTGTGGCCTGAGTGTAAGTGTGGACGGCGGTAAGTGTGACTTGTGATTCAGTGACTTTGGATTCAGGGAGTTTCCAAGGGAGGAATTGCTGTCTGATTTTTATTAATACTTTGTATTTATTTTTATTTTTTTTATTGAACTGTTCTGTCTGGTGCAATCCCCATTAGGAAATGTGCTCCACGATTGTTAATGCCATCCAGTGCACATCTCGCCACATGTATGCAGTCCTTGAGCAGCCGATCGAGGGTGCATACTGCTGTGCGAGATGTGAGCACGTTGTGCATTTGGAAACCCAGATTCTGACTCTAAATGTGCAGCTGGCAACACTGAGATCCATAGACAATATGGAGAGGAGTCTTCTGCTCACGGAGCAGACGCTCAATGGGACAGATGAGGGGGGGGGATGGTGGGATGGAGCTGCAGGACAGTGGAGTAGCAAGCTGGGTGACAGTTAGGAAGCGGGGTAGAGGGAAGAGTGCTAGGGAGGCTAGTCCTGATCTGGAACACCCCAATAAGTTTGCTAAGTTGGCAGATGAGGGGGGTGCCAGTACAGGGGTAGCACTGCTGCAGCCAGGCATGTCCTCTGAAAGCCGGAGGAGTGACTGCTCCAGTAAGGAGGGAAATAGGAGAGCAGGGCAGGCCAGACAGGTGCTGGTAGTGGGCGACTCAATTATTAGGGGAACAGATAGGGCAATCTGTCACAAAGACAGGGATCGTCGAACGGTGTGCTGCCTACCTGGCGCTCGAGTCCGACACATCGCTGATTGGGTGGACAGATTATTGGGAGGGGCTGGTGAGGACCCAGCGGTCATGGTGCACATTGGCACTAATGACAAAGTTAGAGGTAGGTGGAAGGTCCTTAAAGATGATTTCAGGGAATTAGGCTGCAAGCTGAAAGCAAGGACCTCCAACGTGGTATTTTCCGAAATACTGCCGGTACCACGTGCCACGCCAGAGAGGCAACGGGAGATTAGGGAGGTTAATAAGTGGCTCAAGAATTGGTGTAGGAAAGAGGGGTTTGGGTTCCTGCAGAACTGGGCCGACTTCTCAGTTGGCTACAGGCTCTACGCTAGGGACGAGCTGCACCTCAATGGGGAGGGTGCAGCTGTGCTGGGGGAGAGAATGGCTAGAAGGTTGGAGGAGTGTTTAAACTAGGAATTGGGGGGAGGGTATTCATTTTATAGGAGGGGAAGATAGTGCAGACAGAGACCTGGGCAAAAATAAGGAAGTTGGGGGTGGCGGTGGCATGGGGGGTGGGGTCAGAACAGTTAATAATTTAAGAAATAGAAGTACAGAGAGGAACATAAAGTGCATGTATACTAATGCCAGAAGCCTCGCCAACAAAATGGATGAATTAGAACTAATGTTGTTGGAGCATAATTATGACATGGTGGGGATATCTGAAACGTGGCTGGATGAGAGCCATGACTGGGCTGTTAACTTGCAGGGCTATAGCCTGTTCAGAAATGACCGTACAGATAAGCGAGGGGGAGGGGTGTGTCTATATGTAAAATCATCCTTAAAACCCATCCTGCGCGATAATATAGGTGAATTTAATGAAAATGTAGAATCCCTGTGGGTGGAGATAAGGGGAGGGGGAAAAAATAATAAATTACTGATAGGGGTTTGTTATAAATCTCCAAAAATAATGGAAGCAATGGAGAATATCCTCGTAAAGCAAATAGATGAAGCTGCGACTCAAGGAGAAGTCATTATTATGGGGGACTTCAACTACCCTGAAATAGATTGGGGAACAGAAACCTGCAGTTCCAGCAAAGGTAATCGGTTTTTGACAATTATGAGAGACAATTACCTTTCACAACTGGTTTAGGACCCAACAAGAAGGGGGGCACTGCTAGACCTAATATTAACCAACAGGCCAGACCGCATATCAAATATAAGGGTTGGGGGTCACTTGGGAAATAGCGATCACAAAATAATAAGTTTTCATGTATCCTTTAAAAAGATGTGTAGTAGAGGGGTTACAAGGACACTAAACTTCAGGAGGGCAAATTTCCAACGGATGAGAGAGGATCTTGGTGCAATTAACTGGGATGATATCCTGAGACACAAAAATACACAAAGAAAATGGGAGACGTTTATTAGCATCCTGGATAGGACCTGTGCACAGTATATACCGTGTGGGAATAAACATACTAGAAATAGGAGGAAACCAATATGGCTAAATAGAGCTGTAAGGGGCGCAATAAGTGACAAAAAGAAAGCATTTAGAGAATTAAAAGAAGTAGGTAGTGAGGAGGCATTAAATAAATACAGAAAATTAAATACATTCTGTAAAAAGCAAATCAAGGCAGCAAAGATTGAGACAGAGAGACTCATTGCCAGAGAGAGTAAAAATAATCCTAAAATATTCTTTAACTACATAAATAGTAAGAAACTAAAAAATGATAGTGTTGGCCCCCTTAAAAATAGTCTGGGTGAGATGGTGGATGAGGATGAGGAAAAAGCCAATATGCTAAATGACTTTTTTCATCAGTATTTACACAAGAAAATCCCATGGCAGACAAAATGTCTAGTGATAAAAATTCCCAATTAAATGTCACCTGCTTAACCCAGCAGGAAGTGCGGCGGCGTCTAAAAATCACTAAAATTGACAAATCTCCGGGCCCGGATGGGATACACCCTCGAGTACTGCAGGAATTAAGTACAGTCATTGATAGACCATTATTTTTAATCTTTAAAGAGTCCATAATAACAGGGTTTGTGCCACAGGACTGGCGTATAGCAAATGTGGTGCCAATATTCAAAAAGGGAACAAAAACTGAACTCGGAAATTATAGGCCAGTAAGCTTAACCTCTACTGTGGGTAAAATCCTGGAGGGCATTCTAAGGGACGCCATACTGGAGTATCTGAAGAGGAATAACCTCATGACCCAGTATCAGCACGGGTTTACTAGGGACCGTTCATGTCAGACTAATTTGATCAGTTTCTATGAAGAGGTAAGTTCCGGATTGGACCAAGGGAACCCAGTGGATGTAGTGTATATGGACTTTTCAAAAGCTTTTGATACCGTGCCACACAAAAGGTTGATACATAAAATGAGAATAATGGGGATAGGGGAAAATATGTGCAAGTGGGTTGAGAGCTGGCTCAGGGATAGGAAACAAAGGGTGGTTATTAATGGAGCACACTCGGACTGGGTAGCGGTTAGCAGTGGGCTACCACAGGGGTCAGTATTGGGCCCTCTTCTTTTTAACATATTTATTAATGACCTTGTAGGGGGCATTCAGAGTAGAATTTCAATATTTGCAGATGACACTAAACTCTGCAGGGTAATCAATACAGAGGAGGACAATTTTATATTACAGGATGATTTATGTAAACTAGAAGCTTGGGCTGATAAATGGCAAATGAGCTTTAAGGGGATAAATGTAAGGTCATGCACTTAGGTAGAAGTAATAAGATGTATAATTATGTGCTTAATTCTAAAACTCTGGGCAAAACCGTCAATGAAAAAGACCTGGGTGTATGGGTGGATGACAAACTTAAATTCAGGGGCCAGTGTCAGGCAGCGGCTACAAAGGCAAATAAAATAATGGGATGCATTAAAAGAGGCATAGATGCTCATGAGGAGAATATAATTTTACCTCTATACAAGTCACTAGTTCGACCACACTTAGAATACTGTGCACAGTTCTGGTCTCCGGTGTTTAAGAAAGACATAGCTGAACTGGAGCGGGTGCAGAGAAGAGCGACCAAGGTTATTAGAGGACTGGGGGGTCTGCAATACCAAGATAGGTTATTACACTTGGGGCTATTTAGTTTGGAAAAATGAAGACTAAGAGGTGATCTTATTTTAATGTATAAATATATGAGGGGACAGTACAAAGACCTTTCTGATGATCTTTTTAATCATAGACCTGAAACAGGGACAAGGGGGCATCCTCTGCGGTTGGAGGAAAAAAGGTTTAAGCATAATAACAGACGCGGATTCTTTACTGTAAGAGCAGTGAGACTATGGAACTCTCTGCCGTATGATGTTGTAATGAGTGATTCATTACTTAAATTTAAGAGGGGACTGGATACCTTTCTGGAAAAGTATAATGTTACAGGGTATATACACTAGATTCCTTGATAGGGCGTTGATCCAGGGAACTAGTCTGATTGCCGTATGTGGAGTCGGGAAGGAATTTTTTTCCCCAATGTGGAGCTTACTCTTTGCCACATGGGTTTTTTTTGCCTTTCTCTGGATCAACATGTTAGGGCATGTTATGTTAGGCTATGGGTTGAACTAGATGGACATATAGTCTTCCTTCAACCTTAATAACTATGTAACTATGTAACTGTTCTCCACTGTCCTTATCTAATCTTATACTTGGTTAACCTCATGCTGCCCCAACCCTCCTACCTACAATGTATGAAAATGAAAGTGAAAATGTGTTGCAAATTCTTAGTAGTAAAGCTCCTCCTCTAGACTAGATGTTTGGTGTGCGTCTTCCAAGCATCTCACAGCTGCTACTCAGAAGAGGAAAACTGTAAGAAGTATTATCCTTTCAACAAACTTTGCATCAGTTAACTGTGAGTACATGAGGAATAACAGAATTTAATTTCGAAAAATATTTGGATCACAAGGACCATGCAAAGCGTTCATGCATAGAAGAGTCATCCCCATCAAAGAACACAGCCAGTACATTTCAGCATAATGTTTCATGTGCACTAAAAGAAATTGAGAAATTTGACCGTTCATCAAAAATAACAGTGCAACAAGCAATTCCTCTGTATCCGGACATTGTCAGAGACGTTGCCCGAGTGGTCACTGCTTTGCCACCAACCCAAGTTAGTGTAGAGAGGTTGTTCTCTGCTCTCAAAATAATTAGATCAGATTTGAGGGCATCCACGAAAGAGAATCTGACAGAGGCAATACTTTTTCTGAGGACAAATTTATAGATTTCATCTTATTAACTGCATAAGTGTTTATTGCATATTTACTAACAAGAGTTTAGAAAAGTTTATAAAAGTTATTTGCTATATTCTAATTGTATTCTAATAAATATAGTTTTTGCTCTAAGTGGTCTGATTACTTATATGATGGTGAGAAACTGAATAAGCACGATGTTAATATTTGACAACAGTAAATTTATTGTTACGAATTGGCCATTTATGAAGGAGTCGGAGTCGGAACCTGATAAAACCCAGGAGTCTGAGTCGCAACTGTGGCTTACCGACTCCACAGCCCTGCATTACAGGCTTTATAATACATGTGATTGAAAACTAGTCCAAAACTGTCGAGTATAGATGCAGGACTCATTGCTACAAAAATCGCTTTGGATTCAAATGATCTTTTATAGTTGCCAAAATATTCATCAAGTTTATTACATTATAGAGGTCCTGCAAGCCCCTGGACAGGTCTGCTTTAGTAAGTGCTTGTATTCCCTGTGTACTAAGTCTGGAGCATTATTGTTCAAGCCACAGCTTCATGAAGGGCCATGTCTCGGTCTTCTTGAAAATGCATCAATAAATTGACAAGTAGGTATTACCAGTCCCCAATAGGAATTCTCCCTACACAGTATCGACACTGACTGGAGCCAATCAGGGTATAGAAGTAAAAAGCCCTCTGGACAAAGGTAAAGACTAATGTCGGATGAACCTGCACTCTTACGTGTATGGGGCGCCTGCCAACTGATGGCTGGGAGAGATGTTGATTGAACATGTCCATTTTCGGACTGTCGATCGCATTGTTCTCCCAGAAATAAGCCGCTGACCAAAATATCACCAAATGCTGTTCTCATACAAGAGCACTCAGCTAAACGAGAAGATCAGCTACATGAGTAAAATCGGCTTTAGGGCCATATTACACAGCCACATATCAACAGTTTATTAAATTCCATCAACGCTCGTTTAAAGAGACTGTCAGCACAGAATGACTGTTCAAACTAAGTCATGCCGCTTCGTGCTTCATGGTGGGGCCAATCATTTATATACACCTTCCCACCTGCTCGTTTTCACTCTTCTTCCACCCACTTCATCTTTGATTGACAGCTCTTGCTACATGACCAGAAAAAAGAGGAGTCATATGGAAAACAAGCAGGTGGGAAGTTGTATATATATGACTGGCCCCGCCATGATGCACCGAGCGTTTGTACTTGGCTTGAAAAGTTATTCTGTGCTGACAACAGTCCCGTTTAAGACTTTCCCTTTTAGGAAGTGCTGCCAACAAAGATTAATTTATTAAGGCTACATTAAAAGATTTGATCAGTTAACATACAAGCCACTTACTCACTGCCATATTTACATTGGCCAATGATTACGGATGTGAACCTGTCAGTAGGATTGTGCACAGTAACCTACACACACTGTCAGGTCGGCGCCGTTATACTGAATAAAATGAAACCTTGGTTGATGAAATCTTATGGTTGTTCTTTAATCTTTATTTTAAGTTTTGTGTTAATGAGATTCTCGTGCCCTAAGGCGGGGCCGGGATATGTAGTGCTCTGATTAGACAAGAAAAAAAATTCTTCCTACAAGATGGCGCCACCGGTGTATGCGCAATAGCAGGTCTCGGAGATAGCTGAGAGCTGCTACTGCACAGGAGGCGCCATCTTGGGAGGAGGAATTTTATTTTTCTGTTCCAGCAAGATGGCGCTGCCAGCGCATGTGCAGTAACAGCTCTCGGATCACAGCTACACCGAAAGCAACTACTGTGCAGGCGAGGCGGCACCAGTTTCAAATTGAGGTGTTTTTTTTTTTCTTTCCTCTAGTTGAATAACTTGAATAAAACATATTATTGCCATGGCCAGCACCGCCTGCAGAAGGTTTTTTTAATTTTTTTTTTTAACGTATGTACAGATATTCATTATGCAAACTAGGGGGCAGGTCAGTGAGGGATCCGTGACCTGTCAGCAGTCTGCATTATGAATATCTAATCAGAGCACCACATACCCCAACCCCGCCTTAGGGCACGAGAATCTCATTAACACAAAACTGAAAATAAAGATTAAAGAACCAGGTATCATTTTATTCAATATAACGGCGCAGACCTGACACTGTGTGCAGGTTACTATGCACAATCCTGCTGACAGGTTCCCTTTAAATCTGAGTTATTTTTCAGTGTTGAATAAAGGGAATCTGTCACCAGGTTTTTGCCAGCTAACCTGAGAGCAGCATAATGTAAATACAGAGACCCTGGTTCCAGCGATATGCCACTTACTAAGCCGCTTGGTACAGTTTTCATAAAATCATGGTTCTATCAGCAGGAGATCATCACTACAGGACTAGTAAACATGCTGCCAGGTAGTCAAGCATATTCATGAGTTTGGTTTAATCCCGCCCCACCACTGATTTGCAGATATACACTGTACATGGGTAGAAAGTTATCAATCAGTAGTGTGGGTGGAGTTATTCACAGCTCAGCATTCAACTAACTTAAATCTGCAGAAAACGGATTTTCTCAAAATGACAGCAAGCAGCCCAGTAAGTGACGCATTGCTGGAATCTGGGTTTCTGCCCCTACATTATGCTGCTCTCAGATAAGGCAGCAAAAACCTGGTGACAGATTCCCTTTAATGCCTTTCAGTTTGCAATCTTCATGTACTGTATATAGAGTGTCTATTTGTTATGGGGACATGACAGTGAATTTGTTATCCCAGCGTAAATAACAAAACACGTCTTCTCTGGAGTCAATTATATATAACCACAAATTTACACTGATTTACTGTAATTAACATTTACTACTGGTGCAGGATACCAGGTAACTGGTCTATCTGGGTGCAGCAACTACAGAGAAACAAGCCATTTTTACTATCGTACTTATCAATGAATGAAGCAACTCAGTCTGGAGGAATATTCAGATAATATAAGATCCGATAGTTCAGATCAGTCCTGTACTTACATGAGGTAACAGATAACTTGCTACAATGGGTACAAACTTTAAGGGTTTCTCCAGTGAAAACAACATATCACTTATCCAAAGGATCAGAGGAGATCCAACCACTGGGACTGATAGATTGGCAAATCGGGGACCCTTCATCCCTGTTAGAGTGGGGCAGCAGTGTGCATGTATACCAGCTGCTCCATTCATTCCCTTAGGGGCTGTCGAGCGCTGAACTCAGCTTTTTCCTGCAGCCCCATAGAGAATGAATGGAGCTGTAGTTGGGCATCTTGGCCTACTGTTCCATTTTATAACTGGGATTAAAGTCCCTCATTGAGGATAATAATTCCTCCTCCAGCCAATTGGTATGAAGTCGGACCCACACGGATTAGCAAGTTATCATCTAACCTATGCAAAGGTGATAAAGGTGTTGTCCAGTAAAAAAAAAATTAAAATGAAAAATTCTGATTGCCATCATAGAAAATCAAAACAAACTACGTACTAATAATGGGATCTAGCAATAGGTTAGTACTGTATATAGTCTAGAAGAATGTAATTTGCATAATGTCATAGTAACATAGTAACATAGTTAGTAAGGCCGAAAAAAGACATTTGTCCATCCAGTTCAGCCTATATTCCATCATAATAAATACCCAGATCTACGTCCTTCTACAGAACCTAATAATTGTATGATACAATATTGTTCTGCTCCAGGAAGACATCCAGGCCTCTCTTGAACCCCTCGACTGAGTTCGCCATCACCACCTCCTCAGGCAAGCAATTCCAGATTCTCACTGCCCTAACAGTAAAGAATCCTCTTCTATGTTGGTGGAAAAACCTTCTCTCCTCCAGACGCAAAGAATGCCCCCTTGTGCCCGTCACCTTCCTTGGTATAAACAGATCCTCAGCGAGATATTTGTATTGTCCCCTTATATACTTATACATGGTTATTAGATCGCCCCTCAGTCGTCTTTTTTCTAGACTAAATAATCCTAATTTCGCTAATCTATCTGGGTATTGTAGTTCTCCCATCCCCTTTATTAATTTTGTTGCCCTCCTTTGTACTCTCTCTAGTTCCATTATATCCTTCCTGAGCACCGGTGCCCAAAACTGGACACAGTACTCCATGTGCGGTCTAACTAGGGATTTGTACAGAGACAGTATAATGCTCTCATCATGTGTATCCAGACCTCTTTTAATGCACCCCATGATCCTGTTTGCCTTGGCAGCTGCTGCCTGGCACTGGCTGCTCCAGGTAAGTTTATCATTAACTAGGATCCCCAAGTCCTTCTCCCTGTCAGATTTACCCAGTGGTTTCCCGTTCAGTGTGTAATGGTGATATTGATTCCCTCTTCCCATGTGTATAACCTTACATTTATCATTGTTAAACCTCATCTGCCACCTTTCAGCCCAAGTTTCCAACTTATCCAGATCCATCTGTAGCAGAATACTATCTTCTCTTGTATTAACTGCTTTACATAGTTTTGTATCATCTGCAAATATCGATATTTTACTGTGTAAACCTTCTACCAGATCATTAATGAATATGTTGAAGAGAACAGGTCCCAATACTGACCCCTGCGGTACCCCACTGGTCACAGCGACCCAGTTAGAGACTATACCATTTATAACCACCCTCTGCTTTCTATCACTAAGCCAGTTACTAACCCATTTACACACATTTTCCCCCAGACCAAGCATTCTCATTTTGTGTACCAACCTCTTGTGCGGCACGGTGTCATATTAGAATTCCTTTCAGCAGTGCAGTTCTTTGCATTGTAATAGTGAATATTAATAACTTAAATGGATATTTCCAACACTGAAAGTTGTCACCTATCTCTGCAACCCTGCAGACAATAAGTGGGAGACGTGGCACACATGCCGAGCCACGACTTTAACGTCGGCACTTGCGCTAGCAGCAGCCCGTTAGCGTATGTGCTGAACGGGCTGCTGCTAGCGCAGTGTGAACCTAGCCTTAGGGTTAGGGTTACGGCTAAAATTAGGGTTAGAACTAGGGTTAGGGTTAGAATTAGGCTATGTGCACACGGTGCAGATTTGGCTGCGGATCTACAGCAGATTTGGCTGCGGATCTGCAGCGGATTGGCCGCTGCGGATTCGTAGCAGTTTTCCATCAGGTTTACAGTACCATGTAAACCTATGGAAAACCAAATCCGCTGTGCCCATGGTGCGGAAAATACCGCGCGGAAACGCTGCGTTGTATTTTCTGCAGCATGTCAATTCTTTGTGCGGATTCCGCAGCGTTTTACACCTGTTCCTCAATAGGAATCCACAGGTGAAATCCGCACAAAAAACACTGGAAATCCGCAGTAAATCCGCAGGTAAAAGGCAGTGCCTTTTACCTGCGGATTTTTCAAAAATGGTGCGGAAAAATCTCTCACGAATCCAATCCCAATGTGGGCACATAGCCTTAGGGTTAGGGTTGGAATTAGGGCTAGGGTTGGAAATAGGGTTAAGATTAGGCTGTGGTTAGGGTTATGGTTAGGGGTGTGTTGTGGTTAGGGTTGGGATTAGGGTTGGGATAAGGGTTAGGGGTGTGTTGGGGTTAGGGTTGTGGTTAGGGGTGTGTTGGGGTTAGGGTTGTGATTAGGGTTATGGCTAGAGTTGGGATTAGGGTTAGGGGTGTGTTAGGGTTAGTGTTGGAGTTAGAATTGAGTGGTTTCCACTGTTTAGGCACATCAGGGGTCTCCAAACGCAACATGGCGCCACCATTGATTCCAGTCAATCTTGCATTCAAAAAGTCAAATGGTGCTCCCTCCCTTCCGAGCCCCGACGTGCGCCCAAACAGTGGTTTACCCCCACATATGGGGTACCAGCATACTTAGGACAAACTGGGCAAGAATTATTGGGGTCCAATTTCTTCTGTTACCCTTGTGAAAATAAAAAAAATTGCTTGCTAAAACATCATCTTTGAGGAAAGAAACATGATTTTTTATTTTCATGGCTCTGCGTTGTAAACTTCTGTGAAGCACTTGGGGATTCAAAATGCTCACCACATATCTAGATAAGTTCCTTGGGGGGTCTAGTTTCCAAAGTGGGGTCACTTGTGGGGGGTTTCTACTGTTTAGGCACATCAGGGGCTCTGCAAACGCAATGTGACGCCCGCAGACCATTCCATCAAAGTCTGCATTTCAAAAGTCACTACTTCCCTTCTGAGCCCCGACGTGTGCCCAAACAGTGGTTCCCCCCCACATATGGGGTATCACCGTACTCAGCACAAACTGGACAACAACCTTTCGGGTCCAATTTCTCCTGTTACAATAAAAAATTGTGGGCTACAAAATAATTTTTGAGGAAAGAAAAATGATTTTTTATATTCACGGCTCTGCGTTATAAACTTCTGTGAAGCACTTGAGGGTTTAAAGTGGTCACCGCACATCTAGATTAGTTCCTTAGGAGGTCTAGTTTCCAAAATGGGGTGAAATGTGGGGAAGCTCCAATGTTTAGGCAAACAGGGGCTCTCCAAACGCGACATGGTGTCAGCTAACGATTGGAGCTAATTTTTCATTCAAAAAGTCAAATGGTACTCCTTCCATTCCGAGCCCTGCCGTGTGCCCAAACAGTGGTTTACCCCCACATGTGAGGTATCAGTGTAATCAGGAGAAATTGCCCAATACATTTTAGGATCCATTTTATCCTGTTGCCCATGTGGAAATGAACAAATTGAGGCTAAAAGAAATTTTTTGTGAAAAAAAAAGTACTTTTTATACAGATCAATTTGTGAAGCACCTGGGGGATCAAAGTGTTCACTATGCATCTAGATAAGTTCCTTGGGGGGTCTAGTTTCCAAAATGGGGTCACATGTGGTGGAGCTCCAATGTTTAGGCACACAGGGGCTCTCCAAACCCGACATGGTGTCCGCTAAAGATTGGAGCAAATTTTTCATTGAAATAGTCAAATGGCGCTCCTTCCCTTCCGAGACCTGTCGTGCGCCCAAACAGTGGTTCTCCCCCCCACATATGGGGCATCGGCGTACTCAGGACAAATTATACCATAACTTTTGGTGTCCAGTTTCTCTTTTTACCCTTGGGAAAATAAAAAAATTGTTGCTAAAACATCATTTTTGTGACTAAAAAGTTAAATGTTAATTTTTTCCTTCCATGTTGCTTCTGCTGCTTTGAAGCAACTGAAGGGTTAATAAACTTCTTGAATGTGGTTTTGTGCACCTTGAGGGGTGCAGTTTTTAGAATGGTGTCAATTTTGGGTATTTTCAGCCATATAGACCCCTCAAACTGACTTCAAATGTGAGGTGGTCCCTAAAAAAATGGTTTTGTAAATTTTGCCGTAAAAATGAGAAATCGCTGGTCAAATTTTAATCCTTATAACTTCCTAGCAAAAAAAAATTTGGTTCCAAAATTGTGCTGATGTAAAGTAGACATGTGGGTAATGTTATTTATTAACTATTTTGTGTCACATAACTCTCTCGTTTAACAGAATAAAAATTCAAAATTTGAAAATTGCAACATTTTCAAAATTTTAGCCAAATTTCCATTTTTTTCACAAATAAACGCAAAAATTATCGACCTAAATTAACCACTAACATGAAGCCCAATATGTCACGAAAAAACAATCTCAGAACTGCTAGGATTCATTGAAGCGTTCCTGAGTTATTACCTCAAAGGGACACTGGTCAGAATTACAAAAAACGGCCAGGTCTTTAAGGTCAAAATAGGCTGGGTCATGAAGGGGTTAATCCAAAGGGGCTTTTTAGAGCCATGTTCTTGGGATCATTAGGGGTCTCAGTAGTCAGATCCCCACGAACCACAAAGTTATCACTATCCTATGGATAGGGGATAACTTAATAGTAAAAAAAAGAAGAAATGTCCAGCTTCACCAAATCCGTAAAAATAATTTTCTTTATTCACAAACTATAAACATGGAGGATACAGACTTCAGCACGAACCATATGGGTGTGAATCTCAACGCGTTTCTGGAGACTAAGCTCCCTTAATCATGTTATGGTTAAGGGAGCTTAGTCTCCTGAAACGCGTGAAGCTGGACATTTCTTCTTTTTTTGATTCTACACGCCTGGACACAGCGGGTCCGTGCTCCCGAAGATTGGCTTATGCATCACGGGTGAGCTGGCTTATTTTTCCTCATAACTTAATAGTCCTTTGAAGTTTAGAAATGTAAAAAATTTACTATTTAAAGTATCACATAAAGTTGATATAAATAATGAGTGCCAAAAGCTTAAACTGTATAATATTACTAGATTCACAACCAAAGAATTGGCTAGTATGTTCACGCTTTAGTTACAACATCATAAGATATTTTACTGTTTATACATAAAAAGTTTCTTAACTATAAATTGAAGTATCTGATATATTTCATATTTTGTGTTCAAGAACACTGATTAATGTCAATTTCATGCAAATTAGCTCTCCTCTAGAAGGAAAAACATATCCTGTAGTGCCCCCTAAAGATAGATGTAAGATAATGTGCAGAGCATGTGTGCAGTCACAGTTCCAGGGAGTGATTACAGCTGCCATTCACATTGTAGAGAGCGGTGACTGTAACCACTTTGTGCACCGCGCCCATGACTGAAAGCCAAAGATGGTTTTTGGAATAAAAGAATCACATTATATCTGTGACATCCTTTCCAAAAAAACATCAAAAATCATTAAAAAAAAATGTTTAAAAAAAATTAACGATTCAGCACAGGACTAAGCGTCAAATGGAAATAGATACAAAAACATGTAGAAGTCAGCAATACAGTGTATGACTTTTAGAAGTTTTCATGGTTTCTGGTAAAGAACAATGTTCACATGAATTGATGAGCCAAGTGTTTTAACATTCAGTGGGACTAACCTTCTATGTTCATGGCATCTCGCAGTATTTGCAGGTTTTTCTTCTTTTCTCTGATCCTTTCCAAGGCACTTGAAATGGCAACAGAGGTTGGCACTTCTGGTCCGTGTTTTGCTTGGTCCATTTTCTGCTTGCCGAAAACATCAGCTCCATCACTTGACTGCCGGAGATCCTTCATTTTCGGCATGGTTGTAATTCGTCCATTCAAAGTTTCAGATACATTGCGATTGTAAGGTTTTACGGCAGACAACCCTCTCTCTGTGCCTTGGCTAGAGATGGACGATACATCGAACGATGAAGCCCAATTTTTTTTCCTTTGACTGCGTTCGCTAAGTTTTCTTTCTAAAAGGTTAGACTGCAGATTGCTGTAAGCGTAATGTGTTTTTGCTATATCCTCATAGGTGGAGCCAAGTTCTAATGAGGGGAAGCTGTCATCTTCATCGTCTTGTTCTTTACATGCCAGGAAGCCCATAGATTTGCTGAGGCCTCGGTTAAGAAAGTTCTGCTGTGAAACCGTATTAGCAGTGGTATCACGTTCTACCCGTCTGCCTGAAAATTGAAGGGTAACATGTCTTGTTAAATCAAGCGAATTTTTCATTTAATTTCAGCCTGAAAAAAATGTTCAAATTGTAGGGTTTTGTTTTTTCTAAGGATGAATATACAGAAATCGAACACATGTCCAGTCTTCCGACTTTACGGATGAGTATACAGTGATGGGAGCAAAACCGAAGAGTTTTTGAAACTTCTAATTAAAAATATCCTAGGTTTACCCCAGTGCATCTATCACCTATACGGTGAAAATGAAGACTACCATTGTACGAAACTTGCATTGACCAGAAGAACTGCCATTTGAGCATGAGAAATATTATTGGGATTGTATTCCTAATGTTCTTTTAGTATTTTTGATTACCGTACCTTGAAGACAAGATCATAAATTTAATTTTACTAGATCCATTTCTTTAAAAATAACCGAAGATGGTTTTTGTCTTCTGCACAATGTGGTCAAAGTTAATTTCCATATATCGTACCAGACAGTGTGGACTATGAAATATCGTCATAGCAAGAAATAAAGCAACAAACCACATCCTGAAACTGTTTAGATCATTCTGTGTCCCAATTTCCACTGAAAATGTAAACACAATTTCTATTGGAATATTTGGATGGATTTGCCTTTCCCACAGGTTCAGAAATAGTAATATTAAAACAAAAATTACAATGTAACCCAATATTAAAAATACATATTGAACTCAATACATAGTGAATAATGTTCTGTGCCCTAAGGAGGATATCATATTCATGTGTGGTGTAACTGTATATTCAGATGGATGCATATCTAGGAATTCTTTTTGTATCGAGTGTTTCATTTGCAAGTGACCTAGCTGCACATCCTGAGCATATCGATCCGAATATGCAGAAAATGCCTTCAATCCAACATTAAGGGTTAACAAAATATCAAACTCTCCAATGCATTAGACATGCAAAAGACAAAAAAAAATTATTGTCCATACTTTTTATTGTGCAAAAGAAACAACCTTGATTGCTCCTAATATCAGCAAATGAAGAACTAAAAAATAAAATGCAGGCTTGAGGCCACCATAACTTTGCGTTATATGCACTACCAAATTTTTTAAATTTTTTATTTACAATTATGATAAATGCTAAAAAGTCACCTAATAAAAAAAGAAACAACGGCAAGTTAAACATTATGTCCATGGTGTTCTTTTTTTTTTCTTAGGTCTCTGAATATTGCAAGCCACTGATGCCCAACGGGTGGCCTGCTTGCCTGCTGTGTGGACCGGAGCCCAGGGGATGCACATAAAGCGCAGCTGCTGTTATCAAGATAATGATCAGGTCAGGCAGGAGTGTACCTTCCAACCATAAAGAATAGGAGATACATGGCAGCAGGGGCATGGTAGGCTCTGTACAGAAAAACACATCCTGCCACCACGAAATGGAGAAAAATAGGTACTTTTTCTATTTTAAATATTCTCATTATTGGCAGAAATAAAAGGGAACAAAGCTCATCACAATGGATGTGTAAAAGTGCCCGATAACAAAGCTCATCACAATGGATGTGTAAAAGTGCCCGATATTTGTATTAGAATGTCCAATGTCTTTTATCCATGCTAGTGATGAGCGAACGTCCTCGGATAAGGTGTTATCGGAGCATGCTCGTGTTCTAACCGAGTGTCTTCGGTGTACTCGAATAATATGTCCGAGTCCCAGCGGCTGCCTCTCTCACAGCTGTTCAACAGCCACAACACATGCATAGATTACCTGCTTGTTAGGCAATCCCTGAATGTGTTGTGGCTGTCGAACAGCCGCGAGACATGCAGCCATGGGACTTGAACAATATTTTGAAGCACGCCGAAAACACTCGGTTACAACACGAACATGAGCTCTGAAAACAACTTATTCGAGGACGTTCGCTCATCACTTATCCAAACATAATCTGAATATTAGGTTATGAAATCAAGTGCCACATAAGAGAGCCGTCAATGTATCAGGTTGACCACCACTGGCTGACTTGGCTACATACAGGGGTATTCATGGATCTGTATGGTAACTGTGTAAATTGGTAAATAATTTTATATAAATAGAGCTATACATAAATAAGCCTGGACATAAAGATGACAATAAAAAATAAAAGACTACTAAGGATGTCTTTTCTGTTGGATAAATACATTTTAAGAATGTTTTTATGTTTTTTTTTGGCCACAGCTAGAAGTGGATCCAGGGAAAAAGGAGAATTACAAGTCATTTCTTCATATTTTCCATTCCCTTAAAAAACATTTCTTGTTTTGGATTTTCAAAATATTTTTCAAAAAAGCCTCTGTGTATGTACCACCCTTACAGTAGCAAAAAAAAAAATGACATATATCGCTACATTTATAATATAATTCCCCTGAAGGTGCAAGTTAACAGCTCGGGATGGGTTGTCATAATGAGAATCTGTATCGCAACTGTTTTGTGTGGAAAGGGTTAGGCCCCCATGGGCATTAAGTCAGCCAATACCATTGGGATGGGCTCAATGTCTAAGGTGTATAGAAGCCTGTCGGCTCTTCATGGTGTAGTGAGGAGAGATTTGTTGAATTTCAGCACCCTATCCTTTTTTCTTCCTGGAGAGATTCCTCTGGCAGTGGGTTTTCTTAGGGCATGTACACATAGTGTCTTTTAGACGCAGCATGCGCGGACAGTTTTTGAAGTAGAAGACGAATCAGGAAAACCCTGTTCGCGTTTGACCCCTTTTTTTTCCATTTTCATTATATAATATGATTTTCATTAAATATAAATTAAAGGGAACCTGTCACCTGAATTTGGCGGGACTGGTTTTCGGTCATATGGGCGGAGTTTTTGGGTGTTTGATTCACCCTTTCCTTACCCAATGGCTGCATGCTGGCCGCAATATTGGATTGAAGTTCATTCTCTGTCCTCCGCCCATATGACCGAAAACCGGTCCCGCCAAATTCAGGTGACAGGTTCCCTTTAAAGGCAGCGTCCAAGTAGAAGCCGCTTGAAGAATGGACAAGTCCCTGGTTTTAGCCACTTCACACCTTTCGAAGCCTGAAGCTGTTAAATGACGGAAACCCAAAACCTGGTGACAGATTACATTTAAGGTAAAATTATATACTTCTGCTTTTTTAATGCTTTTCACAATCACAGATGTTGTTAGTTTATCGTGAAAAAAGGTACTATTACACTGCAAATATATAACTCATTTACCTTAAGGGAGAATATATATTACAAAAGAACATGACACCTAATTGTGACATATGATGAATAGACAGATAGTGTCAAGCAGTAGATAAAACTAAACTAAAGACCAATAACCTATATTATTAACCCCTCACATTATTAACCATTCACAATATCTGCCATCAATGATCCTAAAGGCATTTCTCTGCAAACAGCCTAATTAACCATACACATACAGTTGTGAAAGGTAGTTCATTCTAAATGAAGGTTATTGTGCCAATATCTACATAAGGCAATGGTTCACTTTCATTGTTGGGCAATGCAATCTTTGTAGTGACTTGATGTTATCTGCCGGGAGGCTGCATCACTTCCTGACACATACATCTCTATTCTTGTTTAAAGGGAACCTGTCATTTGATTCATGCATGGCAGCATGAATCAGAGCCTGACCTCATGATTGCAGCCAGGTATGTTTTTTTTTCCCCAATATAGTTTGAAAACCTATCCAGGTACTATAGGGAGAGACATGACAAGTCTGGAGCAATCTCCAGAGGACTTCTCCCTGCACCAAAGTAATTCAAATAAATGGATAGGCCCGGTCAACAAAATCAGGAACCACTCTTTCTGGGCAGCTAATAATAATAATAATAATAATTTTTTTTTCCGCAGCGCTTTACAGTTTTGCACACATTATCATCACTGTCCCCCGATGGGGCTCACAATCTAATTTTCCTATGAGTATGTCTTGGTAGCTGCACTCTGGCTCATAAAGGTGGATTCATCATGATACTATAGACAGGCAGCAAGATGGCGTCTGCTGCGGACAAGTCTGAGAAGAGAGATGTACCTGGCTTCGATGATATGACACTGGCAAAAAGCTCAAACACAGAGTTCTAAGAGTTTTACTTAGAGGGCATATCCGAAACGTTAAAAAAAAGGCAAATAGTTGTTAATAAAGGTATTTACCTGTCTGTTATACCCGGTGCCATTGACCGCTCCTGCCAGAGACTCAGCTACTCCCTGTCAACAGAGCAGCAGTTTCTATTCCTATTGACAGGGGCAGATCTACTGGTGTCATGCTGATTGACAGCCGGCTTCCCCCGATTAGGCAGTGGGAGCCGGCTGTAAATCAGCAAGACACCAGTAATCCTGCCCTGTTAACAGGAAAAGAAACTGCTTATCTGTTCACAGAGAGTAGCTGAGTCTCCGGCAGGAGTGGTCAATGACATGCATAGGGTATAACAGACAGGTAGTTGACTCTATTAGCAACTACGTGCCTTTTTTTTCCTAAAGTCCTGGATATCTTCTTTAATGGAGCAGCAAAGAGTTAAGGTGTCAGGAATGACTTGTTAGTAATGGGTGGGACATTCCTATCCTCCAATCTATCAAGGGCAGCTGGGCTAAAAGGGCAGTTCACCTGCTCATAATTGTCTGTGTATAGAGGTGGAAACATCTCTGAGACCTTATGTGGGAGCTGGAGAGACTTCCTACATTTGGTCAGACTGTGTGCTGAGAATATTGTGAAGAGATGACCCCTTTACAACTGTATGAACTACCGTATCTTGTTTTGCCTTATGCTGAATGGTTATTTTTTTTGCTGGAAAATATTTATGAAATTAATAAATCTGCCTGTTTAGAGACAGAAACTGCATACCTGTGTGAACGCTGCCGAACGCCTACCTGACAAATCCCTACAATACCTACATGCTCTAATTGGCCATATTTAAAGAGGTTTTCAAGGTGATACAATATTTTTTTTCTTCGCTTTAAAGGGACTCTGTCACCCCCTCCAGCCGTTAGAAACTAAAAGAGCCACCTTGTGCAGCAGTAATGCTGCATTCTGACAAGGTGGCTCTTTTAGTTATTGGTGCAGTCAAAGCAGAAATAAAGCGTTTTATAATTTGGCAAAAATACCTGTCTTTAGTCGTGGAGGCAGGTCTTAACCCCCCTGCTGCACACGCCACACTGCCGTCACTTAAGGCTTCTTCGGCGCCGGGCGCCGCCCCCTCCGTGCTGTTTTCAAATCAAATCCGGCGCCTGCGCTGTTTTGTTCTGCCTGGGGCAGGCACAGTGAGCGCTGCCCGTCTGACCTCAGATGCAGTCTCGCAGACTGCGCCTGTGCGGCCACCCAGCTTGTGAATCCCAGCCCCGCACTGTGCATAATGCATAACACACTGCGGGGCTGGGATTCAGAAGCTGGGTGGCTGCACAGGCGCAAGACTGCATCTGAGGTCAGACGGGCAGCGCTCACTGCGCCTGCCCCAGGCAGAACAAAACAGCGAAGGCGCCGGATGTGATTTGAAAACAGCGTGGAGGGGGCAGCGCCCGGCGCCGAAGAAGCCTTCAGTGACGGCAGTGTGGCGTGTGCAGCAGGGGGGTTAAGACCTGCCTCCACGACTAAAGACAGGTATTTTTGTGAAATTATAAAACACTATTTCTGCTTTGACTGCACCAATAACTAAAAGAGCCACTTTGTCAGAATGAAGAGTTACTGCTGCACAAGGTGGCTCTTTTAGTTTATAACGGCTGGAGGGGGGTGACAGAGTCTCTTTAAAAAAAAAAAAAATACAGAAAAATCCTAGTGGCCACTATAGGCAAATATAAGAGACTTAATTACTTAAGTCACAATACTAGTATGTCAAAAACTGGGAAAAACCCACATGTTAAAAGAGTTTTTTCCCTGCTTAAATTTATGATGCAAAATCCCCCCTGAAATTGCTACCTTTTACAGCACCTCCAGCAGTTGATCTGCCTCAACCTTAAGATTACATCTGAAAAGAAAAGCCTGTTCTTATGGAATGTGAAAGCTTAGAGGGGTTGCTCAGGTTTGGAATGAAAGTCTGGAATGTTAGGCTACTTTCACACTAGCGTTGTTTGCTGTACGTCGCAATGCGTCGTTTTGGAGAAAAAACGCATCCTGCAAATGTGCTTGTAGGAAATTTTTTTTCTCCACAGACTTGCATTAGCGACGCATTGCAACATATGGCCACACGTCGCATCCGTCGTGCGACGGATGCGTTGTGTTTTGGCACACAGTCGGCACAAAAAAAGTTACATGTAACATTTTTTTGTGCGTCCAGTCCGCCATTTCCGACCGCGTATGCGCGGCCGGAACTTCGCCCCCTCCTCCCCGGACCTTACAATGGGGCAGCGGATGTGTTGAAAAACTGCATCCGCTGCCCCCGTTGTTCATTATTATCGAAGTTTGCGTCGGTACGTCGGGCCGATGCATGGCGACGGCCCCGTACCGACACTAGTGTGAAAGTAGCCAATGTGACTACAGACTTTTTCAATCCTCACAGAATGTAAACCACATGCTGTCAGGATTCTCAGGTAGTGGGGATGAGGCCGGTTTCACACGTCAGTGGCTCCGGTACGTGAGGTGACAGTTTCCTCACGTACCGGAGACACTGACTCACGTAGACACATTGAAAGCAATGTGTCACTGCACATGTCAGCGTGTTTTCACGGACCATGTGTCTGTGTGCAAAACACGGAGACATGTCAGTGTTCATGGGAGCGCACGGATTACACGGACCCATTAAAGTCAATGGGTCCGTGTAAAACACGTACCGCACACAGACGCTGTCCGTGTGCAGTCCGTGTGCCGTGCAGGAGACAGCGCTACTGTAAGCGCTATCCCCCCCCCACGTGGTGCTGAAGCGGCCATTCATATCTTTTCTCCAGCAGCATTCGCTGGAAAGAAGATATGAAAAATCCTTGTTTTTTTGTCCTCGTGTTTAAAATAAAGATCCCTGTCGCCGATTACAGTCATGAATATGCGGCTTCACCTCCCATAGGGGTGGAGCCGCTTATTCATTACTGTAATAAGCGGCACCACGTGACCGCTCATACAGGAGAAGGTGCGGCGAGGACAGGACGCTGCGAGGGAGCCGGGTGAGTATTTTAGTAACAGCGGGGGGGCGCACAGGGGGTGGGAGGGGGGGTGGCGACAGGGATCTTTATTTTAAACACGAGGACAAAAAAAAAAGGATTTTTCATATCTTCTTTCCAGCGAACGCTGCTGGAGAGAAGATATGAATGGCCGCTTCAGCACCAGATGCAGGGGACAGCGTTTATCTCTAGCGCCGTCTCCTGCACGCTCCGTGTGGTACCCAGTCGGCACACGGGCGACACACGTGTGCCGCATGTGTGCCACACTGATGTACCACGGGAGCACACGGACATGGATAATTCCGGTACCGATTTTTCCGGTACCGGAATTATCTGGACGTGTGAGACTGGCCTGAGAGTGATTTGCAATACTTCCGGACACATTCGAACTGGATGTGCACAGCCTTGAACAATACAAGTGATTTTACCAAAACCAAACACATCTAGTCAGTGTGTGACCGCTTGTATGCAAACTGCACTTTTGCAGTCTTGTGATTGCCCACTCTCGTTGCCTGCACTGGATTTTTGTGCACATGCTGCGTTTCTCCAGCGAAAAAAAACACATTGCGGAAAAAAAACGCAGAATGTTAATTAATTTTGCTGATTTTACGCGGTTTTGCCGCTATATTATTGCATTGGGAAGCTCCGAAAAAAAAAAAACGCGAGAAAAACACAAAAAAAAACGCAAGTGGATTTCCTGCGCAGGAAGTGCGGTTTTGCTAAGGAAAATTCTGCAGACATTTCTGAACATGTGCACATGCTATGAGGATTCAAAAATTTGCTGGGTAGAAGAGCAAAATGAGCAACTGTAAGTACACAGTGCTATACAATATGATGACTGCAATATCGTAAGAGGATAAAAACATTAAGGCTATGTGCACACGTAGGAAATGTGGTGCAGAATTTTATGCACAAAATCCGCATCTCTTGGCAGAATCCGCCGCTGCTGATTTGCTGCGGTTTTTATGCGGATTTGTCGCGGAATTGATGTGGATTTTATGCGGATTTTCTGCAGTTTTTGCCACTGCATATTTCTATCATGGAGGGGTGCAGAAATGCTGCAGATCCACACAAAAGAAGTGACATGCACTTCTTTTAAATCCGCAGCAATTCCGCACTGATTTTTCCACACAGCTTTTTTTACCCCATTGATTTACATTGTACTGTAAACCACAGTGCGGATCTGAAGCGTTTCTGCACGGAAAAATCCCCTGCGGATCCGCAGCAAATCCGCATCGTGTGCACATAGCCTAACAGAGTGCTTCTTTAAGCAAATAGAGCAAGTCAAATTAAACAGTCACAAAACCACATGTACTGTATACAGTGATTTGAAAGAATGAAACTACAAAATGGCAAAATATCCATATTAATTCAGAAATCTCACAAAAATACCTACAATTACCAAAATTAGATACTCTGAATCTAGCATTAAAGTCAGGTCAGAGAATGGGAAAAATGTTTCTAATGGAAACATGAGCTATCATATCAAAAAACTATAAGCAAAAACAACTTTACAACAAACCTGTGGGCAGACCTTTCCCTCGAAGTCGGTCACGGATTGCCTGGCTACGATCTGATTCGTTCACCTTATTGCCTGCTTGATCCATCTGAAAGGAAAAATAAATCATTAACTACAGAAGCAAAAGAAAAAGATTTCATTTATTAATTTTTTACAAAAAAAGACATCTTTGCTACATCACTCGCTATTAATAGTTCCTGAGAATGTAAGAATAGCAAAAAGGGAATAGCCCATTAGATGGGACGATAATCGGGCAATCGTAGGATCGCTCATTCCCGACTATTATCTTGTCTACATATGCAAGTAATCGCTTGATATACAAGTAAATCGTCAGGCGATATAATTTTGTAAGCAAGCATGAAATCAGCAAATCATCATACTCTGTAGCATATCACCCTTTCATAAAAGGGTCCTAACATTTGTCCTTCTGATTGTTATTAATCCAGTTTTCAACATAACTCACCCAAGTCAGGCTGCCAAGCACCAGCTTTACCAGCTGTTTGATGTAATAGAAGGAAGGTGCACAGTTATTGTTGCGAATGAAGGCACTGCAGCCATCTAAAACTGTGCGTGTAGTCAGTCTTGTGATACAACTGTCATCACACATGTCCAGCAAAATACTGTTCAAGCGTTCCCCCAGTTTGATAGGCTGCAAAAAAATAATCTATGTTTATTACGATCACACAAACTATAATGCTCTAAATGTAAGGTACACATACAGGAATACAAAAAGACACATAGGTATGTGGTGCTAGAAAGCATTTTTGAGGCCCATTTTGGACAACAGTGTCCAGGGGCAGATTATCAGAGGGTCAATATGGGCGGTAGCCCAGGGCCCAGTGGTCTGGGGGGGCCCTGGGCTACCGCACAGATTTACCCTCTGATAATCATCTGTGAATGCCGGCGGCCGCCGCCGGATTTTATGTGCCCCCCCGCCGTACCCGGTGGGCAGAGAGAGGGGGCCCACATCGGGCCCCTTCCGGCGCTGCGGCGGTTTCCTATTGACGTGTGGGCGCGCTCCCGCACGTCAATAGTTAACAACAGCCGCCAGCCTCCACCGCCAGCCAATTGGAGGCTGGCAGCTGATGTCGGCCGCAGGCGCAAACGTCGCCGGCGTCTGACGTCATTGTCAGTCGCCGGCGAGTGTGCTCTGCTGCAGGGAGCTCGCCGCCTGGAGTGCGGACAGGTGAGGAGACTGCTTGTTTTTTTTTTTTTGTTTGTTTTTTGTTTTTTTTTTTTATAATGGTGGACACACTGAGGGCAATGCTGGAGGACACTGGGGCAGATTGCTGGAGGACACTGGGGCAGATGGCTGGAGGACACTGGGGCAGATGGCTGGAGGACACTGGGGCAGATGGCTGGAGGACACTGGGGCAGATGGCTGGAGGACACTGGGGCAGATGGCTGGAGGACACTGGGGCAGATGGCTGGAGGACACTGGGGCAGATGCCTGGAGGACACTGGGGCAGATGCCTGGAGGACACTGGGGCAGATGGCTGGAGGACACTGGGGCAGATTGCTGGAGGACACTGGGGCAATGCTGGAGGACACTGGGGCAGATGGCTGGAGGACACTGGGGCAGAGGCTGGAGGACACTGGGGCAGATGGCTGGAGACACTGGGGCAGATTGCTGGAGACACTGGGGCAGATTGCTGGAGACACTGGGGCAATGCTGGAGACACTGGGGGAAATGCTGGACATACTGGGGCAGATTGCTGGACACACGGTTGGTAATATTCTGGACACACTGTCTGGGGCAATGCTGGACGCACTGGGGCAGATTGCTGGACACACTGTCTGGAGGCAATATGCTGGACACACTGGGGCACTATGCTGGACATACTGGGGCAGATTGCTGGACACACTGGGGGTAATATATTGGACACACTGGGGCAGATTGCTGGACACACTGTCTGGGGGCAATGCTGGACACACTGGGGGCAATATGCTGGAGACACTGGGGCAGATTGCTGGACACACTGGTGTCAGGACTGGAGGCATGGGCAGAATGTAGACACGGGGCATGATTGGAGACACGGGGCAGAATGAAAGACATGGGGCAGGATTGGATCATGGGGCAGGATGGATACGATGGAGACATATGGGGCAGGATGTGGAGATCATATAGGGTAGAATGGATAGTCATGAGGGCAGGATGCGAGAACATATGGCTGGAGCCAGGAATGAGACACACGGGGCCAGGATGTGGAATATTATTACCATAGGGGCTAATTAAGGGATATTATTACTGCAGTGATGTATTTATTTTATTTTTTGAGTATACTGTTTTAAATGGGGGTCGGTCCTGTTACTGTGCAGAGTGACACTATATCGCCTTTTTTTCTTCATGTGGTGTAATGTAGAAGTTGTGAAAAATTAAGTAATGTGTTCTACAAGCGGAGCTCGAGATAACTGTGTTATTTCCTGCAGAAACGAGTCCTGGCTGGAAGAAATGATGGCGGTCTGTGCTGGATGAAAGATGAAGGACTTCACCTAGAGACGTCACTGGTGAGTCAGTGTTACCTATACACTGACACTATACACTGTATACTATATAGAGGTCCTGTGTATAATGTCACCAGTGATCTCTGTATTACCTCTACACAGACACTGCATACTAAGTACAGATCTCCTGTGAATACTGGCACTTATGGTGATAGTATTGTGTTGTTGTTTTTTACGGATCAGTATTGTAGTATTCAGTCACTATGTGGTGGTAATATGTGGTCTGGAAATGGTGTTGTGGTATTTGTCCCTTGTATGTGATATTTGGTCACCAAGTGGTGGTAATATGTGGTCTTGACATGGTGCGGTGGTATTTGTTCCTTGTATGTGATATTATTCGATCACTGTGGTTGTAATTTGTGGTCTGGTCATGTTGCGGTGGTATTTGTTCCATGTATGTGATATTATTGGTCAAAATATACCTAAATTGTATTGCAGATTCTACCAAATATTTAATAGGTTACAGTAGAGTAGGGCCCGGCCATTTTTTTTGGAATAATCTGGTTCGGGTATATCATGACCCCCATCACATGACCCCGGTCACATGACCCCCGTCACATGACCGGGAAGGGGGGGGGGGCACAGTGTCTGAACAGCCCGGGGCCTTGGCTACCCTTAATCCACCCCTGATAGTGACTACTCAATCAAAAACTAAGGTTTCAGCTACAAGAGCGCACTAGTTGCGCGACAGTAGGTGTGACGAGTTGCACAACCAAAAATCATCTGTGCAGCTTGTCTGTAACGTGCTGTCACATGACTATTTTAGAATTGCAATTTACCAGTGCGAAAACTGCGAAATCACGTGCAAGTAGAAGTCATACCTAACTATTGAAATATATGAGACGCAAGTCACACAGATTTCGTTATAAATGTTGCACACAAACAAACTTGTTGCATTTCGCAGGTTGACCCACAAACTTCATTGTTATTCCCGTTCGAGTTGAACCTGAATCCCAAAATCACATAGCTTTCGATTTTTTGTAAAGGTTTTAAAAAGATTCCCTGGAAATAGAAATCCCATTATGTATTCATCTGTAGGAAGGTGTGCCAGAGGATATTCTGATCTAATCTTCAGGGGTAGGAAGGTAAGAAGAGTCTGCTCACATGCTGACAACCCTTTCTTTCTGCTCTCAGGCTGTGTGCACACGTTGCGTTTTTTTTTTGCGTTTTTTTCCGATAAAAACGCTATAAAACCGCAAAAAAACCGCATACAATAAGCATCCCATCATTTAGAATTAATTCCGCATGTTTTGTGCACATGATGCGTTTTTTTCCGCGAAAAAAACGCATCGCGGCAAAAAACGCAGCATGTTCATTAATTTTCCATTTTTTTTGCGGATTTCCCACTCCAAAATGCATTGGGAAGTGTCCGGAAAAAACCACGGCAAAAACGTGTCAAAACCGCGGCAAAAACGCATGCGGTTTTCTTGCGGATTTCTTGCAGAAAATGTCCGGAATTCTCAGGAATTTTCTGCAAGAAATCCTGAACGTGTGCACATAGCCTAATACTGCTGCTACCAGGATTTCTGAGGTAAGGAGAGGGTGCTCACCCTGCTGTCTACCCCATTGTTCTGCTCTAATACTGCTGCTACCAGGATTTCAGAGGTAAGGAGAGGGTGCTCATGCTGCTGTCTACCCCATTGTTCTGATCTAATACTGCTGCTACCAGGATTTCTGAGGTAAGGAGAGCATGCTCATGCTGCTGTCTACCCCATTGTTCTGCTCTAATACTGCTGCTACCAGGATTTCTGAGGTAAGGAGAGCGTGCTCATGCTGCTGTCTACCCCATTGTTCTGCTCTAATACTGCTGCTACCAGGATTTCTGAGGTAAGGAGAGCATGCTCATGCTGCTGTCTACCCCATTGTTCTGCTCTAATACTGCTGCTACCAGGATTTCTGAGGTAAGGAGAGCGTGCTCATGCTGCTGTCTACCCCATTGTTCTGATCTAATACTGCTGCTACCAGGATTTCTGAGGTAAGGAGAGCGTGCTCATGCTGCTGTCTACCCCATTGTTCTGATCTAATACTGCTGCTACCAGGATTTCTGAGGTAAGGAGAGCATGCTCATGCTGCTGTCTACCCCATTGTTCTGCTCTAATACTGCTGCTACCAGGATTTCTGAGGTAAGGAGAGGGTGCTCATGCTGCTGTCTACCCCATTGTTCTGCTCTAATACTGCTGCTACCAGGATTTCTGAGGTAAGGAGAGCGTGCTCATGCTGCTGTCTACCCCATTGTTCTGCTCTAATACTGCTGCTACCAGGATTTCTGAGGTAAGGAGAGCATGCTCATGCTGCTGTCTACCCCATTGTTCTGCTCTAATACTGCTGCTACCAGGATTTCTGAGGTAAGGAGAGGGTGCTCATGCTGCTGTCTACCCCATTGTTCTGCTCTAATACTGCTGCTACCAGGATTTCTGAGGTAAGGAGAGCATGCTCATGCTGCTGTCTACCCCATTGTTCTGCTCTAATACTGCTGCTACCAGGATTTCTGAGGTAAGGAGAGCGTGCTCATGCTGCTGTCTACCCCATTGTTCTGATCTAATACTGCTGCTACCAGGATTTCTGAGGTAAGGAGAGCGTGCTCATGCTGCTGTCTACCCCATTGTTCTGATCTAATACTGCTGCTACCAGGATTTCTGAGGTAAGGAGAGCATGCTCATGCTGCTGTCTACCCCATTGTTCTGATCTAATACTGCTGCTACCAGGATTTCTGAGGTAAGGAGAGCGTGCTCATGCTGCTGTCTACCCCATTGTTCTGATCTAATACTGCTGCTACCAGGATTTCTGAGGTAAGGAGAGCGTGCTCATGCTGCTGTCTACCCCATTGTTCTGATCTAATACTGCTGCTACCAGGATTTCAGAGGTAAGGAGAGGGTGCTCATGCTGCTGTCTACCCCATTGTTCTGATCTAATACTGCTGCTACCAGGATTTCTGAGGTAAGGAGAGCGTGCTCATGCTGCTGTCTACCCCATTGTTCTGCTCTAATACTGCTGCTACCAGGATTTCTGAGGTAAGGAGAGCGTGCTCATGCTGCTGTCTACCCCATTGTTCTGATCTAATACTGCTGCTACCAGGATTTCTGAGGTAAGGAGAGCGTGCTCATGCTGCTGTCTACCCCATTGTTCTGATCTAATACTGCTGCTACCAGGATTTCTGAGGTAAGGAGAGCGTGCTCATGCTGCTGTCTACCCCATTGTTCTGATCTAATACTGCTGCTACCAGGATTTCTGAGGTAAGGAGAGCGTGCTCATGCTGCTGTCTACCCCATTGTTCTGATCTAATACTGCTGCTACCAGGATTTCTGAGGTAAGGAGAGCGTGCTCATGCTGCTGTCTACCCCATTGTTCTGCTCTAATACTGCTGCTACCAGGATTTCTGAGGTAAGGAGAGCGTGCTCATGCTGCTGTCTACCCCATTGTTCTGATCTAATACTGCTGCTACCAGGATTTCAGAGGTAAGGAGAGGGTGCTCATGCTGCTGTCTACCCCATTGTTCTGATCTAATACTGCTGCTACCAGGATTTCTGAGGTAAGGAGAGCGTGCTCATGCTGCTGTCTACCCCATTGTTCTGCTCTAATACTGCTGCTACCAGGATTTCTGAGGTAAGGAGAGCGTGCTCATGCTGCTGTCTACCCCATTGTTCTGATCTAATACTGCTGCTACCAGGATTTCTGAGGTAAGGAGAGCGTGCTCATGCTGCTGTCTACCCCATTGTTCTGATCTAATACTGCTGCTACCAGGATTTCTGAGGTAAGGAGAGCGTGCTCATGCTGCTGTCTACCCCATTGTTCTGATCTAATACTGCTGCTACCAGGATTTCTGAGGTAAGGAGAGCGTGCTCATGCTGCTGTCTACCCCATTGTTCTGATCTAATACTGCTGCTACCAGGATTTCTGAGGTAAGGAGAGCGTGCTCATGCTGCTGTCTACCCCATTGTTCTGCTCTAATACTGCTGCTACCAGGATTTCTGAGGTAAGGAGAGCATGCTCATGCTGCTGTCTACCCCATTGTTCTGATCTAATACTGCTGCTACCAGGATTTCTGAGGTAAGGAGAGCGTGCTCATGCTGCTGTCTACCCCATTGTTCTGATCTAATACTGCTGCTACCAGGATTTCTGAGGTAAGGAGAGGGTGCTCATGCTGCTGTCTACCCCATTGTTCTGATCTAATACTGCTGCTACCAGGATTTCTGAGGTAAGGAGAGGGTGCTCACCCTGCTGTCTGCCCTGTCTTTATGATTTAATAGTGGCAATACCCAGAGTGCTGAGGTTTCAAGAGGCCGCTCACAATGCTGTTTACTTTGTCTTTCTGATCTAATCATGGCGATACCAAGGGCGCCGAAATAAGAAAAGGCTGTTCCCACTGCTATCAACCCTATCTTTCTGATTATTTTATTTTTTTACCATTTTAGGAGGTTTAAAATTGCAGCAGCAATTTTTCATTTTTTCAAGGAAATTTACTAAATTTATTTTTGTAGGGACTTATCCATGTTTGAAGTGACTTTAGGGGTCTCATATATTGGGAAACCTCCAAACGTGATACCATTTTATAAACAGCACCCCCTGACATATCAAAAACTGCAGTCAGGTAGTTTATTAGCCCTTCAGGTGCTTTACAGGAATTAATGCAAAGTGGTATGACAGAAATGAAAATGTGTATTTCTACCACCTAAATGCCTCTAACTTCTGAACAGATTACTACAGCAGTCAGACTCTAAGGCCGCTATTTGGTCATAAATTGCCATTGCAAACATCAGGACCACAAAATCATGATCTGAAGGCACCAATTGAGATAAAGAAGAAGCCCCCACACTCTGTTAACCATATATAATGATGTAGTCACTATTTACAGCAGCATCTAAGGGGTTAAACAGATTTGGACGGTGCAAATACTGATCGTGGCTGATACAGCAAGTTGTCAGCTATAGTGCACAACCGACAGATGCTAGATTATTAACTGTATGGGGAGGCTATTCTCTTATATGTAAGGTCAGTTAAAAGGCGTATTGGCTGTCATTAAGGGGTTAATACTGGCAATACAAAGAGTGCTGAGGTATCAAGAGGCCGCTTACAATGCAGTTTACCCCTATTTTTACTTTCTGATCTAATAATGGAGATACCAATGGCGCTGATGTAGGAAAAGGCTGTTCCCACTGCTGTCAACCCTATCCAAACCTATCTTTCTGATAGGGTTGGATTATCTGGGAGTGATGAGGTAAAAAGAGGCAGCTCACCCTGCTGTCCATCTTGTCTTTCTGATCAAACACTGGCGATACCAGGAAAGCTAAGGTAAGAATAAGCTTCTTCAAACTGATATCCACCTGGTCTGTCAAATTTAATACAGGATATACCAAGGTTGCTGATGTAATAGGCAGATGGTCACACTGCTGTCCTCCCAGTCTGTCTGATTTAATACTGGAGATAAGGGTGCTGAGGTAAGAAGAATGAACATGTTTGTCTGATCAACTACTGGAATTATCTCCATGTCACAGAAGTGTAGTTTCTTACTGCAAAATGCTCACAGACATCTGTCCTATCATTCTAACACAAGTTTCCGTCAGTGTAACAGAACAAAAGCCATTTCATAAGGATTACCTCATTAGAGAAAATTGTAGTGAGTTGCTAATTGAATGTATTTATTTATAATTACATTTTCATTCGTTATTATTTTTTCTATTCTTGGACAAGGCATTTAAGATGATCATACACATTGGATCAAAACTGTTTGGTTGCTCATGGCTATAAGAGGGATTTGCCATTGAAACAATCAACTAAAACAATGGCACCCTTGCTCTTTTGTTACAAATGTGTAACATCCATATCATAATACCAAATATCCGTCAAAGAGTTCATCAAACCAAAACAATGATGGCTGGAAAAGAAATTGAAACATGCACATAATAATTACCCTATTGTACAAAAGGAATTGTAGACGAGAGATGAAGAATTTTTGCTTATAAGCTAAACTGATTGCTCAAAAATTGCAGCTGCCTTCCAAATCTAAAGCTCCTTCTAACCAAATTACTGATAATGTCCAAACCTAAAATAGTAGATTAATTAAGAGATGATTTGCTTTTGCCTCAAAGCACCACTCCAGTGTCTTTTTTATTGCACCGCTGGAGTGGTGCTTTACATGTAATTCACCTGGCCCCTGTCTCATACATACCTGTCACCGCCTTTATCGTTTTCCAGCGTCGCTCTGTTCATTCTCCGGCAGCGTGGAGGTCACTTTTAAAAACAAGTCTAAAGGTACCGTCACATTTAGCGACGCTGCAGCGATATAGACAACGAGCCGATCACTGCAGCGTCGCTGTTTAGGTCGCTAGGAGACGTCAAACACCGGCAACAGCTGAATGATGCAGGAGCGATCCAGTGACGTACTTATCGTTCTCGCTGGTTGTTCGCTCCATGGAAAACCATTGCAGGCATCGTTGCTTTTGCTGTCAAACATGACGAATCACGCCGACCTGACGACCAAATAAAGTTCCGGACTTTCAGCTACGACCAGCGATGTCACAGCAGGATCCTAATCGCTGCTGCGTGTCAAACACAACAAGATCGCTATCCAGGACGCTGCAACGTCACGGATCGCTGTCATTCTCGTTGATAAGCTGTTTAATGTGACGGTACCTTAAGAGAGCCTCGTTTTGGCTCTCATAGACTTGCATTGAGAGCTTGTGACCTAGCTTCTGACTTCTAGCCAGTTAGAAGCTGTGCTCACAAGATGGCGCCGCAGGACCGGAGGGGTGCCAAAAAGTGATTAAGACACCGGAGGGTGAGTATATGACCGGGGGCAGGGGACTTACATTTAAAGCACCAGTCCAGCGCTGAAAAAAAAACAATACCGCTGGAATGATGCTGTAGCCCCTTCATAACCTTGGATGTATCCATACAATCTGGCTGGGAAGGGGTTCCTGACCTTGGACGTATGGATACATCCTGTATATCGAGCGGGCACACAAGCTGTGCTCATGTGATCCCCGCCAGGTGTTCAGCTAACATGACAGCTGACACCCGGCTCTCACAACCAGGAGTGATGCCCAAAACGCCCCTGACTGTTTCACCACCTAAATGCTGATATGGATCGCAACATTTAGGAGGCAGCTCCCGTAACGTCATCATGGCATCCCAATCGTTGCCATGCTGACCCAAGGTAGTCATGTCGACATCCGAGTCACCAAGCTACGGAAAGTCTGTTAGACTATGCTCACAGCATAGACTAAAAGGCAATCTGCCACTGCGGCACTGACAGGTATAAAAATGTAAAAATGTATCACAAAAGTAATATAAAAAAGTTATACCCATAAATACATATTTTTATGTTAAAAAAAAAGTACATATTTAGTTTCACCACGTCTGAAACGACCAGATCTATAAACCTGTCACACTTTTTATGGTGTTCACTGAAGGGGTTAAATAAAGCAAAAAAATGCTTTTTCATCATACCACCGAACAAAAAGTGGAATTAGACACAATCAAAAAGACAAATGCAAATAAAAATAGTATCTCTGAAAATATCCTCTTCTCCCGCAAAAAAACAAGTCACCATACAGGTTCACCAGTGGAAAAATAAGAACGCTATAGCTCACACGATGCAAAAATAATATTTTTTTTCCATAAAATACTTTTCACTGGGTAAAAGCACCAAAACATAAAAAATTATATATCGTATATACGCCGAGATTTTCAGCCCATTTTTTTAAGGCTGAAAGTGCCCCTCTCGGATTATACTCGAGTCATTGTCCCAGGGGGTCAGCAGGGAAGGGGGAGCGGGGGATGTCACACACTCACCTGCTCCCGATGCGGTCCCTGCATCTCCCATGGTCTCTAGCAGCTCTTCCTGTGTTCGGCGGTCATGTGGTACCACCCATTAGAGTAATGAATATGGACGTGACTCCACTTCCATAGGAGTGGAGCCGCATATTCATTACTTTAATGAGCGGTACCAGTGACCGCTGAACACCGGAACTAGCTGCCGGCGCCCGGAGACCATCTGTCAGTGGGAAGCAGGGACCGGGCCAGGAGCAGGTGAGTATAACGGGGGAGGGTGAGCATTGCGCAATATTCACCTGTCCCCGTTCCACCCCCGGGCGCAGCTCTGTCTTACGCATCCTCTGGCTGTGACGTTCAAGTCAGAGGGCGCGATGATGTGTTTAGTGTGCGCGCCGCCCTCCGCCTGAACAGTCACTGCAAAGGATGCGAAACACACAGCGGTGCCCGGCGGTGGAACGGGGACAAGTGAATATCGCAAGTGCCGGGGGCCTGAGGGACGAGAGGTGAGTATGTCTTTTTTTTTTTTAATCGCAGCAACACCATATGGGGCATATTACTCTATGGAGCATCTTATGGGGCCATAAGCAACCTTCATGCAGCATTGTATGGTCAAATGTTTCTATGGAGCATCTTATGGGACCATAATCAACCTTTATGCAGAATTGTATGGGGCAAATGTTTCTATGGAGCATCTTATGGGGCCATTATTAACCTTTATGCAGAATTGTTTGGGGCAAATGTTTCTATGGAGCACCCTATGGGGCCATAATCAACCTTTGGGCAGCATTATATGGGGCAAATGTTTCTATGGAGCATCTTATGGAGCCATTACTAACCTTTGTGCAGCCCATCATAAACTTTATGGAGCAATATATGGGGCGTATTTTGCATGGAGCATCTTATGGGGCCAATCATGAACTGTATGGAGCATTATATGGGGCTCCTGATTCAATATGGATATTCAAAAACACAACCTACTGATGTCTCAATTAATTTTGCTTTTATTGGTATCTATTTTTATTTTTGAAATTTTCCAGTAGCTGCTGCATTTTCCACCCTAGGCTTATACTCGAGTCATTACGTTTTCCCAGTTTTTTGTGGCAAAATTAGGGGTCTTGGCTTATACTCGGGTCGGCTTATACTCGAGTATATACGGTAAATGTGGTATTGCAGTAATCGTTAATGGCCCAAAGAATAACGGTGCTTTAACAATTTTACTAGGCGTTGGATGGCATAAAAAGAGCCCCAAAAATACAATTCCTGAATTGCTGTTTTTTTGCTAATTCTGCCTCACAAAAATCAGACTAGAGATTAAGCAATTAAAGCAATTCGTTATGTGAACCAAGAAGGTACTACTAAAAACATCAACTCGTCCCTCAAAAAACAAACCCTCACATGACCATCGGCAAAAATCTGGAAAAACTTATAGCTTTCAAATATAGCGGTGCAAAAACTTTTGTTTTTCAAAAAAGCATCTTTTACTGAGGGACAGCAGCCAAACATAAAAAGATATAAATCTATTATCACTTTAATCACATCGACTCGATGAATAAAGTAGTCTAATCCCCAATGGCAAAAAAAAATTCTTCACCTGCTGTTGCTTTGTTAATTCTGCCTCCAAAAGATTGCAGTAAGGCTCAGCACTCATTTATCCTGCACTATACGCTGAGCGCTTATACAGAGGTTTCTGACCAAATCCCTGAAATACATGATTCAGATGGAACCCTCAGCGAAAGATTGACTATAATGAGGCAGAAAGAGGCACTGTGGACTCTGCCTGGTCTATGATCCTGCGGTTTCCATCTTTTTAAGCGTGCTTAAAAGTGCGGTCGGCCACAGTTTTCTGCACTTCTGAAAAGAAGGGTAAGCTGAACGAGCCCAGACTAAGCCCACAGTAACTGCTGCCTCATTACAGTGATTGAATCCGTCAGGGGTTTCATCTGAACCACGTCACTCAGAGATTTAGATGGAAACCGCAATGTAAGTGGTCAGTGTAGAGAACAGAAATGTAATCCAAAACGTTATGTAAAGTGTTAACAAAAGCTTCAAATCAATCCACAAAAAAGCAAGTCCCTACTCAGGTCCGTCATCTGTTAACGGAAATATAGGGGCTTCCAGGTTACTGGTAGTAAAAATGCTCTGGAAAAGCGAAAAGGTCTCCTCTAAAGAAATTCAGCAAATTCTGCGTTCTCAAATCCAATTGCCTCCCTCCCTTCTGAGCCCCAGTGTGCCTAAACCACATTTAGCGTCCACATGTTTGGCATTTCTGTAGTGATGAGAGCCCACCTAATTTACAGGTGCATGTCTCCAGTAACACTAGCTGAGCTACTGGAGTCAAAATCATCACTACACCTGTAGATAAATTCCCAAAAGGGGAATGATTTCCAAAATGGGGTCACTTGAGAAGGGTATTCTAGCACTTAGGGGCTCTAAATATGTATATGTAATCTGCAAACTATTATAGGAAAATTGTACTGCAGGAGGCAAATAGCGCTCTGCCCCTCTTGAGTCTCATCATGTGGCCAGGCAATACTGTACAGGCAGATATGGGGCATTGCCAAGCTCAGTAGAAATTGTGACAAATGTTGGTGGCACTTTTATCAGTTTCCCTGTGTGAAAATGTAAAATCTGGGGCAAAAACGAAATATCTAAATTTTGGTGGTAAAATTTAATGTTTTTTTGTTGACTGCCCAATGGTATAAAATTCTGCGACACACCTGTTGTCTAAATATGATCATTGCACCCCTAGATGAGTTAATTGAGAGGTATAATTTGTAAAATGGGGTCACTTATGGGGGGGTTCTGCTGTTCTGACAACTCAGGGGTTCTTCCAGTGGGTCATGGCACTCCTTCACTTCTGAGCTTTGCACTGTGCCATGTAGGGTATTGGCGCACTTATGAAAAAATTACAAACTGTGAGGTCCATTTTTCCTATTAGTCTATATAAAAGTAAAAAAACTGGGGCTAAAACAACATTTTAATGGTATGAAGTTATTCTTTATTCACTGCCAGTGGCGGATTATAATGAGGTCAATCTGGGCGGTAGCCCAGAGCCCAGTGGTGTTGGGGGGGGGGGGGGGGGGGACACAGATGGGGCAGAATGCTGAACACACTGGGGGCAGAATGCTGGACACACTGGGGGCAGAATGCTGGACACACTGGGGGCAGAATGCTGGACACACTGGGGGCAGAATGCTGGACACACTGGGGGCAGAATGCTGGACACACTGGGGGCAGAATGCTGGGCACACTGGGGGCAGAATGCTGGGCACACTGGGGGGCAGAGATGCTGGACACACTGGGGGGCAGAGATGCTGGACACACTGGGGGGCAGAGATGCTGGACACACTGGGGGGCAGAGATGCTGGACACACTGGGGGGCAGAGATGCTGGACACACTGGGAGCAGAATGCTGGACACACTTGGGGCAGAATGCTGGACACACTTGGGGCAGAATGCTGGGCACACTGGGGGCAGAATGCTGGGCACACTGGGGGGCAGAATGCTGGGCACACTGGGGGCAGAGATGCTGGACACAGATGGGGCAGAATGCTGGACACACTGGGGGCAGAATGCTGGACACACTGGGGGCAGAATGCTGGGCACACTGGGGGCAGAATGCTGGGCACACTGGGGGCAGAATGCTGGGCACACTGGGGGCAGAGATGCTGGACACAGATGGGGCAGGATGCTGGACACACTGGGGGCAGAATGCTGGACACACTGGGGGCAGAATGCTGGGCACACTGGGGGCAGAATGCTGGGCACACTGGGGGAAGAGATGCTGGACACACTGGGGGGCAGAGATGCTGGACACACTGGTGGGCAGAGATGCTGGACACACTGGGGGGCAGAGATGCTGGACACACTGGGGGCAGAATGCTGGACACACTGGGGGCAGAATGCTGGACACACTGGGGGCAGAATGCTGGACACACTGGGGGCAGAATGCTGGACACACTGGGGGCAGAATGCTGGGCACACTGGGGGCAGAATGCTGGGCACACTGGGGGGCAGAGATGCTGGACACACTGGGGGGCAGAGATGCTGGACACACTGGGGGGCAGAGATGCTGGACACACTGGGGGGCAGAGATGCTGGACACACTGGGGGGCAGAGATGCTGGACACACTGGGGGCAGAATGCTGGACACACTTGGGGCAGAATGCTGGACACACTTGGGGCAGAATGCTGGGCACACTGGGGGCAGAATGCTGGGCACACTGGGGGGCAGAATGCTGGGCACACTGGGGGCAGAGATGCTGGACACAGATGGGGCAGAATGCTGGACACACTGGGGGCAGAATGCTGGACACACTGGGGGCAGAATGCTGGACACACTGGGGGCAGAATGCTGGGCACACTGGGGGCAGAATGCTGGGCACACTGGGGGAAGAGATGCTGGACACACTGGGGGGCAGAGATGCTGGACACACTGGTGGGCAGAGATGCTGGACACACTGGGGGGCAGAGATGCTGGACACACTGGGGGCAGAATGCTGGACACACTTGGGGCAGAATGCTGGGCACACTTGGGGCAGAATGCTGGGCACACTGGGGGCAGAATGCTGGGCACACTGGGGGGCAGAATGCTGGGCACACTGGGGGCAGAGATGCTGGACACAGATGGGGCAGAATGCTGGACACACTGGGGGCAGAATGCTGGACACACTGGGGGCAGAATGCTGGACACACTGGGGGCAGAATGCTGGACACACTGGGGGCAGAATGCTGGACACACTGGGGGCAGAATGCTGGACACACTGGGGGCAGAATGCTGGACACACTGGGGGCAGAATGCTGGGCACACTGGGGGCAGAGATGCTGGACACAGATGGGGCAGGATGCTGGACACACTGGGGGCAGAATGCTGGACACACTGGGGGCAGAATGCTGGACACACTGGGGGCAGAATGCTGGACACACTGGGGGGCTGAATGCTGGACACACTGGGGGCTGAATGCTGGACACACTGGGGGCTGAATGCTGGACACACTGGGGGCTGAATGCTGGACACACTGGGGGGCTGAATGCTGGACACACTGGGGGCTGAATGCTGGACACACTGGCGGCTGAATGCTGGACACACTGGCGGCTGAATGCTGGACACACTGGGGGCAGAATGCTGGACACACTGGGGGCAGAATGCTGGACACACTGGGGGCAGAATGCTGGACACAGATGGGGGCAGAATGCTGATCACACTGGGGGCAGAATGCTGGACACACTGGGGGCAGAATGCTGGACACACTGGTGGCAGAATGCTGGACACACTGGGGGCAGAATGCTGGACACACTGGGGGCAGAATGCTGGGCACACTGGGGGCAGAATGCTGGGCACACTGGGGGCAGAATGCTGGACACACTGGGGGCAAAAATGCTGGAGACACTGAGGGCAGAAATGCTGGAGACACTGAGGGCAGAAATGCTGAACACACTGAGGGCTGAATGCTGGAGACACTGAGCGCAGAAATGCTAGACACTCTGGGGGCAGAAATGCTGGACACTCTGGGGGCAGAAATGCTGGAGACACTGGGGGCAGAAATGCTGGAGACACTGGGGGCAGAAATGCTGGAGACACTGGGGGCAGAAATGCTGGAGACACTGGGGGCAGAAATGCTGGAGACACTGGGGGCAGAAATGCTGGAGACACTGGGGGCAGAAATGCTGGAGACACTGGGGGCAGAAATGCTGGAGACACTGGGGGCAGAAATGCTGGAGACACGGGGCAGAATGGAGATACGGGGCAGGATTGGAGACAGATCGTGCAGGATCATGGGGCAGGATTGGATCATGGGGCAGGATGGATAAGATGGAGACAGATGGGGCAGAATGGATAATCATGAGGGCAGGATGGGAGAACATATGGCTGAAGCCAGGAATGAGACACACAGGGACCAGGATGGGGAATATTATTACCATATGGACTAATTTAGGGATAATATTACTGCAGTGATGTATTTATTTTTTGAGTATACTGTTTTAAATGAGGGGGCAGGCCTGTTACTGTGTAGAGTGACAATATGTTGCCTCTTTTTCTTCATGTGGTGTAATATACAAGTTGGGAAAAATTAAGTAATGTGCTCTGTAAGCGGAGCTCGAGATACAATAACTGCTATTTCCTGCAGCGACGAGTCCTGGCTGGAAGAAGTGATGGCGGTCTGTGCTGAATGAAAGACGAAGGACTTCAACTAGAGATGTCACTGGTGAGTCAGTGTGTTACCTATACACTGACACAGACACTGCATACTAAGTACAGATCTCCTGTGTATAATGGCACTTATGGTAATATTAGTATTGTGGGGGTTTTTTTTTTTATTACTGATCAGTATTGCAGTAGTAGGTCATTATGTGGTGGTAATATGTGGTCTGGACCTGGACATGGTGTTGTGGTATTTGTTCCTTGTATGTGCTATTTGGTCAGTTTGTGGTAGTAATATGTGGTTTGGTCATGGTGTGGTGGTATTTGTTCTTTGTATGTGATATTATTCGGTCACTGGTGGTAATATGTGGTCTGGTCATGGTGTTGTATTTGTTCCTTGTATGTGATAATATTGGGAATTTTAAAAATTGAAAAATAAATAAAAATATACCTAAATTGTATTGCATATGTTAACAAATATTTAATAGGTTACAGTAGCGTAGGGCCCGGCCAAAAGTGTCTACCGTTTTATGGTGGGGCTTGAAAAATCTTTTGGCCAAGACAAAAGCTGCCGGTTATATGTGTGATCTGGCAATGGGAACGGTTAATGTGTGATAGGTGAGAAGTGGAGTTTCACTCAGCAACTATTTTTCTGGAATAATCTGGTTCAGGTATATGATGACCCCGTCGCATGACCCCGTCACATGACCGGGGGGCTCACAGAGTCTGAACAGCCCGGGGCCCTGGCTACCCTTAATCCACCCCTGTTCACTGCCCAATGGTATATACTTCTGAGGCGCACATTTGGTGTCAACATGCTCACTGCACCCCTAGATGACTTCATAGGCGGGTGTAGTTTGTAAAATGATGTCACTTATTGGGGGTTTCTGCTGTTCTGGCACCTTAGGGCCTCTGCTAATGTGACATGGCACAATATGAAGACCCTCACCCCCTCCCACCGACCACCTCGGAGCACGAGCATGTCATTAACTCAAAACTGAAAATAAATATTAAAGAACAACCACAAGACGGATTTCATTAACCAAGATATCATTGCAATCAGTATAACGGTGCCGACCTGACACTGTGTGTAGGTTACTGTGCACAATCCTGCTGACAGGTTCCCTTTAAGGATACACGTTAATTCCACAAATGTGTTCCTCGCAGCATTATAAGACAGAGTAGGCTCACATATGCATCATAGACTATTAATATGGAAAGCTAAAACGCCTTTGCTAGATCTGACGTGCAATGGCTCCTAAGGACGTTTGACCTGTCATTCGGTGGCAACGATAGTGCTGCTTGCTGTAATATTATTGCCATCAAAATATAACATAACTTGCAAAGCGTTCTTCCAAAGCAAGTGTGAACAGAACCTTAAAGTACAGAAATAAATGCAGCCTGAACATCCACAACCCAGCATTGGAGGATTGACAACCCTATGGCATAGCAAATGAACGCTTAATATTATTAAATAATACTCAAAAGCATTGGATGAGCAGAGCATGAATACACTTGCACTAAGGAGTCAATATTAAGCTGGACTTAAATACTGAATTTAACACCAGGATTTTTTCAGTAAGCACAACAGAATTGACAGGTTTAACATCTATTTTAACCCCTGTTCGATATTAACTGTATATGGGGGGCGCACTTTGGGTGCGAGTCTACATGGCAAGCTCAGGATCTGCGACTGGTAGATGCCTGTAAGAGTAGTGATTAGAGATAAACTGTTAGATCACGCCGCTTTCACGGATGGTAACAGTGGCAGTTAAGGCGTGCGATCCCAGGTGCACACATATACCGGTATTACAGTATATAGTACAGGAAATCAAAGGACTAAAAGAAAAAAAAGTACACAAAATAAAGTTTAAAAATTTTTTTTTTTCTAAAAAAGCCATAAATATTCAAATCAACCTTTTTCTGCATTTAAAAACAAACATATTCAATTTTGTTGTGTCTGTAGAAGTCTGATCCATCAAACTATAAAATTAATCTGTAAAATCACTGTTTAAAAAGAAGGAGATTATGACTAGAGGGACTAATAAAGCTGCTACCAAGTAATCTTCCATATTCATGAACTCTGTATAACCCCACATCCACCACTGATTAGTAACTTTCTGCCTATGCACAGTGTACCCAAAAACATGTCAATAAGATATGTGGGCGGGGTTATACAGAGTTCATCACTGCTAGAATCAGGGTCTCTGCCCTTAAAGGGAACCTGTCACCAGGTTTGGCCGAAAGAGATATGGCCACCACCTTTCAGGGCTTATATACAGCATTCTATATTACTGTATATCTGCCCCCAATACAACCTGTAAGAGAAGAAAAATTACTTTCATTATACTCACCAGACGGGCAGTCCGGTCCGATGGGCGTTGCTGGTCTTGATCCGGCGCCTCCCTTCTTCTTGTGATGCCGCCAGCTAGCTTTTTGTGCATGACGCGTCTCCTCGGCACCACGCTCCTGCGCAGGTGCACTTCTCTGTAGTACTGCAGTGAGCAGGTGCCGTCTAAGGTCAAAGACAGGGCAGAGAAATACGCCTGTGCAGGAATGCTGTGCCGAGGAGATTGTGTGGATGACGAAGGAACGCGTCATCCACACGGCGCAAGCAGGAGGATGGGGAACGTAAGCACATGGGAGGCTCCGGACCAAGACCAGTGACGCCCATCGGACCGAACCGCGCCACAGGTGAATATAATAAAAGTTATATTTCTTCTCTTACAGGTCAGGTTGGGAGCTTATATACAGTATTATAGAATGTTATATATAAACCCTGAAAGGTGATGGCCCTATCTTATATCGACCAAAACTAGTGACAGATTCCCTTTAAATCATGCAGCTCTCCATTGGGGTAGCAAAATCCTGATGGCAAATTTGCTTTTATCTGCCTTTAAGAGCAGTGATATTTACCTGACTTTGAGGTACACTATAGTCTGCTCCCCAGTACAAGGTCATTCCAAGGGAATAAATATGAATCTGCGGAGGAAATACAGAAACATCATTATCAATACAAGAGGTTACAATGTGGCTGTTTTTTTTACAGGAAAATACGAATAATCTACATAACACCATATGAGAGAAAATATTATTTCATTCTATCCTGAAACAAGAAGATTAATAACAAATTAAATATACATAGTAAAAGATATGAATAACTGAATATCCCATACATCAAAGCTACAGAAAAAAAACTTGTGATAGCATCAGGTTCAGACTGGCTAACTGGGGAACAGGTACATTTCCGGGAGGGCCCCTGTGCAGCTGTCAGGCTCCATCACCTTATATTAGCAGTACATCAGATTCATTATACTGTATACAGACAAAAGCAACACATCTTCATTCATTTAACAAGATACCCAGTTTATTATGATATAAAAGCATAGGTACATTTGTGAATGATCGTAATGTAATATTTGCATGTAGCTGAAAAGTGGGTCTCAAGAGTCAATGTTATTTGTGGGCCTTTGGCTTCACAGTGCGACACTGAATGGCATAAAATCTTATATCTATATATCTCTTTATATAGATACTAGATGGTGGCCCGATTCTAACGCATCGGGTATTCTAGAATATGTATGTATGTATGTATGTATATAGCAGCCACATAGTATATAGCACAGGCCACGTAGTATATAGGAGCCATGTAGTATATAGCAGACATATACGATGTGGCCTGTGCTATATACTATGTGGCTGCTATATACAAACATGCATACATATTGTAGGATACCCGATGCGTTAATACAGGCCACACAGTATATAACACAGCCCATGCAGTATATAGAAGCCACGCAGTATATAACACAGGTGACGTAGTATATAACACAGGCCACGAGTATATAACACTGGCCAGGTAGTATATAGCCGCCACGTGGTATATTACACAGCACACGCAGTATATAACACTGGCCACGTAATATATAACACAGCCCACGCAGTATAGAACACTGGCCACGTAATATATAGCTCAGCACACGCAGTATATAACACTGGCCACGTAATATATAACACAGCCCACGCAGTATAGAACACTGGCCACGTAATATATAACACAGCCCACGCAGTATATAACACTGGCCACGTAATATATAGCTCAGCACACGCAGTATATAACACTGGCCAGGTAGTATATAGCAGCCACGCGGTATATTACACAGCCCACATAGTATATAGCAGTGTGGGCACCATATCCCTGTTAAAAAAGATTAATTAAAATAAAAAATAGTTATAAACTCACCTGCCGGGATCCAATCCAGCTAAGCTGATGAGCCCCATCTTCTGTTCCCAGGATGCATTGCAAAATTAGCCAGATGACTTAGCAGTCTTGCGAGACCGCTAAGTCTTCTGGGTAATTTCGCAATGCATCTATGGGAACGGAAGATGGCGGAGGCCGCGCGCGGGCTACGGAGGGTGAGCATAGCAGGGTTTTTGTTTTTTTAATTATTTTTAACATTACATCTTTTTACTCTTGTAAAAAGTTGGGGACCCACAGGATTAATAGCAGCGGTTACGGAGTGCATTACCCGCGGCATAACGCGGTCCGTTACCGCTGGCATTAACCCTGTGTGAGCGGTGACTGGAGGGGAGTATGCGGGCGCCGGGCACTGACTGCAGGGGATTAGGGGAGGGACTAATCGGACTGTGCCCGTCACTGATTGGTCGCGGCAGCCATGACAGGCAGCTGGCGAGACCAATCAGCGACGCAGGATTTCCGTTACGGAAGTTGCAGACAGAAAGACGGAAGTACCCCTTAGACAATTATATATATATAGATGAAAATAGAAAAAGAAAAATACAGACGCTGCAGGCAGAAGTGTCGTGCAAGAATGTGAAGAGAGATGAAATAGTCAGAATGGACTTCCAGTTGCACAAAAGGTAGGATAACACAAGAGATTAACATTCCATGCAGATGAGAGGATTCTCAACGGTCAGCCTGGTGATGCTATTATTATTTTAGGTCCAGGACAAAAATGTACACAATAAACAGATAATTTTTCTAATAATCTTCTCTCAAATGTTATACAAAGAAACCTCTTGCATACTGGCATTATAATGTGAGAAGACCAAACTTTATGTGAATACTATTCAATTAATTTTGTTTGTCTCAAAGAGGTTTCACTAACTTGGCCATTGATATTTATCCACGAGGATAAAGATCATGTGGAATAATAAGGATTGTTCTACGCAGCCACTTTGGCTATTCTCCCAAAGAAAAGCATTAATTTATACACTTCATGCAACTTTTCTGCACCTTCTGACAGCAACAACTTTGTATGCTGACTTTTTTGGTGCAATGACAACTAAAAAAATTAAAGGGAACAGGTCACCCCAAAAATCGTATATGAGCTAAGCCCACCGGCATCAGGGGCTTATCTACAGCATTCTGTAATGTTGTAGCTAAGCCCCTGATGTAATCTGAAAGGTAAGAAAAACAGGTTAGATTATACTCACCCAAGGGCGGTCCGGTCCGATGGGCGTCGCGGTCCGGGTCGATGCCTCCTATCTTCATACGATGACGTCCTCTTCTTGTCTTCCAGCCGCGGCTCCTGCACAGGCGTACTTTGTCTGCCCTGTTGTGAGCAGCGTAAAGTACTGCAGTGCGCAGACGCCAGGAAAGGTCAGAGAGGCCCGGCACCTGCGCACTGCAGTACTTTGCTCTGCCCTCAACAGGGCAGACAAAGTACGCCTGTGCAGGTGCCGCGGCAGGAAGACAAGAGGACATCATTGTAAGAAGATGGGAGGCCCCGGACCGCGATGCCCATCGGACCCGGACCACACCGGGACCGCCCCTGGGTGAGTATAATATAACCTGTTTTTCTTACCTTTCAGGTTACATCGGGGGCTTATCTACAACATTACAGAATGCTGTAGATAAGCCCCTGATGCTGGTGGCCTTAGCTCATATGCGATTTTTGGGGTGACAGATTCCCTTTAAGAAGCATCTAACAGAATAAAGGAAGCTTGAACAGGTGCGAGCTGCTGTGACTTTATTATATACATATATACATATGTATGTACATATACATATAAATTGAAGGCATACTGAACCAGCATGGCTACCACAGCATCTTGCAGCGGCATGCTATACCATCCGGTTTGCGTTTAGTTGGACCATCATTTATTTTTCAACAGGACAATGACCCCAAACACACCTCCAGGCTGTGTAAGGGCTATTTGACCAAGAAGGAAAGTGATGGGGTGCTACGCCAGATGACCTGGCATCCACAGTCACCACACCTGAACCCAATTGAGATGGTTTGGGGTGAGCTGGACCCTTTTTTGTTAAGTATATAATTCCACATGTGTTAATTCATAGTTTTGATGCCTTCAATGTGAATTTACAATTTTCATAGTCATGAAAATACAGAAAAATCTTTAAATGAGAAGGTGTGTCCAAACTTTTGGTCTGTACTGTATGTAGCGGAGCTGTGTGTTCGGTATGTGAAAGTAGCAGAGCTGTGTGTGACTATGTTCATATGTACCAGAACAGTGCGTGTATAATACACACTGCAGAGACACTAACAATAGATTTATTACCTCCCTACACTACCCTACTATATTAAAATTAGTGCTAATGACCCCTCCACTTTTCACCACCAGGTAAGTTTTCATCAATAGGAAAAATGTTAAAACGTTGTTTTTTTTAAACCTGGGGTGTATCTTATGATAAGATACATCTTATAGTACAAAAAATACAGTATATCTAGAGGCCATGTTCGCAAATAACAGCTGATCAGTGGGGGAGCAGGGTGACAGACCCCCATCTATCTCATATTTATGACTTATCCATGGCATAGGTTATCAATATGTTGTGACTGGACAACTGCTTTAAATAAAAAAAGACTTAGATAGAAGCTTGGATTTCACATCAATATAAAACTTGCCATTGCTGTTATTTTTAGCACTACTGCTAATATTGAGAGTACTAATCATGATAATGATAAAAATGGTGATCGCAGAATCTTCCATATTATTATGCTTTTCATTAATACTATCTTCTGCAGTATAATTGGTATTATTTTTAGATTGCTTGGATTACACTCTGCTTTGATGGGGATCTGTATATTTTAAACAATCCTCCTGATAAGATAAAAGGTGTTAGGTACACAACATCAGAGGAAAGAAATTGCCTGTTTCTTTATCTTTTGTAGGGGTTTCCTTTGAAATTTGGGCTTCAAAAAATTTAGGATATTTAACTCAAGCTAGGGAACACTTTCAGAGCTGGAGGGTAAAATGTGATTTATGTTGCATCTCAATATTAGTCATGATTTTAAATCGTTATACTGGTGGACTAGTATCATTGCACCTAGAAACACTGGGTGAGGGAACATTATTAAAGAAGCACACTCATATAAGTTTTTATACTCTTACAATATTGCAGTCATCATATTATATAGCACTGTGTACTTACAATTGCTAGTTTTGCCTTTCTACCCAGTACTTCTTTTCTCTGCTCCATGTAGAAACAAGAAGTCTATTGTCCCTGGATTTATCATCCCCCTGTTCAACTCCTGACCCAGCTACTCATCCCCCTGCCAGGAACTTTTGCAGTGACTTATCACTCATATAGGGAAAATTGACCTCTTGTATCTACATAGAGATTAGAAGGATTCAGCTAGTCAGATTTTAATCATGTGATGTCATAGACCGAATGAAAAACAAGAAAAAATAGCTGGGTAGAAGGGCAAAATGAGCAATTGTAAGAACATGATGATTGCAATATAGTAAGAAGATAAACATTTTGATGGGATTGCTTCTTTAAAGAACTGACATTGCTGACATTTCTTTAACCTCTTAACGACCGCCAACACGTATTAGAACGGTGGCTGCTAAAGGGCCTTATTCCCTCATTGCTGTTTTAAAAAGGCAATTTAGAATATGGCTATGTCCACACGTTGCGGATTTTGCTGCGGATTGGCCACTTCGGATTCGCAGCAGTTTTCCATGAGTTTACAATACCATGTAAACCTATGGAAAACAAAATCCGGAGTCCACATGCTGTAAAAAATAAAAAAAAAGGAGCGGAAACGCTGCGTTGTTTATGCTGCAGCATGTCAATTCTTTGTGCTGATTCCGCAGCGGTTTACACCTGCTCCATAATAGGAATCCGCAGGTGGAATCCGCACAAAAACCGCAAAAAAAACAAAAACAAATCGTAAATCCACGGTAATTCCGCAGTAAATCAGCAGTGCAGTTTACCTGAAGATTTACCAAAATCAGTGCAGAAAAATCCGCACACCTTTCCGCAACATGTGCACATACCCTATGTGCATAGTGCCCCCCAGAGTCGGAAAACATGATCAGGCCTGGATTTTCTGGTCCCTGATCACCGTTATTCAGTGAAGAACGGCTATCACGAAAAAAAAACTGTGCCCGCTGTTAAAATAATTTCTCTCTCTTCTGACATGATATACATATCAGAGGAGAGAAAAATTAGGTCCCCTCAACCCGCCCGGTACCTAAGCCATTCCCCAGTCTATCCTGCTCCATCCCCCGACCCTCTGCGTCATCTTCCTGGAAAAAAAAAAATGGTGGGCGCCTGCACAGAGCGCCCACCAAGAACTGCCGTCTGGTACCTGGAAAAATTGGGGAATTTTCCCTATTGGTTCCTTTTGATCACTGTGATAAACCCATTTTCCAGTTTTTGCAGTTGGAGTTAGGGTTGTGTTAGAAAAAAAAGATTGTGATATATGACGGATAGTGTTGAACACAAATGCTTGGTACCAGAGTTTATATTGGGTGCTTGGGTATGCATGGAGTATTGCAGATCCCCCACATATGTTTTTGGATGTCTAACAGCTGTGAAACATGTGGGGCGGGGGCTCGAGCACCTTCGATACGCGGTGCATACTCGAGCACCTGTTGCAAACTGGAAAAAATCCTTGAGATGTGTGGTTTCCGAAATGGGGACACCTGTGGGGGGTTTGCACCGTTAGGCAGATCAGGGTTTCTCCAAATGGGACATGGCATCCGCTCTCAATTCGAGCCAAGTTTGCATTCAAAGAGTCAAGTGGCGCTTCTTCCCTTCGGAGCCCTGCCGTGCAAATAGGGTATCGGGGTCTCCTATTATTCTTGTGAAAATAAAAAAAGTTTGGGTCTAAAGTAAATTTTTTGTGAAAAAAATTAAATGTTCATTTTTTCATTGCACATTGCTTCAGTTCCTGTGAAGCAACTGAAGGGTTAATAAACTTCTTGAATGTGGTTTTGAGCACCTTGAGGGGTGCAGTTTTTAGAATGTTTTCACTGTGGGTATTTTCTGTCATATAAACTCCTAAAGTTGCTTCAAATATGCAGTCCCAAAAGAAAATGGTTCTGTAAAATTTTGTTGGAAAAATGAGAATTCGCTGGTCAACTTTTAACCCTTCTAACTTCCTAACAAAAAAAAAAAAAAAAGTTTCCAAAACTGTGCTGATGTAAAGTAGACATGTGGGAAATGTCATTCATGAACTATTTTGTGTGACATAACTCTTATTTAGAGGTATAAAAAATAAAAGTTTAAAAATTGTAAAATCATCTTTTTTGCCAAATTTCCTTTTTTTTTTACAAATGAACGCAAATCATATAGAAGAAATTTTACCACTATCACGAAGTACAGTATGTCACACAAAAAGAGCAATTTCAGAAAAAGAATCTACACAGTGAAAGAAGCTGGGCAAACAATGGCCTGTGTCTTGTCTTGTCTTGCAGGACACATGAGAGCTGCACTCCGCTGACTCTCTAATAAGCACAACTATTCAGCTCAGCAAATCATCCATGTTTTTGAAAAAAGTGGATGATGGAGCACTTTGGCGATGGAAACAAAGAACCGGTCAAGATTGTTCTATACTGATCAAATTGTTGTGGTTCCCATTACAATTAGCAGGATATCATGAAAAAAATCTTATATGCAAGACCAGCTTGAAAGAAGAAAGAAAGAAAGAAAACAGGTGCATTCTTTGAGCTCATGATCATGTTTTGCTTATGGGAACTAAAAATTTGAAAATTTTGTTACAATCCTATGCAGCCTTACATCCTTTAAAATCTGAGGAAATGTCTGAATGTCAACCTGCATGTCCTCAATTTCATTCTAACTTATTCTTTCATTATCATGCACAATTTTAATTTCTCTCTCTGCTGCCATAAAACTTGTTGGACCACATTGATTGTCGTTATCTCACTGCAAATAGGACATTCCATTGCTAAATAATTTCAGAATATTTTTTGAAAATTAGCATTCCGTCCATCCGGGCTAGCTAATTATTCAGGAAGCAGGAGGCTGGTGCCCATAAAAATGTGATATGAGAGCAAATTTTGTTGTTGTTGTGTTCAATTGCTGTCTATGCATCACACAACCAAAGACTTTAGAGGTATAATGGATATGGAGTGCCTCAGGTCTGGTAATTTATTACTACTGAATATTATTAGCATGTAGTGCACTTTTTATTTAGAAAAAAAACTGCAAATACAATTATAGTGGCCAACAACAGGGATCAAATTCAGTAGTTACAAGCCCCTATTCTAAACCTAATGAAATATGTCCAATCTAATAAAATGTCATAAGGCAGCATGGTCCAGACACAGTAGCCCCATGAAATTTTGCAGAAGGCTGTTCTACTGCAGACAGTCTCTGGCAAGATATGGTTGACTGAGGAGAGATTTCTGGCAAACAACATAGGTAAATAATACAACATTCCTCACGGTTCCAATATTGACTCATTTTGTGTAACATTTGTGCCAAACTGCCTTTCCAAAATTGTTAAAAGACACAACATTGTAAATAATGAGGTATATGTAACACACAAGAACAATCAAAATCTAAGAAAACTGCCAACTGCAAGCCACAAAGAGACAAGGCAAAAATGAGAGGGGAATGACACAGTTCGTATGGAAAATTGTGCTAAGAAATTGTGAAGAAATATTCTAATTAAACATTTTTTCATGTATGTCATCATTGTTGCAGCGTCCATACTTAAAAGGGGTGTCCTTTTTTCACCTCCACTTCTTGGGCCAATACTCACATGCATGTACACTGACAAGCAAAAGGGTAATGATGGTTTGAACTTGACTTTCAGGGTCCATATCACACCATCTACTACTGCATAGAACGTGAGACTACCATCATTTTATAGACAATCATCTTGGCCATCTCATTCATAAATTTGACTTGCAACTATTTTGCATATGGCTAATTATGCAGATTCTTGGCATGTCACTGCATTGTTATTGTTTTGCTCCTACAAAAAATTGTAATAATCGTTATTTTGTAATTCCACCTTTGGCTTTCAACACTGCCTGAATCCTTCTGGACATTCTATCGATCAGATTCAAGCATGTCTCACCAGAAATCTGATCCCAGATCTCTTCTGCACGTTTCCAAGGTTGGTGCATACTGGTCGACTCACCTGGGTATGTATACAGCTTTTTGTTCAACTTTAGTCACAAGTGTATGATTGGGTTGAGGTCTGGGGACGGTGGAGGCCAATCCAGCACCTCTACTTCATGGTCATTGAACCATTTCTTTGCCAATCTCGACGTACGCTTCTGGTCATTATCCTGCTGGAACACTATATCGTCCTTTTTATACTCCTAGTACTTGAGTGTATGAAGTAACTCATCTTGTAGGATATTCACATATAGCTCAGCATTGAGACCATCGTCGATTCTGGTCATGTATCCAACGCATTTGAAACAACCCCATACCATCAGGCTTCCTCCACCGAACTTGACAGTTTCTTACATTTTTCAATCCATTAGCCCCATTTTCCCTTGTTTCTTCCAGACCCATTTGCACCCACCAGAGCCTAGTCGCATTCACTACTTGAATGGATGTTTGTGATCTCACTAATACGAAGCATATGAGCCACCTCCACGGCCATGTTTGTTGTGCCAGAATAGATAGACCTTGTGATGAGCCGAACTCTGCTATGTTGCCTGGACGGCCACCTCTTGGCTTTTGAACGGACTTCATTTTGTATTCTTCCAACTGTCATGGCACTCACTTGATGCAGTTTGACAATTTTCTGTTCCAAGAGACCACTATTGCAGAGCTGTATGATGCAGTTTCTCTTTTCTTTGGAAGTTTTCTTCATGGCTGCTCCTCGATTCGAACCACTGACCTTTCGCTTGTATTAGAACATGTTGCAATTTGTAGTTTATAGAAAGAAAAATATTTTTCCACCACCAGGGGCAAAACAGCAACAATGCAGTGATCTAACAAGAATCTGAATATCTAATCCTATGCTAACTACTTACAAGTCAAATTTATGTATGAGATAGTCAAGATGATTGTCTATAAAATAATGGTAGTCTCGCGTAAAAAGCAATAGTGGATGATTAGATATGGAGCCTGAAAGTCAAAGTTAAAAACATTGTTACCCTTTTGCTCATGAGTGTTTGTTATAACATGTTATGCTTTGAATACTCTGCCGTCAGACCTAGTCATGTGGTGCTCGCATCAAAGCCCTTTTTCCAGAAGTGATGACATTTTGTTTGCATCTATTTAGTTGGGACTCTGTTGTCGGAACGTCATCAATGAAGCGCCACAAAGGGGGATGGATACAGAGACCCATGAGGCCAGGAAGCTGCATTGGTCACGTGGATGTATAAAACAAGACCACTGAAATCAAAACTAAACAGACGGGCAGGGACCACCAATGTTACGGTGTTGGAATAACAGAGGAATTAAGAAGTGAGTATTGCTTTATTGAGTTTGGATGCTGAAAATGCTTTTGATCAACTAGGATTGTCTTTTTAAAAGCGTATTGTATGAAGAAGTTGTTTACTATCCTCTATCAAGAGTTTGTTCTTAAACCCCAAGGCAGTAAACTTCCCCATGCTTTTGCCCCTTAGATCCTAATCAAATGGTCCTAAACAGTGTTTTGTTTTTTTGCATGGAGTTGCTAGCAACTTTAATATATCTCAATCCAAACATATAAAGGGTAAAGTTGAGGGACAGGGAATTTAAGTTACTATATGTTTCGCTGAATATGTCCTTTCAACATTACACACACACAATACATTACCCATAATGCATGTAGTCACACAAGAATATGGTGGTAGTTTATTTGGTAACAAAGTGAACACATAGGAGACAGAAACTTTTCTTTCAAATACTACTCCTGGCCAATTAGAGAGACTCCAAACAAACTTCCCATGCAAATGAAAAAAACAAATCTCTTAATTATTGCTGGAAGTCACCACAGATTTACAAAATTGTCTCTACTAGTAGGCAGACACATTGAGGCTCTGGCAGTCCCAAATGTCATTATTATTGGCCAACTCCTCCGAGGAGAATAACTGCATAATATGTCCTCCCAGCTTAAACCAAGTAAAAAGAAATTGAGAATCTCTAGCTGGCCGCTGTTCACCCCAATTCACCTCTATGCTCTGGTCCATTTTGTCTTCCGACACAAGATCTTTTGGGTCCCATATCCTTCACTAGGGATATCTGAAAGAAATATTCTAGAAGGTTCCCCCTTTCCTCATCAAATCCCTCCTTACCTCTACCATCCCTCCACTCCCAACAATCTTACATTACTTATGTCTAAGAATTGGTATCAAAATGGCCTGTTCAAATATCAAGATGAAGCAATTTACAAAATTCACACCATACTGAAATTTTAAGAACTACAAGGCAAATACCAATTGTTGACACAAAGCAAATCATTCACTTTGCTCAGACATTCTTTTGGGGTTCTCATGTCTCCAACCTTTGAATACCAGATCTTCAAATAAAGGTATTTATGGTGCATCTACCTTAGGTGTCTGCTATCCTCCTTGGCAGCGCACCAGCACCCCTTCTTCTATATAATGTCCCAGACTGTGATATTCTTATGAATCCTTTCGCTTTTCTTTTGAATATAACACCAACACATACGGATTCACCATATTGTACTTACATGTTACGTTATGGCAGCTAAATGCCTTATTATTAAACAATGGAACAAAATGCTCATCTCTATGCTAGGATTAAAAAAGGTTGAAATATGGAATATATTTTGGCCTCGGTCAATGACTAACTGGGCAAATTTGACTGTATTTGGATGTTTTGGCATTGGGACTCGCTTACTCACTAATTATAGACTCTCCCAAGCACCTTACACACAGGCGTTCTTTGTAATACTCCACTGGCCATTCTTCCCTTTGTCATAACCCTTTTCTTTCTCGTTATGCATTTGCCTTTGTCTTAATAGTTTATTATATTTATTATCTACTTGTGGCGGACAATATGATAAGGAGTGATTGCAAACTTTTTTTAATATGATAAGGAGTGATTGCAAACTTTTTTTTGCTTTACAATTTAGACGAGCCTCAATATGGGTAAGACAGGACAAGAGTCTAATGTGTATGTGGGCCTCCAAAACCTCCCCTTGACAGATGATATTGGGGAAGAGAAGTTACGACATGTCAGGTTTCCTTGTGTTCTCTGATAAAGACTGGCATCAGCTCTCAAGGAGAACACAGGAGAGCTTGGCGTTTTTCCTTGTGTATGGTTGACAGCTTCCTGTTGTGTATGGCATTTGTGTGGGGGGCTTTAACCAGATAGCTCCCGATTCATGTCTACCTGATTTGTAATAACCAGCATTGTTATTTTGTTTGTGTGATTTGTCCCAGGCAAATAATTGACTAATTCTGTTCCAGAGAAAATATTTTATGGTTATACTTTTGAAAACCCAATAATGAAACAATTATGAAATGAGTGAGTATTGCTTATTGTTCTATTTTATTTTATTCCCTGCTGTTTGACATTTACGGAGCCCCTTATTGAACTCTATTACATACAAGGACAGTCATATCGTGGCTCTAAGGGTATGTGCACATGCTGCGGATTTGGCTGCGGATCCACGGCGGATTTGATGCTGCGGATCTGCAGCTGTTTTCCATTCGTTTTACAGTAGCATGTAAAGCTATGGAAAACCAAATCCGCTGTGCACATGCTGCAGAAAATTCTGGCAGATGTGCTGCGGTTTATTTTCTGCAGCATGTCAATTCTTTGTGCGGATTCCGCAGCGTTTTAAACCTATTCCTTAATAGGAATCCACAGATGTAAAAACGCAGGTGAAATCCACACTAAATCCACAGTAAATCCGCGGTGGATCCGCAGGTAAAACGCAGGGCGTTTTACCTGCGGATTTTGTAGAATACGCGCTGAAAAATCCGCAATGGAATCCGCAACGTGTGCACATAGCCTTATAAAACAAAAAAGCAGAAGCAATGGTTTCCTTGAAAGGGAAACTTTACTTTTGCTAATAAGAAGTTAAATAGACTGAGTACTTGTCGAACTCCAACTATGTAATAGTAGTCAAATGCTATGCTGGAGAGCTGATCTCAGCGACACACCGGAAATAAGGGGAAACAAAGTTCTGCTTTCAATGTGGAGTCTGTGAGTCCACAGCTGAAAGGATGAGCTACGTGCATGTACAGCTGCGGACATGGACCTGACAATATGAACAAATCCTCAGTTGCTAAGCTCAGGCCAGGGCTTTCTCTATGACGTTCTGTCTTTAAAAAAGATTTTTATCATTTTTTTAAAATCATCCACATATCCTCCTGTAAAAACATCAGAACTTTGCTCAATCTCCTCAGCCTAGATGGACATTAAGTCTTAGTATTTTCGCTTTGTCTTACAATTTGAGCAACGTGAACAGGATACATAAAAATCTCATGCCCATTGTGCAATTTGTTTTATTTTATTTTTGATCAGCTTAAAATCGACCTGCGGTACGTGTTTGAAATCCAAAACATCAATTTGCGGGCACGCAGCGTTCAAATTGAAGATTTTCCCCAGAGAATTGAATTAAAAAGATTTTAGTGCGTTTCTGCTAAGGATCCGCACATGACTGTATCAATAAAATGTTGTCAAATGATGAAACAAAATAATGTTATTGTGTGTAGGCAATCCAAAATAAAGACGACGTTTCGGTCATACAATGACCTTCAGCAGTAAGACAGAATGGTCTGGATGAGCAGCGCGTCCTACGGCGTTGAGTAGCGCTGCTCATCTAGAACGTTCGTCATTACCATTACACAGCATTCTGTCCCAACTGATGGTCACTGTATGACCAAAACGTCGTCTTTCTATTGGATTGCCAACACACAATAACATTATCTTCTTTCATCATTTACCCAAGTGCCAAGTTTTCTCCAAAATTGTATGGGATAAGATCTTGGGCACCGTCCACAGGAGTGCCACGATTCCTATTTTGGTTAAAGTTTTCGTGAAATATATTTAAAAAAATGAATTATTTAAAAAGACAAAAACCGCAGGGCAAAAACACGATTAAAAACGCATGTAAAAAAAATACACTCAAAAGCGCAAAAAAAAAAAAGGAAGTGACCAGAGCGCTGCTCTGAAGCTGGCTCTTAAAGATCCGTGCAGCTTCACTGCCCCAGTGATGCTCTGATAAAGAAAGCACACAATTCAGTCAAATGGCACAACCATGCGGCTGGTCCGAACTGTCAATCAAGTAGGAGTCTACTGCCCTCAACAAGCAGAAGGCTGGAAAGAAGGGAAGAGGTGCGCTCCTGAAGATTCATAATGGGGAAAATCCTTTAATCCTTGTACTGATGGAAATTAAGACAACCAGAATTTTTTTTTTCGTTTCCACTTTCCCACGTTTATAGCCATGACCAGCCATATTTTTATTTTATTTTTGGCAAACAGTGTATAAAGTAACGTTTTGGCAAAACAAGCTCTAGTTTTTTGTGCATTTTAATCATTACATTTATGTCAAGTTTTATTTTGGGTTAAATTTGTGCCCCTTAATTGATGCAATTTAATGATAACTGCATTTTACTGATTGCAGGAATATCAAATATGCACATGAATATTTTCTGCTCTGTGTAATAAAAAGGTGATTCTTCAAATTTTGTTGCACCATTATTGCACTTGTTTGTCGACTGCAATGATTTTTAAGCCAGATGTATAAACCATTGGGTTATTCTAGTGCTTTATTAGTGAGTTTTCCCATAGTAGGGTCAACATCCCAATGCACTGTGAAAATGCTTGAAGAATTTGTTTTCTTCAGATAAAACAAATTTACTGTCTGATAATTATAAGCAGAAGGCAGCAGTTTTATGCTACTATCGAATAACCGTGGCATAGAAAAAAAAAGACACGAGAAAAGAATGAGATACTTGTGAATAAACCAACCGTGACTCAGCCAACCTAATAACTATTACTTTTAGCAACATGAAAGAAAAAGCCTTGTGCACTCAACTGAAGCAAGATCCCTCTCGCCCACTTTACCTGAAATAGATAAAGCAGAGCAGAGAAGGCCAGGCAGGAAATGGGGGCAGTAAGTATTCAGCCCTGCAGCCCACACGTGTGAAAACATCATATAGCTAATGAAAGACAACATTGTAATTCACCTCCATACAATATGTAATGATTTTACAACCACTCATACACTTGACTTAGTTTTGGAACCAAAGCCATGTCTTCCTAATATCCATTTTTCCAAACATTGTGGTACGTGAGCAGCGTGCGTGGCCTGAACGTGCTACCATGGTCTGCAGTGGATCTTTATGACTTTCATACTCAAGTGGCATTTGGTGTGGCAGAACATTCCTTAGGCAATCATTAATTACCTCACTAATGGCAGCCAAGGTGTGTAAGCGTGGGTATTTCTGTACATGGCGCGCATACTCGATACTGAATAAATCAAGTTTTTTTTTTCCTTCTTGGTATTGTGATTTCAATGTCAAGAACTGTAAACATGTCTGAACTTTAAAATTAATATAAAAGTATTCTGCAACTCTAATCTAAAACACTCCAATATTAAATCGGACAGATAAAAATGATTATGGCTCTTTCATCTCCCAGTGGCAATGGTAAGACAGTAGACAGAGTCATGGGCCAAGGAAACGAAGTAGAGAAGACACATGTTTAATTCCTTTCAAAATCAGGAGAAGATGTCCAAAATTGCCATCAGCACACAACTGGTAGCAATCAGCAAAACCCAACTACACACATCTACTATTTGGAAAAAAGTCTGACCAGAAGTGGTCTTCATGAAAAAATTGTAGCCAAAAAATATGGCTTTGACATGGAAACAAGACCAAGTTACTTAACTAGTCACAAAAACAGACACATTTGAAAGTGACAAAAGTAATTTTGAATTTACTTAAAGGGGTTGTCCGGGCCAAATCGATAAGTCTGCAGTCACTCTGTGCGACTGCAGACTTATGAAATGCCCCAGTGCTATGGGGATTCGCCAGTTTCTGAGCCGAGACCAGAGGGAATGTATGTGTTATACATATTCTCGGCCAGAGGACGAGGCCTCGCTCCATACATTCGTATTGAGCAACGCTGCTCCTCGACTAGTGACGCAGGCGTCCAGTGGGAGTGGCCGAATAGAGGGCATGGCCTCACTCAACATAAGTGTACAGAGCGAGGCCGCACCCACTGGACGGGCTCTGGCTGGGGGTATGTATAGACTGCAGACTTATCAATTTGGACCGGACAGCCCCTTTAATATCAACTGATAATCAAACCGAATTGTAATTCAACAGAATAATTTGAAAACTAAAAACATACACTATATATAAATGCACACACTTAATGTATTTTTCTGACTATAAGACGCACTTTTTTCCTCCAAAATTTTAGAGGAAAGTGGGGGGTGCATTTTATAGTCCGGATGTACTATATATATATATATATATATATGTCCACCATGGCTATGGATGGGAGAGGAATGGGAGAGGAGCGGCGGAGGAGCGAATCACAGGAAGCAGGAGTCGGCTGCTGTGGCTAACACTGTGCCTGCTGTTAAAGAAAATGAATATTCACTGCTCCCCATGCCCATAGTCCCACTACCTCTATGCACTGAAGTTGGCACCGAGAGGTGGGAGGGACTATGGGAGTGTGGAACAGTAAATATTTATCTTCATTAACAGCGGACCCAGTGTTAGCCGCAGCCACCGGGCAACCACGTGTGCCCGCTATTAAAAGAGAATGAATATTCACAGCTCTCCACTCTCATGGAAGTGGAGAGCAGTGAATATTCATTCTCTTTAATAATGACAGGATGGCTATGGCCCTTGTCTTATAGTCTAGAAAATATGGTATATCACCTTCTAAACCCCCAACTGAGTCAATTTGTCAGAGAGAGAGATTTTAACTTGGGAAATGGCAAATTCACACAGATTGGGTGCAGATGGTGATTTGTAGCTATTATAGTGTAAATTCACATATGATTTTGCCATTAAAGAGTTATAGAGGCAGGTTACTCATACTGTGGTCGTCTATTAAGGCCACATAAAGTCAATCATTAACAAATTCTCTTAGAATAGTATCTGTATTCTGGTCAGCAAGGCAGACTAGGAGTCTCTGCATCAGCTGTTTAGTTACTGAACCATGCCTTAGCTTGCTACACCAGGCAAATGCCAGGATTAACAATTACCATTGTATATTTCCCATGTATACAATCTCTGAAAAATAGAACATTTTGTTCATTGAGAGGGACAGACAATACTAGCTGCCATCTAATAACGTAGTAAGTAATGCACAGATAAAAGAATATGCTGACAACTATGAGAAATGGCCATAATACACACAAAATTATACAAAAGCAGCAAAAGTCATGGAACTTAACTTCCCAAAGAACAGAGCAGAACTTCATTCATTTCTACATGTCCCCCAGGCAATGTCTGGAATGTATTGTCTGAATTCTTTCCTAAAAGGGGGTCTTTGTTTGCAAGTCAACAGTATCAATGTGCCTAGCAAGTTACCTTTTCTATATCGGCAAGAGATGACAGTGACTTGGTCTGTAGCACCTCAGGTGCTGTGAAGGCCCGCAGGTCCTGATTGGAAACATTTTCATCTGTGAAAGTTATGCTTCCGGACGGCAACAGCAGCAGAGACCAGGGGGAGATAATAAAACTGAGACTTGCAGGGTCCGCTATACAGAAACAAAAACAACAGTGTTACCAAAAGTACTGTATAGATGATGTAATGATAGATAGAAAGAAAGAAAAACAATTTAGCAAAGGACATAAAAAGGTTGAATAAAAAAAACAAATAAAAAAAAAAACCACACTACTGAATGAGGTTTATTTAGATAAACCATATATTATGACATATACATGAGAGGTAAAATGCAGTTAAGAGAGATGGTCGGGATTCTGTGCTACCAAAATCTACTATGCTTCAATTTAACAGCTTTGTGCATGTTACATAGTAGGCCAATACTTAAAAAATTGGTGGGTACAGAAAATTTTAATCTAATCAGTATGGCCAAATAAGAAAACCATCTACCCTCTACTCCAACTGCTCCACAAATAATGAACACTAGTACTGTCCGAGAAGAATAGGATGCTTCCACACCTCTATGACTACATTTACATGATTTAAACCCACCGTGCCATTCATTGTTGCGCCCATTCATCCACCGTTGGGGCATCCCTCATTCATACATAGCCAATTAACCCCTTCACCCCCGGAGCTTTTTCCGTTTTTTTCCGTTTTCGTTTTTCGCTCCCCTCCTTCCCAGAGCCATAACTTTTTTATTTTTCCGTCAATATGGCCATGTGACGGCTTATTTTTTGCGGGACGAGATGTACTTTTGAACGACATCATTGGCTTTACCATGCCGTGTAACAGAAAACGGGAAAAAAATTCCAAGTGTGATGAAATTGCAAAAAAAGTGCAATATCACACTTGTTTTTTATTTGGCTTTTTTGCTAGGTTCACCAAATGCTAAAACTGACCTGCTGATATGATTCTCCAGGTCATGACGAGTTCATAGACACCTAACATGTCTAGGTTATTTTTTATCTAAGTGGTGAAAAAAATTTCCAAAGTTTGCTTAAAAAAAAAAATTGCGCTATTTTCTGATACCCGTAGCGTCTCCAATTTTCATGATCTGGAGTCAGGTGAGGGCTTATTTTTTGCGTGCCGAGCTGACGTTTTTAATGATACCATTTTGGTGCAGATACGTTCTTTTGATCGCCCGTTATTGCATTTTAATGCAATGTTGCGGCAACAAAAAAACGTAATTTTGGCGTTTTGATTTTTTTTTCGCTACGCCATTTAGCGATCAGGTTAATCCTTTGTTTTTATTGATAGATTGGGCAATTCTGAACACGGCGATACCAAATATGTGTATTTTTTATTTTTTTTGTTTTATTTTGATTGGGGCGAAAGGGGGGTGATTTGAACTTTTATATATTTTTTTTTATATATATATTTTTAAACACTTTTTTTTTCAAATTTTGGCATGCTTCAATAGCCTCCATAGGAGGCTAGAAGCATGCACTACACGATCCGCTCTGCTACATTGAGGTGAAGTACAGATCACCTCTATGTAGTAGAAAGGCAGGTGTACTTTGAACGCTGACCACAGGGTGGCGATCAAAGCAATCGGCCATCAACAACCATAGAGGTCTCAAGGAGACCTCTGGTTGTTATGGCAATGCACCGCTGACCCCCGATCATGTGACGGGGGTCAGCGGTGCGAGCACCTCCGGCCGCGCGGCCGGGAGCGCTAGTTGAATGCCGCTGTCAGCGCTTGATGGCGGCATTTAACTAGTTAATGGGCGTGAGGGGATCGCGATTCCGCTCGCGCTCATTGTGCGCACATGTCAGCTGAACAAAACAGCTGACATGTCGCGGCTTTGAGGTGGGCTCACCGCCCGAGTCCACCTCAAAGCGGGGGATCTGCCAGCTGACGTACTATTCCATCAGCTGGCAGAAAGGGGTTAAGAGCATAATCAGCAAACAATTGTACACTGCGTGCAGAATTATTAGGCAAGTTGTATTTTGATCACATGATACTTTTTATACATGTTGTCCTACTCCATGCTGTTCAGGCTTGAGAGCCAACTACTAATTAAGTAAATCAGGTGATGTGCATCTCTGTAATGAGGGGTGTTGTCTACTGACATCAACACCCTATATAAGGTGTGCTTAATTATTAGGCAACTTTCTTTCCTTTGGCAAAATGGGTCAGAAGAGAGATTTGACGGGCTCTGAAAAGTCCAAAATTGTGAGATGTCTTGCAGAGGGATGCAGCAGTGTTGAAATTGCCAAACTTTTGAAGCATGATCACCGAACAATCAAGCGTTTCATGGCAAATAGCCAACAGGGTCGCAAGAAGCGTGTTGGGCAAAAAAGGCGCAACATAACTGCCTATGAATTGAGGAAAATTAAGTGTGAAGCTGCCAAGATGTCATTTGCCACCAGTTTTGCCATATTTCAGAGCTGCAACGTTACTGGAGTAACAAAAAGCACAAGGTGGGCGATACTCCGGGACATGGCCAAGGTAAGGAAGGCTGAAAAACGACCACCTTTGAACAAGAAACATAAGATAAAACGTCAAGACTGGGCCAAGAAATATCTTAAGACTGCCTTTTCAAAGGTTTTATGGACTGATGAAATGAGAGTGACTCTTGATGGACCAGAGGCTGGATCAGTAAAGGGCAGAGAGCTCCACTCCGACTCAGACGCCAGCAAGGTGGAGGTGGGGTACTGGTATGGGCTGGTATCATCAAAGATGAACTTGTGGGACCTTTTCGGGTTAAGGATAGAGTGAAGCTCAACTCCCAGACCTACTGCCAGTTTCAACGTCTGGCAACGTCTTCAAGCAGTGGTACAGGAAGAAGTCGGTATCGTTCAAGAAAAACATGATTTTCATGCAGGACAATGCTCCATCACATGCCTCCAACTACTCCATAGCGTGGCTGGCCAGTAAAGGTCTCAAAGAAGAATAAATAATGACATGGCCCTTGTTCACCTGATCTGATCCTCATAGAGAATCTGTAGTCCATCATAAAATGTGAGATCTACAGGGAGGGAAACCAGTACACCTCTGGGAACAGTGTCTGGGAGGCTGTGGTGGCTGCTGCACGCAATGTTGATCGTAAACAGATCAAACAACTGACAGAATATTTGGATGGAAGGCTGTTGAGTGTCATCATAAAGAAAGGTGGCTATATTGGTCACTAATTTTTTTGTTTTTGTTTTTGCATGTCAGAAATGTTTATTTCTAAATTTTGTGCAGTTATATTGGTTTACCTGGTGAAAATAAACAAGTGAGATGGGAATATATTTGTTTTTTATTAAGTTGCCTAATAATTCTGCACATTAATAGTTACCTGCACAAACAGATATCCTCCTAAGATAGCCAAATCTAAAAAAAAAAACACTCCAACTTCCAAAAATATTAAGCTTTGGTATTTATGAGTCTTTTGGGTTGATTGAGAACATAGTTGTTGATCAATAATAAAAATAATCACGCAGTATAGTGTATATGGCCATTTGGAGCAAAATAAACAATGGATGTGATGAAACAGGGTGTATGGGTTTTTTTATGTAGAAAGTAAGTGGAAGTAGATTTACGAAGCCTTAAGCTGGCCATAAAATACTTCAACCGATCATTCAGCCAACAGTGATCTTAGCCGACACTCCCATTCACAGAAGAATGCTTGTAGCCTCTTTGAGAAATCGGCCAGATCACATGTTGGCTTGCGGCTTATCTCAGAGAACAATTTGATCAGCAGTCCGAAACTGGGCAAAGCGTGAGTGACATGTCTCCAAACCATAAGTCGGTCGTCGCCGCCATACACATTAGACTTTTGGTTGAACTCATCATTATCGGCAGGTTCAACCGACTTTAGTCTAATGTGTGGGGCCCTTATACCATACTAAAATAGCATTTGTCATTTTTGCTACGGTACTGTGTTCTTGTACAGCACAATGCGAGTAGATGAGTTTTAAAAAGCCACAATAGCAGAGTAGAAAAAAATATTGAAATTGCTTCTCCATCCTAAAGCTGCCCTTACACAGCTGTCTGCTTAACAAGCTATTCCATTTGCACACTGCAGTACGAGTGTTTTCAATGGGGAAAGAGGAACAAGTAGCTGCAAAACTCTTCTGATATTTGCTTCTCTCTCATGAGAGCAAAGGATCGAGCATGAAAAAATCTAACATACCCAATCATTCTATGGAAACCTCTAATTGGCAGGCCCTGAAGAAATCTGCAGGTCAAGCCAACATTTATCCAATGTTTATGGGAAATGAGACTGAAATGAATATCTAAAACCTATATGAAACAATCATAAAAATGAACTATCATTTAGTTTATTTATATGACTGACATGAATATACATTTTGCCTGGTTTTGTATGTGACTTGTATAAGCCACAACAGATCATCATGGGAGCTTGATGCAGTGGCAGCAGGCCACACTACTGCTATGGGACCCATGAGCTGGGGTGGTGGCCCGGTGTCAGTGCCCCCCTCCACCTGTCAGCGCCTACAATGCCCGACTGCACAGAATGACGGGGGTGAAAGTGTCTGCTGATGCTCCCTCCTCCATCATGATTGCTCACGCTGATGGCTGGAGGTGGGCTCAGGCTGTCAGCGTGAGAAATGATGATGAAGCGTCAGCTGATGCTTCCACCCCCATTGTTCTTCCTCAGTAGCTGACGTGTCAGAGCAGCAGGCGAGATGACATCATTACAGTGTGCCTGCTGTTCTGAGATGTTCGATGGAGGGGTGAATATTTTATTTATTTATTTAAATCAGTGACTAGTGGCCATAATAGTATATGGTGGACCATGGGGGGTGAAGTATACTGTATGAAGGACCATGGGGAAAGCATTATATTGTATGGAGGTCCATGCGGAGTGCATTATATTTTATGGAGGACCATGGCAGAATCATTGTATTGTAAGGAGGACTATGGGGAGTGCATTATATTGTATGGAGAACCATGGGGGTGCATTATTTTGTATGGAGGACCATGGGGAGTGCATTATATTGTATGGAGGACCATGGGGGGTGCGGTGCAATATAATGTATGGCGGAGCAGGGGGAATGCATTATATTCTATAGAGGACCATGTGGGGTGCAGTATAATTTAGGTAAGTACAGACATTTTTTACTGTTATTTTTTTTTTCTTTTTGTTCTTTTCATTGAAAAGCCACATAAAGATAGGAACAAACCACTGTATAATATTCTATTATGCACTTAGCACCTTAATATAATCTTAACTCAGCAATGACTTGGCAAGTTTGACATCACAGACTGTGGAACAATTTCTAAAATTATCCTGTGTTTTGGGATGTGTGGTTTGTCTTATCCCCGGAGTTGTTTTTCATCTTTAGTCAACCATGATGCACCGCTATTTCTGTCAACTTCTGGTGAATATAAATAACTTTGGATAATCTAATAGTCAACATGTTTGAAAGTCGGAAGTCATCTTCTTCCCAAGAGACTAAACAGTATCTAGATAATAACAAATTCTAAAGTCCTGCAAATAAAATATATTTATCCCCATGAGTGTTTTCAACAGTTTTCTGGAGTAAAACACCTAGAAATTGCATCTGGTACTTTTACACCAGTCCAGTTCAGCTCCACCAAAGTGGTGAGGCCCATCCAGCACATTCATAAAAATGTGTGATGGTTTGGCTGACTTTCCCATATAGCGCTAGCTTGGCCAAGCACTCCTCTATTCTCTATGAGAAAGCCACCGACTGACATGGTAGCCATCGGATTATTCCAGAGAGAACAATATAATCAGCAGTCCAAAATCGGACATGTACGATTAACATCTCCCCTGGCCATCAGTCGGACGTTGCCCCCATACACCGAGCACACCAATATTGGCAGGTTCAACTGGTGTTAGTCTAATGTGTATGGGTGCCTTTACAATGGGTATGCATTAAATTAGCTACTGTGAAAAAAGCTCCATTGCAGAGCAAGCATCTTTATGATGATAATGCTAAAATGAAGACATTGTTGAGATTAAATAGGTTACTGGGCAACCCAACCCATGTCACCATAAGGTAAGTGGTGGTAAAAGGTAAGTCTCCTTACTCAAAAACTTAAAATAACAGTATATAATAATCTCCGTACAGTAGACAAAGCATTATCAGTTATGGCACTGTAAATGAGGGTACCATAAATACAAGAAACTATGCAATGTCAGTAGGTAAAACTAATTTTTTGTACGGACACCCCCGGAGAACTACGCGATCCCGTGAGGCTACTGCACATACGTGCTATCTCGGTTCACAGTGTGGACGATGCGTCCACATCAACATGATTAGGAGAGGAAGAGGAAGGACAGACGCCACAGCGAGGTCACCGCTTGGACCGAAGCACCCTTATTAACGTACGGCATAGGAGCATATCAAATGGTATTTTCAGGTTATATAGGGAAAGTTGGGAGCTGATAGAAACATTTGTGTGATGCATCATAGGAGCAGTCAAAGGTGGTGCCATTTGTTCATAGGCTCTTTTGAGACAGGTTGGTGGTGACAGGTTCCCTTTATGAAAGAGTGACTCTGCTTTAAAGGGAAGGTGTCGCACTATATATTTTTGTATTAATAATTATTGTATAATCAATTATTTTTAATAATAAAACTACATGCTACTGTAACTTTTTTTATTTATTAATTCTTCAGCCACTAAAGGCTGCCATTTGCATTTGCATAAGTATCCGAGCATGACACTTAGAATTTTTTCACACTTCCTTCGGCAGGCGTCCGTCATAATGCGTCGATGCGACGTATCGACGGATGTCTTAAAAATAGTGAAAAACGGATGCAAAGCATCCTGTGTTGTGACGGATGCGTTGAATTAGGCGCTGCCTGAATTTCAATGTATAAAATACGAGAGAGAGAGATTTTCCCTTGACTATAAAATCCTTCCAGGCATGCTCAGAATAAAAAAAACGGGATACGTCGCTGGATTCCAGTTTTTGACGGTCAGCGACGTTTTGACTTTTTCAATGCAGAATTGGCTGAAATTGAGATCGGATGCCATGTCACGTTTAGAGAGCCCCTGATGTGTCTAAACAGTGGAAATGCTCCACAAGTGACACCATTTTGGAAAATAAGGAACTTAACTAGATCTGTGGTGAGCACTTTGAACCCCCAAGTGCTTCACAGAAGTTTATAACGTAGAGCCGTGAAAACAAAAAAATTGCATTTTTTCTACAAAAATGATCTTTTTTGGCCCCAAATTTTTATTTTCACAAGGATAACAGGAGAAATTAGACCACAAAAGTTGTTGTGCAATTTCTCCTGAGTAAGTCAATACCCCATATGTGGGGGTAAACCACTGTTTGGGCGCACCGCAGAGCTTGGAAGAGAAGGAGTGCCGTTTTACTTTTTCAATGTAGAATTGGCTGGAATTGAGATCGGACGCCATGTCGCGTTTGGAGAGCCCCTGATGTGCCTAAACAGTGGAAACCCTCCACAAGTGACACCATATTGGAAACTAGACCCCTTAAGGAACTTATCTAGATGTGTGGTGAGCACTTTAAACCCTCAAGTGCTTCACAGAAATTTATAAAGTAGAGCCGTGAAAATAAAAAATCCTTTTTTTCCCCTTAAAAACGATTTTTTAGCCTGCAATATTTTTATTTTCTCAAGAGTAACAGGAGACATGTGACCCCAAAATCTGTTGACCAGTTTGTCTTGAGTATGCTGATACCCCATATGTGGGGGGGAGCACTGTTTGGGCACCCATCGGGGCTCGGAAGGGAAGGAGCGCCGCTTGGAATGCAGATATTGATGGGATGGTCTGCGGGCATCATATTGCATTTGCAGAGCTCCTAATGTACCTAAACAGTAGAAACCCCCCACAAGTGACCCCATTTTGGAAGCTAGACCCCCCCAAAGAGCATATCTAGATGTGTGGTGAGGACTATGAACCCCCAACTGCTTCACAGAAGTTTATAATGTAGAGCCATGAAAATAAAAAAAATCATATTTTTTCCACAAAAATGATCTTTTCACCCCCAAATTTTTACTTTCACAAGGGTAACAGAAGAAATTGGACCCCAAAATTTATTGTGCAATTTATGCGGAGTAGGCTGATACCCCATATGTGAGGGGGGGGGGACCACTGTTTGGGCGCATGGCAGAGCTCGGAAGGGAAGGAGCGCCGTTTTGGAATGCAGACTTTGATAGAATGGTCTGCGGGCGTTATGTTGCGTTTGCACAGCCCCTGATGTACCTAAACAGTAGAAACCCCCCACAAGTGACTCCATTTTGGAAACTAGACCCCCCAAGGAACTTATCTAAATATGTGGTGAGAACTTTGAATGCCCAAGTGCTTCACAGAAGTTTATAATGCAGAGTCGTGAAAATAAAAAATATTTTTTTTTTTCACAAAAAAGATTTTTTAGCCCCCAAGTTTTTATTTTCACAAGGGTAGCAAGAGAAATTGGACCCCAAAAGTTGTTGTCCAATTTGTCCTGAGTATGCTGGTACCCCATGTGTGTGGGGGACCACTGTTTGGGCGCACAGCAGAGCTTGGAAGGGAAGAAGCGCCTTTTGGAATGCAGACTTTGATAGAATGGTCTGCGGGCGTTATGTTGCGTTTGCAGAGCCCCTGATGTACCTAAACAGTAGTAACCCCACACAAGTGACACCATTTTGGAAACTAGACCCCCCTTCCCCAAGGAACTTATCTAGATGTGTGGTGAGAACTTTGAACGCCCAAGTGCTTCACAGAAGTTTATAATGCAGAGTCGTGAAAATAAAAAATATTTTTTTTTTCCACAAAAAAGATTTCGTATCCCCCAAGTTTTTATTTTCACAAGGGTAAAAGGTGAAATTGTACCCCAAAAGTTGTTGTCCAATTTATCCCGCGTACGCTGATGCCCCATATGTGGGGGTAAACCACTGTTTGGGCGCACGGCAGAGCTCAGAAAGGAGGGAGCACCATTTGACTTTTTGAGCGCAAAATTGTCTGTCGTGTTTGGAGACCCCCTGATGTACCTAAACAGTGAAAAAAAAACAATTCTAACTCCAAACCTAACCCCAACACACCACTAACCCTAATCCCAACCAGATCCATAATCCTAATCACAACTCAAAAAACTGCATCCGCTGCCCACGTTGTGCACAATTTTCACAACGTGCGTCGGTACGTTAGGCTGACGCATTGCGACGGCCCCGTACCGACGCAAGTGTGAAAGAAGCCTATCCCTAACCCTAAATTTTGCCCCAACCCTAAATTTAGCCCCAACCCTAATCCTAAATTTAGCCCCAACCCTAACCCTAATTTTAGCCCCAACCCTAATTTTAGCCCCAACTCCTCCAGCTGCTGGCCGGCAGATCATGGCGGGCGCACTGCGTATGCGCCCGCCATTTTCTTACTGGACGAAGAAGCAGGAGGGGGACGCAGGAGGATCCAGGGACACCGGTAAGTATAGCAGGGTCCCCGAATACCCCTATTTCTTTGTCCTCTTATGTGCGATCACATCAGAGGACAGAGAATGACAGATCGTTTTTTTTTTCTTTTGCGGCCGCCGGTAAACCGTTAATTACCGGCAATCGCAAAACAGGGGTCGGTAAAAACCAACCCCGATCATGTTCTTTGGGATCTCGGCGACCCCTGGCAGCCAAGACCCCAAAGATTTTCCGGGTGCCGGCCGGCGGGCGCACTGCGCATGCGCCTGCCATTTTTTGGCCAGAACAAGATGGCAGCGCCCATCGGGAGCCACGAGGAGCACCGGGGAAGACAGGTGAGTATCGGGGGGCTATCGGGGACCCCATTTCTCTGTCCTCCGATGTGCGATCACATCGGAGGACAGAGAAATTAAATGGGAAATTACGGGTTTTTTTGTGACCGCCGGTAAACGGTTAATTACCGGCGATTGCAACCCGGGGGCCGGTAAAAACCCCCGAATCATGTTCTCTGGGGTCTCGGCTACCCCCGGCAACCGAGACCCCAGAGAAAATTTGACTCTGGGGGGCGCTATTCACTTTTTCCACAGTGCAGTTAATTAACGGCGCTGTGGTTTAAGTACCCTTAACTGCCGCCGTTAAAAGGCGTATCGGCGGTCGTTAAGGGGTTAAATGTGCCATGCCTTTGTTAAACAAGGATATGGAAGCTAAGGGAATAAGTGTTTCTAGACATAAAATAAAATACAAAACACAAGGACAAATACTATACAATGATTTGTAACGTGCTGCTATATTCAATTTCTTCTGACTTTTTTGATACAGGCTGTACTACAACGTTTACTCATCACATGATGTAGCATGTCCTTCCAGCTAGTTCTCCCTTCCCATAACAAAATGCTTATTGCATGTAATTACGTAGGAGGGTAGATAAACCAGATTTGGGCTTGGCATGCTGAATAATACAGTCTCTGAGCAGCACCTACACAGAGATGTCATCACATAAAGCTAGTCTATAATCTCTTCTGTTTATGTAATATATTATACAGATTTTATTACAGTTTAGTACACTCTCACACAATAACTTTTACACTACGTGACAGCCGTGCACCTGAGAAAAATATAACACGCGGTTAAAGCAGAATGCTAATATAAAAAGCATACAACCTGTTAAGTCAAAAGGAATAATACAGGACCTGGATATTGCATTTGAAATACTATTTATGCAAATATGAGCCAATATGCCACATTTGGAGTCATGTTTAATGATATTTAGAAAGTTATGAACAGTAATTTACATACTATAATATGATCCTTTGATCTAATGAGGATGGTAAATAGGACCTGTCGCATGTACCAAATAAGTTGTATTCCTGAAATAAAATCACATACAGCCTTGTAAATTTAAAGAGGTTTCCTTCACACCATAAATGGTTAAAACAAGCAACTTTGAAATTCACTTGTTATTAAAAAATACTCTCCATTCCAGGGTGATTTTTAATGTTATTGTTTACTATTCATTGCCTAGATTACTGGACGATTTTGCAATCCATCAGGTGTCAGGTCTCCTAGGCGAGGAGTTCAGTCCAGTAGTATCTGTAAGTGCTGCACTGAAGCTGGATTCACAGATTAAAGGAGTTGTCCGGTCTTAACCTACAAGTCTGGAGTCACTTTATGTGACGGAAAACTTGTGAATCCTCAAATAGCATGCACTGCACATTGTGGTGATTACATGGCCACAAGTATGTGATTTGCACACATGCGGCCACGTGCCAACTAGATGGGTGCAACCTCGCTCAATGCAAGTGTATTGAGCGAAGATGGAAACAGTCTAGTTGGAATGTGGCTTGGAGCATACGTATTGCATACATGTGGTCACTTAACCGACCGCTTACGAGCCAGCACCAGAAAATGCTCACAACGCGCAGTGTACAAGATGTGAGGATTTACAAGTCTGCAGTCACGTACAGTGACTGCAGAGTTGTAGCTTAAGACCAGACAATCCCATTAAGTGCCCCTGAATTTCTCCAATTCTGGAGAGTCAAAGCTCCCTTTCCCTGCAGCACAGAGTTCAGACCAGTGGCTCAACGATGCTGATGGGTCTGTCGTGAGAGAGGATTGCAATATTGCTGCGGTTGTGTAGAATAACCCAGTTGTCTTTGTCCTGTGAAGTCAGAAAAACTCCAAAGCCTTATGTTCTCCTTGGTGATAGTATTCCCTCTCTACCAATGACTGTGAATGTATCTGTGCCAAGTGGAAACTCTGATTCAACGGGAAAGCTCTTGCTGCGAGCTGTGGAGAATCTGTCATATTCCCATCCGAGAGCTCCAGAATATGGTTGGGGTGTTGTTGGGTTAAGGACGAATCCTAAAAAACCCAGTCAAGTAATTTCTGAACAACTAGAGCTCCAGATAGAAGGATTGTATATGGAGAAGTTCGCCTTCCATGTGCTGTCTGGTTTATTCCATCCACTTCCTTAGGTTGTCCGGAACTGAGAACTTGAGTGCCTATTCTAGTCTGGAGATCCTGAGAAGTGCTTTTTGGGGACAGTGGAGTCACAAGAAATGTTTGGTCCCTAAACTTGAGAGACGTCACTTTTCTTCTAGTGGATTGGAGTGAACATGGTCCTGAAAAGATGTTGTGGGAGCCCATGAACATGAGTAGGGTCCCAATTTCTCTGCTTAGCGTCCTCGCGGGCATGAAGAAGAGGATGCATGTGTACTGTAGAACTAATGCCAGTACCCCTTCACTCTCCATGCAGGGACACCAATATACTCACAACTGCGGCTGAACGGCGTGCTCCCTGCTTCCGGTGTCTGTGTCCCAGCGGAGCAACTAGTTCAACGATGCGTCGGTGTGAAATACCCACAGACATGTGCGGGTTTTCTTATCAGCATCGGCCGCAAAACATCCCACACACGTGTACACTGATGACACACGGATGACATCCGTGAGTTATCAGCGTGACACATATCGGCTCCTAGGAAAAAACGGTACAGTTTGCACTGCTGCCAGGCGAGGGGGGCTGAATACAGCTCTCCCTGAGCTCAGAGCGACCAGACAACAATGATGGAAGTTGTATTCAGCACCCGCTGTGTACATTTAAGAATTAAATAAAAAAAATTGTTGTGGGCTCTGTGTAATTTTGATAACCAGCAGAGGCAAAGCCCACGGCTTGAGGCTGATGTTACTAATCTGAGTAAGGGGACAATATCGGCTATTAATAACGGCTCACCGCTGTTTTCTTTGCCTTTACTGGTTAGTTTAGCGGGGACCCCAGAAAAAAAAATTATGTAGGGTTCCCCTATAAATTCTAACCAGTAAAGGCTAAACAGACAGCTGTGGGCTGATATCAATAGCCAGGGAATAGGCTATGGAAATTGGCCCCAATTCCAGCTACCAACAACAGCCCTCATCCGCCCCAGAAATGGCGCATCCATAAGATGCACCAAATCTGGCGCTTAGCCTCACTCTTCCCAATTGCCCTGGTGTCGTGTCAAGTGGGGTAATAGGGTTTGGGTTGATGTCAGATTTGTATTGTCAGCAGATATCAAGCCGAGGGGTTAGTAATGGAGACACATATATAAGGCACCCCTATTACTAGTCATATTGTAAAAAAGATACAACAAGAATAAAGTCCTTTAATTGAAAAACACACTCCACCCTCACTTCCGATTTATTACTGTAAAAATGAAAATAAAAAACTTATTTCTCACTTGGCTGACAAATAGTCCATTTCTCCCATGCCAAAATCCATCTCTGCTTCATCTGGATGGCTTTCTGAATGGTGGCATGATCAACCATCCAGCCTGGCAGCCACGAGACATTGAGCTGAGCGTCAGTGTGCAGCTTCAATATCCTGCGGTGACATCATTGAGGGTACTGTGTCACTGCCAGCTGTTCACACACTCAGTTCACTGTGAGCAGGCCGGTGAACTACGGTGCAATTTCTCATGGTGCTAGCGATGATCTTATGGAGGTCACCACAGTTCATTGGGTTGCTCACTGACCTGTAGTAACCTCGATGACTTCACCGCAGGTCACTGAAACTGCACTCTGATGCTCAGCTCAAGGTCTCCTGGATGCCAGGCTGATCGGTCGCATCATGCCACCGTTCAGCAAGGCATCCAGATCAAACAGAGATGGATTATGGTGTGGGACAAATGGATTAACATCGGACAGGTGAGGAATATGGCTTTTTTATTTTACATTAATAAATAGTTTAAAGAGGGTGGAGAGTGTTTATTTTAAATAAAGGAATATGTGTCTTTCTTTCAATTAAAGGAGTTTACCCTGGCTGGGAATTTTTTACAATATGACTCTGGGGTTAGTAATGGGGGTTATAGACGCCTCTACATTACTAACCCCTGGGCTTGATGTCAGCGGCCATAAAACAGTTGACATCAACCCCAACCCTATTACCCCACTTGCCACCACACCAGGGCAAGTGGAAAGAGCAAGTCTAAGCGTCAGATATGACGCATCTTATTGATGTGCCATTTCTGAGGCCACTGAGGGCAGATGTTATTAGCCTGGGAGGGGGGGGGCAATATGGCTCCTTCCCTTGCTATTAATATCAGCCCATAGGTGTCTGTTTAGCCTTTGCTGGTTAGAATTTATAGGGGGACACTACATTTTTTTCTGGGAATCCCCCTTTAAATTAACCAGTAAAGGCTAAGTAAACAGCTGTGAGCTGTCAATAATTGCCTGGGAACATTTAGGGCTAATGACCCCTTTCCCAGATTATTAACATTAGCCCCCAGTGGTTGGCTTTCCCTCTGCTGGTTATGAAAATTAAGTGGAAGCCTGCCCATTTAAAAAAAAATGATTTTATTTATTAAAAAATAAAAAACTAATTCAGAAAAAAAATACACAAAGCAATGATTATACAGTACACTGACATCTATCTATCATGCTCCATCACTATCTCTTATCTTTGAACATCTTTAATACGTAACACTTTTATTTCTATGTTGCATTTCATTCCATACATGTTACACTAACAGCACACGGATCTCACACAGATGTCACATATGTACACACGGATGACACACGAACACAGACCATGAATTTAACCAGCACTTGTTTTTCCACTAGCAAAATCACAAGGAAGATGATGTCACCTTTGTATTGTCAGGTGACATCAAGCCCATGGCTTGGAATGGAGAGGTGTCTAAGACACCTTATCCATTACCAATAATATAGTTATATGGTAAATAAAGACACAGCAACTACAAAGTCCTTTATTTGAAATAACACAAAACAAAACACACTTCCATTTTTATTTAAAAATAACAAAACACAGTTTTACTCACCTAACGCCTAATTCCACCGAATACCTCATCTCCTGTAATAAAACAAAAATTAAAAGACAACAATATTTCTCATCTGTCCGTTGTTCTATCCCACGTAGAAATCCATGTCTGGGGGATAAATAGTTTTAAACTTGGACGGTGCCAAGATGCGACCGCCCAGGCTCAGAACCACTGGTGAATGAGCTGCTGCGAGCGCAGCATCATTGATCACCGGTGACATCATCAAGGTTACCGTCAGTAATTTCCCGGAAAGCACACATTTGACATGGTGTACAACATCTATTTGCAGCCTTGTTTCCATCTATCTCCCACTGTTTTTCTCTTTTTGTGGATTGGCGGAAGTGTTTTATTAACTATGTACTCAGATTTATGCAACTGAACATCTATAAACAGAAATTCTGAAACCAACATCAATTCTTATGAAAAGAGTTCAGATCATCAATCTAGTCAGTCTAACTCCTGACACCCCTACAAATCAGCTGTTTTCGGTTCTGGCAGTGGCCAGATGTATGTAAACAGTGAAGGGAGACGAGAATAATACATCCCTGTTACGGTGAACTGACTGTTCCCAAAAAAATCCAGTTCGGCTTCTATTCACTTCAATAGGATCTTAGCTGCGGTCTCTGAAATGGCCGCTACATAATTAAACTGCATTGTACTATTTTATGTCTATTCACGATCTACAACTGACCACCAGCTGAAATCAGCTGACCGGTGGGAGTGACGGGTGATATATGCTCACCGACCAGAAATTGATGATCCATTTTAGGGATAGGTCATCAATATCATAAGCCCGGACCTCTCCTAAGAAATATAAATATTAAACATTACTAGTTAGTTTACAATATGGACAGGTCCAAATGACCATTACCTTTTCTCATCAGTTGTTGCAAGCTTTCAGTGCTTTGGTTCAATACGGCCCATAACTCTTCCTCTTCCAATGGCCCACCTCGCACCTCCAGGGCTTCAGCTAGTGATACTTGCATATTATCTATGGAGCAAAAATGAACAGAAAAAGGCATAAGCAATGCAAAAATTGTCAAAGATTGTAAAAAAAAAATTGTCACCAGATATCAGGGGAGTTTGGGTTAAAGACAAAGAATTCAAATTACACCTTTTTTTTCCGATTATATCCTCCTAAGGTTACTTTGACACTAGCGTCGTACGACGCACGTCGCAATGCGTTGTTTTGCAGAAAAAACGCATCCTGCAAAGTTGTCTGCAGTATGCTTTTTTCTCCATAGGCTTGTATTAGCGACGCATGGCCACACATCGCAACCGTCGTGCGACTGTTGCGTCGTGTTGCGGCGGACCGTCGGCAGCAAAAAACGTTGCTTGTAACATTTTTTGGTGCGTTGTGTCTGCCATTTCCAACCGCGCATGCGCGGCCGGAACTCCGCCACCTCCTCCCCGCAACTCACAATGGGGCAGGGAATGCGTTGTAATAATGCATCCGCTGCCACCGTTGCGCAGCGTCGAGACAGGATGCGTCGGTACGTCGGCCCAACACACTGCGACGGGCCGACGCTAGTGTAAAAGTAGCCTAACACTCACAAAATCTCATACATCACTCCCCAACCTCCATTCACTGCTTTTAAAGTTCGTCTAATTATCAGGGTTTAAAACAAACACAACTAAAACTAAAGTCATCCCAATTAACATGAATGACTCCCATCTAGGTCATTTCCAGAGTAACTTTAAATACCACTGGCGCACCACCTCTCTCAAATACCTAGGAATCAATCACACAACCTCATATTCCATTCTATACAAGAATAATTTCCCTCCACTATATAAAAAATTGTATCCTTATTGACAAAATGGAATTCACTTCCTCGCTCAATAATTGGATGCATCTCAGCAATAAAAATGACTTTTCTCCCAAAACATTCATATCTTTTTGAGACATTACCCATATTGGTCCCACTCAGATATCTACGTGATTTTCCAGGATTCATTTTAAACTTCATATGGTCAGGACAACGAATTCCAAAGTCGGTTATGTTGGCTGATAAAAAGATGGGAGGCCGAGCGGCTCCTAACTTTATCATTATTATTGGGCATCGCACCTCCGCACGATCCTCCTGTGGTCTTCTAAACCTGACTATATGAAATGGGTGGATAGGAAAGTTATGGTTAGCCCCAGCTCACCCCAATTCCCTGACCTGTAATGGGGCTTACTATCCTCCTTCAATAGGCCTATTAGGTCCAATGATGAACATTAGAAATATATAGAGGATCTGCTCTAAAAAAAAAATTCAATCTGGTATCACCGAACTCTCTCTTACTTCCTTTTCCATCCGAATTTCCCTGAAAATCTAGGCCACTAAAGACAGGGGTATGGACTCAATCTGGCTTGTTTAACTTTGCTGAAATAATCAAATATAAAACGCGAACTTTACGTTCCTATGATGAGATGAAACCAAAAGTTTCCTCTCCATTCTCTTTAATTATTCCAATACATTAAGATCAGGCACTTTGCCTCATTATTCCACGGTCTACAGGCCTCCATTCCTACTTGCTTTGAGAGACTATGCAAGAATACGTCAACAACAAAGGGTTTAATATCTAGTATTTACAATATTCATATATTGAACCATAATATCTAGTATTTACAATATCCTACAGGCTCCAGACACAGATTCCTGAACTAGACACTCTTATATGCTCATTTGGGAGGAATATCTGGGCAAAACACTAACAGTGGTAGAGAAATGTTTGAACCAGAGCAGACTGTATCTTGTATTTCATACAAGTATAAAATTCTTCATCTCTGGTACCACACACCATAATTTTTACATAAAATGGACCCATCTATTCCTTCCCTTTGCTGGCAGTGTGCCCTATCTAGAGGGTTCTATTTTTGGGACTGCCCTTTGATTAAACCATTCTCGGTGAAAGTCCAACTCCTCACTAAGCAACTTTTTGGAGTACAAGTCCATCTAGTAGTCCTAAAGTATTTATTATTTACATAGCGCCATCATATTCCACAGCGCTTTACAGACATTATCATGACTGAGCACATAGGGAATTTATATTGTGAACCCCAATCAATACTGGGGTCTTTGGAGAGTGTGAGGAAACCAGAAGAAACACACGCAAACATGGGGACAACATACAAACTCCTTGCAGATGTTGTCTTGGTGGACCCCGGCGCTACAATACCTCAGTGCTACAAGTTTTGATGGTTTTATCCAATACCAGAGACTGGATTAAAAGCAGTAAAGGGTCAAATAATGGAAACATTTTCTTTGATTCAAGCTCTAGGATCCAATTTTGTATTCCAGACCTCAGAGTATAAATGGTGGCATGTCTGTGTGGCTGGATAACAATGTAATAAATCACATTTTACAACTGGAAGGTGTTGATAAATCTGCCCCTTTGTTTCTTCTGCAAACCATGTTTTGTTCTCAGATTTATTTCTTTTTGTGACCATGTAAGAATAAACTGATAAAACTGGCCTTGAATTTGGTAATGAAAGATAACCAGCTAACAGTCCTGAACCCAATTGGTGTAAATTATGGAAGTATGGCCTTCTGTTTCGCAATCGCCTATCTCTATCTAACCATAAGACAGCGGAGTGTATCTAGGCTTTAATGGAATCGACCACATAGCTTGTTTGTGCATCTTTGTGACAAGCACATTTTACTGTGGCAGGAGATGTTCTAGTAACCACTGGCATCATAGTTATCAAGGGAAGCAGCATGGTTGCGAAGGTGATGTGTTCAGTCTCATGAGAGCCTCATTAGGGAAATGGAGAATTATGAAGCATCCTTAATTAACGTGAAGAACACATGCACAACTTGAACCTTGACCATTTGTGGCAAAATTGGATTCACAGGTAAAAGCTAAGATGACAAACAATGACTGTGACCGGTCAGGTAAACCTGTCCATAAAGGGTTTGAGTCACCCTTTCTTTTCAAGAGCGCACTTCTTCCTAGTCTCCCAACTTCTAAGGCCTCTTTCACACTTCCGTTTTTAGAATCTGCACAGGATCCGTCAAAATGTTGAAAAGACGGATCCTGTGCAGATTGTAAAAACCGGGTGCGCTGGGCCCGTTTTTCTGACGGACCCGTCGAGGCTATGTGCACCTGTTGTGTATGCGTAATGCATACACAACACAACCCAGGTTAAAAATAATTTAAAAAATAAATAAATAAATAAAATAAAATAAAAAAATCCCAATATTCTTATCTTCCGGCGTCCCGCGCAGCGTTACCGATGCTCGCGATGCTCCTGGCAGCTGGCGTTCCAAGTAATGTCTTGCGTGCAGTGACCTCTGATGATGTTGCGGTCTTGCGAGACCGCGACGTCATTGGGTCATTTCGCAATGCATTACTAGCAACGCAAGCTGCCGGGAGCATAGGTAATGCTGTGCAGGACGCCGGAAGGTGAGAATATTGAGATTTTTTTTTTTTATTTTTAACATTATCATCTTGTTACTATTGATGCTGCATAGGCAGCATCAATAGTAAAAAGAGAGAGCGAGCGAGAGAGAATTTCCCCGACTGGAAATTCTTCCACGCATGCTCAGTTTCAAAAGACGGAACCAGTCGCTGGATTCCTGCTTTTGACAGTCGCTGAGCGATTTTCCGATGTACAGAAAAAAACGTTCCTCTGTGCATTGTCCCTGCCCGACGGACAGCAATTTTCCGATGGATCCAGTGCACGACGGATAAAATGGATGGCCGTCCGTCACAATCCGCCGCTAATACAAGTCTATGAGAAAAAACAGGATCCAGCAGAAAAATTTGCTGGATCCTGTTTTTACAAAAATCGACGGATTTCAACGGGAGCTCAAAGACGTAAGTGTGAAAGAGGTCTTACTTGGGAGCAGGATGTCATGCGCAAAACGCTACTTCATTTTTATTTTTATCAAAAAGATGGTATCACACCGGGAGACAGAATTTGTAAGAAATTATAATATATTAACTTCTATTACGGTACATTATTTATCAATACGCTCTAATAGGGTGCATACAGTGCAACTTTATCACGATTCGTGGATATTGCGCCTGCTACCATGGACCTCTACCGATCTGATATTATTATAGAATTGGAACAACACACACTTTGAATATGCTATATTGACTAGGAGAATTTATTGACAAACACATGGAAAGATATGTATAGTCTTTCCACTATAATCTCCACTCTGCTTCCCCAGAGTCAGACCATCTCCCTGAGCTGCCTTGTGCTCATGGTCAGCTCTGCTCCAAGAGATTCTCCGCCTGGCTATAGGGAGGCGCGACCACATCCTACAAGAATTTAACCATGCTCTGTCCTGCAGAGTTTACCTTCCCCAGCATATCACTAGGCAGCAGCAGTTTTATTAGGTAGCTCCTCCCTCCACTCCTGGCCCAATCGTTGGTTCCCAGTTGCTTGTCTCTGGTTCCTATGGGTGCATGTTTGTTTTGTCTCTCCTGATATTGATACTGCTCCTTTACCATTTATCCTGACTTCTCTGCTCCTGACCTCGACTACGTATAGTGAACCTGTCCTGCCTGACCCCGGGTTGTCCGACTACGTCTTTTCTTCTGTCCAAATGTACCTTGTACCTGTGTTTCTGATGTTCTGTGCAGCTGCTGCAGACCCAGGAACTACCGTGGAGTGGTACCAGGTGTCTACCAATAGCCCAGCCTATCCTAGCCATCAGCTCTATTGAGAGACAGGTAGACATTTAGTCATGCCCCTCTAAGGTAAGCCCGTGGCGCATTGGCACACACACACACCCATACACAGCAGGTAAAATAAGTATTGACCACGTCACCAATTTTTCAAAGTAAATATACTTTTAAAGGTTCTACTGCCATGAAATTCTTACCAGATGTCAGTAGTAACCTATCCAATCCAGAAACGCAAACAAATCAAACCAAAGATGCACATAAATTAAGTTATGTGTAATAATGAGAAATTACACAGTGAAAAAGTATTGAACACATGAGATGCAAAAAAACATTTAAAGTAATGACAGTAGCTAGAATCTACCAGCAATTAAAAAGCAATCCTGCCACTTAGTCAAAAGTTATATCAGCTGGTACAACTGATGGCCTATAAAAAGATGTCTCATTACCAAGGTGCACACAAGAAACATCTCATGACGGATAAACCCTCAGTGAGCTGTTCAAGACCTTCACAACCTTATTGTTGAAAAGCAGATGCCATTGTTTACAGAATTTCCAAACTTCTGAAGGTTCCAGTGAGCACAGTTAAGGCTATAATACAGAAGTGGAAAGCACATCATTTTCACCATAAACAGGCCATGACCAGCCGCTCTCTGCAAGATTTCAGACAGAGGTGTAAAAAGAATAATCAGAAGAGTTGTCGAAGAGTTAAGGACCACCTGAGGAGAGCTACAGACAGACCTGGAATCAGCAGGTACAATTGTTTCATGGAAAACTACAAGTAATGCACTCAACCTCCATGGCCTGTATGCACGCTCACCATGCAAGACTCCATTGCTGAACAAAAAGCATGTTCAATATCTTTTACAATTTGCTCAACATTTAGACAAGTCTGTGAAATAATATATAGATGAGCCTAAAATTGAACTCTTTGGATGCCTTAATATACACGGAGTTTGGAGGTCAAAAGGAACTGCATATTACTCTAAAAACACCATACCAACAGTGAAGTTTGCAACATCATGGCATAGGGCTGTTTTTCAGTTTACGGCACAGACAAACTTCAATTATTTGAAGGAAGGATGAATGGGCAAATATACAGAGACATTCTTGGTAAAAATGTGATATCATCTACCAGGATGGTGAATATGAAATGAGGTGGACATTTCAGCGAGACAATGATACCAAACACACAGCCAAGAAAATTCTCAATTGGTTTAAGAGAAAGAAAATAAAGCTGCTAGAATGGCCCAGCCGATAACCGACGGCGCCATCTTGGTGGAAACAAACTTTTCCTGTAGCAAACTGGTGCCGTGGTGGCACCTGCGCAGTAGCATCTATCTGGTTCTGAATTATGCTACTGCTCAGGCACGGCCGGCGCCATTTTTAAGGAAGAATTTTGGGGGGGAAATTATAGATCCATTATGCTATAGCGTAGGCGCATGCATGATGAATGTAATTTGTTTTTTTTGTTTACAAACAATAAGGTATACAGTACGTAAAATTGGGAGCAGGTAACTGAGGGATCAGTGACCTGTCATAAGCCATACAGCTGAATATGTAATCAGAGCACCACACGAAGACCCCACACATAGGCCGACCCCGCAGCACGAGCATATCATTAACTGAAAACTACAAATAAAGATTAAACAACAACCACAAGATGGATTTCGTCAGCCAAGGTATCATTTTAATAAGAATAACGGCACCCACCTGAAACTGTCTGAAACCAACAGGGAAAAGTTGTGGAATTATCGAAATTATGGGATCGACGGACATGTTAATGATATACTGATGATTAAAAAATGGTAAGAACATTTTTTAAAAATTCAGTACTGAATATTTATTCAGTACGGAGTGTGAGAGCCACACCACATGCAGAAATCTCCCCACTTACACACCTTGCCATGTTATCAATGAAGTGATTCATGGTGATCTGCAAAATCTTCTGTCACACTTAATGCACTTAGGAAAGTAAATCATAAAGGTCTGCTGCTGGCAGCTTCCTTTAAAATTGCCAACTAATGAGGTCACAGATGTGATTGATGCAGGGTTGCCAACTTGATTTTTTTTCTTCTGGATGATTTATCAAATAATTACAGACAATTTTTTTATGGGCACATTGAAAAACCATAATAAATAATAATAATTATTATTATAATAAGTGATTCATTTGTACAGCTCATAGTTCTGATATGGAAATATCAGTTGCATTCACTGTAAACTTACGATGATATGTTATGACTTATGATATGTAAAATTATGATACTTAGTCAAAATAATCTGTATAGGTTTGTTCAATTTATAAAAAATCACGGATGCCTGAAATATTTTTTACGGAAAGTTCAAAGAGTCTTATTTTTATGCATTGTCCAGGAATTTCTGGACGGTTATCAACCTTGGCTTGACAGGAGACTACTCCAGAGATGCTGGAGGCAATGGTAGCACTTTTAGGTCATGAAGGCAGATCACAGTAGCACAAACAACATGTGGCCTGGTGCCGTCATGTAGAAAAACGACTCCTGGGACCTTTGTAAAAATGGCCGCACAACCAATTCAATGATCAAATCAATGTAATGCAGAGTTGTTAATGTACCCGGAATGAAGACTAGAGATGTCCGGCTACTGTACATCATTCCAGCCCACTTCATAATCCTGGGCGTAGGAATGGTGTGAACGTTGGTTGTAGAACCAGTGGTATGACCATTTCTTTAAAATATCCAAAAAGCTGTTTTTTGTTCAACACAACACCAGCAGAATGTTGCTCAAGCTACTGTGAGCAGCTTCTGTGTCGTAAATTTGCTAATATGCTCTACAATGGTCAGCAAAGGAAGCTGCCAGCAGCGGATCTTTTTGATTTATGTGGCAGAACATTCCTCAAATAACCATTAATCACCTCACTGCTAGCAGCCAAGGTATACAAGTGCGGGTATTTCTGTGCATAGCGCTCATACTCTATACTGAATAAATCGAGATGTTTGGAAAATGCTGTTGCCATTTTTCATCATTTGCATATCATCCACCTTTTATCGATCCTGTGATGCTATTATTCCACAACCTTTCCTTCTTGGTGCTGCAACTTCAATGTTATGGGGTGGATAGAGCATGAACATCCCTGAAAAAAGAAGCAGATACATACGTATGCTTTTCTCCCCAGCTGCTGACGTTTACAGAGCTCTGAAACTGTTCAATTATTCATCTTGATGAATTAGTGAACACTGCTCACAAAGTACCATTGTGTTTCAAAGTAGGATATTTACACCATTTTATCTATTTATGTTACCACCATAAAATTTTTCTTTCAGCAGCAATGGACATGTGGAGATTGCAGAGGATCAAAGGAATTTTCATGCCAGGCTAAACAGTTTCTCTGGAAAGATGCCAGAAACAACAGCACATGCAAACGTGTGGCCAGCAAGTGTGCGGAGAAATACCATACGTTTCACATTACTCATAGACAGAGAAAATAAAGAGGTCAAATTCAAGTGCAACTTAAAAGGCACACTGCCCATGCAAAAAAGCATCGAGATCGTCCATAATGGTCATTTCTGAAAAATCTTGTCTATTAACGATTCACACATCATCCTACCTACTTGTTGTGCACACGGACATAAATGACGGCCATTATAACGCAGCCTTCTAGTGATGCCTATCTACATTAACAGACTGAATCATTGCTTCTGGGTTGCAAACTAAATACAGCTTTATTATCTTTTATATTCGTCTCACTTATTTTTCCTTTGTGCTTTATAGAGAATTGATACATTTGCTTTGTATTTCTAGCCTTGGAAACAGCTCATTCTACAAAATTGATATTGATACTATAATATCAATTACTAATATTTTGCATGAACACCACTACTATAAAAAAGTACCAACAGAGATAAAATAACAAGAATGTTATCTAGCTGGTGGCTTCCAGATTTCACAAGAAAAACCTGTCTTTATGAAGCTTGTATAAAAGTTCCAGGAAATTTGTACACGCTCCCACAATATAGTATATACTTTGGATCAATGATCAGAATCTGCATCACAGGCACACCATCCTGAAGTCTTCTTTGCTCTACTTACCTTATATGCATTTTAAATGGTGTAATAAATCATTGTGGAGAGTCAGGAAGTGGTCTGGGTAGAAAAGAAAGCTGGTGTGGGTGGTACAGACAGACATATTTCAAAACTCATTTTTACTCCCACGTACACCGAGCCTCTAGAATGGCAAGTAATTATGTGTTACAGATGTATCCACTTTTAATAAACTATTTTTTTTTTAAATTGACCAGAACAAATAGCCTGGGACTGATTACAAATAAGGCTACTTTCACACTGGCGTTTTTCAGCTTCCGTCACAATCCGTCGGTTTTTGAGAATGCAGGATTCTGCAAAAAAAAAAAAAAAAAAAATTTTCTCTCTCTCTCACTCTTAATTCCCGGAATTTGTGGACGACGCATCCGTCATTATACTGGATGCGTCACACATGTTTTTCCCTATTTTCGGACGTCATTTTGCTGCACAACGATGTACAGCACAAAACGCAAGTATGAAAGTTGCCTAAGTCTACTTTCTCTATAGAATAAGCTCTACTCATGTTCATGGGTTGTGTCCAGCAACGCAGCTCATATATTCATGTATGTCAGAGCACGTGAGGACGCCAAGGAGAAATTGCCTCATTGTGAATAAAAAAATTTAAAAAAGTTATATACAGTACAAACCAAAAGTTTGGACACACCTTCTCATTTAAAGATTTTTCTGTATTTTCATGACTAGGAAAATTGTACATTCACAATGAAGGCATCAAAACTATGAATTAACACATGTAGAATTATATACTTAAAAAAGTGTGAAACAACTGAAAATATGTCTTATATTCTAGGTTCTTCAAAGTAGCCACGTTTTGCTTTGATGACTGCTGTGCACACTCTTGGCATTCTCTTGATGAGCTTCAAGAGGTAGTCACCGGGAATGGTTTTCACTTCACAGGTGTGCCCTGTCAGGTTTAATAAGTGGGATTTCTTGCCTATAAATGGTGTTGGGACCATCAGTTGAGTTGAGCAGAAGTCTGGTGGATACACAGCTGATAGTCCTACTGAATAGACTGTTAGAATTTGTATTATGGCAAGAAAAAAAGCAGCTAAGGAAAACGAGTGGCCATCATTACTTTAAGAAATGAAGGTCAGTCAGTCTGAAAATTTTTGAAAACTTTGAAAGTGTCCCCAAGTGCAGTTGCAAAAACCATAAAGCGCTACAAAGAAACTGGCTCACATGAGGACCGCCCCAGGAAAGGAAGACCAAGAGTCACCTCTGCTCCTGAGAATAAGTTTATCCCAGTCACCAGCCTCAGAAATAGCAGATTAACAGCAACTCAGATTAACGACCAGGTCAATGCCACACAGAGTTCTAGCAGCAGACACAGCTCAACAAAAACTGTTAAGAGGGGACTTTGTGCAGCAGGCCATCATGGTAAAATAGCTGCTAGGAAACCACTGCGAAGGACAGGCAACAAGCAGAAGAGACTTGTTTGGGCTAAAGAACACAAGGAATGGACATTAGACCAGTGGAAATCTGTGCTTTGGTCTGATGAGTCCAAATTTGAGATCTTTGGTTCCAACCACCGTGTCTTTGTGCGAAGCAGAAAAGGGGAACGGATGGACTCTACATGCCTGATTCCCACTGTGAAGCATGGAGGATGAAGTGTGATGGTGTGGGGGTGCTTTGGTGGTGACACTGTTGGGGATTTATTCAAAACTGAAGGCATACTGAACCAGCATGGCTACCACAGGATCTTGCAGCGGCATTCAACAGGACAATGACCCCAAACACACCTCCAGGCTGTGTAAGGGCTATTTGACCAAGAAACAGAGTGATGGGATGCTACGCCAGATGACCTGGCCTCCACAGTCATCAGACCTGAACCCAATCGAGATGGTTTGGGGTGAGCTAGACCGTAGAGTGAAGGCAAAAGGGCCAACAAGTGCTAAGCATCTCTGGGAACTCCTTCAAGACTGTTGGAAGACCATTCCCGGTGACTTCCTCTTGAAGCTCATCAAGAGAATGCCAAGAGTGTGCAAAGCAGTCATCAAAGCAAAACGTGGCTACTTTGAAGAACCTAGAATATAAGACAGGCGTGGCCTGTATTAACGCATCGGGTATTCTACAATATGTATGTATATAGCAGCCACATAGTATATAGCACAGGCCACGTAGTATTTGACTGCTATATACTACATGACTCCTATATACTATGTGGCCTGTGCTATACACTATGTGGCTGCTATATACAGCTCATCCAGGATGGCACATCAATGCAAGCTGTGGCAAGGTTTGCTGTGTCTGTCAGCGTAGTGTCCAGAGGATGGAGGAGCTCCCAGGAGACAGACCAGTACACTAGAAGACATGGAGGCGGCTGTAGGCGGGCAACAGCCCAGCAGCAGGACCGCTACCTCAGCCTTTGTGAGAGGAACAAGAGGAGCACTGCCAGAGCCCTGCAAAATGACCTCCAGCAGGCCACAAATATGCATGTGTCTGCAAAAAACGGTTAGAAACTGACACCATGAGGATAGTCTGAGTGCCCGACGTCCACAGATGGGGGTTGTGCTCACAGCCCAATACTGTGCAGGACACTTGACATTTGCCACAGAACACCAGGATTGGCAAATTCGCCACTGGAGCCCTGTGCTCTTCACAGAAGAAACCAGGTTCACACTGAGCACATGTGACAGACGTAACAGAGTCTGGAGACGCCAAGGAGAGTGATCTGCTGCCTGCAACATCCTTTAGCATAATCGGTTTGGCAGTGGGTCAGTAAAGGTGTGGGTTGGCATTTCTTTGCCTGACTGCCATCAGGTACCGAGATGAGATCCTGGGACCCCTTGTGAGACCATATGCTGGTGCGGTTGGCCCTGGGTTCCTCCTAATGCCGGACAATGCCAGACCTCATACGGCTGGAATGTGTCAGCAGTCACTGCAAGATGAAGGCATTGAAGCCATGGACTGGCCCGCCCGTTCCCCAGGCCTGATTCCGATTGAACACATCTGGGACATCAAGTCTCGCACCATCCACCAACGTCACGTTGCACCACAGACTGTCTAGGAGTTGGCGGATGCTTTAGCCCAGGTCTGGGAAGAGATCCCTCAGGAGACCATCCGTCACCTCATCAGGAGCATGCCCAGGCATTGTACGGGGGTCATACAGGCACGTGGAGACCACACACACTACTGAGCATCATTTCCTTGTCTTGAGGAATTTCCATTGAAGTTGGATCAGCCTGTAACTTTATTTTCCACTTTGATTTTGAGCATCATTCAACTCCAGACCTCCATGGGTTATTAGTTGTGATTTACATTGATAATTTTTAGGAATTATTGTTCTCAACACATTCCACTATGTAATAAATAAAGGTTTACAAGTGGAATATTTCATTCAGTGATATCTAGGATGTGGGATTTTAGTGTTCCCTTTATTTTTTTGAGCAGTGTATTTTACAATGGACAAATATGCTGCAGATATTCTGACATGGCATTCCAAACAGAAAGGTTGCAGCACACTACAGAAGCAAAGTGAATGAAATTTCAAGGAGTAGTTTCATATTATGAAATTTGTGTAGTTTATTAGACAGCACGACTTGCTTTATCGATCTTCTGTCATTCACCTGTTGCTTGTGAGAGCTTATCTTACATAGTGTAAAGGTACCGTCACATTAAGCGACGCTGCAGCGATATAGACAACGATGCCGATCGCTGCAGCGTCGCTGTTTAGTCGTTGTGTGGTCGCTGGAGAGCTGTCACACAGACAGCTCTCCAGCGACCAATGATGCCGAAGTCCCCGGGTAACCAGGGTAAACATCGGGTTACTAAGCGCAGGACTGCGCTTAGTAACCCGATGTTTACCCTGGTTACCATTGTAAATTTAAAAAAAAAAAAAAAAACACTACATACTTACATTCCGGTGTCTGTCGCGTTCCCCGGCGTCAGCTTCCCTGCACTGTGTAAGCGCCGGCCGTAAAGCAAAGCGGTGACGTCACCGCTGTGCTCTGCTTTACGGCCGGCCGGCGCTGAAACAAGCAGGGAAGCTAACGCCGGGGGACGCGACAGACCCCGGAATGTAAGTATGTAGTGTTTTTTCTTTTTTTTTTTACATTTACAATGGTAACCAAGGTAAATATCGGGTTACCAAGCGCGGCCCTGCGCTTAGTAACCCGATGTTTCCCCTGGTTACCCGGGGACTGGTTACAAGTGAACACATCGCTGGATCGGTGTCACACACGCCGATTCAGCGATGTCAGCGGGTGATCCAGCGACGAAATAAAGTTCCAGACTTTCAGCTCCGACCAACGATGTCACAGCAGGATCCTGATCGCTGCTGCGTGTCAAACACAACGATATCGCTATCCAGGACGCTGCAACGTCACGGATCGCTATCGTTATCGTTCTAAAGTTGCTCAGTGTGAAGGCACCTTTTTAGTGTACAGAGTGGCCAATAAGTGCAGCAACAACATTCCAGGGTGATAAGAGATCTCAGCCACCTTTCTCCAACTTACTGATTTTTATATACAGGGGCTTCTCAAAAAATTAGAATATCATCAAAAAGTTAATTTATTTCAGTTCTTCAATACAAAAAAAATTATATAGAGTCATTACAAACTGAGTGATTTATTTTCAACTGTTTTTCTGTTAATGTTGATGATTATGGCTTGCAGCCACTGAACACCCAAAAGTCATTATCTCAGTAAATTAGAATAATTAACAAAAAACAACTGCAAAGGCTTCCTAAGCGTTTAAAAAGGTCCCATAGGCTGTTTCAGTAGGCTCTGCAATCATGGGGAAGACATGGGGACTTCACAGATGTCCAGAAGGCAGTCATTGACACGCTCCAGAAGGAGGGTAAGCCACAAAAGGTCATTGCTAAAGAAGCTGACTGTTCACAGAGTGCTGTATCCAAGCATATCAATGGAAAGTTGAGTGGCATGAAATAGTGTGGTAGAAAAAGATGCACAAGCAACCATTTTGAAAAATCAGCACCCCGTGCATTGGCAGTATTCAAAGCAGGTCTCTTAATTATGCTGGTACCTTTCAGAGTCATGTGCTTGTTCAAATGCCCTTCATGTCTATATGCGAATATAGTGATAAAAGTGTAGACTGCCAGAGTGTTACTGTGTCATAGTAACGTTAGGGTGACCCGATTGTTTTTCGCTCATCCAAAAAAATTGGTCCGATTATGCTAATCACACTCTAATCAGACTGATTAGTGTAATCTGATTTTCTCGCATGTGGAGAATAAAAAAAACAAAACAAAAAAAATCAAAAGAAGGTTTCTCAATCTGCTTCATTCAATCTGTCTGAGAAAATTGCACTGCACTCGGATGTCATGCAAGTGTGGTCTAATTTTTCTCACGAACCATAGGCTTGAATGGCCAAGCGCGTTCCAATTACCATACGTATCGTATCGTGCATGCTGCAATCAGACATGTGCACGGCCTCATTGAATAACATGGGGATGAGTGCTATCCATCATAAGGACGGGCAGCACTCATCTGATTATTATGGTCAAGCGCACGAGCGCTAACATAATCTCATCAAGACTTCTGCAGAGTTCATCCTTTGTAAGACATAGGGTAAAATCTGCTCCAGGTCTGTACTAAAATCCGACAAATCCTCATGCAAAACCTTGATTTTGAAATACATTTACATCAAAATCAGCAGTGGATTTTTTCCTGCACAGTTTCCAGCCTTATCAAAGCAGGTCTTTTGTGGACTAAACATAGTATTTCTGCTTAGTTTCAATAGTTTTCTATTAAACAGCCAACAAAGCACTGCAGTCTATCCAGATGGAAAATATTTGGTTTGGCATTGTCACATTTCCTAACAAACCACACCAGCCAAGTCTGGGTATGAAAGAGGTGCGATTTGCTCTGAAAATGGGGGTGGCTTCCCACAAACAAATCCTGACTTTGAAGCAACAATTACCCTAATTATTCCTGCTACACATGATCCATAGCACTCGGCCAGTCAATCATCTGAATTAAGCTCACTGTGGACTAGTCACAGGCGGTAAACATGAAATAGTGGCACCAGTCTTTCAGCATGAATTAATGGTCAAATACCAATCGGAAGGAAACCCTAGCTCTGCTCAATAGCAAAAAGAAGGTCAGTAGTAACTGATATTACTAGGTTTCTGCTATCTCATCTAAGAGTAGAGTAATGTAGGGGCAGAGACCCTAATTCCAGTGTCACTTACTGGGCTGCTTGCTGCAGTTTTGATAAAATCTTTGTTTTATCTGCTGCAGATCTAGCAGTTCTCTAAATGCTGAGCTCTGAATAACCCCGCCCACACCACTGATTGACAGCTTTCTGGGCATAATCAGAAAACTGCCAGTGGTGGAATCTCTTGAACGTGGAGGACTACATGGTCAGTAAATTTACTAGTCCTCTACTGATAATCTCCTAATAAAACTGTGATTTTATTAAAACTACAGCAAGCACAATAAGTGATACATTGCTGGAATCGGGGTCTCTGTCTCTTCTTCCTTCTCTCAGATTATGTGGTAACAACCTGATGATGGAATCCTTTTAAAGTAGAAAAGCACTCATTGTAGTAATGTCCTATTCAGGTGTGGAAAATTGTGGTTAAGTCCATTTTTCCTTATTTTTTTTCCTCATGACAATTTATTAAATAACTAAAAAAGGCAAATGTTAAAGCAGAAAACTATAAATAAATGCATCTACGGCATTAAAAATGGAATGTGAAGTTCAAAGCTTCCAATTAAATTGATCCCAAACAGCCCAAAAAATGAGTTGCAAGACACTGCATAAGACAAATTGAAAAAAAAAAATTAAAAAAAAAGTGCCAACTTCTCGAGAATATAAGAAATGTATCTACTATATTATTGCCTAAGGGTCACTTCCATCTGTCTGTCTGTCTTTCTGTCACGGATACTCATTGGTCGCGGCCTCTGTCTGTCATGGAAATCCAAGTCGCTGATTGGTCGCGGCAAAACAGCCACGACCAATCAGCGACGGGCACAGTCCGGCGGCAAAATGGCCGCTCCTTCCTCCCCGCAGTCAGTGCCTGCTCCATAATCCCCTCCAGTCAGCACTCACACAGGGTTAATAGCAGCGCTAATGGACCGCGTTATGCCGCGGTGTAATGCACTCCGTTAACGCTGCTATTAACCCTGTGTGACCAACATTTTACTATTGATGCTGCCTATGCAGCATCAATAGTAAAAAGATCTGTTAAAAATAATAAAAAAAATAAATCATTATATACTCACCGTCCATCGGCCCCTCGGATCCAGAACAGGCCTATGTGCACTGTCAGGAAAATTTCTGACATGTGCATTTTTTACGCGTTTTTGGTGCGTTTTTTATGCGTTTTTTCCCCAAATGCATAGAATAGCGGGAAAAACGCAGAAAATCCCCAAAATTAATGAACATGCTGCTTTTTTTTACCGCGATGAGTTTTTTTCATGTGCACAAAACATGCAGAATGCATTCTAAATGATAGAATGCATAATGTATGCGTTTTTAATGAGTTTTTATAGCGTTTTTACCGCGGAAAAACGCAAAAAAAACCTGAAAGTGTGCACAGCGCCTTAAAAGCAAATGAGATACATAGATGTAAAAAAAAACTGAAGGGCAGATATTTGAAAAAAATAGTAAAGTCTTTAGGGGAAATCACAAGGCAAAGTTAATATTTACATGTGTGATACTGAATCGAGAACATGAAACTGTCAAACTACGCAAGCGCTTCTCTACGCAAGCGCTCCTCTACGCAAGCGCTCCTCTACGCAAGCGCTCCTCTACGCAAGCGCTCCTCTACGCAAGCGCTTCTCTACGCAAGCGCTTCTCTACGCAAGCGCTTCTCTGCATAGGTGCTTCTCTACGCAAGCGCTTCTCTACGCAAGCGCTTCTCTACGCAAGCGCTTCTCTACACAAGCGCTTCTCTACACAAGCGCTTCTCTACACAAGCGCTTCTCTACACAAGCGCTTCTCTACACAAGCGCTTCTCTACACAAGCGCTTCTCTACGCAAGCACTTCTCTACGCAAGCACTTCTCTACGCATAAGCTTCTCAATCATTTTCTACTTGACTTTACCTGGTAATTAATGTCTTATCACCAATATTCAAAGGCAATGCCAAAACTAAATAGGATTCTGCGTGTCTCCAGAATTTAGCAGAATATTAAAATGTGCATACAATTAATCAATTCAACTACTAAATCAGGAATTGCTGCAGCCTGAGAAAGGTTTCAGTAGCTACGTCAAACCAGCAACCAGAGATGCATCAAGACAGGCAATTTTCTAACCAATCTTGATCAGGGGGCGTGATGGAGCGAGTTGTTCCTGATTCTTGAAGATTCACATTGCTCTTCATGAATAAGGAGTGTCTGACAAGTGGCATGTGTGCCATGCCAGAAATCTTCCTCCAGTCAATGACTGGAGGAAGATTTCTGAAGAAAAGAAAGCCGCAGCTGGTCATGAATTATTCGAGCTCTAATATTGTTATGTCCTTATACCCCATCACCCATCAGTTATACCCATTTTGACCTACCGGAGATAAACTGACATGAAAACACCAAAAGTCACAAAATGTTTACGAGATGCTCAAAAATACAACGAATTTGCTAAATTGTTTGGAGAAATCGGGGCCCAAATGTTTATTTGTCTGCTCCTGATATGTTAAATATTTCAGGAAACACATTTTCTTGTTCCCCAATGTACTAGATATCTTTATGATGCAATTAGGCACTACTTATAATGACAAATTGTGTGAGTGCCTAATGTTCAGTGCCCATCACAGGAACTATTTTTTCAGAAAATCAATGATGTAGGAGTTCACTTTTCTCACAAACTACTAAAATTATAATGAAGAAACAATGAAAAATATATAAAAGATGTTAAGAAATATGCACTCTTTATTAAAAAGGATTTTTAAGTGGAACAGGTAAGATAAATCAGAAAGCTGCCCACCAATTTGCAGAACTTATGGACAAAAACAAGACTGGTTCCCATGAGCTGCCTTTGGTCATCACACAAAAATGCACAGCTTATGACCAAGGCTTTGTAATTCTAGAGACAGACTGCAATAAGAACGCTCCCCACAGTTACCAGATCCATGGCCCGTAACTCAAATTCTTTGTGGTTATATGTATCCACTCCGGAAGCAAGAAATGTAAGAAAAACAGAATCTTAACTTAGAGGAAATTCACTTTCCTTTAAGTCATTATAAAAGCAATTACAGTAAAAGGTCCACCTCTCCTCCAGGTTGGCACAGTTTTATTGGCACAATCTGCTTTATTTTCAATGCTGAATAGGCAAAACACAATGTTTAACCCCTTCGCGACACGCGCCGTACTAGTACTGCCGGCACTGCATTAGTACCAGCAGCAGTACTAGTACGGCGCACCGATCACCGCGGTCTCGCGCTGAGCGCCGCGGTGATCGGGTGCGGGTGTCAGCTGTATATGACAGCTGACACCCCGCAGCAATGCCCACGATCGGCGCTATCGCCGATCGCGGGCATTTAACCCCTCTGATGCCGCTGTCAGTAGTGACAGCGGCATAGAGGGGGATCGCGCAGGGACGGGGGCTCCCTGCGCTCTCCCACCGGAGCAACGCAATGAGATCGCGTTGCTCCGGTGACCCGGAAGGAGTCCCCGGATCCAAGATGGCCGCCGGACTCCTTCCGGGTCATGAAGTGACCTGGCTAGCCGGCGCCTGCTGAGAGCAGGCGCTGGAAAGCCAGGTAAGCTGCCTGTCAGATCGTTGATCTGACACTGTGCTATGCACAGTGTCAGATCAACGATCTGATCTAATACAGAGATGTCCCACCCTGGGACAATGTTAGAAAGTAAAAAAAAAAAAAAAAAAATGTGTAAAAAAAAAATTAAAAAAAAATCCCCAAAAAAAAAAAAAAAAAAAACATTTCCCAATAAATCCATTTATTTATGTAAAAAAAAAAAAACAAAACAATAAATGTACACATATTTGGTATCGCCGCGTCCGTAACGACCCGCTCTATAAAAATATCCCACTAGTTAACCCCTTCAGTGAACACCGCAAAAAAAAAAAAAAAAAAAAAACAAGGCAAAAAACAACGCTTTATTATCATACAGGCGAACAAAAAGTGGAATAACACGCGATCAAAACGACGGATATAAATAACCATGGTACCGCTGAAAACGTCATCTTGTCCCGCAAAAAAAAAGCCGCCATACAGCATCATCAGCAGAAAAATAAAAAAGTTATAGCTCTCAGAATAATGCGATGCAAAAACAATTATTTTTTTATATAAAATAGTTTTTATTGTGTAAAAGCGCCAAAACATAAAAAAAATTACATAAATGAGGTATCGCTGTAATCGTACTGACCCGAAGAATAAAACTGCTTTATCCATTTTACCACACGTGGAACGGTATAAACGCCTCCCCCAAAAGAAATTCATGAATAGCTGGTTTTTGTTCATTCCGCCTCCCAAAAATCGGAATAAAAAGCGATCAAAAAATGTCATCTGCCCGAAAATGTTACCAATAAAAACGTCAACTCGTCCCGCAAAAACAAGACCTCATATGACTCTGTGGGCCAAAATATGGATAAATTATAGCTCTCAAAATGTGGTGATGCAAAAACTATTTTTTGCAATAAAAAGCGTCTTTTAGTGTGTGACAGCTGCCAATCATAAAAATCCGCCAAAAAAACGCTATAAAAGTAAATCAAACCCCCCTTCATCACCCCCTTAGTTAGGGAAAAATAATAAAATGTAAAAAAATGTATTTATTTCCATTTTCCCATTAGTGCTAGGGTTAGGGCTAGGGTTAGGGCTAGAGCTAGGGTTAGGGCTAGGGTTAGGGTTAGGGCTAGGGTTAGGGCTAGGGTTAGGGTTTCAGTTATAATTGGGGGTTTCCACTGTTTAGGCACATCAGGGGCTCTCCAAACGCGACATGGCGTCCGATCTCAATTCCAGCCAATTCTGCTTTGAAAAAGTAAAACAGGGCTCCTTCCCTTCCGAGTTCTCCTGTGTGCCCAAACAGTGGTTCCCCCCAACATATGGGGTATCAGCGTTCTCAGGACAAGTTGGACAACAACTTTTAGGGTCCAATTTGTCCTGTTACCCTTGGGAAAATAAAAACATAGGGGATAAAATATCATTTTCGTGGAAAAAAAAATATTTTTTATTTTCACGGCTCTGCGTTATAAACTGTAGTGAAACACTTGTTGGTTCAAAGCTCTCACAACACATCTAGATAAGTTCCTTTGGGGGTCTAGTTTCCAATATAGGGTCACTTGTGGGGGGTTTCTACTGTTTAGGTACATCAGGGGCTCTGCAAATGCAACATGACGCCTGCAGACCAATCCATCTAAGTCTGCATTTCAAATGGCGCTCCTTCCCTTTCGAGCTCTGCCGTGCACCCAAACAGTGGTTCCCCCCAACATATGGGGTATCAGCGTTCTCAGGACAAGTTGGACAACAACTTTTGGGGTCCAATTTGTCCTGTTACCCTTGGGAAAATAAAAACATAGGGGATAAAATATCATTTTCGTGGAAAAAAAAAAATTTTTATTTTCACGGCTCTGCGTTATAAACTGTAGTGAAACACTTGTTGGTTCAAAGCTCTCACAACACATCTAGATAAGTTCCTTGGGGGGTCTAGTTTCCAATATGGGGTCACTTGTGGGGGGTTTCTACTGTTTAGGTACATCAGGGGCTCTGCAAATGCAACATGACGCCTGCAGACCAATCCATCTAAGTCTGCATTTCAAATGGCGCTCCTTCCCTTCCGAGCTCTGCCGTGCACCCAAAGAGTGGTTCCCCCCAACATATGGGGTATCAGCGTTCTCAGGACAAGTTGGACAACAACTTTTGGGGTCCAATTTGTCCTGTTACCCTTGGGAAAATAAAAACATAGGGGATAAAATATCATTTTCGTGGAAAAAAAAATATTTTTTATTTTCACGGCTCTGCGTTATAAACTGTAGTGAAACACTTGTTGGTTCAAAGCTCTCACAACACATCTAGATAAGTTCCTTGGGGGGTCTAGTTTCCAATATGGGGTCACTTGTGGTGGGTTTCTACTGTTTAGGTACATCAGGGGCTCTGCAAACCTGCAGTCCATTCCATCTAAGTCTGCATTTCAAACAGTGCTCCTTCCCTTCCGAGCTCTGCCATGCACTCAAACGGTGGTTCCCCCCCACATGTGGGGTATCAGCGTACTCAGGACAAATTGGACAATAACATTTGTGGTCCAATTTCTCCTGTTACCCTTGGGAAAAAAAAATTGCGGGCTAAAACATCATTTTGTGGAAAGAAAAAATGATTTTTTAATTTTCACAATGCTACATTCTAAACTTTAGTGAAACAATTGGGGGTTAAAAATGCTCACCACACATCTAGATAAGTTCCTTAGGGGGTCTTCTTTCCAAAATGGGGTCACTTGTGGGGGGTTTCCACTGTTAAGGCACGTCAGGGGCTCTCCAAATGCGACATGGCGTCCGATCTCAATTCCAGCCAATTTTGCATTGAAAAGTCAAATGGCACTCCTTCCCTTCCGAGCTCTGCCATGCGCTCAAACAGTGGTTTATCCCCATATATGAAGTATCGACGTACTCAGGACAAATTGCACAACAACTTTTGGGGTCCAATTTATCCTTTTACCCTTGGGAAAATAAAAAATTTGGGACAAAAAGATCATTTTTTGTGAAAATTAATAAAAAATTTTTTTTTACGGCTCTACATTATAAACTTCTGTGAAGCACTTGGAGGTTCAAAGTGCTCACCACACATCTAGATTAGTTCCTTAGGGGGTCTACTTTCCAAAATGGTGTCACCTGTGGGGGTTTCCACTGTTTAGGCACATCAGGGGCTCTCCAATCGTGACATGGGCTCCGATCTCAATTCCAGCAAATCTTGCATTGAAAAGTCAAATAGCGCTCCTTCCCTTCCGAGCTCTGCCATGTGCCCAAACAGTGGTTTACCCCCACATATGGGGTATCGGCGTACTCAGGACAAATTGTACAACGACTTTTGTGGTCCAATTTCTCCTGTTACCCTTGGTAAAATGAAACAAATTGGACCTGAAGTAAAAATTTTGTGAAAAAAAAGTTAAATGTTCAATTTTTTTAAACATTCAAAAAATTCCTGTGAAGCACCTGAAGGGTTAATAAACTTTTTGAATGTGGTTTTGAGTACCTTGAGGGGTGCAGTTTTTAGAATGGTGTCACTTTTGGGCATTTTCTGTCATATAGACCCCTCAAAGTCACTTTAAGTGTGAGGTGGTCCGTAAAAAAATGGTTTTGCAAATTTTGTTGCAAAAATGAGAAATCGCTGGTCAACTTTTAACCCTTATAACGTCCTAACAAAAAAAAATTTATGTTTCCAAAATTGTGCTGATGTAAAGCAGACATGTGGGAAATGTTGTTTATTAACTATATTATGTGATATAACTCTCTAATTTAAGGGCATATAAACTAAGAGTTTGAAAATTGCTAAATTTTCATAATTTCCGACAAATTTTTGTTTTTTTCACAAATAAATGCAAGTCATATCGAAGAAGTTTTACCACTATCATGAAGTACAATATGTCACGAGAAAACAGTGTCAGAATCACCAGGATCCGTTGAAGCGTTTCAGAGTTATAACCTCATAAAGTGACAATGGTCAGAATTGTAAAAATTGGCCCTGTCACTTAGGTGAAAACAGGCTTTGGGGTGAAGGGGTTAATCACAACTGCTCAGATCCGAACATAAAATTGTAGGTTAAAAGACCAGAGAGAAAATCTGATGGTGTAACATACAATCTAGGTGAAAATCTGTAAAGTGTATCCTTGTTTAAAACACCCATTTTCAAATCCTCCATTATAGATGTGGTCCATTCCAGGCTACTGATCTAGACAGAATGGACAGTGGCTGCCTGCAAAGAGCGTCTCACGCTCTGTGAATCGATGCATGGTTTGTCTCATCACATAAACATCCCGCTAAATGTAAAGCTTAACTGTTGAAAAGAAGATAACCATTTTGGGTTATGCATGGTCATCTATATATATATATAATTGTCTAAGGGTTTTTCCGTCTGTCTGTCTGTCTGTCCTGGAAATCCCGCGTCTCTGATCGGTTGAGGCCGCCAGGCCTCGACCAATCAGAGACCGGCACAGCATCGACGTAGAAATCCCGCGTCTCTGATTGGTCGAGGCCGCCAGCAACGGGCACAGCGACGATGATGTCATAAAGGACGTAGACATCTCACGCTTCTGATTCAGCGACGGGCACAGTATCGACGTAGATGTCATAATGGTTGCCATGGCGACGATGATGTCATAAAGGTTGCCTCGACCAATCAGCGACGGGCACAGTCTGCCGCGAATTCTGGAATCATCATTGTCCATATACTACGGGGACATGCATATTCTAGAATACCTGATGCATTAGAATCGGGCCACAATCTAGTCTATATATATAATTGTCTAAGGGTTTTTCCGTCTGTCTGTCTTTCTGTCTGTCCTGGAAATCCCGCGTCGACCAATCAGAGACCGGCACAGCATCGACGTAGAAATCCCGCGTCTCTGATTCAGCGACGGGCACAGTATTGACGTAGATGTCATAATGGTTGCCATGGTGACGATGATGTCATAAAGGTTGCCTCGACCAATCAGCGACGGGCACAGTCTGCCGCGAATTCTGGAATCATCATTGTCCATATACTACGGAGACATGCATATTCTAGAATACCCGATGCACCAGGCCTCGACCAATCAGCGACGGGCACAGCATGGCGACGATGATGTCATAAAGGTTGCCTCGACCAATCAGCGACGGGCACAGTCTGCCGCGAATTCACCTCGACCAATCAGCGACAGGCACAGCGACGATGATGTCATAAAGGACGTAGAAATCCCACGTTTCTGATTCAGCGACGGGCACAGTATTGACGTAGATGTCATAATGGTTGCCATGGTGACGATGATGTCATAAAGGTTGCCTCGACCAATCAGCGACGGGCACAGTCTGCCGCGAATTCTGGAATCATCATTGTCCATATACTACGGAGACATGCATATTCTAGAATACCCGATGCACCAGGCCTCGACCAATCAGCGACGGGCACAGCATGGCGACGATGATGTCATAAAGGTTGCCTCGACCAATCAGCGACGGGCACAGTCTGCCGCGAATTCACCTCGACCAATCAGCGACGGGCACAGTATCGACGTAGATGTCATAATGGTTACCATGGCGACGATGATGTCATAAAGGTTGCCTCGACTAATCAGCGACGGGCACAGTCTGCCGCGAATTCTGGAATCATCATTGTCCATATACTACGGGGACATGCATATTCTAGAATACCCGATGCGTTAGAATCGGGCCACAATCTAGTGCCTTTAATATGACACTTGCTGGCCCCTCTGGTAGGACCTGCATCCTTCTCGAGAGCAGGGCTACCACCATGAATTTCAGAGCCCCATACTGGCAAAATTTTCGAGGCACTTGAGACTCTGCCCAGGCTCCACTCCAGCTCCGCCTCCAACCTTCCACTGTCCCACCGCCCACTTATAGAAAAACTTCACATCTCCACCACGCCCTCACCAATCACACATTATCAGTTCCCATCGATCACCAGATCAGATACATAGTCAGCAGTTTTGTTTTTGCTAAAAGATTTTATTAAGCCGCCACCACGACTAGGTAGACTCTTTGGCCGGGCCCTACTCTAACCTATTTAAATACTTGTTAAAATATCCAATACTCTTTTTAGGTATATTTTTATTTATGTTTAAGTTAATGTGTCCCATGCAATTTTTAAAATGAACAATAACACCACATAGAAGGGACAAATACCATCACACTATGACCAGACCACATATTACCACCACATAGTGACCAAATAATACCACATACAAGGCACAAATACTGCCACACCATGGCCGGACCACATATTACCACCACTTAGTGACCGAATACCACATACAGGGAAAAATATCGTCACACCATGGCCGGACCACATATTACAACCACATAGTGACTGAATACTACAACAAAAATCATTAATAAAAAAAATACAAATTTTACCATAAGCGCCATTATACACAGGAGCTTTGTATATATACACAGTGTATAGTGTCAATGTAAACGTAATACAGTGATCACCAGTGACATACACCTGAGCTTTGTTTGTATTGTCAGTGTACAGGAAATACAGTGATCACCAATGACATTATAGACACGAGTTCTGTATATAGTATACATTGTATAGTGTCAGTGTGAAGGTAACACGCTGACTCACCGGTGAAGTCTCTAGTTAAAGACCTTCATCTTCGCTTTTCATCTTCATCCAGCACACACCACCAGCACTTCTTCCAGCCAGGACTCGTCTGCAGAAAATAACAGTTATCTAGAGAACATTCCTCAATTTTTACCCAACTTCTACACTACGTCAGATGAAGAAAAAAGCGACAGTGTTGCCCTGCACAGTTACAGGACCTCTCCTCCCCCACACTGAAAACAGCATCCTCAAAAATAATATCCTTGAATTAGCCCCTACAGTAATAATATCCCACATTTTGGACTCCATGTGCCCTCCCATTCTGGATCCCACATGTTCTCTCATTCTGCCTCATGTCTCTCCATACTTCCCCCATGTCTCTCCATATTGCCCCATAGTCATCCCTAATAGTATAATGTGCCCCAATAGTAGTATAATGTACCCCAGAGTCATAAATAGTATAATACACCCCTATAGTAGTATATTGTACTCCATAGTCATATATAGTATAATGCACTCCCATAGCAGTATAATGCACCCCCATTGTAGTACAATGCACCCCATACCAGTATAATGCACCCCCATATTATAATGCACCCCCATACCAGTATAATGCACCCCCATATTATTATAATGCACCCTGTTGTGAATTCTGTTGTCGGGCTCCCTCCTGTGGTCATGAATGGTACTTCGGCTGGTTCTGTCCATGGACTTCCTCGGGTGGCTGTGGGTGTTTCTGAGTTTCCTTCCACAGGTGACGAGGTTAATTCGTTAGCTGGCTGCTCTATTTAACTCCACTTAGATATTTGCTCCATGCCACCTGTCAATGTTCCAGTATTGGTCTTGTTCACTCCTGGATCGTTCTTGTGACCTGTCTTCCCAGCAGAAGCTAAGTGCCTGCTTGTATTTCTCTGGTTTGCTATTTTTCTGTCCAGCTTGCTATTTTGATTGTTGTCTTGCTTGCTGGAAGCTCTGGGACGCAGAGGGAGCGCCTCCGCACCGTGAGTCGGTGCGGAGGGTCTTTTTGCGCCCTCTGCGTGGTCTTTTTGTTGGTGTTTGTGCTGATCGCAAAGCTACCTTTCCTATCCTCAGTCTGTTCAGTAAGTCGGGCCTCACTTTGCTAAATCTATTTCATCTCTGTGTTTGTATTTTCATCTTTACTCACAGTCATTATATGTGGGGGGCTGCCTTTTCCTTTGGGGAATTTCTCTGAGGCAAGGTTTTCTATCTTCAGGGCTAGCTAGTTCCTTAGGCTGTGCCGAGTTGCATAGGGAGCGTTAGGAGCAATCCACGGCTATCTCTAGTGTGTTTGATAGGATTAGGGATTGCGGTCAGCAGAGTTCCCACGTCCCAGAGCTCGTCCTATATTATCAGTAACTATCAGGTCATTCCGTGTGCTCTTCACCACCAGGTCCATTATTGTCCTGACCACCAGGTCATAACAGCACCCCCATACCAGTACAATGCACCCCCATATTATAATGCAGCCCCATGGCAGTATAATGCAGCCCCATAGCAGTAAATTGCACTCCCATTGTAGTATAATGTACCCCCATACCAGTATAATGCATCCCCATATTATTATAATGCAGCCCCATACCAGTACAATGCACCCCCATAGCAGTATAATGCACCCCATGTTATAATAATGCACCCCATAGTAGTATAATGGACTCCCATACCAGTATAATGCAACCCATATTATAACGCACCCCCCATGCCAGTATAATGCACCCCCATATTATAATGCAGCCCCATAGTAGTATAATGCACCCCCTTGTCACATATAGTTTAATGCGCCCTATACTGCGGCTACAAAAAAAAAAAAAAAAAAGTTTCTCCTTACCTGGCCGGGGTCCAGAGGTGTCCTCCTCTATGATTCAGCTGAGGTGCGCTTAGCGTCCAGCGTATGACAATGACATCATACATCGGTGACGTGCACGCTGACATCAGCTGCTGGCCTGTCATTGGCTGGCAGCTGTTAAAGGGAACCGGTCACTCCCCTGGCTTTTTTAACTAAAAGAGCCACCTTAAGTTGTGCAGCACAAATGCTGCATTCTGTCAAGGTGGCTCTTTAATTTGGGGTCCCTTCTAATGCTGAAATATTCATTTTTATAATTTGCCCACCATACCTGTAGTCTGCCCGGGGGGCACGTCTTTTCCCCCTGGACCCAACCGCCTCCCAGCCATCACTCAGCCCCTCCGTGCCCATGCATCGCCTCTTCTGCCTTCATTAACGTCCCCAACACCTGCGCTGTAAGTTCCCATCATGTGATGTGAGTTGAAGGGCAGCGCAAACTGCGCATGCCCGAAAAAAAATTACAGCGCAGGCGCCGAGGACATTAATGAATGCAGGGGAGCCAACGCACAGAGGAAATGAGTGATGGCTGGTAGGCGTTTTTGTCCGGGGGGGGGAAGACGTGCCCCCCCCAGGCAGGCTACAGGTATGGCGGGCAAATTATAAAAATGAATATTTCAGCTTTGGAAGGAACCCCAAATAAAAGAGCCACCTTGACAGAAGGCAGCATTCGTCCTGCACAAGGTGGATTTTAGTTAAAAACGCCAGGGGGGGGGGGGGGGTGACAGGTTCCCTTTAACTGTTGCCGTGTGGGAGGAATCTTGTTATGTTAACCAATTCAGTAACACAATGGACATAGCGGTCAGAACACATACAGTGATCTGACAAACACCCAAAAATAAAGAACGAGCTCTGAGACGTGGGAACTCTGCAGAACGCAATCCCTGATCCTATCAAACCACACTAAAGGTAGCCGTGGAGCGCTCCTGACCAGAACCTAGGCGCCTCGTCACAGCCTGAGAAACTAGCTATTCCTGAAGATAGAAAAATAAGCCTACCTTGCCTCAGAGAAATTCCCCAAAGGAAAAGGCAGCCCCCCACATATAATGACTGTGAGTAAGATGAAAACACAAACATAGAGATGAAACAGATTTAGCAAAGTGAGGCCCGACTAGCTGAATAGAACGAGGACAGAGAAGATAACTTTGCGGTCAGCACAAAAACCTATAAATAACCACGCAGAGGGGACAAAAAGACCCTCCGCACCGACTAACGGTACGGAGGTCGTCCCTCTGCGTCTCAGAGCTTCCAGCAGGCGAGAAAAACCAATAAAGCAAGCTGGACTGAAAAATAGCAACAAAATAACAAAAGCAAAACTTAGCTTTGCAGAGCAGCAGGCCACAGGAAAGATCCAGGGAAAAAACCAGTCCAACACTGAAACATTGACAGGAAGCATAGATCAAAGCATCAGGTGGAGTTAAGTAGAGAAGAAGCCAACGAGCTCACCAGATCACCTGAGGGAGGAAACTCAGAAGCAGCAGTACCACTTTCCTCCACAAACGGAAGATCCCAAAGAGAATCAGCCGAAGTACCACTTGTGACCACAGGAGTGAACTCTGCCACAGAATTCACAACAGTACCCCCCCCCCCACCCTTGAGGAGGGGTCACCGAACCCTCACCAGAGCCCCCAGGCCGACCAGGATGACCCACATGAAAGGCACGAACAAGATCGGGAGCATGGACATCAGAGGCAAAAACCCAGGAATTATCTTCCTGAGCATAACCCTTCCATTTAACCAGATACTGGAGTTTCCGTCTTGAAACACGAGAATCCAAAATCTTCTCCACAATATACTCCAATTCCCCCTCCACCAAAACCGGGGCAGGAGGCTCAACAGATGGAACCATAGGTGCCACGTATCTCCGCAACAATGACCTATGGAATACGTTATGTATGGAAAAAGAATCTGGAAGGGTCAGACGAAAAGACACAGGATTAAGAACCTCAGAAATCCTATACGGACCAATAAAACGAGGTTTAAACTTAGGAGAGGAAACCTTCATAGGAATATGACGAGAAGATAACCAAACCAGATCCCCAACACGAAGTCGGGGACCCACACGGCGTCTGCGATTAGCGAAACGTTGAGCCTTCTCCTGGGACAAGGTCAAATTGTCCACTACTTGAGTCCAAATCTGCTGCAACCTGTCCACCACAGTATCCACACCAGGACAGTCCGAAGACTCAACCTGTCCAGAAGAGAAACGAGGATGGAACCCAGAATTGCAGAAAAACGGTGAAACCAAGGTAGCCGAGCTGGCCCGATTATTAAGGGCGAACTCAGCCAAAGGCAAAAATGACACCCAGTCATCCTGATCAGCAGAAACAAAGCACCTCAGATATGTTTCCAAGGTCTGATTGGTTCGCTCGGTCTGGCCATTAGTCTGAGGATGGAAAGCCGAGGAAAAAGACAAGTCAATGCCCATTCTACCACAAAAGGCTCGCCAAAACCTCGAAACAAACTGGGAACCTCTGTCAGAAACAATATTCTCTGGAATGCCATGCAAACGAACCACATGCTGGAAGAACAAAGGCACCAAATCAGAGGAGGAAGGCAATTTAGACAAGGGTACCAGATGGACCATCTTAGAAAAGCGATCACAGACCACCCAAATGACTGACATCTTTTGAGAAACGGGAAGGTCAGAAATAAAATCCATAGAGATATGTGTCCAAGGCCTCTTCGGGATCGGCAAGGGCAAAAGCAACCCACTGGCACGAGAACAGCAGGGCTTAGCCCGAGCACAAATCCCACAGGACTGCACAAAAGTACGCACATCCCGCGACAGAGAGGGCCACCAAAAGGATCTAGCCACTAACTCTCTGGTACCAAAGATTCCAGGATGACCAGCCAACACCGAACAATGAAGTTCAGAGATAACTCTATTCGTCCACCTATCAGGGACAAACAGTCTCTCCGCTGGGCAACGATCAGGTTTATTAGCCTGAAATTTTTGCAGCACCCGCCGCAAATCAGGGGAGATGGCAGACACAATTACTCCTTCCTTGAGGATACCCGCCGGCTCAGATAAACCCGGAGAGTCGGGTACAAAACTCCTAGACAGAGCATCCGCCTTCACATTTTTAGAGCCCGGAAGGTACGAAATCACAAAGTCAAAACGGGCAAAAAACAACGACCAACGAGCTTGTCTAGGATTCAAGCGCTTGGCAGACTCGAGATAAGTCAAGTTCTTATGATCAGTCAATACCACCACGCGATGCTTAGCTCCTTCAAGCCAATGACGCCACTCCTCGAATGCCCACTTCATGGCCAGCAACTCTCGGTTGCCCACATCATAATTTCGCTCAGCAGGCGAAAACTTCCTGGAAAAGAAAGCGCATGGTTTCATCACTGAGCAACCAGAACCTCTCTGCGACAAAACAGCCCCCGCTCCAATTTCAGAAGCATCAACCTCGACCTGAAACGGAAGAGAAACATCTGGCTGACACAACACAGGGGCAGAAGAAAAACGACGCTTCAAATCTTGAAAAGCCTCCACAGCAGCAGAAGACCAATTGACCACATCAGCACCCTTCTTGGTGAAATCGGTCAATGGTTTAGCAATACTAGAAAAATTGCAGATGAAGCGACGATAAAAATTAGCAAAGCCCAGGAACTTTTGCAGACTTTTCAGAGATGTCGGCTGAGTCCAATCATGGATGGCTTGGACCTTAACAGGATCCATCTCGATAGTAGAAGGGGAAAAAATGAACCCCAAAAATGAAACCTTCTGCACACCAAAGAGACACTTTGATCCCTTCACAAACAAAGAATTAGCACGCAGGAGCTGAAAAACCGTTCTGACCTGCTTCACATGAGACTCCCAATCATCCGAGAAGATCAAAATGTCATCCAAGTACACAATCAGGAATTTATCCAGGTACTCTCGGAAGATGTCATGCATAAAGGACTGAAACACTGATGGAGCATTGGCAAGTCCGAACGGCATCACAAGATACTTAAAATGACCCTCGGGCGTGTTAAATGCAGTTTTCCATTCATCGCCCTGCTTAATTCGCACCAGATTATACGCACCATGAAGATCTATCATTGTGAACCAACTAGCCCCCTTAATCCGAGCAAACAGATCAGATAACAATGGCAAGGGGTACTGAAATTTAACCATGATCTTATTTAGAAGGCGGTAATCTATACAAGGTCTCAGCGAACCATCCTTCTTGGCTACAAAAAAGAATCCTGCTCCTAATGGCGACGATGACGGGCGAATATGCCCCTTCTCCAGGGATTCCTTCACATAAATGCGCATAGTGGTGTGCTCAGGCACGGACAAATTAAACAATCGGCCTTTTGGGAATTTACTACCAGGAATCAAATTGATAGCACAATCACAATCCCTATGCGGAGGTAGGGTATCGGACTTGGGCTCATCAAATACATCCCGGTAATCAGACAAGAACTCTGGGACCTCAGAAGGGGTGGATGACGAAATTGACAGAAATGGAACATCACCATGTACCCCCTGACAACCCCAGCTGGAAACCGACATGGATTTCCAATCTAATACTGGATTATGGACTTGAAGCCATGGCAACCCCAAAACGACCACATCATGCAGATTATGCAACACCAGAAAGCGAATATCCTCCTGATGTGCAGGAGCCATGCACATGGTCAGCTGGGTCCAGTACTGAGGCTTATTCTTGGCAACGATGTAGCATCAATTCCTCTCAATGGAATAGGACACTGCAAGGGCTCCAAGAAAAACCCACAACGCTTAGCATACTCTAAGTCCATCAAATACAGGGCAGCGCCTGAATCCACAAATGCCATGACAGAATACGATGACAAAGAGCAGATCAAGGTAACGGACAGAAGAAATTTTGACTGTACAGTACCAATGGTGGCAGACCTAGCGAACCGCTTAGAGCGCTTAGGACAATCAGTGATGGCATGAGTGGAATCACCACAGTAGAAACACAGACCATTCAGACGTCTGTGTTCATGCCGTTCAACTCTGGACAAAGTCCTATCGCACTGCATAGGCTCAGGTTTAAGCTCAGGTAATACCGCCAAATGGTGCACAGATTTACGCTCACGCAAGCGTCGACCGATCTGAATGGCCAAAGACATAGATTCATTCAGACCATCAGGCATAGGAAATCCCACCATGACATCTTTAAGGGCTTCAGAGAGACCCTTTCTGAAAATCGCTGCGAGCGCAGCTTCATTCCATTGAGTGAGTACAGACCACTTTCTAAATTTTTGACAGTATACCTCTATCTCATCCTGACCCTGACACAAAGCCAGCAAATTTTTCTCTGCCTGATCCACTGAATTAGGCTCATCGTACAGCAATCCGAGCGCCAGGAAAAACGCATCAATATTACTTAATGCAGGATCTCCTGGCGCAAGAGAAAATGCCCAATCCTGAGGGTCGCCACGCAAAAAAGAAATAATAATTCTCACTTGTTGAGCTGGGTCACCAGAGGAGTGAGGTTTCAAGGCCAAAAACAGTTTGCAATTATTTTTGAAATTCACAAACTTGACTCTATCACCATAAAACAAATCAGGAATAGGAATTCTTGGTTCAAAAATAGGCTTCTGAACCACCAAATCTTGAATCTTTTGCACATTTATAACGAGATTATCCATTGAAGAGCACAGACCCTGAATCTCCATGTCCACACCTGTGTCCTGAACCACCCAAATGTCTAGGGGAAAAAAAAGGCAAAACACAGTGCAAAGAAAAAAAAATGGTCTCAGAACTTCTCCTTTCCCTCTATTGAGAATCATTAGCACTTTGGCTTCCTGTACTGTTATGTTAACCAATTCAGTAACACAATGGACATAGCGGTCAGAACACATACAGTGATCTGACAAACACCCAAAAATAAAGAACGAGCTCTGAGACGTGGGAACTCTGCAGACCGCAATCCCTGATCCTATCAAACCACACTAAAGGTAGCCGTGGAGCGCTCCTGACCAGAACCTAGGCGCCTCGTCACAGCCTGAGAAACTAGCTATTCCTGAAGATAGAAAAATAAGCCTACCTTGCCTCAGAGAAATTCCCCAAAGGAAAAGGCAGCCCCCCACATATAATGACTGTGAGTAAGATGAAAACACAAACATAGAGATGAAACAGATTTAGCAAAGTGAGGCCCGACTAGCTGAATAGAACGAGGATAGAGAAGATAACTTTGCGGTCAGCACAAAAACCTATAAATAACCACGCAGAGGGGACAAAAAGACCCTCCGCACCGACTAACGGTACGGAGGTCGTCCCTCTGCGTCTCAGAGCTTCCAGCAGGCGAGAAAAACCAATAAAGCAAGCTGGACTGAAAAATAGCAACAAAATAACAAAAGCAAAACTTAGCTTTGCAGAGCAGCAGGCCACAGGAAAGATCCAGGGAAAAAACCAGTCCAACACTGAAACATTGACAGGAAGCATAGATCAAAGCATCAGGTGGAGTTAAGTAGAGAAGAAGCCAACGAGCTCACCAGATCACCTGAGGGAGGAAACTCAGAAGCTGCAGTACCACTTTCCTCCACAAACGGAAGATCCCAAAGAGAATCAGCCGAAGTACCACTTGTGACCACAGGAGTGAACTCTGCCACAGAATTCACAACAGAATCTCCTGCACGGCAACACATTTTAACTGATCGTGAGTCTGAGGACACTTGATCACTTACTGAAGTGACAGCAGACTGCTGCTGGGGCCCTGTGAGCAGAAGAGAGGGGGCACACCACGGGCCCCGTCCGCTCTTCAGGCCCCATACGCCAGTAAGGGCAATAATGCCCTGATGGTGGCCCTGCTCGAGAGCATAACCCCATCTTCTGAAGCTGTCAGTGGAGATATGCCCCACATGCGCTTCCCTCTCCAATGTCTTCTGTAGAAATACCTTAAATACTCGATTAAACCGAACTCCAATAGAAACAAATGCAGAGAGCCGCTAGAGTTGAGCAAAAAAATGTGCAGAATGCTTTGGTAGTCAGACACTACAACACCAGAGAACTGCATAACCCCTACCACTTTCCTCAGCTTTGACACTTCTGATTTGTAGACCACCTAATGTCATTATGTAGTCAGGGGCGTAGCTAGAGCTTTTGCCGCCCGGGGCTGCTCCCGAGTTTGGCGCCCCCCCACCCCCCCTTCCCTCGGCTCACTACACACAAAGGTTACCAAAAATAGGACAACACACATGATCGGGTCTGCAAAAAAAAAAATCAAGTTCTGCTTACCTGACCACGCTCCTGCTTTCTCCACGCAGCTGAAGCGTGCACTCGCCGGCGACTGACAATGACGTCAGAAGCCGTCGACATGTGCGCTGCGGCCGACTTCAGCTGCCAGCCTCCAAATGGCTGGTGGCTGTTGTTAACTATTGACGTACGGGCGCGGGCCCGCAAGTCAATAGCGTTAAACAGCTGCAGCGCCGGCCGCGGTTTTAGAGGGCCCCGGGCGAAAGAGTCTCAGTGGGCCCCCCCTTTAACACATAGCATGATTCATGATGCAGATACAGCAGAGAAATATAGCATAGCCACATAGCATATAACACAGCCCACGTAGCATATAGCACAGCCACGTAGTGTATAACACAGCCCACGCAGTATAAAACACAGCCATGTAGTATATTGCACAGCCCACGTAGCATATTGCCCAGCCACGTAGTATATAACACAGCCATGTAGTATATTGCACAGCCCACGTAGCATATTGCCCAGCCACGTAGTATATTGCCCAGCCACGGAGTATATTGCCCAGTCACGTAGTATATTGCCCAGCCACGTAGTATATTGCCCAGTGATGGAGTATACAGCACAGAGCCACGTAGTATACAGACTTAAAATAAAAAATAAACATATACTCACCCTCCGATGAATTCTGGCCCTGTATCGCACGAGGCAGCTTCCAGTCCCAGGGTTGGTATGAGCGCAGGACCTGTGATGACGTTGCGGTCACATGACCATGACGTCATGGCAGATCCTTCTCACATACCATCCTTGGCACCGGAAGCTGCCGCTTGCATGGAGCGGGCACTGGAGCGTTGCGAGGAGCGGGAAAGGCGATGGAGGGTGAGTATAGCAGGTTTTTTCATTTGTTTATTATTTTTAACATGACATATTTTTACTATTGATGCTGCATAGGCAGCATCAATAGTAAATAGTTGGGGACACACAGGGTTAATAGCAGCGGTAACGGAGTGCGTTACACCGCGGCCCGTTACCGCTGCTATTAACCCTGTGTGAGTGGTGACTGGAGGGGATTATGGAGCGGGCGCTGATTGTGGGGAGTATAGAGCAGGCGCCGGGCACTGACTGCAGCGGAGGGACTAATCGGACTGTGCCCGTCGCTGATTGGTCGCGGCAGCCATGACAGGCAGCTGCCGAGACCAATCAGCGACGACAGATAGAGGCCGCGACCAATGAATATCCGTGAAAGAAAGAAAGACAGAAGGACAGACAGAAAGACGGAAGTGTGACCCTTAGACAATGATGTAATATATATATATATATATATATATATATATATATATATATATATATACATATATATATATATATATACACATACATACATACATATATACTTCTCACCTGTGTCTTGCCTCTGTTGTTTTCTGTCTCTGTTCTCACATCTTTTCTGTCTCCCGCTCTGATTTTCATATTTCCTTCTGCCTCTTCTTCCTGCTTGTCCGTGGCTCCGCCCCCGACATTTAGCCCCGCCCCTCCATGGCTCTTCACATTGTGAGAGCTGTGACGCTGCTGGAGGGGCGGGATCGGAGCTTCTGCTGCTGACTGCAGGTGCGGGGGTGAGTCACAGCGTGTGTGACTGTGTGCCCCTGCTACACTGCAGCCAGCAACTCTGCCAGCGCTCTGCTCCAGTCCTCATAATGCTGGGAGGAAGGAGCAGAGAATGAGTGCGCGCAGCAATGATAGCCGCCCCCGCATTGTGCCGCCCGGGGCGGCCACCCCCCCCCCCTTCCTACGCCACTGTATATAGTGGTGTGAAGCGCACATGATTCCTAAACAGAAGAGGTGCTGGGATGCCGCATGTAATACTAGGTCCACAATGCTCAGGTCAGGCAGTTACGGACTACTTGTGCGGCTGCTGAACTAGAGTCTTGTCAATCTTTTTCCTAAACTAAGTCACCTCTTCATTTCTGGTGGTGTGAGTAACTTCTCTATGTGAGGGCTTTGTCCTTCCAATAGGTGAGGTCCCAGCCACTTACGGTATATCTTTTGGATATGCTATAAATGTCTAAAGTTGGAACTCCATCTTAATTTCTTCTATGTTGATTCTCCAGTACATTCATTGAAGGGTTTACCCACATATAAAAAATTTTCTAGCTGGCTTTTCTAACAAAACTATAGTCTAAAATAGTAAAATATTTTAAAAATGAATGCTTTTTCCACGATCCACCCCCCTAGCTGTTTATATGACCATCTTGATCTCTGAAAGATAATGCATACCTTTACTGATGTGCGGTAATCTGTTGTTCCCGGACTGAAAAATTGCTGTTTTAATTTATATGCAAATTAAAGGGAATCTGTCAATAGAATCAACCCTCCTAAGTCGTTTATATGGGCATGTAGGTCATAGGAAGCTGAATAAAATGATGCATTGATATCTGCAATCTGATGTCTTAGGCTAGTTTCACACTAGCGTTCGGCAGGGCTGCGTATGGCAGCCTTCTTCCTCTGTTAAGCCCCGCCCACTGCCACATCTCTTCCTTCAGTTCCGCCTACGTTTGCATGCGTCCTGCGTACCCAAGGAAGGTGACGGGCACAAGGGGGCATTCTTTGCATCTGGAGGAGAGAAGGTTTTTCCACCAACATAGAAGAGGATTCTTTACTGTTAGGGCAGTGAGAATCTGGAATTGCTTGCCTGAGGAGGTGGTGATGGCGAACTCAGTCGAGGGGTTCAAGAGAGGCCTGGATGTCTTCCTGGAGCAGAACAATATTGTATCATACAATTATTAGGTTCTGTAGAAGGACATAGATCTGGGGATTTATTATGATGGAATATAGGCTGAACTGGATGGACAAATGTCTTTTTTCGGCCTTACTAACTATGTTACTATCTTTAACATTGGGTACGCAGGCCATGCGGAAGTATGCGGATGCCACTGCATGCGTCGTTTTGACGATGCGCTGAACAGCATCGAACACGTGTTGCATTTTGTTGCGGTTGGCGCAGCGTCAAAACGACGCATGTGGAAGCATCCGCATGGCCTGCGTATCCAGTGTTAAAGATAGGGTAGGCAGGACGCCTGCAGATGTAGGAGGAGCTGAAGGAAGAGGTGTGGCAGTGGGCGGGGCTTAACAAAGAAGGCTGATCCGCAGCCCTGCCGAATGCTAGTGTGAAACTAGCCTTATTCCAGAGAAATCCATGTTTTGCTATTTGTAAATGAGCTCGTCGGGACTATGGGTCGGACACAGATTGCATGAGAATCTGCTTCCAGAAATTAATTTTAAATTAAATGAGGCATGTAAGACATGTAACTAACACAGAACAGTAGAAATTAACTTAAATTATGCAACAAAAAACCATTCCGAATATTTTGGCGGTGCTTATTTAGCCTTGCATGCATGGTATGGATAGTGCGACCTACATATTGGAGTCCACATCCACATTCTATTAAATATATTATATAAATGGATTGACATGAAGATACAAAAGAGCACAATGAGGCCAAAAATACTCTGTGATTTTTTTTTTTTTTTACAACAGAAATAAGCAAGTGCTAGTCAAAAGATGGAAAAAAACAGGGTATTTGGTTGATTTTTTTTTTTTTTTGCAAAAAATGTATACTAAGCTGCTCTTTTTTCCCCATCTTTTGACTAGCACTTTCTTATTACTGTGATTTTTTACCAAAGGATGTATTTTTTGCCTCATTGTGCTCTTTTGTGTCTTCAAGTTTCTTGGTGGTGTGTGAACAGGTTCCTACAGACTTGTTCAATGTGCAAGTAGCCCATGGTTCTATAATTGTTCTCTTGTTTCTACAAGACTAGGGAGTCCACCACTCCTTTGTGAGTCATTTGCACTAAAGCTGTTCCATCCAGCATGTCCACATGGATATTCCCTCTCTGAACCCTGCTTATACAGGTACTATATAGATGATCAGGTTTTTAAATACATCAGATAGGGATTATATACATTAGTTAGAACTGCTCTATATAGATATACCTTGATGATTGGTGGAGCAGCTTAGTATACATGTTTTTGCAAAAAAACGTATCAACTAAATACCCTGGGTTTTTTCAATCTTTTGACTAGCACTTGCTTATTACTGTGATTTTTTACAACAGAGTATTTTTGGCCTCATTGTGCTCTTTTATATCTTCAAGTTTCTTGGTGGTGTGTGAACATGTTCCTACAGACTTGTTCAATGTGCAAGTAGCCCATGTGTTTCTGGTTTTATAAATGGATTGACAGTTGACATGATAATTGATTTTATAGCTGATACCCGCAGTATTGGATTTAAATTCTTTAACTCCATTTTTTAATAGACTCACAACACAGGCACTTAGCAGATCTGCAAGAAAAGAAACAAGGGTTTTTTGCCGTTAGAGTTATAGATAGGGGACGAGGAGTTATAATTGTATTACTCGGTGCAACGAAATTGCGCAATGTTCGGCTCCTTAAAAATCCTAAAAATTGTTCTAGGTCGAATGGGGATGTGGCCCGATAATATAGGGTCACCTTCCAAAATGAACCAATATTTATTCAAAAGCTTCTGTATCGTCCCATGGGATTGAATGTAGTAACGAGGCTCCATTTGGCAATTTCAGAGGAAGAACTACCACCCTTAGTATTTTAATTTTTGTCTATTGAAATTATTCGGAATGTTTTTTTGTTGCATAATTTATCTAAACATTTTTTAACTGTACATCAAAAGAATTTGAATTCTTTGAGACTAACGATTATTGACTTTATACCTGATACTGTTTCAGATTGCTACAGTAATTTAATCAATATAGAAAGTTTTTGGATGTTCAAGCTTGGCACATTGGCCCTTGAGGGATTAAATCTCACACTTGAAAAAAGTTAGCAGATAAAATAATGAATAAAACTCATACATTTTCATTTTTAGTTTTCTATATACCGTATATAGGTTACATTTATTGCTTTGTTTTTTATTGTTTTATTCAGATTTTGTTTTTATTAAGCATTACATTGTATTGCGGTAAATATGACGTTTTAAACATGGTGATTTCAATCTGTCAATTGACTTAATGATTGTACCTAGGTCCTGACTGGTTAAACTTTATTTAAATGCCCCTTCCTGTATGCAAATAATAAACGTCCACCTGATGAAGACGGGGTCACCGTCAAAACGCGTTGTGGACTTAATACACCCATGTCTTGTTGCTCCTAGTGCTCCGCTGACCATTCGTATATTGCAGCAAACTTCTTCATTTGACTTATGTTCATATGTATGCTGTTACCTACATACAGAGATGTGCATTACACAACACAACTGGGAACAACATTACACACACGTTAAACACACACAATATATATACAGTATATTTAGCACCTTTTTTATCATCATCAATTAGGAGGCAGCCGGGGAATGGTTTATCTGGTTGGAAATCAGCAGATCTGCAGCCAGAGGAAAAAATGTACACAGAAGTCCACCTGTCAGCCCTCCCCTGTCCAGACTGCTGAACTGCTAGTAATATCACTACCTGTCTGCTGTACCCGTCGCCACTCATTGACTGCTCCTGCTGGAGATTCAGCTACTCCCTAACAACAAAGCAACAGTTTCTCTTCCTGTTGACAGGGCAAGATTACTGATGTCATGCTGATTGACAGCGGACTAGGGAGCAAAAAGATGGCTGTGAATCAGCATGACACCAGTAGTCCCGACCTGTTAACAGTAAGAGAAGCTGCTGTTCTGTTGACAGGGAGTAGCTGAATCTCTGGCAGGAGCGGTCATTGACTGGCGATGGGTACAACAGACAGGTAGTTGCCTCTGTAGCAACTACATGCCTTTTTTTTCTTTTTAAAAACCCCTTCCCGACATGCGCCGCACTAGTACGGCACGTCGGGTCCCCGGCTTTGATGTGGGCACCGGCGCTGAGCCCACATCAAAGTCACGACATGTCAGCTGTTTTGTACAGCTGACATGTGTGCGCAATAGCGGCGGGTGAAATCGCGATTCACCCGCCGCTATTAACCTGTTAAATGCCGCTGTCAAACGCTGACAGCGGCATTTAACTACCGCTTCTGGCCGCGCGGCTGTCACATGATCGGGGGTCGGCGATGCATCAGGATGGTAACCATAGAGGTCCTTGAGACCTCTATGGTTACTGATGCCGGCCTGCTGTGAGCGCCACCATGTGGTCTGCGCTCATAGCAAGCCTGCATTTCAGCTACATAGCAGCGATCTGTTGATCGCTGCTATGTAGCTGAGCCAATCGAGTGGTGCCAGCTTCTAGCCTCCCATGGAGGCTATTGAAACATGGCAAAAGTTAAAAAAAAATATGTTTTCAAAAACATGAAAAAAAATAAAAAAGATATAAAAGTTTAAATCACCCCCCTTTCGCCCCATCCAAAATAAAATACAAAAAAAAAAAAATCAAACCTACACATATTTGGTATCGCCGCATTCAGAATCGCCTGATCTATCAATAAAAAAAACCTTAACCTGTTCGCTAAACGGAATAGCGAGAAAAAAAAATTGAACCGCCAGAATTACGTTTTTTTGGTCGCCGCAACATTGCATTAAAATGCAATAACGGGCGATCAAAAGAACGCATCTGCACAAAAGTGGTATAATTAAAAACGTCAGCTCGGCACTCAAAAAATAAGGGAAAAACAAAATCCAGCTCACCATACCGACATTCCCAGGAGCTCGGAGCACGGAACCGCTGTGTCAGGGCGTGGACAAACAGGAAAGAGAAGGAGATCCAGCTCAACGAAATAGTGATTAAGGGTGCTTAGTCACCGGAAACGCGTTGACCTTGTTTTTATAATTTTTTCTGTATGCTGATGTTTTGTCCTTTCACTGTATTTTGAGTGAAATAAATTATGGATTTTTCACTATTTCGTTGAGCTGGATCTCCTTCTCTTTCCTACTCAAAAAATAAGCCCTCACCTGACCCCAGATCACGAAAAATGGAGACGCTACGGGTATCGGAAAATGGTGCTTTTTTAAAGCAAAGTTTTGAATTTTTTCTCACCACTTAGATAAAAAATAACCTAGACATGTTAGGTGTCTATGAACTCGTAATGACCAGGAGAATCATAATGGCAGGTTAGTTTTAGCATTTAGTGAAGCTAACAAAAAAGCCAAACGAAAAACAAGTGTGGGATTGCACTTTTTTTGCAAATTCACCGCACTTGGAAATTTTTTCCTGTTTTCTAGTACAAGACATGGTAAAACCAATGGTGTCGTTCAAAAGTACAACTCGTCCCGCAAAAAAATAAGCCCTCACATGATCATATTGAAGGAAAAATAAAAAAGTTATGGCTCTGGGAAGGAGGGGAGCAAAATACGAAAACACAAAAACGAAAAAGGGCCGCGGCGGGAAGGGGTTAAAGTCCTGGTTATCCCCTTAAATTTGTTCCCCGATTAGGTGGCAAAAACTTAGTGAATAAATTACAATCCAAAATGAGAACATTATACAGTGAAAATATCCATATAGCAGAGAATGTTCTAATAGAGTAACCAAATGGTAATATACATGGCAGCTGTTTTTTTTTTTTACAATTGATTATTTTAGTTTTTACATAATGCACGCTGGATTAGTGATGGTCTTCAATTTTGTTTCTGTAATAACTTTAGGATTTAATAGATGATTCCTTTTCCCTCTAGCATTGGAAGAATTCATCTGCCATTTTTCATTTGACTGAATAAAAGTGATAATTTTCCTGAAAATAAGCACTAGTCAGAAGGAATCAGGTTCAACCAAGACCTGTCTGTGAACTTTAGGATGAAAACACTCCATATTACTTCAATAGCCTACAGTCTACCTAAAACATCTGGCCGAGTTCTTTAAAATTGCACTTAATAAACGGTGACTTGATTGAACACAGGCTGGCTCTAAACTGGGTTAATCTCAGGAATAAGATAGGTGTGGCACGGAAATTCTTCTATTCCTGCTGACACAGGTCAAAGGAAAGGAATCGATGAGTGACGAGCTTCACAATATTTTTTTTAATTTTCTGGACTGATTTATAAAAACAAAATGCACTGTACCAACTACTCTCACAATTAAGCCAATAAAGGACCTATCACAGCTTCTGACATGTCTGTTTAAGGAAATACTTGTATTCCCTATGAAATTTCACACCTAGATATTAAGTTTACCCCTTCCTGACATTGCCAATTTCCATTTTTTTGTTTTCGTTTTTTCCTCACCTTCTTCCAAGAGACATAATATTTTTATATTTCTATCCATATAGACATATTAAAATTGGTAGTCCACTACTAGGACACCACCTTCTTGATCTACGGTAAATGCTTGGCACCAATAAAATAAAAAAGCCTATACTCACCTTCCGTACGGGCCGCCGTTCCGGTGGTGTTGGCAATCGCGTTCCAAGGGTTCTTGTGCGGATGTTTTGACACGTGAGCCCTTCACTCAATCAGTGCTGGCATCACTATCCTCGCCTTCAGACAAATTGAACATCAAGAGGAATAGAGAAAAACCATCATCTTGATACTCGATTTGTCCAAAGGTGAGAACAGTGACACCAGCGCTGATTGGGTGCAGGGATCACGTGTCATAACCGCACAAGAACCCCGGGAACGCGAGTGCCAACACCTCTGGAAAGGTGACGGCACGGGAGGGGAATATAGGCTTTTTTATTTTATAGGGACTAAGCATGGGGTATGAGAAGGGGTTGTCCAAGTAGTGGACAACTTCTTTAAGTCTTTTTTTCCTTTTTGCGTAACGAGTTTTACTTTTTAATCACACCATTCATTTTACCACACATGATCGGAAACCGGAAAAATATTCCAACTGCAATGTATTGCAAAAAAAAACCCAATGCAACTTATATTAATGCTTTCCTTTTTTTTGCACCTGCATTTTAGGGATGAAAAAATAATTGTTTTTTTTTAACAAATGTTCACTTTCCTTATGTAACCATTTCCTGATATCCGGAATATTTTCATTTTTTAAGTTGATGGAGCTGTGCGAGGGCCTATTTTTGTGGGGGGTGAGACAACAATTTTTATTCATACCATTTTGGGATAGAGATGACATTCTGACCGCTTATCACACTCATTTAAAAAAAAAAAAAAAAGTTTTTTGTTTTTTTCAGTTTACGACATTTAACAATCATGTTAATTTTATATTTATAATTCAGACTTGGACGCAGTGATACCACGTGTGTTTTTTAATCTTTATTGTTGATGGGGGAGAAGAGGACAATTTGGATTTTAAAGCATTTTTCATGTTTTTAATTTTTTAATTTAGATTTTTAGTCTACTTATGGTACTTGAATTCCTTATCCCATATACAGCAATATAAAAGAATTGCTGTATATAGAAAAAATTACCGTCTTCTTTGAAGCCCAGTTATGACAGGCACGGAGGTCTGCCAATAGAAACTTATCAGCACCCTGCGATCACATTGTGGGGCAGCCAACGGACACATAGAATGACATGCCCCCATGTCACTGCACTGTTTTGAGATACCATATGCATTGAGTTACTTTTTCCTAAAAACAAAATCTGAATATGAAACTAAAAAAATACTGGGATACAGTAAGGGCCTATACACTTGTATGGGTGCCACATTAGGGCTCCATACAACTGTAACGGTCTAAAGATGGCATAAGTCTGTAGTTTTAGCAGTGTCTATAGGCACCTCAACAATACCAACACCTACTGAAAATAATACATTGCTTCCAGCTTCTTTATATTATACTGTACATGCACCATAGTCAGGTTTAATTACATGAACATACTTCACATATGACCACCTTACATTAGGGTCCTTAGGAATCAGGACTCAGATAAAAAGGCCTAGTTACCTGGTTCTCAGGATCAGCTTTCACTTTCAGAACTGGAAAAATTATTATTGGTTGCTAGGGGCAATATGACTTTTATTGAGACATTTCAGAAACGTGAAGCCCAGTTTTTATTAAGTACAATTGTGCTCAAAAGTTTACATACCCTGGCAGAATTTTTGCTTTCTTGGCATTTTTTTCAAAGAATATGAATTATAAAGTTTTGGTGTCTTCTCAACTCATGGTTTGTGGTTGGCTAAAGCCACTTATTGTCAAACTACTGTTTTTAAATCATAATGACAACCCAAAACATCCAAATGACCCAAATTGAGATATATGTACACCAACTCAATTCACCATATCAAGCCTGTGCTGCTGTACAGAGATACATGAAGCAAAGAAAAAGGTAGCCATTGTGTCTGCTAACCATTCAATAAAGCTGGAGATGCTAAACAGAAGCTGTCGGCCAAACTATTGTTCAGCTGACAGATATCCCCCCAATTCCCCCAAGCTTGACCGAATGCTCCTGTGCACTCCATAAGAGAGTCAGTGCCAAAATCATTTGGTAACGGCTTATCTCCCTGCTGAACATTATCGGAATTCTGAATCCCAAGTGCTCATAGCTTATATCTTTCAATAAAATCTCTTGGGGACAGAATATAGCCCCCCACAAAAAAAAAAAAAAAAAAAAAGATTGCCGTGGATGGTCAGCAAATCCTGCTGAGATCGGCGGGTTCGGCCAACTTTTATCTAATGTACATGGATAGATTTGCAGGCCATAAAGGTTAAATTAGCACTCCCACTAACATTTTTATTGTTTAAATGTGTGTGTATATGGGCATGTATTATAGTGCGAGTGTTTGAATATGCTCACCTACTGCTGCTCTCTCCGGGATCCAGAGCCTTTCTTCAGTTCTTCTCAGCGACATCACTGCAAATGAGCTTACGCTATGGTCCATGCATGAGCTCTTTTACAATGTAAGTCTATGGAGGCTTGTTCGGTCACTCCATAGACTTATATTCTGAAAGCAACCTCTGGGTTACGCAGAGCGCGAGGGTCTGCAGAGTGGTGACGTCATTCAGAAGAGCAGAAAATGAAGGTGGACACTGGAGAGAGTGGTGGTAGGTAGGTGAGTATATTAATACACTCACGCTTCATTATATCCACATAAATGCACATTTAAACAATACAAATGCTAGTGGGCATGCTTCTTTAAGGACACAAATGGGCCAAGTTATCAGAGCAATTTTGCCAGAATTATGGCGTTCATTGTTTGAAAACTGTAAACTGTGTTTACTGTGTCAGGCGCATACAAATAGCTCCCTACATATACCTTATGCAGACTATAAGACAGATTTTTTTCGCCTAAATTTTGGAGAATAGTCCAGATGTACATGGCTATTGCTGTGTGTGGGAGAAGGGGGGCAGCGGAGTGGATCACGGGAGGCACGAGCGGCATGGGGCTAACACATGTATACGCTATTAAGGAGTATGTACTGTATATTCACTTGTCCTCACGCCCATAGTCCTGGGGCGTGAGGAGCAGTGAATATTCCAGAAGATGAGGTCGGAGTGTGGCAGTGATGTAATGCGATGCGCCGCTTACATGCTGAAGTCAGTTGCCGGCATCAGAAGAGGATGTCGCGGTGCAATGGAGTGCAGGGAAGGTGAGTACAATCGTTTGGTTTTTTTTTTTTGAGTGTGCGCTGTGTGATGGGAGCCATATATACCAGGATGGGGGCCATATACAGTGGCATTTAAAAGTTTTGGCACCCTTAGTCAAAATTACTGTTATTGTGAACCATCAAGCAACTTAAACAAAATGATCTCTAGAAGGGCTAAAGTTAAAGATCACACATTTCCTTTGTGTTTTAGGCAAACAAACAATAAATAAATCTAAATAAATAATATACGGTATACATTTTCATCTTTACATTTTAAAAATTATAAAAAGGAAGAAGGGGCCGATGCAAAAGTTTGGGCACTTTGCCTGGTTAGTACGAAGTAGCACCCCCTTTTGAATCACAGCTTACAAATGCTTTTTGTAGCTAGCCAAAAGTCTTTCAATTCTTGTTTGAGGGATTTTCATCCATTCTTCCAGTTCTGTGAGATTCCTCGGTCGTCTTGCATGCACTGCTATTTTGAGGTCTACCTACACATTTTCAATGATGTTCATATCAGGAACTGTGAGAGCCATTGTAAAACCTTCAGCTTGCGTCTTTTGATGTGGTCTATTATGGATTTTGATTTGTGTTTAGGATCATTATCCATTTGTAGAATCCATCCTCTTTAACTTCAGCTTTTTTTACAAGTGGTGTTAGGTTTGCATCAAGAATTTGTTGAAATTTCATTGAATCCATTCTTCCCTCTACCCCTGAAATGTTCCCCGTGCCATGGGCTGCAACACAACCCCAAAGTATGATTGAGCCACCTCTATGCTTACTGGTTGGCGAGATGTTCTTTTCCTGAAATTCTGTGCCCTTTTTTTCTCCACACATACCTTTGATCATTGTGGTCAAAGAGTTCAATTTTAACCTCATCGATCCATAGTACTTGTTTCCAAAATGCATTAGGCTTGTTTCGATGTTCTTTTGCATACTTTTGTTGCTGAATTTTATGCTGAGAGTTTTTCTGATGATTCTTCTAGGAGTGCCATATTTGTGCATGTGCCTCTGAACATTAGAAGAATGTACCACAATTCCTGCTAAATATTTCTCAAGGTCTTTTGCAATCAATTGGGAGTTCTGATTTGCCTCTCTAGCAATCCTACAAGCAGCTCTCACTGAAATTTTGCTTGGTTTTCCAGACCTTATCTTTATCTTGATTTCCACTGTTTCTGTTTACTACCATTTCTTAATTATCATACATTCCAAACTGAGGAAAGGGCAACTTGAACAAGCTTTGCTATCTTCTTATAGCCTTCTCCTGCTTTGTGGGCCTCCACCATTTTCAGAGTGCTAGGCAGCCACTTAGAAGAACCTATGGCTGCTGTTTTCTGGCACAAGGATATATAGGAGGCTGGGTTTTTATGAAGCTGGGAAATTTGCATCGCCTGGCCTTTCCTGATGATAGTGAACAAGCCAGAACCGTTCAGACTAATTAAGGTCTGAAACTTTGTCAAAGCTATCTAAGCTCCAACAAATCTCCAAAGGGTGCTCAAACTTTTGCATTGGCCCATTTCCCTTCTTGTAATTTTTAAAATGACAATATTTTTTTTTTGCCTAAATTAAATTACAAAAGGAATGTGTCATCTTTAACTTTAGACCTTTTAGAGATCATTTCATCATCAACTAACTTAACTGTTCAAAATAACAGTCATTTTGATGAGGGGTGCCCAAACGTTTACATTGCAATGTATAGCAGGATGAAGGCCATATATACCAGGATGGAGATCCATATATACCAGGATGGAGATCCATATATACCAGGATGGAGATCCATATACGGTATATCAGGATGGAGAGCCATACATACCAGTATGGGCGCCATATAAGGTATACGAGGATGGAGATTATTTATACCAGGATGAGGGCAATAAATACCAAGATGGGGATCATATATACCAGAATGGGACATATATACACCAGGATGGGGGACATTAGTACAGAAAGGGGGACAACATTCCCCATAAGTGTCTGCAGCAGATCCCCTCCATAACTGTACATCTTGACCACATTTTTGCTTTAAAGGGAACCTGTCACCCCGTTTTTTCAGATTGAGCTATAAGTACTGTTAAATAGGGCCTGCGCTGTGCGTTACTATAGTGTATGTAGTGTACCCTGATTCCCCATGTATGCTGAGAAATACATTACCAAAGTCGCCGTTTTCGCCTGTCAATCAGGCTGGTCTGGTCAGGTGGGCGTGTTCACAGCGCTCTTTTCTTCTCCAGCTTTCCGTTGGTGGCGTAGTGGTGTGCGCATGTCCAAGGTCCGAATTCCCTGCGCCCACGTGAAGACACAGCGCGCGATCTGCGCTGTAATCCCTTGCATCGGTGGGGGCGGCCATCTTCCTGGGGCCGCGCGTGCGCAGATGGAGTGCTCTGCTGCACGGGGCTTCAGGAAAATGGCCGCGGGATGCCGCGCGTGCGCATTAGAGATCGCGGTGGCCATTTTTCCAAAGCCGAGATGCAAACTCGGCTTTGGGAAAATGGCCGCCGCGATCTCTAATGCGCACGCGCGGCATCCCGCGGCCATTTTCCTGAAGCCCCGTGCAGCAGAGCACTACATCTGCGCACGCGCGGCCCCAGGAAGATGGCCGCCCCCACCGATGCAAGGGATTACAGCGCAGATCGCGAGCTGTGTCTTCACGTGGGCGCAGGGAATTCGGACCTTGGACATGCGCACACCACTACGCCACCAACGGAAAGCTGGAGAAGAAAAGAGCGCTGTGAACACGCCCACCTGACCAGACCAGCCTGATTGACAGGCGAAAACGGCGACTTTGGTAATGTATTTCTCAGCATACATGGGGAATCAGGGTACACTACATACACTATAGTAACGCACAGCGCAGGCCCTATTTAACAGTATTTATAGCTCAATCTGAAAAAACGGGGTGACAGGTTCCCTTTAAATATTCTTTTCTCTATTTTCATCCTCTAAAACCATGGTACGTTTTATAATCGGCAAAATACGGTACTTTAGGCTAGATGCACAGACATAGGGTGCACTTAACCTACCAGCAGTCAACATTTAGGAATATCAGTACCAACTTTTAGGGAGGGTGGGGGGGAAACCATTAATAATCGAGTCAAACAACCAAGGACATTCCTTATCCATTGTTGCCATGAGGACGCATACTAATAAGGTCCGACAACTAAAGTGGTGCTATTGATTGAGTGGTTTCCTCAGCTTCTGTAAACTCCATGACTAATAACCATCTCACAGCCAATAACCAAATAGACCAGAAGGCCATTCACATCAATGTGTAGCAAAGAACATACATTAACTCTATCTTTACACTTTGACAAGGCACAATTCAGACATTATTCACATTCTGTGATAGGAAGACTGTAACAAACGTGTTTTTCATATTCCTTTTTAGAGTATTATATATTTTACATAGCAACCAAATTTCGAATCAGGTTATTTTTCAAAACCTGTTTTGGTTGGTTATGTCAGGGTTTCAGTCACTTCTGAAGACAATAATAGCACAGCAAACCACAGTATTTTCATTCTCAAAAATCATGGTAATCTTGAATTTACCCCAGCAGACTTCATTAAACCCAAGCTAGACAGGAAACTTCTAACAGCCCTTTTAGTCAACCAGATTAGGCTAAGTTCACATTGCGCTAGTGCAGTCCGTTCAACGCATATGTTAAACGGACTGCGCTAACGCAAGTGCCGACGTTGGCACAGCGCTAGCGCAGATGGAGCATCTGCTAGCTCCATCTGCGCTAGCAGTGACGGACCCGGAAACGCTGCAGCCCGCGTCTCGGGTCCGTCATTCAATGACGGCACATCGCTAGCGCACACCCATTGTGGGCGTGCGCTAGCGATGCGTCGGCCATAGAAAGTAATAGCGGCGTTAACGGACTACGTTACACCGTGTTATGCCGCGGTGTAACGCAGTCCGTTTAACGGGTCACACGAACGCAGTGTGAACCCGGCCTTAGCAAACACTGCTACATTATAAATTTCCCTTGTTTAGCTACTAAGAGTGATCCAAAGATCTCCAAATCAGGAGCCCAAGGAGCTCAATGCTCAGCCCTTCTTTCTGTTAATTGATGGGGTTTATAAGGCACAGAGCTCACTAATGACTTATTTCATTCCTGCGCCACCAGAGTATTCTTTTTATGTTTTTTTTTAATTCTCCATATGGTTCGAGATATGGACTTTTTGCATGGTATCACAAGCCCCAATCCCAAATACCCATAACACCTTCCAACATAAAATCACACACACCAGAACTGTGGATTGAATGGGCTACAATGTTTATTAATGAGGGTTACCCAATAACTGACATGAATAAATATAAAATCAAACTTTAACCCCTTCATGACCCAGCCTATTTTGACCTTAAAGACCTGGCCGTTTTTTGTAATTCTGACCAGTGTCCCCTTATGAGGTAATAACTCATGAACGCTTCAACGGATCCTAGCGGTTCTGAGATTGTTTTATCGTGACATATTGGGCTTCATGTTAGTGGTAAATTTATGTCGATAATTTTTGCGTGTGTGAAAAAAATGGAAGTTTGGCAAAAATTTTGAAAATTTAGCAATTTTCAAATTTTGAATTTTTATTCTGTTAAACGACAGAGTTATGTGACACAAAATAGTTAATAAATAACATTACCCACATGTATACTTTACATCAGCACAATTTTGGAACCAAATTTTTTTTTGGCTAGGAAGTTATAAGGGTTAAAATTTGACCAGCGATTTCTCATTTTTACAGCAAAATTTACAAAACCATTTTTCTTTAGGGACCACCTCACATATGAAGTCAGTTTGAGGGGTCTATATGGCTGAAAATACCCAAAATTGACACCATTCTAAAAACTGCACCCCTCAAGGTGCTCAAAACCACATTCAAGAAGTTTATTAACCCTTCAGGTGCTTTACAGCAGCAGAAGCAACATGGAAGGAAAACATTAACAATTAACTTTTTAGTCACAAAAATGATGTTTTAGCAACAATTTTTTTATTTTCCCAAGGGTAAAAAGAGAAACTGGACACCAAAAGTTATTGTACAATTTGTCCTGAGTACACCGATACCCCATATGTGGGGGGGGACCACTGTTTGGGCGCACGACAGGGCTCGGAAGGGAAGGAGCGCCATTTGACTTTTTCAATGAAAAATTGGCTCCAATCTTTAGCGAACACCATGTCGCGTTTGGAGAGCCCTTGTGTGCCTAAACATTGGAGCTCCCCCACATGTGACCCCATTTTGGAAACTAGACCCCCCAAGGAACTTATCTAGATGCATAGTGAGCACTTTGAACCCCCAGGTGCTTCACAAATTGATCCGTAAAAATAAAAAAGTACTTTTTTTTTCCACAAAAAAATTATTTTAGCCTCAATTTGTTCATTTCCACATGGACAACAGGATATATTGGATCCTAAAATGTATTGGGCAATTTCTCAAGAGTACACCAATACCTCACATGTGGGGGTAAACCACTGTTTGGGCACACGGCAGGGCTCGGAAGGGAAGGAGCGCCATTTGACTTTTTGAATGAAAAATTAGCTCCAATCGTTAGCTGACACCATGTCGCGTTTGGAGAGCCCCCGTTTGCCTAAACATTGGAGCTTCCCCACATGTGACCCCATTTTGGAAACTAGACCTCCCAAGGAACTAATCTAGATGTGCGGTGACCACTTTAAACCCTCAAGTGTTTCACAGAAGTTTATGACGCAGAGCCGTGAAAATAAAAAATCATTTTTCTTTCCTCAAAAATTATTTTGTAGCCCACAATTTTTTATTTTCACAAGAGTAACAGGAGAAATTGGACCAGAAAAGTTGTTGTCCAGTTTGTCCTGAGTACGCTGATACCCCATATGTGGGGGGGAACCACTGTTTGGGCACACGTCGGGGCCCAGAAGGGAAGTAGTGACTTTTGAAATGCAGACTTTGATGGAATGGTCTGCGGGCGTCACGTTGCGTTTGCAGAGCCCCTGATGTGCCTAAACAGTAGAAACCCCCCACAAATGACCCCACTTTGGAAACTAGACCCCCCATGGAACTTATCTAGATATGTGGTGAGCACTTTGAACCCCCAAGTGCTTCACAGAAGTTTACAACGCAGAGCCGTGAAAATAAAAAAATCATGTTTCTTTCCTCAAAAATGATGTTTTAGCAAGCAATTTTTTATTTTCACAAGGGTAACAGGAGAAATTGGACCCCAATAATTGTTGCCCAGTTTGTCCTGAGTATGCTGGTACCCCATATGTGGGGGTAAACCACTGTTTGGGCGCACGTCGGGGCTCGGAAGGGAGGGAGCACCATTTGACTTTTTGAATGCAAGATTGACTGGAATCAATGGTGGCGCCATGTTGCGTTTGGAGACCCCTGATGTGCCTAAACAGTGGAAACCACTCAATTCTAACTCCAACACTAACCCCAACACACCCCTAACCCTAATCCCAACTCTAGCCATAACCCTAATCACAACCCTAACCCCAACACACCCCTAACCCTAATCCCAACCCCAACCCTAACCACAACACACCCCTAACCCTAACCACAGCCTAGTCTTAACGCTATTTCCAACCCTAGCCCTAATTCCAACCCTAACCCTAAGGCTATGTGCCCACGTTGCGGATACATGTGAGATTTTTCCACACCATTTTTTAAAAATCCGCAGGTAAAAGGCACTGCATTTTACCGCGGATTTACCGTGGATTTCCAGTGTTTTTTGTGCGGATTTCACCTGTGGATTCCTATTGAGGAACAGGTGTAAAACTCTGCGGAATCCGCACAAAGCATTGACATGCTGAGGAAAATACAACACAGCATTTCCGCGCGGTACTTTCCGCACCATGGGCACAGCGGATTTGGTTTTCCATAGGTTTACATGGTACTGTAAACCTGATGGCAAACTGCTACGAATCCGCAGCGGCCAATCCGCTGCGGATCCGCAGCAGATCTGCAGCCAAATCCGCACCGTGTGCACATAGCCTAATTCTAACCCTAACCCTAGTTCTAACCCTAATTCTAGCCGTAACCCTAACCCTAAGGCCAGGTTCACACTGCGCTAGCTGCAGCCCGTTCAGCACATACGCTAATGGGCTGCTGCTAGCGCAAGTGCCGACGTTTGCATCGCGCTAGCGCAGATAAAGCATCTGCTAGCTCTATCTGCGCTAGCAGTGACGGACCGAGAAACGAGGCAGCCCGCGTCTCCGGGTCGTCACTCAATGACGGCACATCCCTAGCGCACGCCCATTGTGGGCGTGCGCTAGTGATGCGTCCGACATTGCTGTCAATGGCGGCCGTAACGGACTACATTACACCGCGTTTATGCCTCGGTGTAACGTAGTCCGTCTAATGGACTGCTTAGACGCAGTGTGAACCAACCCTAACCCTAACCCTAGTGGGGCAAAGAAAAAAAACTTTCTTTATTTTATTATTGTCCCTATCCATGGGGGTGATAAAGGGGGGGGGGTATTTATTATTTTTTTTATTTTGATCGCTGTGATAGAACCTATCACAGCGATCAAAAAATGTACCTGTAACGAATCTGCCGGCCGGCAGATTCGCCGGGCGAATTGTGCATGCGCCCGCCATTTTGGAAGATGGCGGCACCCATCGAACACACAGACGGACACCGGGAGGGACCCAGGTCGGTAAGTATGAGGGAGGGTGATCGGACAGCGGGGGGGAAAGGACAGCGGGGGGCGGACAGGAGACCGGAGGGGAGCGGGGACAGTAGATAACAGGACAGAGGACCGGAGGCGAGGCGATCGGTGGCGGTGGGGGGGGTCAGGTCACGATCTTCAGCCATGGCTGATGCTATTACAGCATCGGCCGTGGCTGGATTGTAATATTTCACCAATTTTCATTGGTGAAATATTACTATCGCTCTGATTGAAAGTGAAAGTGAAACGTCACTTTAAACAGCCAATCAGAGCAATCGCAGCCACGGGAGGGGCGAAGCCACCCCCCCTGGGCTAAAGTACAACTCCTCCTGTCCCTGCAGGCCGGGTGAAATTACAGTTAACCCTTTCACCCGGCCTGCAGGAGCCCAATCCGGCCATGACGCATATGCTGCGTCACAGGTCGGATTGGCACAGGTTTTCATGATGCATACGGTGCCTCAAAGGTCGGGAAGGGGTTAATCAATAGTTAAAATAACAAAACCATGAAAATCACCAAGTCCACCTTGTAAAGCGAGCGACATAACCCCCCCCCCCCCCCCCCTTTGATAAAACATTGTGACAAAAAAGTAAAAAATAGGGGAAGGGAGGCGGGAACTGATCTTCCTCTTCTTGCATCAGGCTGGCAGAAAAAACCTTCAGCACCAGGTATTTATTAGCAAAACCCCTTCCCGCCGATTTTCACTGTCCAATCAGGAACATCTGTGAGAAAAACAGGTTCTGAAATCTGCCCAGTTACCAGCGCAACCAAGTAAAGAGAAACCCCTCATAGTAAACTTAACCCAGTAGCCATTATGAGAACAGAACACATAGAAGAAAGAGATTAGTATGAATAAAGACAGCATAATATTAATAACAGCGATGGCCAATAAAACACAGGACTAATGGGGCTGTGGTACCATGTGTCCCTTTAGTCTAAACACCTCAGTGGGGCCCCACCAGTCTTTCCAAGTGCGCGCTGCTCACAGGATTCTGGGGTGGGCATCATGTCTATACTAGGCTGCTCAGCATTATTACCCTGGGAGCAACACCCCCTTTTAGCAGACCATAAAAAGTAGCACTAAGTCAAAAGGCCTATGTCTCTGGAATCAGATAGAGGATTAACAAAAAAAATAAAAATAATATTATTATTAATAACAACAACAACAACAACAAAATACTTGGGAGCAGTGGAAATAAAATAAGAGCAAAAGCTATGCGATACACTTTATTGATCCTGAGGGAAACTATGGTATTACAGCAGCGTTACAAACAGCATTCCAAACATTACAAATAGCATTACATAAAGTAATTACTAGACACAGATCTTGCACTTGACTAACCACATTACGTCACAAACAAATTTGGGTGAATGTAGGTACTTAAATCTATGATCATTGCCATTAGTGCACCAGCCATAGGTCATTGTCGTCTTTCACCCTTAGGAAATTATAATACATCCCCATAGCAGTAGGTACAAACGATTTCCTGAATTTCTCCTTCTTGAACCTAAGTAGGATTAGACGACTGCTGAATGTGCTCTTCTGCTTCAAGAACAGCTCATATAGTGGGTGTGTATTATTTTTCATTATAGCCCTACACTTCATCTGAGTCCTATCTTCCACTACCTCCTCAAAAGAGTCAAGATGGAGGCCAACAGCCGCACTTGCCTTCTTGATAAGTTTGTTGAGCTTATTAGTGTAAGATACTCGCACACTACTGCCCCAGCAAATGATAGTGAAAAAGATAACGCTTGCCACAACGGACTGGTAGAACATTTCGAGCATTTTACTGCACACACTGAATGACCTGAGCTTCCGTGGAAAGTACAGTCTGCTCATTCCCTTCTTGCAAACCTTTTCCGTATGATACCTCCAATCAAGTTTGCTGTCAAGGTGAACCGCCAAATATTTGTAGCTCTCAACCATCTCCACCTCCTGGCCAGCAATGGTGATCAGTAAGTAATCATCCTTTTTCCTTCTATAACTCACCACCAACTCCTTGGTTTTCTTCACATTCAGTTCTAGACAGTCTGGCACCAATCCATAAAGTCAGAAACTACCCTTCTATATTTTCCCTCCTCCCCCCCCCCCCCCCCCCGGTCCCTCACAATGCACCCTACAATCACCGAGTCATCTGAGAATTTTTGGAGGTGACAGAGATCTGATCTGAAAGTCAGCTGTATACAATGTGAAGAGGAAGGGTGACAACACTGTCCACAAAACTGCCCACTTTTGACTTGGTGACAGCTCCTCTTAAGGCTACTTTCACACTTGCGTTTTTTTTAATCTGTCGCAATCCGTTGTTTTGGGCAAAAAACGGATCCTGCAAATGTGCTCGCAGGTTGCGTTTTTTGCCCATAGACTTGTATTGCCGATGGATCGCGAAGGAGGGCCACAAGTCGCGTCCGTCGTGCGATGGATCCGTCGTGTTTTGGCGGACCGTCGTCACAAAAAAATTCAATGTAACTTTTTTTGTCCGTCGCGTCTGCCATTCTCTACCCCGCATGTGCGGCCGAAACTCCGCCCCCTCCTCCCCGGACTTTAAAATGGGCAGCGGAGGCGTTAAAAAAACTGCATCCGCTGCCCACGTCGTGCACAAATTTCACAACGTGCGTCGGTACGACGCATAGCGATGGACCCGTACCGACGCAAGTGTGAAAGTAGCCTTGGAGAAGAACTCCTTCGACAAAGTTTTTTATCCTCTTACTATATTGCAGTCATCATATTGTATAGCACTGTGTACTTACAATTGCTCATTTTGCCTTTCTACCCAGATAGTTCTTCTCTTTTCTCTGCTCTATGTAGAAACAGGAAGTCTCTTTTGCCTGCATTTAGGCTATGTGCACACGTCAGGATTCTTTGCAGAATTTTCCTGAACAAAACCGGACTTTTTCTGCATTAAATCTGCTCGCGTTTTTTCGTTTTTTATGCGGATTTTTCCAGAGCTTTCCAGTACTATAATATATAGTGGCAAATCCAGAGATTTTCCGCAAAATTAATGAACATGTTGCGTTTTTCCGTGATGCGTTTTTTTTGTGAGAAAAACGCAACATGTGCAGAAAAATAGCGGATTGCATTCTAATAAATAGGATGCTTAATAAAAGCGTTTTTTAGCGATTTTATAGCGTTTATAGCCAAAAAAAGGGAAAAAAATGCGAAAAATCATGAACGTGTGTACATAGCCTTATCATTCTCCCTGCCAGAAACTTTTGCGGTGACTTATGAGTCAAGAAGGGAAAATTGACCTCCTGTTTCCACATAGAGCTTAGAAGGATTCATTTGGTCAGTTTTTAATCATGTGATGTCATAGACCTAATGGAAAAGAGAAGAATAACTGGGCAGAAAGGCAAAATGAGCAATTGTAAGTACACAGTGCTATATTATATGATGATAGCAATATATTAAGAGAATACACATTTTGATGGGATGAGGAGTGCTTCTTTAAGAACTATCATTATTATGGCATAGATGGACAAAATATAGTACAATTTAGGAGCCAACCTGAATTTTGCTTGTGGTATCTATCTTACACTTCATTCAGATCTCCATGACTTTTCATGTATACAAAAAAAATGGTCCAAATATCATCAGTGTTTGGTCATTTTATCAGTTTTTACCATCAGTGTTTTATAAATGATTTTCACGCATGTAGAAAAACAAAATATCTGCAAGGCTTCTATATATTCCAATGTTAATCATGGACAGCATATGGACAATTCAGAGCTGGATTCACAGCCGCACAGTTAAGTACTGTTTAATGTCTTCCATGCTGTTCCTTGTTTTGTGTTTGCTGCAAAGATAAAAAAAAGGAATTCTTTCTCTTCCGTTTGCCATCTATAGGAGACATTATAGTTGATATCCTTGCAACAGCTCAGAAAATACTGATATAGAGCCTGCAGAGAGTAAAACTGCAGTACTGAAAAATTAAGGACACAAGTCATAGGGCCAGAAATAGTATTATTCCTTATGTACACACAAGGACATATTAATCTCAAACATTACCTGAAACAAGGGCACTTTTACCCATTCATTCCTGGAAGATTTTTCATTTTCACACTACAAATTTTTCCTGTCCTTTTTCCAAATGCAATATTTATTTTTTATTTAGAATATTTATTTATATTTTTTTTCTGCCAACATTACCATATTAGGTTTTTTTCTTTTATTGTGTACAGGTTGTAGTTTTGAATGACACCATACATTTGATCAGTCAATGTACTGTAAAATGAGGGGAAAAAAATTAAAAGTGTTGTGAAATGATGAAAAAAAGTGATTCCAGCACAATTTTTTTTATGTTAAAGGGAACCTGTCACCCCCAAAATCGAAGATGAGGTAAGCCCACCAGCATCAGGGGCTTATCTACAGCATTCCGTAATGCTGTAGATAAGCCCCCGATGTATCCTGAAAGATGAGAAAAAGAGGTTAGATTATACTCACCCAGGGGCGGTCCCGCTGCAGTCCGGTCCGATGGGTGTTGCGGTCCGGTCTGAGGCCTCCCATCTTCATACGATGACGTCCTCTTGTCTTCACACTGCGGCTCCAGTGCAGGCGTACTTTGCACTGTTGAGGGCAGAGCAAAGTACCGCAGTGCGCAGGCGCTGGGCCTCTCTGACCTTTCCTGGTGCCTGCGCACTGCAGTACTTTGCTCTGCCCTCAACAGTGCAGACAAAGTACGCCTGCGCCGGAGCCGCAGCGAAGACAAGAAGAGGACGTCATGGAATGAAGATGAGAGGCCCCGGACCGGACCGCTCCTGGGTGAGTATAATCTAACCTCTTTTTCTCATCTTTCAGGATACACCGGGGGCTTATCTACAGCATTCCAGAATGCTGTAGATAAGCCCCTGATGCCGGTGGGCTTACCTCATCTTCGATTTTGGGGGTGACCGGTTCCCTTTTTATGTAAAAAAAAAAATAAAAAAAATAAAAAATTAGAATTAAAGAATAAATTTAGCTTTTTGTTGCTAATTTCTGAGACCAGAGGCAAACTGACATTTTTATATATACCGTATATACTAGAGTATAAGCCGACCCTAGTATAAGCCGACCCCACTAATTTTGCCACAAAAAAACTGGGAAAACTTATTGACTCGAGTATAAGCCTAGAGTGGGAAATGCAGCAGCTACCGGTTAATGTCAAAAATAAAAATAGATACCAATGATAGTAAAATTAATTGAGACATCAGTAGGTTAAGTGTTTTTGAATATCCATATTGAATCAGGAGCCCCATATAATGCTCCATACAGTTCATGATGAGCCTCATAAGATGCTCCATATTAAAATATACCCCATATAATGCTGCACAAAGGTTAATAATGGCCCCATAAGATGCTCCATAAAACATTTGCCCCATACAATGCTGCATAAAGGTTTATGGCCCCATAAGATGCTCCACACATTATGGCCCCATAAGATGCTCCACACATTAGGGGCCCCATGAGATGCTCCACACATTATGGCCCCATGAGATGCTCCACACATTATGGCCCCATAAGATGCTCCACACATTATGGCCCCATGAGATGCTCCATACATTAGGGCCCCATGAGTTGCTCCACACATTAGGGCCCCATGAGATGCTCCACACATTATGGCCCCATGAGATGCTCCATACATTGTGGCCCCATGAGATGCTCCACACATTATGCCCCATACATTGTGGCCCCATAAGATGCTCCACACATTAGGGGCCCCATGAGATGCTCCACACATTATGCCCCATACGATGCTCCATACATTGTGGCCCCATGAGATGCTCCACACATTAGGGGCCCCATGAGATGCTCCACACATTATGCCCCATAAGATGCTCATCATATATGCCCCATAAGATACTCCATACATTTGCCCTATTTGCTGTTGCTGCGATTAAAATAAAAAAAACACATACTTGTCTCTCTTCGCTCAGGCACCCGGCACTTGCGATAGTCACCTTCCACGTTCCATCGCTGCGCGCTGCTCTGTCTTCCATCCTCGGCACTGACTGTTCAGGCAGAGGGTGGCGCGCACACTAATCGCGTCATCGCACCCTCTGACCTGAACAGTCACAGCCAGAGGACGGAAGACAGAGCAGCGCGCAGCAATGGAACGTGGAAGGTGACTATTGCGCAATGCTCCCCCTCCCCTGATATACTCACCTGCTCCCGGCACGGTCCCTGGCAGCGTCTCACTGTCAGATGGTCTCCGGGAGCCGGCGGCATCTTCCTGTGTTCAGCGGTCACATACCGCTCATTAGAGTAATGAATATGCGTGCATATTCATTACTCTAATGAGCGGTACCACGTGACCGCTGAACACAGGAAGCGCTGCCTGGAGACCATCGGACATGCAGGGACCGCGCCCAGAGCAGGTAAGTATATCACAGCCGCCGCTCCCCCTCACCCGCCGACCCCACACCGACACTGACTCGAGTATAAGCCAAGAGGGTCACGTTCAGCCCAAAAAAGTGGGCTGAAAATCTCAGCTTATACTAGAGTATATACGGTAAATCTTTTTTATACATTTTTACTATTCTGATTTGTGTCACTTTGTGTGGTAATAACTCTGGGATGCGTCAACATATCCCAGTGATTCTGTGATTGCTTTTTTTGTGACAAGTTGTGAAGATATATAAAATGTAACAAAAAAAAAAGAGAATTTAGCAATTTTCAATTTTTGAATTTTTATACCCCTAACCAAAATAATCATACCACAAAATAGATGATAAATAACATTTACCACACATCCGATTCAGATTCCCTTCAGAAATATGTAGATCAATTACTACAAAATGAATCTTGACTATATACGGTAAGTATTTTAGTTTTAATGTGAGAACCAGTATAAGGTACCCACATCCGTAGCTCTAAGCGACAATCAATTATAGTGTAAGATTCCCTCATGATTTACACCATGTGGCCTCCAGGTACAAGTTCCAACCACATAAGGTACCGTCACACTTAGCGACGCTGCAGCGATACCGACAACGATCCGGATCGCTGCAGCGTCGCTGTTTGGTCGCTGGAGAGCTGTCACACAGACAGCTCTCCAGCTACCAACGATGCTGGTAACCAGGGTAAACATCGGGTAACTAAGCGCAGGGCCGCGCTTAGTAACCCGATGTTTACCCTGGTTACCATCCTGAAAGTAAAAAAAAACAAACACTACATACTTACCTACAGCCGTCTGTCCTCCAGCGCTGTGCTCTGCACTCCTCCTGTACTGGCTGTGAGCACAGCGGCCGGAAAGCAGAGCGGTGACGTCACCGCTCTGCTTTCCGGCTGACCGATGCGTCCGATTTTCGTCAAAAAACGACGCACGCGTCGAAAAACGCATAGCCTAACTGACCTAAGATATAAGAGAATAGCCTCCCCATACAGGTGACAATCCAGCAGCTGTCAGCTGTACACTATAGCTGACAACTTTCTGCATCAGCCATGATCAGTGTTTGCACAGTCCAACTCTGTTTAACCCCTTAGGGTACCGTCACACTAAGCGACGCTGCAGCGATTGTTGTGAATTCTGTGGCTGAATTCACTCCTGTGGTCACAAGTGGTACTGCAGCTTCTGAGCTTCCTCCCTCAGGTGTTCTGGTGAGCTCGTTAACTGCTTCATTACTTAACTCCGCCTGATGCTGCTATCCTTGCTCCTTGTCAATGTTTCAGTGTTGGATCTGAGCTTCTCCTGATTGTTCCTGTGACCTGCTGCTCTGTATAGCTAAGTGCTTTTTGCTTTTTTGTTGCTTTTTTTCTGTCCAGCTTGTCTTTTGTTTTGCTGGAAGCTCTGAGACGCAAAGGGTGTACCGCCGTGCCGTTAGTTCGGCACGGTGGGTTTTTTTTGCCCCCTTTGCGTGGTTTTGCTTTAGGGTTTTTTGTAGACTGCAAAGTTCGCTTTACTGTCCTCGCTCTGTCCTAGAATATCGGGCCCCACTTTGCTGAATCTATTTCATCCCTACGTTTTGTCTTTTCATCTTACTCACAGTCATTATATGTGGGGGGCTGCCTTTTCCTTTGGGGAATTTCTCTGGGGCAAGTCAGGCCTATTTTTCTATCTTCAGGCTAGCTAGTTTCTTAGGCTGTGCCGAGTTGCCTAGGTAGTTGTTAGGCGCAATCCACAGCCGCTTTTAGTTGTGTTTAGGATAGGATCAGGTGTGCAGTCTACAGAGTTTCCACGTCTCAGAGCTCGTTCTTGTATTTTTGGGTATTTGTCAGATCACTGTGTGCGCTCTGATCGCTAAGCACACTGTGTTTCTGGATTGCCTTCATAACCCCTGTCATTAGCAAACATAACAAGCGATACCGACAACGATGTCGATCGCTGCAGCGTCGCTGTTTGGTCGCTGGAGAGCTGTCACACAGACAGCTCTCCAGCGACCAACGATCCCGAGGTCCCCGGTAACCAGGGTAAACATCGGGTTACTAAGCGCAGGGCCGCGCTTAGTAACCCGATGTTTACCCTGGTTACCAGCGTAAATGTTAAAAAAACAAACACTACATACTTACCTTCAGCTGTCTGTCCTCCGGCGCTCTGCTTTCCTCTGCACTGTCAGCGCCGGTCAGCCGGAAAGCAGAGCGGTGACGTCACCGCTCTGCTTTCCGGCTGGCCGGCGCTGACACAGGATGCAGGAGGAGTGCAGAGAAGCACAGCGCCGGGGACAGACAGCTGAAGGTAAGTATGTTTTTTTAACGTTTACGCTGGTAACCAGGGTAAACATCGGGTTACTAAGCGCGGCCCTGCGTTTAGTAACCCGATGTTTACCCTGATTACCAGTGAAGACATCGCTGAATCGGCGTCACACACGCCGATTCAGCGATGTCAGCGGGAGATCCAGCGACGAAAGAAAGTTTCAAACGATCTGCTACGACGTACGATTCTCAGCGGGGTCCCTGATCGCAGTAGTGTGTCAGACACAGCGAGATCGTAACGATATCGCTGGAACATCACGGATCGTGCCGTCCTAGCGATCAAAGTGCCACTGTGTGACGGTACCCTTAGGTGCTGCTGTCAACAGTGACTACATCATTATAAATGGTTAATAGAGTGTGGAGGCTTCCTATTTAACCAAATTGGTGCCCTCAGATCTTGATTTTGTGGTCCTGATGTTTGCCATGGCAATTCATGACCAAACAGCAGCCTTAGAGTCTGACGGCTGTAGTAATCTGTTCAAAAGTTAGAGACATTTAGGTGGTAAAAATACACATTTTCATTCCTATCATGCCACTTTGCATTAATTCATGTAAAGCACCTGAAGAGTTAATAAACTACCTGACAGCAGTTTTCAATATGTCAGGGGGTGCGGTTTTTAAAATGGTATATGTCTGGGGGTTTCCTAATATAGGAGACCCCTAAAGTCACTTCAAACATGGATAAGTCCCTAAAAAAATAAATTTTGTAAATTTCCTTGAAAAAATGAAAAATTGCTGCTACATTTTTAATCCTCCTAACAAATCCTTCTAATCCAAATCCTTCTAATCCTCCTAACAAATCCTTCTAACAAAATAAAATAACATTTTACAAATGGTGCTGATGTAAAGCCGACATGTGGGAAATGTTATTTATTAATGGTTTGCTGTGGTATGACCATCTGGATTAAAGGGATAATCATTCAAACTTTGAAAATTGCTAATTTAACATTTTTCTCAAATTTTTGATATTTTTTATAAATAAACACAAAACATATTGACCTAAATTTACCATTATCATAAAGTATAATGTGTCACGAAAAAACTATCTCAAAATCACTGGGATTTGTTGAAGCGTTGCAGAGTTATTACCACATAAATTGGCACTGGTCAGATTTAAAAAATTTGGCTCCGTCACTAAGGGGTTAAAGCATCTATGAATTTTTTTGAAGTTGAAGAAACTTATACAGATTAATTTGACTGTAAGTATCACCACTTTACAATGAATGCAGCTGATGTCTTCTCAGAATTAAGACACGTAGACGTGGATCACTTATAACACTGTTCTACAACCAAATCGCGGCGGCCATTTTCCCAAAGCCGAGTTTGCATCTCGGCTTTGGGAAAATGGCCGCCGCGATCTCTAATGCGCACGCGCGGCATCCCGCGGCCATTTTCCTGAAGCCCCGTGCAGCAGAGCACTCGATCTGCGCACGCGCGGCCCCAGGAAGATGGCCGCCCCCACCGACGAAAGGGATGACAGCGCAGATCGCGCGCTGCTTGTTCACGTGCCCACAGTGGATTAGTCACCTCAACATGCGGACACCACTACGCCACCAACGTAAAGCTGAGGAAGAACCAGCGCTGTGAACACGCCCTCCCGACCTGACCAGCCTGATTGACAGGCGAAAACGGCGACTTTGGTAAGTTATTTCTCAGCATAGGTGGGGAATCGGGGTACACTACATACACTATAGTAACACACAGCGCAGGCCCTATTTAACAGTATTTATATCTCAATCTCAAAAAACGGGGTGACAGGTTCCCTTTAACATTATTTAAATAAACTGTATATATAATAAATTGGACACGTGAAGTTTTCATTTGGCTATTATATTTCCTAGGTTAGGATTTCCCAATGGTTCCTGGGTAACAATTTTAGTTTGGAACCATGGAATGGAGTGCATTATATTTTGCAACAAACAGATACCACCCAAAAAAATATTCATACTTAATATGTAAGGCTGGTTTTACAGTTGCAGTTAAGTCCGCAGCGTATCGTCCACAACCGCAAACGCATGCAAAAACGCATGCAAACATCTGGTAACGCAGCGTTTATTATCCGCATCAGCTTACACATGATGGTAAAAAAACACAGCGTTTGCATGCGTTTTACATGTGTTTGCGCTTTTTATGCGCATGCGTTTGGTATTTCCAGGAGGGTGTGTCTTTAATGGGCATGTCTTAATCAGTTCCTGGACATGCGCAGTCCGAAGTACGCAAGCACATCAAACGCATGCGTACGCAAAGACATGTGTACGCATGCGTTCCCATAGACAGTAATGCGTTTTTTTGCCGCATTCCTTGCGCTAACAACCGCATGCGTTTCTAGGCAGCAAATTGACGCCTCTAAAATTACTACATGCTGCGTTTACCGCGCCCAACCGCAGACGACAAAACGACGCATGCGTCGTCAAACGCGGCAAAATGCAACCGATTGCAGACACATGCATCCCTAATGTTAAATATAGGAAAACACAACGCATGCGGATAATTGCGGAAGAAACGCTGCGGACACAACCGCAAATGTGAAACCGGCCTAAGATTATATTATGATATTAAAAAAAAAAAAAAAAAAAAAAACCTTCGAGTAAAGAGTGGTTACAATTGTGAGTGCTGTTACCCAAGAGCGATAAACAAGCTACAGTGGATTTAATGGATAATCCAAGCAGAAATCTATGGCCGGGCTAGTTTCTGCTTAGCATACGATCTGTATGTAGTTCAACAGGACTTTTGTTTTACAGACTGTCCACAAATTTATTAACCTGCGAACAGTAAATTTCAGGGGCCCCTTTTATATATTTTTTAAAAATTGTCCTAATTAAACACAGAAAAAAAATAACCGCTTTACATTAAATGTTGGTACTTTTTTTTTTATATACCGTACTTTATTTTTTACATATTCGCCTACCGTACTTCTCCCTCCACAGATCACTGCCTGGTCCTCCACCACAGAGGAAGGCTTGGAGACTCAGAGGATTTGCAAACTGAGATAATGTCACCATTGCAGCCAGTTACTGGCCGCAGTAGAGAACATGTCCATAATCAGATGCACCTGTTTCACGATATAAGGGCTCATACTCACTTGCGTAAAATACGGCCGAGTCTCGCATGGTAACACCCGGCTCTGACGCTGGCACTTGGGAGTGGAGAGTGCAGCTCCATGTGTTGCTGTGCGGCAGGACGCTCCGATCTGGAGTGCCGGTGGCAGAGCCGGGTTTTAACATGTGAGACTCGGCCGTATCGGGCGAGTATGAGCCCAAAAAGGACTTTCAACAAGTGGGTATATATTTTTAATGCTTGGGCCATTCTGGTTCTTACATATAGTGCATTGTATGAAGTAATAGACAATACCTTTAACATTAGGTGGCAGTAGTGCAGTAAAAGTTGCAATTTTCATACCATTTTTTTTTTTATTAATACTTTTTTTTTCACTCCTGGTGCTGACTTTTTGAGCAGCAAATGCACATGAGAACAATTGCAATTGTATACATTTTACCTTCTACAGGTTACTAAAGCAACTGAAAAAAGAAAGTCTGGCGCATATCATGTGCTATCCCTAAAATGTATACTAGTTTCATAAGAATTGGTCATAAAAACTCATGTTTAATGACGGCAGGGAATCTGTGGCTGTAGGACAATGTGACAGCAAAATCATAAGGAAAATCATCACAATATCATGTGACCATCATCACCATCAAATCACCCTTCATTACACATGAAGCACTTCATTACAAGAACAACAAACAAGGAGCAGTCCTAGGAACATTTATTAGAGCTTGTAGAATTAGAAGAATCTCATTTTAGAAACATACCATCTAAACAGGACGGTAATTACCCAATAAATGAGCAAAACATTCATTGGGCGAGATGATTTTTAACCCCTTAGCGACCGCCGATACGCCTTTTAACGGCGGCCGCTAAGGGTACTTAAACCACAGCGCCGTTAATTAACGGCGCTGTGGAAAAAGTGAATAGCGCCCCCCCAGAGTCGGATTTTCTTCGGGGTCTCGGCTGCCGAGGGTAGCCGAGACCCCAGAGAACATGATTCGGGGGGGTTTTAACCCACCCCGCATTTGCGATCGCCGGTAATTAACCATTTACCGGCGATCGCAAAAAAAAAAAAAAAACGCGATCTCTTTTTAATTTCCCTGTCCTCCGATGTGATCGCACATCGGAGGACAGAGAAAAGGGGTCCCAGGTGGCCCCCCAATACTTACCTAGCTCCCCCGATGCTCCTCGTGTCTCCCGGTGGGCGCCGCCATCTTCAAAATGGCGGGCGCATGCGCAGTGCGCCCGCCGGCCGGCCCCGCGAGAATCTTTGGGGTCTCGGCTGCCGGGGGTAGCCGAGACCCCAAAGAGCATGATCGGTTTTACCGACTCCTGTTTTGCGATCGCCGGTAATTAACTGTTTACCGGCGACCGCAAAAAAAAAAAAAGAAAAGTAAAGTGTAATTCTCTGTCCTCTGATGTGATCGCACATCAGAGGACAGAGAAATAGGGGGATTCGGGGACCCTAGCATACTCACCTGTGTCCCTGGATCCTCTTGCTGCTCCTCCTGGCCGCCGGTAGAAGAGAATGGCGGGCGCATGCGCAGTGCGCCCGCCATCTGTCTCCATCTGCCGGCCGGCAGGAGAACAGCAGTTGGGGCTAAAATTAGGGTTAGGGTTAGGGGTAGGGATAGGGGTAGGGTTAGGGCTAGGGTTAGGGCTAAATTTAGGGTTAGGGTTGGGGCTAAATTTAGGGTTAGGGTTGGGGCTAAATTTAGGGTTAGGCTTTTTTCACACTTACGTCGGTACGGGGCCGTCGCAATGCGTCGGCCCGACATACCGACGCACGTTGTGAAAATTGGGCACAACGTGGGCAGCAGCTGTAGTTTTTCAACGCATCCGCTGCCCAATCTATGTCCTGGGGAGGAGGGGGCGGAGTTACGGCCACGCATGCGCGGTCAGAAATGGCGGATGCGACGTACAAGAAAACGTTTCATTGAACGTTTTTTTGTGCCGACGGTCCGCCAAAACACAACTGATCCAGTGCACGACGGACGCGACGTGTGGCCATCTGTCACGATCCGTCGGCAATGCAAGCCTATGGGCAAAAAACGCATCCTGCGGGCACATTTGCAGGATCCGTTTCTTGTCCAAAACGATGGATTGCGACGGAATGCCAAACGACGCAAGTGTGAAAGTAGCCTTAGGGCTAGGGTTAGGGTTGGGGCTAAAATTAGGGCTAGGGTTGGGGCTAAAGTTAGGGTTAGAGTTGGGATTAGGGTTAGGGTTTGGATTAGGGTTGGTATTAGGGTTAGGGTTGGCATTAGGGTTATGCTTGGGATTAGGGTTAGGTTTGGGATTAGGGTTAAGGTTAGGGTTGTGATTAGGGGTGTATTGGGATTAGGGTTAGGTTTGAGGTTAGGGTTGAGATTAGGATTAGGGGTGTGTTGGATTTAGGGTTTTGATTAGGGTTATGGTTAGGGTTGACATTAGGGTTGTTTTGGGGTAAGGGTTGTGATTATGGTTAGGGTTAGTGATTAGGATTATGGATCAGGTTGGGATTAGGGTTAGGGGTGTGTTGGGGTTAGGGTTGGAGCTAGAATTGGGGGGTTTCCACTGTTTAGGTACATCAGGGGGTCTCCAAACACGACAGCCAATTTGGCGCTCAAAAAGTCAAATGGTGCTCCCTCCCTTCTGAGCTCTGCCGTGCGCCCAAACAGTGGGTTACCTGTTGTGAATTCTGTGATCAAGCTCCCTCCTGTGGTCACGAGTGGTACTGCGGCTTCTGAGTTTCCTTCCTCAGGTGACGAGGTTAAGTCGTTAGGTGCTGCTCTATTTAACTCCACCTAGTGCTTTGATCCTGGCCTCCAGTCAATGTTCTAGTATTGGTCTTGCTTCCTCCTGGATCGTTCCTGTGGCCTGTCTGCTCAGCATAAGCTAAGTTCTGCTTGTGTTACTTTTGTTGCTATATTTTCTGTCCAGCTTGCTTTTTTGGTTTTGCTTGCTTGCTGGAAGCTCTGAGACACAGAGGGAGCACCTCCGTACCGTTAGTCGGTGCGGAGGGTCTTTTTGCCCCTCTGCGTGGTTGTTTGTAGGTTTTTGTGTTGACCGTAAAGCTATCTTTCCTATCCTCGGTCTATTCAGTAAGTCAGCCTCACTTTGCTAAATCTATTTCATCTCTCTGTTTGTATTTTCATCTTAACTCACAGTCATTATATGTGGGGGGCTGCCTTTTCCTTTGGGGAATTTCTCTGAGGCAAGGTAGGCTTATTTTTCTATCTTCAGGACTAGCTAGTTTCTCAGGCTGTGCCGAGTTGCATAGGGAGCGTTAGGCGCAATCCACGGCTACCTCTAGTGTGGTTTGATAGGTTTAGGGATTGCGGTCAGCAGAGTTTCCACGTCTCAGAGCTCGTCCTATGTTTTGTGGTTTTTGTCAGGTCACTTGTGTGCTCTGAACTTCAAGGTCCATTGTGGTTCTGAATTACCTATTCATAACAGTTACCCCCACATATGGGGCATCAGCGTACTCGGGATAAATTGGACAACAACTTCTGGGGTCCAATTTCTCTTGTTACCCTTGTGAAAATAAAAACTTGGGGGCTACAAAATCTTTTTTGTGGAAAAATATATATATATATTTTTTTTATGACTCTGCATGATAAACTTCTGTGAAGCACTTGGGCATTCAAAGTTCTCACCACACATCTATATAAGTTCCTTGGGGGGGTCTAGTTTCCAAAACGGGGTCACTTGTGGGGGGTTACTGCTGTTTAGGTACATCAGGGGCTCTGCAAACGCAACATAACGCCCACAGACCATTCTATCAAAGTCTGCATTCCAAAACGGCGCTCCTTCCTTCCGAGCTCTGCCGTGCGCCCAAACAGTGGTTTACCCCCACATATGGGGTACCAGCATACTCAGGACAAATTGGACAACAACTTTTGGGGTCCAATTTCTCTTGTTACCCTTGTGAAAATAAAAACTTGGGGGCTAAAAAATCTTTTTTGTGGAAAAAAAAAATATTTTTTATTTTCACGACTCTGCATTATAAACTTCTGTGAAGCACTTGGGCATTCAAGGTTCTCACCACACATCTAGATAAGTTCCATGGGGGGTCTAGTTTCCAAAATGGGGTCACTTGTGGGGGATTTCTACTGTTTAGGCTCACCAGGGGCTCTCCAAACGCAACATGGCGTCCGATCTCAATCCCAGCCAATTCTACATTGAAAAAGTAAAACGGCACTCTTTCTCTTCCAAGCTCTGCGGTGCGCCCAAACAGTGGTTTACCCCCACATATTGGGTATCGACGTACTCAGGAGAAATTGCACAACAACTTTAGTGGTCTAATTTCTCCTGTTACCCTTGTAAAAATAAAAATTTGTGGGCAAAAAGATCATTTTTGTAGAAAAAATGCGATTTTTTATTTTCACGGCTCTACGTTATAAACTTCTGTGAAGCACATGGGGGTTCAAAGTGCTCACCACACATCTAGATATGTTCCTTAAGGGGTCTAGTTTCCAAAATGGTGTCACTTGTGGGGAGTTTCCACTGTTTAGGCACATCAGGGGCTCTCTAAATGTGACATGGCGTCCGATCTCAATTCCAGCCAATTCTGCATTGAAAAAGTCAAACGGCGCTCCTTCACTTCTAAGTTCTGCGGTGCGCCCAAAAAGTGGTTTACCCCCACATATAGGGTATTGGCGTATTCAGGAGAAATTGCATAACAAAAGTTATGGTTACATTTCTGTTTTTATACTTGTGAAAATAAAAAAAATGGTTCTGAATTAAGATGTTTGCAAAAAAAAGTTAAATGTTAATTTTTTCCTTCCACATTGTTTCAGTTCCTGTGAAGCACGTAAAGGGTTAATAAACTTCTTGAATGTGGTTTTGAGAACCTTGAGGGGTGTAGTTTTTAGAATGGTGTCACACTTCATTATTTTCTATTATATAGACCCCTCAAAATGACTTCAAATGTGATGTGGTCCCTAAAAAAAAATGGTGTTGTAAAAATGAGAAATTGCTGGTCAACTTTAAACCCTTATAACTCCCTAACAAAAAAAAATGTTGTTTCCAAAATTGTGTTGATGTAAAGTAGACATGTGGGAAATGTTATTTATTAACTATTTATCGTGACATATCTCTCGGATTTAAGGGCATAAAAATACAAAGTTTGAAAATTGCAAAATTTTAAAAATTTTCGCCATATTTCCGTTTTTTTCATAAATAATCGCAAGTAATATCGAAGAAACGTTACCACTAACATGAAGTACAATATGTCACGAAAAAACAATCTCAGAATCAGCGGGATCCGTTGAAGCGTTCCAGAGTTATAACCTCATAAAGTGACAGTGGTCAGAATTGCAAAAATTGGCCTGGTCATTAAGTACCAAATTGGCTCTGTCACTAAAGGGTTAAGCTAGCTAAGAAATCATCACTCTCGACAGCACATCATCTTGTGTAAACAGAAGACGTGCTGCCAATAAAATGATATTCTAGAGTAGTAACAATTGTTCTGCAAGCATAGAGCGACTAAACTTTCTTACTGATTTTTCCTATTTAGTAGGCACTTGAATTGCTAAAGATTGGTGGAGGTCTGGTTTCTGCAAAGCTACGCTTTTTATCCACTCCAGCTTTTCTCTTAAAAAATACTGAGATAAGAAATTCACCAAATACTCTTCGTGTGCACGTGGCCTTATACTCACCTTCTGGGGTCTTCACCTTTTATCACCGCCACTCCCATCGGTCTACATCTGTTTGCGACCGGACTGATCTCTTCAGTATTTGCTAAAGAGCCAGAAATCACAACTCAATACAAGTCTATGAAAGTCTCGTTCTGGCTCTCATAGACTTCATTGAGAGCTTGTGAAATAACCTCTGACTCCCAGCCAGTCAGAAGTTGCAGACGATGCCGGAGGGTGAGGATAAGACGAGGGCAGAGACCTTAAGGTACCTTCACACATAACGATATCGTTAACGATATCGTTGCTATTTGTGACGTAGCAACGATATCGTTAATAAAATCGTTATATGTGACAGCGACCAACGATCAGGCCCCTGCTGGGAGATCGTTGGTCGCTGAAGAAAGTCCAGAACTTTATTTCGTCGCTGGACTCCTGCTGACATCGCTGGATCGGCGTGTGTGACACCGATCCAGCGATGTCTTCACTGGTAACCAGGGTAAACATCGGGTAACTAAGCGCAGGGCCGCGCTTAGTAACCCGATGTTTACCCTGGTTACCATGCTAAAAGTAAAAAAAAAACAAACAGTACATACTTACCTACCGCTGTCTGTCCTCCAGCGCTGTGCTCTGCTCTCCTCCTGTACTGTCTGTGAGCCGGAAAGCAGAGCGGTGACGTCACCGCTCTGCTTTCCGGCTCCCAGACAGTACAGGAGGAGAGCAGAGAAGCAGAGCGCAGCGCTGGAGGACAGACGGCTGTAGGTAAGTATGTAGTGTTTTTTTTTTTTTACTTTTAGCATGGTAACCAGGGTAAACATCGGGTTACTAAGCGCGGCCCTGCGCTTAGTTACCCGATGTTTACCCTGGTTACCGACATCGTTGGTCGCTGGAGAGCGGTCTGTGTGACAGCTCTCCAGCGACCAAACAGCGACGCTGCAGCGATCCGGATCGTTGTCGGTATCGCTGCAGCGTCGCTTAATGAGAAGGGGCCTTTAGATTAGAAACACCACTCCAGCGCTGAAAATAAAAAAAATTTAAAAAAAAAAAGCTGGAGTGGTACTTTAATCCGTATCTGTGGCTGTGTGAGTGCTCAAAAAGGAGGTGTGTGCAACTGTCTGCTGAGGTGCGAACTTCTCCGGGGTCTAGTGCTCGGTTCGTGGGGGGTCTCAGAACCCTTGCTGCCACCGATCTGCAGGCAATTTAATTTCTTTCTAAATAGGAAAAATAAATATGAAACAACTGCCAATTGGCTTTCATGTAGCTGTGAAAAAAACCCACTATGAATAACAAAGAAAAATTTTGTACTGTTTTAATTAGTAATCCATAAATCTACCGTGTGCAATATTCTTTTTGATCCCCAGGAAAAAATCTGCTGAAAAACTGGCCCTCACTAGGGGCAAACAGTGTACGGGGCTTCAACATAGATGGCAAAATTCCCCTTTGCCTTTCTCTCTCTCTCTCAGGACACCTACCGTAATTATACTGAATAGTGATGAGCGAGTGTACTCGATGCTCGGGTTTTCCAGAGCACGCTCGGGTGACCTCCGAGTATTTATGACTGCTCGGAGATTTAGTTTTCATCGCCGCAGCTGAATGATTTACAGCTACTAGCCAGGCTGAGTACATGTGGGGGTTGCCTGGTTACTAGGGAATCCTCACATGTAATCCAGCAGGATAATAGCTGTAAATCATTCAGCTGCCGCGATGAAAACTAAATCTCCGAGCAGTCATAAATACTCGGAGGTCACCCGAGCGTGCTCAGGAAAACCCGAGCAACGAGTACACTCGCTCATCACTATTAATTAACAATACGTAGAGATTTTTTGGGGGGGTGTGAGAGCTTTGTTTTTCCAATGCATAGGAGTTTACATGAATCTGCCTAGTATTGCGCAGGTCCTCACAGTGCCACCAAAAGAGCTCTGACCCATTAAAAAGTGTAACTTATTTCATTAAATATTAGTCTCTGCAATTGTGGCCTTTTCTAGATGCTTTCATGTCCACTAATGTTCATCCACTGTTCCTAAAAGGCCACCCCTACCCTACCCCTTTCCTTTCTAGAAAAGCCTGACTGCTGCTATACAAGCTCCAGTCACTGCTGTACATGCCTAGTACAGATACTTCATGCAGGGGAGGGCACTGCTCCAAGGGGTGTGCTCTGTAGACTATAGACATTACAGTAGATGCAATTGACATTACGTATCTCTTCTTATGTCTGGAGGAGTTCCAATGGATGGCTTTGGCCCGACTACACTAATGCCAACGAATGTGTGCTCCTGAACTAATATATATTATTTATATATCATATACACATATACGGTACAGACCAAAAGTTTGGACACACCTTCTCATTTAAAGATTTTTCTGTATTTTTCATGACTATGAAAATTGTACATTCACACCGAAAGCATCAAAACTATGAATTAACACATGTGGAATGATATACTTAATAAAAAAGTGTGAAACAACTGAAATTATGTCTTATATTCTAGGTTCTTCAAAGTAGCCACCTTTTGCTTTGATGACTGCTTTGCACACTCTTGGCATTCTCTTGATGAGCTTCAAGAGGTAGTCACCGGGAATGGTCTTCCAACAATCTTGAAGGAGTTCCCAGAAATGCTAAGCACTTGTTGGCCCTTTTGCCTTCACTCTGCGATCCAGCTCACTCCAAACCATCTCGATTGGGTTCAGGTCTGGTGACTGTGGGGGCTAGGTCATCTGGCGTAGCACCCCATCACTCTCCTGCTTGATCAAATAGCCCTTACACAGCCTGGAGGTGTGTTTAGGGTCATTGTCCTGTTGAAAAATAAATGATGGTCCAACTACACGCAAACCGGATAGAATAGCATGCTGCTGCAAGATGCTGTGGTAGCCATGCTGGTTCAGTATGCCTTCAATTTTTAATAAATCCCCAACAGTGTCACCAGCAAAGCACCCCCACACCATCACACCTCCTCCTCCATGCTTCACGGTGGGAACCAGGCATGTAGAGTCCATCCGTTCACCGTTTCTCCGTTGCACAAAGACACGGTGGTTGGAACCAAAGATCTCAAGTTTGGACTCAGACCAAAGCACAGATTTCTACTGGTGTAATGTCCATTCCTTGCATTTTTTATCCCAAACAAGTCTCTTCTGCTTGTTGCCTGTCCTTAGCGGTGGTTTCCTAGCAGCGATTTTACCATGAAGGCCTGCTGCACAAAGTCTCCTCTTAATAGTTGTTGTAGAGATGTGTCTTCTGCTAGAACTCTGTGTTGCATTGACCTGGTCTCTAATCTGAGCTGCTGTTAACCTGCGATTTCTGAGGCTGGTGACTCGGGTAAACTTATCCTCAGAAGCAGAGGTGACTCTTGGTCTTCCTTTCCTGGGGCGATCGTCATGTGAGCCAGTTTCTTTGTAGCGCTTGATGGTTTTTGCAACTGCACTTGGAGACACTTTCAAAGTTTTCCCTATTTTTCGGACTCACTCACCTTCATTTCTTAAAGTAATGATGGCTGTTATGAACTGGTGATTTAGAACCACAATGGACCTGGTGGTTAAGACCACTGAAAATGACCTGATAGTTACTAATAACATAGGACGAGCTCTGGGACGTGGGAACTCTGCTGACCGCAATCCCTAATCCTATCACACCACACTAGAGGTAGCCGTGGAGCGCTCCTGACCAGACCTAGGCGCCTCGGGCACAGCCTGAGAAACTAGCTAGCCCTAAAGATAGAAAAATAAGCCTACCTTGCCTCAGAGAAATTCCCCAAAGGAAAAGGCAGCCCCCCACATATAATGGCTGTGAGTAAAGATGAAAATACAAACACAGAGATGAAATAGATTTTAGCAAAGTGAGGCCCGACTTACTGAATAGACCGAGGATAGGAAAGATAGCTTTGCAGTCAGCACAAAAACCTACAAACAACCACGCAGAGGGCGCAAAAAGACCCTCCGCACCGACTAACGGTACGGAGGTGCTCCCTCTGCGTCCCAGAGCTTCCAGCAAGCAAAACAAACCAATATAGCAAGCTGGACAGAAAAAATAGCAAACAAAAGTAACACAAGCAGAACTTAGCTTATGCAGGGCAGACAGGCCACAAGAACGATCCAGGAGAGAGCAAGACCAATACTGGAACATTGACTGGAGGCCAGGAACAAAGAACTAGGTGGAGTTAAATAGAGCAGCACCTAACGACTTAACCTCGTCACCTGAGGAAGGAAACTCAGAAGCCGCAGCCCCACTCACATCCACCAGAGGAAGCTCATAGACAGAACCAGCCGCAGTACTACTCATGACCACAGGAGGGAGCTTGACCACAGAATTCACAACAGATGGCCACTCGTTTTTCTTTACTTAGCTGCTTTTTTCTTGCCATAATACAAATTCTAACAGTCTATTCACTAGGACTATCAGCTGTGTATCCACCAGACTTCTGCTCAACACAACTGATGGTCCCACCCCATTTATAAGGCAAGAAATCCCACTTATTAAACCTGACAGGGCACACCTGTGAAGTGAAAACCATTCCCGGTGACTACCTCTTGAATCTCATCAAGAGAATGCCAAGAGTGTGCAAAGCAGTCATCAAAGCAAAAGGTGGCTACTTTGAAGAACCTAGAATATAAGATATACTTTCAGTTGTTTCACACTTTTTTGCTAAGTATATAATTCCACGTGTTAATTCATAGTTTTGATGCCTTCAGTGAGAATTTACAATTTTCATAATCATGAAAACACAGAAAAATCTTTAAACGAGAAGGTGTGTCCAAACTCTTGGTCTGTCCTGTATGTATGTATGTACGTACATATATATATATGTGTATGTATGTAAGTATGTGTAATATATATATATATATATATAATATATATATATATATATATATATATATATATATATATATATATATATATATATATATATATATATATATATATATATTATATAATTTTTTTTTTTTTTTTTTTTTTTGTCTAAGGGTTTTTCCGTCTGTCTGTCTGTCCTGGAAATCCCGGCTCTCTGACCACAATATATATATATATATATATATATATATATATATATATATATATATAATTGTCTAAGGGTTTTTCCGTCTGTCTGTCTGTCCTGGAAATCCCGGCTCTCTGACCACAATATATATATATATATATAATTGTCTAAGGGTTTTTCCGTCTGTCTGTCTGTCTGTCCTGGAAATCCCGGCTCTCTGACCACAAAATATATAGATACTAGATTGTGGCCCGATTCTAACGCATCGGGTATTCTAGAATATGCATGTCCCCGTAGTATATGGACAATGATGATTCCAGAATTCGCGGCACACTGTGCCCGTCGCTGATTGGTCGAGGCAACCTTTATGACATCGTCGCCATGGCAACCATTATGACATCTACGTCGATACTGTGCCCGTCGCTGAATCAGAAACGTGAGATGTCTACGTCCTTTATGACATCATCGTCGCTGTGCCCGTTGCTGATTGGTCGAGGCCTGGCGGCCTCGACCAATCAGAGACGCGGGATTTCTACGTCGATGCTGTGCCGGTCTCTGATCAGAGAGCCTGGATTTCCAGGACAGACAGACAGACAGACGGAAAAACCCTTAGACAATTATATATATAGATTACACACATATACACATACACACGCACGAATATAAAGTTAGGAAAAAAGATAACGAAGTCACCAAGAATCTTATTAAAATCTACCACATTATCTTGTACTTTATGTGAACTCTCATAGGGGCGAGTTCATATTTTGGCAGACCCTAATTACCACTTTAGCTGCTAGTGGTCTGGATTTCAATTTTTTTTCCCTTTTTGCAATTAAAAAAATCACATTAGGAGTACCACTGCATACTTACAGGATTTCATTACCATAATATTTTAACAGTCTTGCATAAATAACCAGAGGTGAGTTCAAAAGTTTATAGGTTTTCCTGCTGAGACAACCTCGTTTCTTTCATAAAATCATGAGCCCTGTCAAATATTAGGGAAAATGTAATCAAAATGTACACTGTCGTAAAGAAAACTGTATAGTGCCGAAAAATTTGCTACGGTTATAAAAAAATAAATAAATAAAAAAGGCCAGATCGGTATACCTGGGAACCAAATAGTTAAATGAACATAGCCGCAGCACGGTTATTAACAAGCCCTGAATGATATTTGCAATTACGAGTTTGCTCGGCCTTTCTTCCTGGTAGAGGTTGAGGGTTGTAATTATTGTACTGCTCATGACAGCACATTCAAGCTCATGTAGACATTCTCTCCCACAGAAAATTATAGGTTTTCGAGTCTGCTTAGCTTTAGCATTAAAACCATATGTTCAAAACACATTTGGTAGTACATGTCTAAGGAAAAAAGTATAGAACTACTCAGACAGGATACCCGTGAAGAGAAATCCTGGAATCCCATTGAAAATGGTAAAAGATACATCAGTTTATATGGATGCCTTTAAAATTCAGGCAATGTTCGATTTATGGCAGAAGCCATTGTGCGGTGACATATCTACTTTCTTAATGATCACAACAGACCCCAATTGGATTTCCATATTTTTACTGCCAAATTAGGCTACTTTCACACTAGCGTTGCAACGCAGGATGCATTTTTTCTCCATAGACTTGCATTAGCGACGCATTGCGACGTATTGCCACTTGTCGCATCCGTCGTGTGACGGATGCGTCGTGTTTTTGGCGGCCGTGACGCACAAAAAACGTTCCATGTAACTTTTTTTGTGCGTCGGGTCCGCAAATTTCGACCGCGCATGCGCGGCCGAAGCTTCTCCCCGGAACGCATAATGGGCAGCGGATCCGTTGTAAAACTGCATCCGCTGCCCACGTTGTGCTAATCAATCACACTGTCCGTCGGGTCGACGGTTTGCGACGGCCCGTACCGCAGAACTAGTGTGAAAGTAGCCGTCTCGCCTGCTCTTTTATTCCTGTAAATACCGTAAATACAGCACAAGTGGAAATAAAACAGAACTTTTACTAAATATGGATAAAAGTCAAAACAAAGTCACCCAAAAGTGATATAAAACACATGGGGTAAGGTCTCAACTATGAAACCCCAAAAAAACCCTATTAGGATTCAAAACACTCCGCCTGCAGAGGCACTTGCGGAGGAAAAGCAGACCAAAGTATGGTTCAAACGCTAACTGCCAGAAACAAATACATATGAGTTGCAGAGCAATACTCCATACAGTTGGTTGCATGTGAAAAAATTATCACAGACTGACAAGACGTGGCACCTATAACACTGTGTCACTAATCTACTATATAAAGGTGTGTGTGTGTGTGTGTGTGTGTGTGTGTGTGTGTGTGTGTGTGTGTGTGTGTGTGTGTGTGTGTGTCCGGGATTGGCATCTGCACCGTCGCAGCTACAGCCACAAAATTTTGCACAGTTACACGTCTGGACCCCGAGAGCGTCATAGGCTATATTGTGAGGCGAAATTTTAACCCCGCGCGTTCCAATTCACCAAACAATTTTGCCCCTATCTACATAATGGGGAAAAAAGTGAAAGGAAAAGTGTTGGAAACGTCGCAGCTACAGCAACAAAATTTTGCACAGTCACACGTCTGGACCCTGAGAGCGTCATAGGCTACGTTGTGAGGTGAAATTTTAACCCCGCGCGTTCCAATTCACCAAACAATTTTGCCCCTATCTACATAATGGGGAAAAAGTGAAAGGAAAAGTGTTGGAAGCGTAGCAGCTGCAGCAACAAAATTTTGCACAGTCACACGTCTGGACCCCGAGAGCATCATAGGCTATGTTGTGAGGTGAAATTTTAACCCCGCGCTTTCCAATTCACCAAACAATTTTGCCCCTATCTACATAATGGGAAAAAATGAAAGGAAAAGTGTAGGAGGCAAATTGACAGCTGCCAGATGTGAACAAGGGGGACTTAAAGAATGAGAGCGATGGCGCCAAAGAGTATATACCGTACAGTTGCTAAGGTGGGGCCTCGACATGGGATACTCACCACACACGGGGATATGAACACACACAAAATGCGCCACACACTACCACGTGCTTGAACACATATTACCCTCAGCACACATTTCACCACAAATACACCAACCTCGCCACATAAAAGTCAAAACACAAAAGTCGACACTCAAAACTCGCCACGCGCAGAACTCGCCACATGCAAAAACTAGGCTCTTGCAAAACTCGCCACAAGTGCAAAATTCTCCTCATGAAAAACTCGCCACACGCGGAAAAATTGCCACATGCACAAAAGTTGCAACACATGCAAAAGTTGCCTCACACAAAACTTGCACATACTCAAAAGGCACCACACATAATACTCGCAACGCGCAAAACTTGCTGCACACAACTTGCTACACTAACCTGTCACATGTAACTCGACACACAAAAAGTTGCTACACGCATGTTGCTACACAAAACTCATCTCACAAAAGTCGCTACATGCATGTCGCCACACACAACTCAACACACACAACTTGACAAACGAAACTCGCCCTAAAACACACACAAGTCTAGTATTATCCTTCAAAAATAAAAATCTGATTAATAAGCAGACAAACTACAACAATTGCACCATATAGGAAATACGGCAGCTGTCAGTCACATGACCTGTCTATTATGTGTATGTGTGAGCTAATATATACTGCCAGGGGGAGGGCTTCCTGTTGGCTGGGGATTTATCAGGCTGCCAATTTAGCTTACAAATACTGAGGTAAAAATACTGAGCAAATAACGTGTGAACGAGGTCTAATACAGGAGGAGATGACACACAGGTATATACTATATACAGGAGAGATGACACACAGGTATATACTATATACAGGAGGAGATGACATACAGGTATATACTATATACAGGAGGAGATGACATACAGGTATATGCTATATATAGAAGATGACATGCAGGTATATACTATATGCAGGAGGAGATGACACTCAGATATATACTATATACAGGGGAGATGACACACAGGTATATACTATATACAGGAGGAGATGACATACAGGTATATACTATATATAGAAGGAGATGACATTCAGGTATATACTATATATAGGGGAGATGACACACAGCAGGTATATACTATATACAGGGGAGATGACATACAGGTATATACTATATACAGGAGATGACATACAGATGTATACTATATATAAGGGAGATGACAAACATGTATATACTGAGGTGATGAGGTGAAAATGAGAGGTGTGAGGTGAAAATGAAAAGGTGTGAGTGCAAAATGAGAGAAGTGAGGAAAAATAGTGGAGTGATCAGAAAATGACAGATGTGAGGTTGAAATGACAAGTGTTAGGGGGGAATGAGAGGAGTGAGGGAGAAAATGAGAGGTGTGAGGGAGAAAATGAGAGATGTGAGGGGGAAAATGAAAGATGTGATTGGGAAAATGAGAGGCGTGATGGGAAAATAAGAGAAGTGACGTGCTATAACTAACCACAGATATTTACTATGCCCAGGCAACGCCGGGCTCTTCAGCTAATTATAAAATAAGAATGGAAAACGGAATGCTCTCACCGATTCCAAGATACATGAGCAGGAGTACCAGAAAACCTCTGGTCAGGGAATACTCCGGAGTTTGATGAGAAGAGACGACAATGCCCTGTCATTCCCTATGGGGCTATCAGTAACCTATCCTCAGAACTCCTGCCCTTACAAGGGCAGTCCACAGCTACCCCTGTATCAACATGCCCTGCACTCTCCCTGTGGTCAGTCCCGACGCGTTTCCTCCAAGCCAATCATCAGGGGACCTGCTTGTTTAGAGAGATAAGTGCCTACGTGCTCAAAAAGGGAGACAGTTTCTGCCACCCCCTATGCTATCCTGCAGAGAGTGGACAGTGTGTGGGGCCGGTCTTTAAATAGGAAGTGGTTCATTAGAATATTTAACCACTTAGTATGGGGCGATCAAGTCACCTGTGTGGCGGCTGTGGGTCACACATAACACGCGTTGCGATTGGCCAATGCGCTATCTCACTGCCTAACTGGCCGTTCAGGTGGACCCTAATATCCAATGCACAAAGCGCTGTCAGCGTCATAAAAAATAACGGTAAACACACTCACCTATGTAATGGTGTCACACGCCATAAACCACGAGGAACGCCAGGCTCCTGCATGAATGCAGAGAAAGCCGGCACCTGCCGACCTGCGCAGTGAGTACCGAACATTGCGGTTGTTAAGCGACCAAGGACGCGCAACTGCCCATCCGAATGAACACCAGGCGCCTGCATGAATGCAAAGAGAGCCGGCACCTGCCGACATGCGCAGTGAGTACCGGACAATGCGGTTGCTAGGCGACCAAGGACGCGCAGCTGCCCACCCGAGTGCTGCGACGGCGGCCACAAAATAAAGTGTGCCGTAAGATGTACAAATGAAGAGTACACCCCATGCGCCTGTAAAGCGGAACAGTATATAAGGCACCACTACGGATGAAAACGGACCGGTACCGCAGCACATTAGCATTACCTATATCAAAAACACAAACAGGAAATGCATGTAACCAGGCAACCTTACAGCACAGAGCACATGTCAGTGCAAGATACCATAGTAAATTAACTCTTTGTGCAGCGGTTCTCATGTGGCAGGCACAACACGTAGGATATTACAAAAATAGGTGCTGATTTACCCAGAAATAGATTACCGTTATTGAATGTTAAGAAATAGCCCATAAAAATGCCGCACAGCAGACAGGCCCCGTATTATGTTAATGATAATATATGCAGTCAACATGCAAATCCCAGAAAAATGGGTGACAGTAAAAGGACTTAGGCATGAGAGAAATAACAATAGACTATGTGATATGAAAATGGCTGTAGAAAAAGACATAAAAGATAAATTCAGATAAAACAACTGTAATTGATTTGATCATTAAGGCCATGGGGGGCCACGGTGTTAAGATAGAAAATCCATGTAGCCTCTCGCTGCAGAAGCAAATGGTCCCAGTCGCCCCCACGTATAGGTTTAGTAACCTTCTCAATGGCCATAAATTTAAGATCTTTGGATTGGCTGTCATGCATCTGATTCACGTGCCGAGAGATGGGGGGTGTCCCTCCCATGCTCCACATCACCCACATGTTCGCCAATTCTTTTTTTAAACTCTCTAATGGTTTTACCGATATATTCAATACCACAGGAACATGATGCCCTATAGACAACTCCCTTAGTTCTACAATTCATGAATTGCTTGATATCATATTTCCTACCGGTAACATTACTCACAAAATTGTTGCCCACATAAAGGTACCTTCACACTGAGCAACTTTACAACGAGATCGACAACGATCCGTGACGTTGCAGCGTCCTGGATAGCGATCTCGTTGTGTTTGACACGCAGCAGCGATCAGGATCCTGCTGTGCCATCGCTGGTCGTAGCTGAAAGTCCAGAACTTTATTTGGTCGTCAGGTCGGCGTGATTCGTCATGTTTGACAGCAAAAGCAACGATGCCTGCAATGTTTTTTCACAGAGCTAGCAACCAGCGAGAACGATAAGTACGTCACTGGATCGCTCCTGCATCGTTCTGGAGTTGCTGTGTTTGACATCTCTACAGCGACGCTCCAGTGATCATCGTTGTCTATATCGCTGGAGCGTCGCTAAATGTGACGGTACCTTTAACGTACTGGCAGGCCTTACAATGTCCACACTTGTGGCAGCCCGTGAAGTTGCTCCTAAGCCAGGTCTCATTGGAAGGGCCCGAGAAGTGGCTATGGACCAGTCTGTCATTCAGCGAGCGTGCTTTCCTGTAAGTAATTGCCATAGTGTCCCCCAAATAGCGAGAGATATCCGGATCTTATTTCATGATTATTAGTGACACCGTGTTATAGGTGCCACGTCTTGTCAGTCTGTGATAATTTTTTCACATGCAACCAACTGTATGGAGTATTGCTCTGCAACTCATATGTATTTGTTTCTGGCAGTTAGCGTTTGAACCATACTTTGGTCTGCTTTTCCTCCGCAAGTGCCTCTGCAGGCGGAGTGTTTTGAATCCTAATAGGGTTTTTTTGGGATTTCATAGTTGAGACCTTACCCCATGTGTTTTATGTCACTTTTGGGTGACTTTGTTTTGACTTTTATCCATATTTAGTAAAAGTTCTGTTTTATTTCCACTTGTGCTGTATTTATTGATATTATTTAGTGGGTTTATCTGTAGAATATAACTGAAGTACAGATTTTGCTATTTTTTTGCTCTTCTATTCCTGCCATCAAGAATGCAGCAACCCTGATGAAACCCACCGGCTGAAACAGAGGCATAGAAATAAGTTTTATTAATGTTAGGCACACTCAGTCCACAAAGATGTCACTGATTTTGGCCATACACCAGTGATAGCTGTCCGATTACAACTATATCTTCTTCCTGCCCCATACATATGAACGGTCTGCTCAGCTGAGAATTCGTGTGTTTTTAAATGGGTAGACAAGATAGCTACAGCAGCTTATCCTCCTTAAAATCAAAAAGATTAGGGGTTCAAAGAAGATGAATTATTCACTGCTCTACACACCCATAGTCCTGGGCATGGGAAGCAGTGAACAGTTATGCTGTACTCTTCTTCCCATGTACAGCTTTACTTTCTGCTTCGGCTCCATGTTCCTGATTCAGGTGTGGCTGAGAAACATATTCCTGACACAGTGGTAACCAGTTTCCTAATGATCTTAACTGCTTTTGTCTCTACTTAAAGACTGCAATAGTCACTGCCTGGCACTACCCCTGACGAAGCTGCATCACAGCGATACGCGTGGGGCTCTCCCACATTCCCATCTTTCCATGCCATCTATCTCCCTCCCTTCATCCAGGGGCTCCCTGCTGCCATTATCTCTATTGTCCTAGGGACTCTAGCTATTTACATGGGCTCTCCCCTGGAATTACCAGCTGGTTCTTTTGCAGAGCAGCAAATCTATTTGACATTGCAGGTATTTAATATTGGATAATAACTTTGTCCACTATAATACATTTTTTTCTGCGCTCTTGTTAAAATTGGTGTAGTGCTATTTTGCACGCATGAGGGATTTAGGATGGCTTCCTGTCAAAGACTGTAAATAGGTTTTGTACAGCGGATTGCTAATGTCTTTTTTACAATAAAGATGTTTCTACAGAAACCTCCTGAAGGCCTCGTGCTTTGTGGTGTACCATGTCTGAAAAAAGTCATACAAACAGAAAAAATAAAAACACAATAGATGCTTTTGCAAAACTTTAATGGACATTCAAATGAGTAATGGAAAAATCAAGAAGCAACAATTGACTGATTTTTCAATTACAGACTTCTGCGGAAACTATGCTCTGTAATAAAGCACAGGAGCAAAGGGCAGAGTCAAAATGGCATCCAGTCTTTTTTCACATACTGTGAATATATGTAGCTATATAAGTAAAGGGAATCTGTCAGCAGGTATTTGCTATGTACTTTAGGAGCATCATTATGTATAGGAAGATAATCTGCTGACACTGCTGGAATCAGGCTATCAGTAAAGGACAAGATGCCTTGTGCCTCCTGGTCGAGAGCCCACCCCAGCACTATCAGCTTTCTGTCCCTATACAAAGTACGCAAAGCTGCCAATCAGTGGTGTGTGTGGGGTGTATACACACCTCAACACTCTGAGCTCTGCTAGATTTGTAGCAGTGAAAACTGTGATTTTAAGGCTATGTGCACACGTTCCGGTTAATTCGCGCGTTTTTCGGCGGCTTTCTGGGTCAAAAACGCTTAAACACATACATTAGGCATCCCATCATTTTTATCGGTTTCCGCAATTTTTGTGCACATGTTGCGTTTTTTTCCACAAAAAATACGCAGCATGTTCATTAATTTTGCGGATTTTAAACAAATTTCCCACTATATTATTGCATTGGGAACCTCCGGAAAAAAATGCAAAAAATCCGCGCAAAATCCGCGATAAAAACGTGTGCAGAATTCCTGCGGAAAACCTCAGGATTTTCTCAGGAAATTTCTGCATACTTTCCGGACATGTGCACATAGCCTAAGACAACTGCTGCACCCAGGAAACTAAGTGACATAGTGTATCCCTCCCTATCTCATGCTGCTGTCAAATTACATAGCCAAACCCTGTTGTTAGATTCCCTTTAATATCAATATACATTTGGCCTCATTCATATTTTTTGAACTACTACTCTTTTTGTGCAACTATAATAGAAATTCACAGCTAATCTGAGTTTACAGTAACTTGGTATACAAATTTTGTTGGAAAAAAAATTGTGGCATGTTTCGTCAGGCTCTACATATACAAAGGTTGTTACATACTGCTGAAAAGGAAATGAAAGATTACAAGAGGCCATGTAAAATTATGTCAAAATCAATAGCATTTTGCAACAGCTTTAGGCTACTTTCACACTAGCGTCGTTTTGAATACGTCGCAATGCGTCGTTTAGGGGAAAAAACGCATCCTGCAAAGTTGTCTGCAGGATGCGTTTTTTCCCCATAGACTAACATTAGCGACGCATTGCCACATGTCGCAACCGTCGTGCGACGGTTGCGTCGGTCCGTCGGCACCAAAAAACGTTGCATGTAACGTTCTTTGGTGCGTCGTGTGCAGCATTTCCGACCGCGCATGCGCGGCTGGAACTCCGCCCCCGCCTCCCCATGGGGCAGCGGATGCGTTGAAAAACAGTATCCGCTGCCCCCGTTGTGTGGCGCATTCACTGCTAGCGTCGGTACGAGTACGACGCTAGTGTGAAAGTAGCCTTACCAATCTGTGAGAAAATGGACCCCCTCACAATACAATTATGCCTCAGTCATTAGGGCCCATGGCTAGAGGTTGTACTGATGGAACAAAACCTTTAAAACAAAGTATACACTCTAATATTCAATTACCATTATGAATATCAGTTTCGTTAAGAGAACCGATCACTTGATTTTCCATCCACTTTGCAACAGCTTTCTCAGCATGTCCTCGTATGAACCCTGTAAAAATTATGGTATAATAGTACATATATTTTATGCCAATTACACTGAAAACTTATCTGGGCGGTGCCAATCATCTGAGGAGTCATTCAGTGGCAAGCACTGAAGACATATTAGGCTAAGTTTACACTAGACATTTTTGCTGTGTTTTTATGCCAATTTTCAGCTGCGTTTTACAGCACCAGCAAAGCCTATGAGATTTCTGAAATCTCATGAACACACATTTTTTTTGTCATCGGTATTTTGTGCTTTGCATGTTTTTTTGGACATTGAGAAAATGCTGAAAAAAGGAACTTGCTCTGAGTTTTTCACCCATTGAAAGCAATGGTTGATGAAAGAAACGCTGAAAAAACACCGGTTTTGAAGCATTTTAATGAAAAAAAAGCAAGTACAGCAGTATATGAAACCCATTTATTTTTGTAATTTTTCCAGATTTACCATCTTGTCTTGGTCACCCAATGATAGCAGTTTAGATTAGTGCAATTTAGTTAAATTAGGCTGGGTTCACACTGCGTTGTGTGAACCCGTTTAACGGACTATGTTACACCGCGGCATAACGTGGTGTAACATAGTCAGTTAACGCCGCCATTACTTGCAATGGCGAACGCATCACTAAGGCAAGCCCACAATGGGCGTGCGCTAGCGAGGTGACGTCATTGAGTGACGGACCCGAGACGCTAGCGCAGATGGAGCTAGCAGATGCTCCATCTGCGCTACCGCAGTGCCAAAGTCGGCACTTGCGTTAGTGCAGTCTAACGAATTTGTTGAACAGTCCGTTCAACAACGCAAGTGTGAACCTAGCTTTAGTGATGTGTACAAAGTAAACATTGGCTGACAAAGGTGTGAGATTAAACAATGCCTGTGGCTGACCAAGGTATGAGATTGAACAATGTCTGAGCAACTCAATGGCTGAAGGTTAAACAGTGTCCTACAAACGCTATGCACTGCTGGTTTCTTAGGTATATAATTACAGACCAATTGAATGTGCATTTTTTCATGAACATTTGTCTTGTATTGGTGACCTGTCTGCTGTAATGGAAGTAAAGCTGAAGTTTGTGATCCTGAAAAATGCAGCAAAAAAAATAGCACAAAAAAAAAAAACAACACCCCAAAACATGCGTTTTTGACGCTGCTGCTTTTCTGCCAAGATTGCAGGTTTTGCTGCAGAAAAAGAAAAGCAACAAAAATGCCTAGTGTGAACTTAGCATTACACAGCACAAAAGTGTGGAAGTATTAACTGGAATATAAAGCTCCACACCTCTGTGCTGTATAATAGGTCTACAGTGCTTATTTAGGCTGCACATTCTGGTTGGTAAGACCAGTGGACTCAGGTCATGTGACTGATGACATTATCACAGATCCTTCTGCACTTCTATGTTGCTTCTGCTTATGATTGGTCAGCGTCATACAGGACGCAGAAGTACACACCGCAAGCAAAAACTAATCTATCTAATACTACCCACTTAGACAAAGTTAACTCATAAATCTCCCAAATATTTGATTGCTAAAATCTCCGCAGCTGAGAGGCAAAATAAAAAAAAAAAAAACTTTTTATTTTGCTCTGAACCCACTTGTACATTGTGTGTCCTGTTCAACATGAAAAAATTGGTCAAAAAGCTACACTAACATTTTTTGTAATTGCATCACTGGAGTGGTGTTTTAAATGTAATTCCCCTGCCTCATCTCACACTCACCTGCCGCCACCTTCATTCTTTTCCAGCGTCACTCCAGTCAGTCTCAGGCGAAAAATGACCTACCGGCAGGTCCGCGCTGGAGGTTACTTTTCAATACATCTCTATGAGAGCCTCGTTCTGGCTTTCATAGACTTGCATTAAGCTCTTGTGACGTAACTTCCGGACAGTCAGAAGTTATGGGAACAGGAAGTCGCAGCATGGAAGGTGCAGTGTCAAAAAGGTGAAAATACTGGAAGGTGTATAAGAACGGGGGCAGGGTGCTTACATTTAAAGTTCCACTCCAGCACTAAAAAAACTAAAACAGTGGAGTGGTGCGTCAAGTAGTAGTTAACATATAGCACCTATACTATAACTAAAATGCACAACTTATACAGACATATGGAAAAGCCTTTAAAAAGCAGCATAATGTGTAATTACGGTAAGTTATAGGTACCCTAAAGATGGTATTAAAAAAATAAAAATAAAATGCAAAATGCAAAACCCCCTTAAGATAGATAATACCTTTGAGCCAATAGAACGGTCTAAACTTGCCACAAACAAACAGCTTTGCTGTATATAAACCTCACGTAGTTCATTATATTATTTGCAAAGCTTCTTTACTGACAGATGTCCAATCATCCTGCAAATTGCTACCAGCACAGATAAAAGCAGCAGATGCACACAACATGACACAATGACTCCTCTCCAGACAATGTGACTGATAAATTAGTGGGTACAGAGCAAAACTAAAAAAAAAGGCAATTATTCTGTAAAGTTCTGGGTTTAGATTAAAAGTTCAAGAAGATTCATCAGAATGAATTTGGCATTTCTTCAAATGGTTTCTAAACAGGATTCAAACAAAGAAAAAAATACACTGAAAACATGTTCATATGAAGTAAATTTCTATTTACACTAACAGGACACACGGTACAAAATATGTATAGTTATATATTACGTCATGTTTAATGCCTGACCTTTTCATAGGAGATATTATTAAGCCATGAGATAACCTTCCTTGACCGATACATTTCCAATGTAAATCTATAATCCAAGGAGATAATTTTTGTTTCAGACTGATAAGGTTGATAGAAGTTAATCCACATAACAGCCTTAGCTTAGGAAATAGAGTGTCTAGACTAAAAATTAGAAAGCAAATAATATATGTGATATACAGTGGGTGAAAAAATTGAACACGTCACCAATTTTTAATTAAATATATTTCTAAATATTATATTGACATGAAATGAGAGCTTCAAGACGCCACCTATATGGAGAAACTAGTCGCATGCATTGCTCAGGTGCGATTTTGGCCCATTCTTCCACACAAACACACTTCAAATCCTGATGGTTCAGTGGGCTCCTTCTATGAACTCTGAGCTTCAGTTCCTTCCATAAATTTTCTATTGGATTTAGGTCCAGTGATTGGCTGAGCCATCCTTGCAGCTTTTTCTTTTCTCTGAAGCCAATTAAGGCTACGTTCACATTTGCGTTGTTGGGCGCAGCGTCGGCGACGCAACCAACAACGCATATACACAACGCAGCGTTTTGTGACACATGTGTTGTCATAAGATCGTAAAGATCAGGAAATTCGCCGCAGGGAAAACGCTACAAGTAGCGTTGTCTGCGCCTTGTCTTGTGCGTCAATATGACGCATGCGTCGTAAAACGCATTACAACGCATACCGGCGCATGTCCATGAGCCCCCCATGTTAAAGATAGGGGCGCATGACGCATGCGTTGGTATCCGTTGCCGACGCTGCGCCCAACAGCGCAAATGTGAACGTAGCCTAAGGGTATGTGTCCACGTTCAGGATTGCATCAGGATTTGGTCAGGATTTTATGTCAGTATTTGTAAGCCAAAACCAGGAGTGGAACAATTAGAGGAAAAGTATAATAGAAACATATGCACCACTTCTGTATTTATCACCCACTCCTGGTTTTGGCTTACAAATACTGACATAAAATCCTGACCAAATCCTGATGCAATCCTGAACGTGGACACATACCCTAGGAGATTCCTTGCCTGTATGTTTGGGATCATTGTCTTGCTGAAATGTCTACCCTCGCTTCATCTTCATCATCCTGGTAGATGGCAACAGATTTTTATCAATAATATATTTGTCCATTCTTCCTTCCTTTAAGTATGACATTTTTCAGTGCCGCATGCTTAAAAACAGCCCACGTAATGATGTTCCCACCTACAAACTTGTTGGTATGGTGTTTTTGGGGTGATATGCAGTGCCTTTTGGCCTCCAAATATGATGTGTATTATGGACTGCAAAAAGTTACATTTTGGTCTTATCTGACCAGACTATATTCTCCTAGTATTTCACTGGTTTGTCTAAATGTTGTTGGGAAAACTGTAAATGTGCTTGAACATGATTTTTATTCATCAATGAAGTATTGAATGGGGAGCATGCATACAAGACAAAAAAGTTTTTTTTTTGAAACAATTGTACCTGATGATTCCATGTCTTTCTGTAGCTCTCCACACGTGGTCCTTGGCTCTTGGACAACTATTCTGAGAATTCTTTTCACTTCTCTGTCTGAAATCTTGCAGGGAGCACCTGGTCGTGGCTGGTTTATGGTGAAATTATGTTCTTTCCACTTCCAGATTATGGTCCTAACAGTACCTATTGGTTTAGAAATTCTTCTGCAGCCAATGCCACCTGGATGCTTTGCAACAATAAGGTTGCAAAGTTCTTGAGGAAGCTCACGGGCTTTACCCGTTATGAGAGGTTTCTTCTATGGCACCTTGGCAATAAAACACCCTTTCAAGGGCCATCAGTTGAACCAGCTGATATAAATTTTCCCTAAATGGAAGGATTGCTTTAGAATTACTGATAGATTTAAGCTGGTATAGCTATACATGGCTTTTTGCTCCTTTCGCTCTTCATGTATACAATACCTTTTCTCTGTCATTTCTCATTATTACACATAATTTATGGACATCTATGGTTTGAGTTCATTGCTTGTGTGGATTGGATGGGTTGTTACCGACATCTGGCGAAAATTTCATGCCAATAGAATCTTTAGAAATATTATTTACTCAAAAAATTGGCAATGCCGTAGATATGATTTTCACCCGCAGTAAATTTAGGTCAGTTTGTCATTATGCTTTATAGAAAAAAAAACAAGCATTAAAAAAAAAAAATACATGAAACCTTGACAGGGGATATCCAGATTTATTTTTCCTATTGGGCTAAAAGCTTCCAGACATGTAGTTGCCATCTACTTGTCTTTTCTGCTGCATCAATCTGTTCTGGTTCAGAGCAATTACGGACAGCTCCTGCTGGAGATTCTTCTTCTGGTGATGGCACGTCGACACAGCAAGTTGTTCTCTTCCACTCTGCTCTGTCACAGGGCATCTCTTCTGATGTCATGCTGATTGACAACCGACTATACGCTGCCTACCTACAGGGAGTTTGCCGTCAATCAGCATGACATCGGCAGCAAGAGTCTGTCAATTTAGCAGAGTAGAAGAGGAAGAGCTGCTATGTTGATGTGAGATCAAAAGCAGAAGAGTCACCGTCTAAGCCAGGAGAGAGTTCTGCAGAATGAGGGTGTAGTCGGCAACTAATGGCCAGTAACTTTTAAGCCCAATAATATAAAAAAAAAAAAAAAAAATCAGAGTCCAGATAACGCCTAAGGCTTTTTACATTTAAAGTTAATTTACAGATCCAAAAGACAACAAAATATTAAACATGACAGCCAGATCTGTTAATTTCTGACTCAAAAGTAACAAGTGTAGCAGAATTTATGTACAAACCAGTTGGGTGATTCTTTCGATTTTAAAAAGAGGCTAGCTCACCTACCAACTAATGGCCCCCTTATCTAATCCTTCACGGCTTACCACACTATAACCAGAAGAAGCGGCATGTGACCATTTATCCCCCAGCATTGTCACACCGTATAACACATGGACAGGAAAGGTCCTCCAGGGTGGGAGTTTTGTGCTGGAAAATATTCCTTTATTATTAATATTTACAAATGATAGCTTGCATTAATAATATTACTAGCTGACTCCGAGTCAGGAGGCAAATAGCCAAAAACTGTCCTGATGAAACACAATCATCAGAACACTCATTTAGTAGCACTGCATTCTTTACTGCCTTATGACCTACCGTATTTTGTCCTCTGTGGATGGCTTTGACACAGAAAATCATTACTTGTAAAATTGTTTGCAGCCAGGAATTCTTTTATTTTGCTTATTTCAGTTTGTATACGTGGAACTAACTAATTGAAGTAGCCAAAAGAAATTAAGGGTAACCCCCCAAAGTGTGACTGAAACAAAAGTTTATTTCAATTCAAAGTACAATTTGAACCATTGGGTTTAAGTAATTTGTAGCATTGGTTTTCATATGCCAGGAACCCCCTTGACCAGGGCACGTGTAGACCGACTATGAAAAGCATTCCAGTGCCATCAAAGGCAGGGATGTCTGATAAATGGATAAATAATATTTGGCCACTTGAAAGCATTTGCTTTCTAAAAGTAATGCTTGGAACAGAGCAAAGTCTTGGTTTTGCTCCTTAAAAGGAACCTGTCAGCAGGATTGTGCACAGTAACCTACAGACAGTGTCAGGTCAGCGCTGTTATACTGATTACAATAATACCCTGGTTGATGAAATCCATCTTGTGGTTGTTGTTTAATCTTTATTTTCAGTTTTGAGTTAAAGGGAACCTGTCACCCCCTGGCGCCTTTAACTAAAAGAGCCACCTTGTGCAGCACTAATGCTGCATTCTGTCAATGTGGCTCTTGGGGTCCCTTCTAACACTGAAATATTTGTTTTTATAATTTGCCCCTCATACCTGTAGCCTGTCAGGGGGGGGCACGTCTTTTCCCCCCCAGACACAAACACCTCCCAGCCATCCCTCAACCCCTTCGTGCGCCGCCTCCTCTGCAGTCATCAACGTCCCCAGCGCCTGCGCTGTAAGTTCCCATCATGTGCTGGGAGTCGAAGGGCAGTGCAAACTGCACATGCCCAAAAAAAAAAAAAAAATGACTGCAGAGGAGGCGGCGCCCGGAGCTGGCGCCGGGGATGTTAATGACTGCAGAGGAGGCGGCGCCCGGAGCACGGAGAGGTTGAGGGATGGTTGGGAGGCGTCTGTGTCCAGGGGAAAATACGTGCCCCCTGGACAGAATACAGGTATGAGGGGCAAATTATAAAAACGAAAATTTCAGCATTTGAAGGGACCACAAATAAAAGAGCCACCTTGACAGAATGCAGCATTAGCGCTGCACAAGGTGGCTCTTTTAGTTAAAAACGCCTGGGGGGGGGGGGGGGTGTGACAGGTTCCCTTTAATGATATACTCGTGCCCCGGGGCGGTCAGTGGGGGGGGGGGTCTTCATGTGGTGTTCTGAATACGTTTACTAGAGTGGGGTTCTGTCAGGTCACTGATCCCTCACTGACCTGGCCCCCACTTTAGATAATGAATATTATATATACCGTATATTGAAAAGAAAAATCACCTTTTTCTACAGATGCATGATCGCATCTATAATGTGTATTTCATTCTTTTCTTTGATGATATCCATAATTAAAAAAAAAAAAAAAATCAGTTTGAGAATAGCAGCTGTCGGCAATTCGATAGCTGCTACTGGGCAGGTGCATCTATCAAATCGCCGACAGATGCTACTGCGCCGGCACCATCTTAATGGAGACAATTTTTTTTCCTTCTTTGGCTAGGTTTCCACGTTCAAGAAACGCTGCGTTTTTGATGCTGCGTTGAGCTGCAGCGTCAAAAACGCAGTGTCCAGATGTTACAGCAGCGTCCAGATGTTACAGCATAGTGGAGGGGATTTCATGAAATCCCGTCACCACTATGCAGTAAAAGACGCATGCGGCAGACCCGCGAAAACGCACATGCGGCGCGTCTTTTAAGAACACAGCATGTCCTTACATTGTAGAAACAACGCAAGGACTGTGCAGGTGACCTGCCAGTGACCTCAGGTGCAGATTTGGTCAGGATTTTACCTGCATAAAATCCTGACCAAATCCTGATGCAATCCTGAACGTGGACACATACCCTTTCTAGCAAGATGGCGCCTGCGCCAGTCGCACCCATTGACAGAGCAGCCCGGAAGAAGAAGAGCTGCTTTGTTGACATGGAGCAGCTGAACTGCTGTTAGGACCAGTCAATGACCACCCTGAGCCGGCGCCGGATAGAAGAGGCAGGTAGTTAGCAACTACTGCTTGTTAGTTTTTATGCTCACAGTAAAAACTAATAACTAGTCCTGGATAAACCCTTTAAGTTCATGTGTTAAGGCCCCGTCACACATAGCGACGCTTGAGCGATTCCGACAACGATACGACCTGTCAGGGATCGCTCAAGCGTCGCTATGTGGTCGCTGGTGAGATGTCACACAGTGCGATCTCCCCAACGACGCAGCAGCGATGCGGCGAACTGTAGCGACCTGTAGCGACCTGTAGAACGATGCTATTTCATGATGATTCAATGGAACGTCCTGTCAGCGAGGTCATTGGTAAGGTGTCAAACACAGCGATGTGTGCTACCCAGCGGGACCTCAACGATCAAAAAATGGCCCAGGCCATTCCGACACGACCAGCGATCTCACAGCAGGGGCCTGATCGCTGCTACGTGTCACACATAGCGAGATCGCTACTGAGATCGCTGTTGCGTCACAAAACTTGTGACTCAGCAGCGATCTCGCTAGCGATCTCGCTGTGTGTGACGGGGGCTTTATAGTCTTTTATTTGTTTTTGTGTGATAAGATAGCTCTTATATAACGGTTCTTACAGGAAATGTTCTAATGTTCTTTTCCAGAACAAAGACTACTGTCTCTAGTGTGTCAGCCCATTAAGAAATGAACACCATAGGCTCCCTAGCATTTCATCAGACTAAAATTCCTTCAAATTTAACAGGAGTTGTCAACAAAACCCAAAAGTTATGTCAATTTATTTTCTGACATACTGAAGTATTTCCTAATACTTAGGCCCATACCTTTATATGATCAAACCTTCTATATACCGTAGCTCTTTTTTTAGAGACTACTAAGGCCGGCAATGAGGCAATGCAGGACTCAGCTACTGAACAGATCCACTAATAGCTTATGATAAGTTTGTGTCATTATCTTCAGGAGGAAGTTTGCTTCTTTCATTTCCCTCATCTTACCACAAATATCACTTTCAGTACAAAGACGCAATTAAAAAATATTCATTTTTTCTAAATTAATCTCAATACGATTTTTTCTTCCAAATAGAGCGGCATGGACTGCACTTGGTCTATGCAGCTCCTTCCCTTCCGAGCTTTGCACTGCGCCTGAAAAGTACTTCCCAATAACATGCAGGGTATTGGTGCACTCAGGAGAAATTGCACAACGGAGATCTATTTTTTTTCCTATTAGCCCTTAGAAAAATTAAAATCTTGGGACTAAAAACATTTTAGTGGTAAAAATGTAATTAATCTTCCTTCACCGCCCAATGGTATAAAATCCTTTGAGGAACATATGGTGTTAACACGATCACTGCACCCCTAGATGAATTAATTGGTGGGAAGTGGGGGGGTGTTGTGTGTAAAATGAGGTAACTTATGAAGTGGGGGGGGGGCTTCTGCTGTTCCTGCACCTCAGGGGCTCTGCCAATGTGACATGGCACCCGCAAACCATTTCAGGAAAAATCTAAACTCCAATATGGCGCTACTTCCCTTCTGAGCTTTGAACTGTGCCACAAAAGTAGTTTATGACCACATATAAGGGATCGGTGTACTCAGGAGAAATTGCACAACACATTTTGGATTCTATTTTCTCCTGTTGCCCTTGTGAAAATAATATAAATTGGGGCTATAAACATTTCTATGGGAAAAATGTGATTTTTCATTTTCACGGCTCTACGTTATAAACTTCTGTGGAGCACTTGGAGGTTCAATGTGCTCATCATACATCTAAATACATTCCTTGAGGGCACAAAAGAGAATAGTAAAACCAAAAACACACAGTTTGAAAAAATGTTGCAGTTATCCGCAAGTGCTAGTAAAAGATGTAAAAAACAGGGTATTTGGTTGATACGTTTTTTGCAAAAAATGTATACTAAGCTGCTCTACCAAACTTCACGGTATACCCTTATCAGAGCAGTCCTAACTAATGTATGCAATCCCTATCTGATGTATTTAAAAACCTGATCATCTGTATATAACCTGTGTGAACAGGGTTCAGAGAGGAAAAATCCATGTGTGCATACAGGGTAGAACAGCTTTTGTGCAGATAGCCCAAGAGGAGTGGTGGAACTCCCCAGTCTTGTAGACACAAGAGAACAATTATGGAAACAAACACATGGGCTACTTGCACAGTGAACAAGTCTGTATGATCATGTTCACACACCACCAAGAAACCTGAAGACACAAAACGTATCAACCAAATACCCTGTTTTTTACATCTTTTACTAGCACTTGCGGATAACTGCAACATTTTTTCAAACTGTGTGTTTTTGGTTTTACTATTGTCTTTTGTGTCTTCAGGTTTCTTGGTGGTGTGTGAACATGATCATACAGACTTGTTCACTGTGCAAGTAGCCCATGTGTTTCTGTTTCCATAATTGTTCTCTTGTGTCTACAAGACTGGGGAGTTCCACCACTCCTCTTGGGCTATCTGCACAAAAGCTGTTCTACCCTGTATGCACACATGGATTTTTCCTCTCTGAACCCTGTTCACACAGGTAATATACAGATGATCAGGTTTTTAAATACATCAGATAGGGATTGCATACATTAGTTAGGACTGCTCTGATAAGGGTATACCGTGAAGTTTGGTAGAGCAGCTTAGTATACATTCTTTGCAAAAAACGTATCAACCAAATACCCTGTTTTTTACATCTTTTACTAGCACTTGCGGATAACTGCAACATTTTTTCAAACTGTGTGTTTTTGGTTTTACTATTCTCTTTTGTGTCTTCAGGTTTCTTGGTGGTGTGTGAACATGATCATACAGACTTGTTCACTGTGCAAGTAGCCCATGTGTTTCTGTTTCCATTCCTTGAGGGGCATAGTTTCCAAAATGGGGTCACTTGGGGGGGGGGGGGTGCTACAGTGTAGGCACCTCAAGGGCTCTCCAAACATGACATGGCGTCCATTAATGATTCCAGACAATTTTGCGCTCCAAAAGTCAAATGGCGCCCTTCCCTTCCGAGTCCTGCCGTGCTATATTATACAGCATTCTGTATTCTATAGAATGCTGTATATTAGCCCTGAAAGGTGGTGGCCAAGTCTCTTACCTGGTGACAGGTTCGCTTTAAAATACCGATTCAGTAACATAATTCAAGGGAATTAGAAACGTCTATGTCCAGTTGATATTTTAGAAAAGTCTCTTGTGGGAAATACACTTTTAGGCAGGGAGGAACTGTTCTAAAAGGCTTCTTTTATGAAGCATAGCCACAAACTTCCTTAGTTCTAAGACAATGTGAAAAATGGTTAAAACACTCACAGAAGCCGCCATTACCCAATACATGTAAATTCAGTGTCCATGTACACCAGCATATGATGGCATTGTGTCAGGTTTTTTTGCTTTTTTTCCCCCCGATATTGAATGACTGAGGTAATGTTGTAAACCAGGGGTGTCAAACTGAATTCCTCAAGTGCTGCAAACAGGTCATGTTTTCAGGATTTCCTTGTACTGCACAGGTGATAATTTAATCACCAACTCATTATTTGTGTAGGTGATTAAATTATCACCTGTGCAGTACAAGGAAATCCTGAAAACATGACCTGTTTGCAGCCCTCAAGGAATGCAGTTTGACACCCCTGTTGTAAACGATAATTTGCCCTAAAACAATAGAAGATAGCAAATAAGATTTTACATCCAGATATAAAATTACACAGACAAGATTTATCAAGAGGGCTGAAGAGAACTGAAGGTGTGTAAACATGGACGATAACTTTAGAAATGTTTACAGCATTTGCTTTTCAATGTCTTTTGTAATTTTAGCAAGTTACAATTCTGAAGTATTTCCGGTTTAAAATCTGAGAAGTCCTGTACCTCTGTTATACCTCCTGGCGTGAAATGACTTAGAGCATTTCCATCCCACCTGTCATTACAGAGTCCGACAAGGATTATATTAATGCTAACCTTGGAAGGTTACTACTAATGAGGGGAATGGGATCACACATTTCCAAGAAGAAGAACAGAGAGTATAATAAAAAAAAAAAAAAATTCTAAAAAAAAATTGTCTGGTTTTATTTACTACACCAGACATGTAAGGAAAGCCAACAGTTCCTCTTCTATTGAAAAAAAAAAAATCTAAGTCTACAAAGCAAAAACAAACTGCAAGCCTAATCTATTGAATGTGAAGTCTAGTTTTGTAAGAACATGGTCATGTATAACGTGAAAAATATGTTTAAAAAAATCTCCAATGAGGAATTTGGCCCTGTCTATGAGCAAACCGCCTGCTAAAACGTTGGCCGGTGAAGACAAACAGAAAAGCTAATGTTATCCATGAACGAAGTTGCAGGAATTTTTGTGCCTTCACCAGTTTGCTTGAGTTTGTACCAGTGGTAAAATGAGGGTTACCAGCACCCGTGACAATGCAAGATTTGTCCCCCACTGTAGCTGATAGCACTCCCTGAATTCCTTCCAATATTGAACACCTTAGTGTACAAAGTACATGTATTGTATTTTTTTTTTTTAAATAATGATGTAATTATATTTTTTCTTTGACCCTCTAGTTAGTTTCTTTTTGTTTGTTTTTTTTTTTTGCTGAAATTAAACTAAAATTCATAAAAAGCTAAACATAATAAAAAAATTAAAAGTGAAAACAAATCTGTGTTTTGTTTGTAGGTTATCATAGCCCTAATCCTAATGCTAACCGTGGCACTATCCTTAAGGTACACATTTAGCGACGCTGCAGCGATCTAGACAACGATCCCGATCGCTGCAGCGTCGCTGTGTGGTCGCTGGAGAGCTGTCACACAGACAGCTCTCCAGCGACCAACTATGCGAAGTCCCCTGGTAACCAGGGTAAACATCGGATTACTAAGCGCAGGGCCGCGCTTAGTAACCCGATGTTTACCCTGGTTACCAGCGTAAACGTAAAAAAAACAAACACTACATACTTACATTCCGGTGTCTGTCCCCCGGCGCTGTGCTTCTCTGCACTGACTGAGCACCAGCCGGAAAGCACAGCGGTGACGTCACCGCTGTGCTCGGCTTTACGGCCGGCCGGCGCTGACAGTGCAGAGAAGCAGAGCGCCAGAGGACAGACACCGGAATGTAAGTATGTAGTGTTTTTTTTTTACGTTTACGCTGGTAACCAGGGTAAACATCGGGTTACTAAGCGCGGCTCTGCGCTTAGTAACCCGATGTTTACCCTGGTTACCAGTGAAGACATCGCTGAAGCGGCGTCACACACGCCGATTCAGCGATGTCTGCGGGAGGTCCAGCGACGAAATAAAGTGCTGGACTTTCTGCTCCGACCAACGATGTCACAGCAGGATCCAGATCGCTGCTGCCTGCCAAACTGAACGATATCGCTAGCCAGGACGCTGCAACGTCACGGATCGCTAGCGATATCGTTGTTAAGTTGGCCAGTGTGAAGGTACCTTTAATTTCGGCAGGGGTTAGAAAAGTATGCAAAAAATTATGAAACTGTAGGTTTGTTTGTTTTATAAAAAGGGACACTTTTTAAAATTTGGGACCGTGACCATAGCAGTTTCCGCTTCCCCTTTAGCAAAATTATAAGAGAGAAAAAAAGAGATATTGATCGCTCGTCTGATTTCGGAATGCAATTGCATTGTTCTTCCTGAGATAAGCCACCAGCCGATGTTTTACAGGGGGTTTACTCATAGCGAACACAAAAGTGATGTGTCCGGAAGTGTCGACTAAGATGGCCGTCCACCAAACAATTGGCCGATTCATCGTTCAGCCACTGCCATCACGTGTATGGCCAGCCTTAGTTGTAAAATGACAAAAACGGTTATCACGATTGGATGACGGGAAGGTCAAGCCGCTACATTATAAGACTGAAAAACAATATATGAACAATAGGTACATTTAGAAGCAAGGGTCATTTTCTGCATATAATTAGATTTGCTCCTTGATAGGTCAGAGTAAAAAAGATTTTTTTTTTTTCCCTTATAAATAACACTCAATTTTCATTCATTTAGGAAGTAAACTGCAGCCACAGTCCACATTCCGTAGCACAAAGGCATTGCATTCCAGTCCATTGGTAAAATGTTAATCCGATTAAGTCGTGCCACTGTACAAAAGAACCTAGACCAGAGGTTAACCAGCAGCAAACTATGAAGCAAAAAGTTAATATATTAACAAGTGTGTCCTACAATTAATGTGCAGTGCTTGCCTGGAGAAGAATGTATTAGAATTCTAAGGAGGTAATTGTAGCAGCAAATTATGCGAGCAGAAACATATTACATACATACGGTAATGTGCAAAAGGTTTCGTCAGGAGTACAAAAAAAAACAATGCTGAAGAGTAGATCAATTAAAAAAATAAAAAGTGAATAAACAAAAAATAAATCTAAACCACTCATTCTGTTCAGATCAGTATCAATACTTCTCGGTACACTTGCACACAGTTTTAGAAGTAATTCGGCAAAGAGATCATTTCAAAACATCATGGAGAACCAACCACAGATCTATGGATGTTAGCTTTGAAATCCCTTCGTCTCATCATGTAATCCTAGATAGGCTCAATGTTGAGATCAGAGCTCTGTGGGGCAATATCATCACTTCCAGGACTCATGGTTATTGGATATTGACTTGATATTGGGGTGGTTGTTCTGATGCAGAATACATTTGGAGTCAGACTACTCTCTGATGGTATTACATGATGGACAGGTATCTGCCAGTAGTTTTCAGCACTGACAACACCATAAATCTACACCAAATCTTCAACTCCGATTGCAGAAATGCAACTCCAAACTTGCATGGAGCGTGTGGAAATTAGAACAGAAGGAACCAGGTTCTGAGCAAAAATATAGAAAGGGAGAACTGAGAAGAGTCAGATTAGTAAGTTCATGTAATAGGCCTGTGTAAGAAATGGATTTTTATAGCACACTTGAAACAGTTGACACGGAGAATTAACTCAATTATTTATCCGGAAAAGTGTATTTTGGAGCAGTTGTTCAATACGACAAAGGTCTTCCTAACATTTTAGTCACGGACACCACATGAAAGCCATTGTCTTGTATGGGCAATTATGATCTATGGCTCAGATCAAAAACAGACATGTCGCAGAGGGGTTTTAATTGCGGACCACCCCGCTGGCAAAAAACACGTACATGTAAAAAGCTCCATAGACTATAATTGGTACGTGTTTTATCAGTGAAAAACGTGGATAGAAAAGTGCCTGATTTTAAAGACATCTGAATGAGGACTTAAAAAAAACAGCGTAAAACTGTACTTCTCATAGGCAGAATATGCCTAGAAACCACATAAAGGTGTACAGAAAGGGGCTTCTCTAGTGGTATATAAGGCAATAAAAAGAGAAGTGCTAACAACATGGCAATTGTCATCCTCTGGGGATTCACAATGAACAGAAACCTTGTACACAGAACACCTCTCCTATCTGAGAGACAGTGACTGCAAATAGGTATGGGAGGTCACTGCTAACACTAGGAGAAAAAAAAAGTATCATTAAGCAAAACAGCTCTAAAGGTACCTTCACACTGAACGATATCGCTAGCGATTCGTGACGTTGCAGCGTCCTGGATAGCGATATCATTGAGTTTGACAGGCAGCAGCGATCAGGATCCTGCTGTGCCATCGTTGGTCGGAGCAGAAAGTCCAGAACTTTATTTCGTCGCTGGACTCCCGCAGACATCGCTGAATCGGCGTGTGTGACGACGATTCAGCATTGTCTTCACTGGTAACCAGGGTAAACATCGGGTTACTAAGCGCAGGGCAGCGCTTAGTAACCCGATGTTTACCCTGGTTACCAGCGTAAACGTAAAAAAAAAAAAAAACACTACATACTTACATTCCGGTGTCTGTCCCCCGGCGCTGTGCTTCTCTGCACTGTGAGCGCCGGCCGGCCGGAAAGCAGAGCACAGCAGTGACGTCACCGCTGTGCTTTCCGGCTGGCACTCACAGTCAGTGCAGAGAAGCAGAGCGCCGGGGGACAGACACCGGAATGTAAGTATGTAGTGTTTGTTTGTTTTTTACGTTTACGCTGGTAACCAGGGTAAACATCAAGTTACTAAGCGCGGCCCTGCGCTTAATAACACGATGTTTACCCTGGTTACCAGGGGACTTCGCATAGTTGATCGCTGGAGAGCTGTCTGTGTGACAGCTCTCCAGCGACCACACAGCGACGCTGCAGCGATCGGGATCGTTGTCTAGATCGCTGCAGCGTCGCTAAATGTGACGGTACCTTAAGGAGATTACAAAGCCCCAAATGTAAGTGTCATTTGGCCTATATGGGCCCTACCACAGCAAACAATGGAACAAGTGCTATAACAAACTGTAATTTCCTTAAAACACCCATTATCCAGAGCAAAGACTAGAAACTTCATTCTATAGCCAAGATCTGCTTCCTTTGTCAGGAGCAGAAACATGGCAGCTCACACCTAATTAGCATTGAAATAAAAAGGCCAAGGCTGTCTCCATGACGATATCTACATTGTATCTACAGTCATCATGAACATTTAGGCTATGTGCACACGTTCAGGATTTCTCGCAGAAAATTCCGGACATTTTCTGCAAGAAATCCGCAAGAAAACCGCATGCGTTTTTGCCGCGATTTTGCCATGGTTTTGATGCGTTTTTGCCGCGTTTTTTTCCGGACACTTCCCAATGCATTTTGGAGTGGGAAATCCGCAAAAAAAAAAAACCGGAAAATTAATAAACATGCTGCGGTTTTTACCGCGATGCATTTTTTTCACGGAAAAAAACGCATCATGTGCACAAAACATGCAGAATTCATTCTAAATGATGGGATGCTTATTGTATGCGTTTTTTTGCGATTTTATAGCGTTTTTATCGGGAAAAACCGCGAAAAAACCGCAACGTGTGCACACAGCCTTAAGGGGAGATTATGACTTCTTCATTCCTAACAAAGAGGCATTCCCATCTCCAAGACCATATCCCAATTAGCAATGTAGTATAGTTCTTCTGATTCGCTATGTTGCTTACCCCATGTGCAGGGAATTGCAGTAGCTTTTGGTATACATGGTTAAGACCACAAACAATTGTCACTAAATGAGTAGTTCTAAGCAAAGATACCCAAGTAACTGCAAATGCCCTGCACATGGGGTAAAGGTACCGTCACACTGAGCAACTTTTGAACGATAATGATAGTGATCCGTGATGTTGCAGCGTCCTGGATAGCGATCTTGTTGTGTTTGACACGCAGCAGCGATCAGGATCCTGCTGTGACATCGCTGGTCGGAGCTAGAAGGCCAGAACTTTATTTTGTCGTCAGGTCACTCGCTGTCATCTCTGGATCGGCGTGTGTGACGCCGATCCAGCGATGAGTCCCCGGGTAACCAGGGTAAACATCGGGTTACTAAGCGCAGGGCCACTTAGTAACCCGATGTTTACCCTGGTTACCATTGTAAATGTAAAAAAAAAAAAAGAACACTACATACTTACATTCCGGTGTCTGTCACGTCCCCCGGCGTCAGCTTCCCGCACTGACTGTGAGCGCCGGCCGTAAAGCACAGCGGTGACGTCACCGCTGTGCTCTGCTTTATGGCCGGCCGGCGCTCACAGTCAGTTCGGGAAGCTGACGGCGAGGGACGTGATAGACACCGGAATGTAAGTATGTAGTGTTTTGTTTTCTTTACTTTTACAATGGTAACCAGGGTAAACATCGGGTTACTAAGCGCGGCCCTGCGCTTAGTAACCCGATGTTTACCCTGGTTACCCGGGGACTTCGGCATCGTTGGTCGCTGGAGAGCTGTCTGTGTGACAGCTCCCCAGCGACCACACAAGGACTTTCCAACGATCACTGCCAGGTCGTATCGCTGGTCGTGATCGTTGGAAAGTTGATCAGTGTGAAGGTACCCTAAGTGACATAGCTAATCAAAAGAACTATACTACACCTCTAATTGGAGGTCTTTGCTAATATTATTTATTGCTTACACCTACTACATATTAGGATAGGAGTAGCATTAGTGTTCAACATGACAGATTTCTCACATACGACTGCCTACACCCGAGCAGTGACCAAAAATATATTATGTGCCACTGGCAAAATGGACTGACAATGCCAACAGAAGGTCCAAGTCTGTCATTTCAGAAGAGTAAAATCACAAGTCTATGGCCAGCTTTAATAGCCTTTACACCAGGTTCTCTCCAATGTTCACGATTGTTAAAGAACGTCACTAATCTTATTTCCCTGAACATAGCGTTTATACGCTTGCAAAAGTATTCGGCTCCCTGGAACTTTTCAACCTTTTCCCACATATCATGCTTCACACAAAGATACCAAATGTAAATTTTTGGTGAAGAATCAACAAGTTGAACACAATTGTGAAGTTGAACAAAATGTATTGGTTATTTTACATTTTGGTGGAAATTCAAAAACTGAAAAGTGGGGCGTGCAATATTATTCGGCCCCTTTACTGTCAGTGCAGCAAACTCACTCCAGAAGTTCATTGTGGATCTCTGAATGATCCAATGTTGTCCTAAATGCCTAATGATGATAAATATAATCCACCTGTGTGTAATCAAGTCTCCGTATAAATGCACCTGCTCTGCGATAGTCTCAGGGTTCTGTTTGAAGCACAGAGAGCATCATGAAGACCAAGGAACACAACAGTCAGGTCCGTGATACTGTTGTGGAGAAGTTTAAAGCCGGATTTGGATTCAAAAGGATTTCCAAAACTTTAAACACTTGTTTTCAACTGGATCCATTTTTTAACATTGAAGTCTATGGAAAATGGATGTGTCAAATAGCGATTCGTTCTTCTCCCATTTGAAAAGGATCAGTTTTTTTGCTTACTGGATCAGTTGCAAATAGAAGATAACAGGAGCCTAATTAACAGATCCAATGTCCATAGACTTCAATGTTAAAACAAACATTTAGCTGAAGTTATTTATTTTATTTTTTTTAAGAAAGTCCAAAAAAAAGAGTTTAATCATCTATTTGAAACTGATCCAGGAAGCAAAAAATGGATCCTATTCAAAAGGGAGAAAATGGTATAGCTAATTGACTGATCCATTTTTCATAGACTTAAATGTAAAAAAAAAAAATGCATCCGGTCAAAATATTTCATTTTTCAGCCAGACAATAGTTATGTCTGCACAGTTTTTTTGTCAACGGATTGCTGCTGGATCCATTTCAACGGATGATTACTGGACATGTGAGTTGACTCTGATCCTTGCAGACACAGGTCTAAGGCCACCGTCACACGTTCAGGATTCGGTCAGTATTTTACCTCAGTATTTGTAAGCCAACACCAGGAGTGGAACATTTAGAGGAAAAGTATAATAGAAACTCGTCACCACTTCTGTATTTATCACCCACTCCTGGTTTTGGCTTACAAATACTGAGGTAAAATACTGACCAAATACTGCTAGTGTGAACGTGGCCTGAGCAGAATATAACTCCAGTCACAATCACAGGAGAATCAATGCATTGTAATATCAGGGTAACCAAGACAGAGACAGCATGGAGTGAGTACACGCCAATCTCTTCCAACATTGAATCTATGTTGATTCCGAGGTATCGAAGTCTACTGATAAATGATAATATAGGGGCAGTTTCATTATCAATGATCGAGTTCATTTACAAACATTGATTTGTGGATCTTAAAACCCAAATTTTTAGTTGAGAATGGTCTTCTGCTGAGAATTTAGGCACATTGTGATATTAGTCATGTAGGGCACATTATCAAAGTGTTTAAAGGCACCTTTACTCACATGCACAATATCAACATACAGGATTTCATTTATTTTCTAACATCAGGAAATGATATAAGAAAATGGAAAAAAAAAAAAAGAAAAAACCCTCACCAGTTAATTCGCCTCCCCGCCTTTCCAGCGCCCCTCTCCGGTTTCTGTTTACCTCGCTGCAGTGATCATGTGCGGGCCCTGGCATCAGTTTCTATTGGCATACACAGTGATGAGGAAAGTACGGTAATTGGCTGCAGTCGGCACAGAGATGAACGGCACATGATCGCTGAAACAAAGTAAGCGCTCACAAACCTTGGAATTGATGTTTTGCTTTTTTGTGTTTTTTATTTTGGGGGGGAAGGGAGTTATGCCATTCCTTGCTGACAGAAAACATTTAAAAAAAAAAAAGATTTTGGAAAGGCACTTTAATCACAAAATTACACTTTCATGGAGCTATCGTTAATGGTCTATGGTAACTGCTGAGCCAAACTTTTCACGTATGACACATGGGCCACAGTCCAAAGAGAGTCCCACTGTAAGGCCGGGGTCACACTAGACCGTAATACGGCCGAGTGCAATGCGATAAAAAAAAAAAAAAAAAAAAAAATCGCATTGCACTCGGACCAATGTTAGCATATGGTGCTGCTCCCAGCAGCCGACTTTTTGTCGGCCGTTTTCCTCGGTCCGAGACACTCGCAGCCTGCTGCGATTGTCATGGACCGAGGAAAACTCTCAGCTCACTCGCACCCATATAAGCCTATGGGTGCGAGTGAGACAGCGCACACCACTCGGATATCATCCGAGTGATGTGCGCTATAAGCGGACCCCAGCAATGGAGGAGAAGGAGAAATTCATTTCTCCGCCTCCTACGCAGCTGTGCTCCGATCCTCCCTGTGCGGGAGAATCGGAGCACAGACGCATGACACTCGGCTCCTGCTCTGCTGCGAGCAGGAGCCGAGGGTCATTAGCATATCGCATCTGATGATCTCGCATCGGATGCAATAAGTCATGGTGACCCCGGCCTAAGAACTGCAATTGGGCCCTTTATGGTCCAGTAGCACATAATGCGGCCCTTTATGTAACAGCTGCTTTGCAGAGGTAGAAGTGGGCCGCCTTACCGATTGGGCCCCTCTACAGCCCCCTTTCCGCTTGGGCTCCTCTACAGCCCCCTTTCCGCTTGGGCTCCTCTACAGCCCCCTTTCCGCTTGGGCTCCTCTAGAGCCCCCTTTCCGCTTGGGCTCCTCTAGAGCCCCCTTTCCGCTTGGGCTCCTCTAGAGCCCCTTTCCGCTTGGGCTCCTCTACAGCCCCCTTTCCTCTTGGGCTCCTCTAGAGCCCCCTTTCCGCTTGGGCTCCTCTAGAGCCCCCTTTCCGCTTGGGCTCCTCTACAGCCCCCTTTCCTCTTGAGCTCCTCTACAGCCCCCTTTCCGCTTGGGCTCCTCTACAGCCCCCTTTCCGCTTGGGCTCCTCTACAGCCCCCTTTCCGCTTGGGCTAATCTACAGCCCCCTTTCCGCTTGGGCTCCTCTACAGCCCCCTTTCCGCTTGGGCTCCTCTACAGCCCCCTTTCCGCTTGGGCTAATCTACAGCCCCCTTTCCGCTTGGGCTCCTCTACAGCCCCCTTTCCGCTTGGGCTCCTCTACAGCCCCCTTTCCGCTTGGGCTCCTCTACAGCCCCCTTTCCGCTTGGGCTCCTCTACAGCCCCCTTTCCGCTTGGGCTCCTCTACAGCCCCCTTTCCGCTTGGGCTCCTCTACAGCCCCCTTTCCTCTTGGGCTCCTCTACAGCCCCCTTTCCGCTTGGGCTCCTGTACAACTACACAGGCTGCAGTAATAGTACATCCACCCCCTGGCATCACAAATATTGAATGCACATATTAAAGTGCATTGAAGATAAATAACGTTTTATATTTTGTTATTCTTTTTTAGTAAATTATACCCAGCATCATCATAGTACGTAGCATTTTGTAAACGATAACACATTAAAAAACAAATCAATCACAACCTGTAAGTAAGGAATCATTTGTGGTGCAGTAGAACCTCCTTGTGCTCTCACATGGCTTTAATGAAGTGTCCTGGTCTGGGGGGAGGAAACCTCATCATGAGCTGCTGAGACCCTCACAAGGAAAACAAGAGATCTCAGTCCCAACAGTGAAACAATCACATCACTCATCAAAACCATAACTTATCGGGAAGTGATCATGGGGGGAAGGAATCCAGCCAGCCCCAAACTAGGCCTCCAACACAGAAACTCTTCAGATCTCCAGGTCTGCTGCTAGATCCCAACCATCACCATGAGATGCAGCAGCCCACCCCTCCAGGATCAGAGCTGGGCCACAAATGCCTGCAAGCTCCTGGACAGGGTGGCACTGAAGGGGTTAAACGTGTGTCCAGAGATTTAACAGCTTCAGTGCCACAGGGAGGATGCGCAGTGCATGCCCCTCCTGTGCTTACATGGTGGGTGCAGGACTCTCAGAATAATACCCCAATACTAAACATGGAGGAAACAAGCAACAAGTGTCTCCCAGCTCCAGCATGCAGCCGTGTGCTTTTACCTCTGGGGGGCTCTCCTCTGGGGGGCTCCTTAGTGGCTATGCATCAGGATCCAAACGTCCCCCTTTCCTCCTCTGGCACAGACCCCCGGTGTCAGATTACTTTTCCAGAAGTTTTATAGAGTCAGGAGCTAGAGAAGGAAACCCCCAGAAAGGCGGCAGCAGCAGGAGCATCTCCAGGAGCACACACTGCCGGGGCCTCCAGAGTCACTGTGCCCGGCACAGCACCGCATCCCAGGGGCACACACCTTCAGGGGCGTCGGGGGGCTTCTACTCCAGCTGGTCCCGGGGGCTTGCCATGTCCCGCTGCAGACCCTCTTTGTTGTGAGGCTGCCGCTCTGCTGTGCGCTCCCGTGTGGGGCTGGATCTTGTAACCATTGTAACAGGGACGCACAAGCTGCCAATCACACTGCCAGGCTCACCCTGCCTGACTCACGGCGCTCCACTCCCCTCCAGAGCCTGGCGGAGGCCCTCTGGTGCCACCTAGTGCCGAGGATCATGTCTGCAGGCCGGTTATAGTCTTCATCTTCGCTACTAATATTGGGAAGAGATGTTCATTTCTCCATATACCGGGGTTGCAGAGGTGTATCTAGGGTTTCTGGCACCCGGGGCAAGAATACATTATAATGCTCCTGAATAAAAAATTGCCCCTCACTATATTGTCTGCACAAAATATGACCCCCACACAGTCCTTATGGTACAAGCTCTTCACACTGACCTCTCCTTTCCATACCGGCCCCCTTTTCACACTGTCCTCTCATACTGTGTCCTCCCTATAGGGCCCAGAATTTATACTGTACTCAATCATCACACTCCCCCTTCCTGGTATACTGTCCCCTCCTGGCTGTGACCTTACACTGTCCCCCATGCTACGCCCCCACTACTCAGTTTCTATTCTGTGCCCACTCACTTTTCTCCCCCATACTGTCTCCTCACACTATTCCCCTCCCTCCTCATACTGTCTCCTCTCACATCCCCCTGTTCACCATACTGTCTCCTCATATATTTACCCCCTCACTTTCTATACTACCTGCTCACATAACTACCCATACTGTTTCTGCACATATCCCATCACCCTCACTCCCCGTACTCTGTCCACATACATTTTTCACATCGCTCCTCATACTGTGCCCTCATTCTCCCACATAGTTTCCTCACACATGCCCCCCATTCCCTCATACTGTTTCCTCATACATGCCCCAAATTCCCCCATACTGTTTCCTCAAACATGCCCCCAATTCCCCCATACTGTTTCCTCATACATGCCCCCAATTCCCCCATACTGTTTCCTCGTACATGCCCCACATCTCCCCTTTTGCTCTTCATTTTGTGTCCTCAAATCTCCCCCACACATTAAATCCCCCATGCCCACTCAAAATTTCACCCCACACATAATAAATTCCCCTATCCCCACTCAAATTATCCACACACATATTATTGTCCTCTACCCCACCCCATCATTGCTCTCTTTACCACCTCCATCATTGCCTTCTCCGTCACACCCATCATTGCACTTTTTACCACCTCCAGCATTTCCTCCCCCCAATCCCATCATTGCCCATTCCACCACTTGCATCATTTCCTCCTCCACCACCATCCCCATCATTGCTCTCTCTCCGTCAGCCCCATCATTGCCCTCTCCTCCCCCACCAAACTGAGATGGCTACTCCAATGATGGGGCTGACGGGTAGAGGGCAATGATGGGAACATCATTGCCCTCTACCCGTCAGCCCCATCATTGGAGTAGCCATCTCAGTTTCCTGACCTCAATATCATTGAGCCACTCTGGGAAGATCTCAAGCACACAGTTCATGCTAGACAGCCCTGGAATTTACAGGAACTGGAGGCTTTTTGCCAAGAAGAGTGGGCAGCTTTACCATCTGAGAAAATAAAGAACCTCATCCACAACTACCACAAAAGACTTCAAGCTGTCATTGATGTGCCACACATGGTATTAAGAAATGGGGTATGTGAACTTTTGATCGGGGTCATTTGGATGCTTTGGGTTGTCATTATTAGGGTTGAGCGAAACGGGTCGAACATTTTCAAAAGTCGCCGACTTTTGGCGAAGTCGAGTTTCATGAAACCCGATCCGACCCCTGTGCGTGGTCGGCCATGCGGTACGCGACTTTCGCGCCAAAGTCGCGTTTCAATGACGCGAAAAGCGCCATTTCTCAGCCAATGAAGGTAAACGCAGAGTGTGGGCAGCGTGATGACATAGGTCCTGGTCCCCACCATCTTAGAGAAGGGCATTGCAGTGATTGGCTTGCTGTCTGCGGCGTCACAGGGGCTATAAAGGGGAGTTCCCGCCGACCGCCATGTTACTGCTGCTGATCTGAGCTTAGGGAGAGGTTGCTGCCGCTTCATCAGAAGCAGGGATAGCGTTAGGCAGGGTCCATTAACCACAAAACCGCTTGTGCTGTAGCGATTTCCACTGCCCAACACCACCTTCGGTGTGCAGGGACAGTGGAAGCTCCTTTTTTTTTTTTTTTTTTTCCTCAGCGCTGTAGCTCATTGGGCTGCCCTAGAAGGCTCCCTGATAGCTGCATTGCTGTGTGTACGCCGCTGTGCAAACCAACTGCTTTTTTCAAAGCACAAATCCTCTTGTTCCTTCCTTTCTGCACAGCTATCTTGTTTGTTTGTCCACACTTTTTATTTAATTTGTGCATCAGTCCACTCCTTATTGCTGCCTGCCATACCTGGCTGAGATTACTGCAGGGAGATAGTAATTGAAGGACAGTTCCTTTTTTTTTTTTTTTTTTTTTTTTTTTTTTTTGTGGGAGATTAAGATTGACATTTCTGCTAGAGTGCCATCTCTGTCTGTGTCATCTCTCACTCAGTGGGCCATAGAAAGCCTATTTATTTTTTTGCTTGATTTGGGTTCCAAAATCTACCAGAAAAAATCACAACATCAATCAGTGGGAGAAAAATATTGGCCTCAGGGCTTGTGTGCCACTCCTTACTCCTGTGTGTGCCATCTCTCACTCAGTGGGCCATAGAAAGCCTATTAATTTTTTTGCTTGATTTGGGTTCTAAGTTCTACCTGAAAAAATCAATAAATCAATCAGTGGGAGATTAATATTGGCCTTTGGGCTTGTGTGCCAGTCCTAAGCGTGCCATCTCTCTCTCTCTCAGATAGTGGGCCATAGAAAGCCTATTTTTTTATTATTTTATTGGGTTTATAAATTTTCCCTGGAAAAAAAAAAAAAGTGGGAGATTAATATTGGCCTCTGGGCTTGTGTGCCAGTCCTGAGCATGCCATCTCTCTCACAAATAGTGGGCCATAGAAAGCCTATTAATTTTTTTGCTTGATTTGGGTTCCAAAATCTACCTGAAAAAAATCACTAAATCAATCAGTGGGAGATTAATATTGGCCTCTGGGCTTGTGTGCCACTCCTGACTCCTGTGTGCGTCATCTGTCACTCAGTGGGCCCTAGAAAGCCTATTTTTGTTTTATTTGTTTTCTAAATTCTCCCTGAAACAATCATTTTATTTTCTTTGGTTTCTAAATTATTCCTGAAAAAAATCATTTTTTTGGTATTTTTTTTTCTCTCAAGTCTCCCTGAAAAAAAAAAAAAAAAAAAAAAAAAAATCTGTGGGAGATTCATATTGCCCCTTCTGCTTGTGTGCCAGTCTTGACTCCTGGGTGTGCCATCTCTCTCTCTCTCCCCAATTGTGGGCCATAGAAAGCCTATTAATTTTTTTGCTTGATTTGGGTTCCAAAATCTACCAAAAAAAATAACTAAATCAATCGGTGGGAGATTAATATTGGCCTCTGGGCTTGTGTGCCACTCCTGACTCCTGTGTGCGTCCTCTCTCACTCAGTGGGCCCTACAAAGCCTTTTTTTTTTTTTTTTTTTTTCCTAAATTCTCCCTGAAACAATCATTTCATTTTATTTGTTTTATAAATTCTTCTGTAAAAAATAATTTTTTTTAAATTTTTTTTTTCTGAAGTCTCCCTTTTAAAAAAAACAAACACAAATCAGTGGGAGATAAATATTTACATTTGCGCTTCAGTGACAGTCCTGCGTGTGTGCCATCTCATTTGTTGCCAACAACAACAGAGTGTGTAACATTGTGGCTGATTTTCGTTGTGGTCTCACCCACCTGTAAAGGGGTAGCTAAATCATACTGAAGTTATAGCTCACCGTGTAAGTTGTGTGACAGCAACAAATACCGTTCGTTTGTTAACGTTTTTAAAACAATGAGGAAGTCTGGTGGAAGAGGTCGTGGCCGGGGGCGTTCATTGTCAGCTGGTAATGAGGGTAGTGGTAGTGGTGGAGCATCAGCTGGTCGTGGGAAAAAAAATATTGCACCTAAGTCTGGAGCTGTGGAGCCAGGTTCGTCGTCTGGCTACACAAGGCCTCGAACGCTCCCTTTTCTGGGAGTAGGAAAACCGCTTTTAAAGCCGGAGCAGCAAGAGCAAGTTTTGGCTTATCTTGCTGACTCAGCCTCTAGCTCTTTTGCCTCCTCTCGTGAAACTGGTAAATGTCAAAGCAGCGCGTCGTTAGTGGATGTTCACGGTCAGGGACAAGTCGCTTCCTTGTCCTCTTCAGCAAAAACAACAACAGAGAAGAATGCAGCAGGCGACACAACGGGTTACTCCATGGAGCTCTTTACACATACCGTCCCTGGCTTAGAAAGTGAAGCAGTTAACAGTCCATGCCCATTACAAGTTGAATCTGACATGGAGTGCACTGATGCACAGCCACAGCCAGACTACTATCCTGGTCCTTTGACTCAGACCACAACATTGCCATCGCAGGGTGCTGATCAAGAATCAGACCCTGATGAGACTATGTTGCCCCATCACGAACGCTATACCACCGACCGCCACGGTGACACAGACGAAGTTGCACACGAGCTACAAGAAGAGGTAATAGATGACCCAGTTCTTGACCCCGATTGGCAGCCATTGGGGGAACAGGGTGCAGGCGGCAGCAGTTCTGAAGCGGAGGAGGAGGGGCCGCAGCAGGCATCAACATCGCAACAGGTTCCATCTGCCGGGCCCGTATCTTGCCCAAAACGCGTGGCAAAGCTAAAACCTGTTGGAGGACAGCGTGGCCATCCGGTTAAAGCTCAGTCTGCAATGCCTGAAAAGGTATCCGATGCTAGAAAGAGTGCAGTCTGGCATTTTTTTAAACAACATCCAATTGATCAGCGCAAAGTCATCTATCAAAAATGTTCAACTACCTTAAGCAGAGGACAGAATCTGAAAAGTCTCAATACAAGTTGCATGCATAGACATTTAACCACCATGCATTTGCAAGCCTGGACTAACTACCAAACGTCCCTTAAGGTTGTAGCACCCTCGGCCAATGAAGCTAGTCAGCAACGCAACATCCCTTCCGGCAGTGTAGGGCCACCATTTTCCGCACCACCTGCAGTATCTGTGCAGGTTTCTTTGCCAGGCCAAAGCCGTCAGGGTCAGGGAATCACCAGTTTCGTAGTAGGAAACACTGCATCTAGGGCACCGGTGGCAACAATACCATCTCCCAACGTCTCTCAGTCTGCCATGTCCACCGGCACCCCCGCTAGTTCCACGATCTCCAGCTCTCCAGTCCAGCTCACCCTACATGAGACTATGGTTAGAAAAAGGAAGTACTTAGCCTCGCATCCGCGTACACAGGGTTTGAACGCACACATAGCTAGACTAATCTCGTTAGAGATGATGCCCTACCGGTTAGTTGAAAGCGAAGCTTTCAAAGCCCTGATGGACTACGCTGTACCACGCTATGAGCTACCCAGTCGACACTTTTTTTCCAGAAAAGCCATCCCAGCCCTCCACCAGCATGTTAAAGAGCGCATCGTCCATGCACTCAGGCAATCTGTGAGCACAAAGGTGCACCTGACAACAGATGCATGGACCAGTAGGCATGGCCAGGGACGTTACGTGTCCATCACGGCACACTGGGTAAATGTGGTGGATGCAGGGTCCACAGGGGACAGCAAGTTTGGGACAGTTCTGCCTAGCCCACGGTCTAGGAAACAATTGGCTGTAGCCGTTCGCACCCCCTCCTCCTCCTCTTCGTCCTCCTGCAGAAGCGAGAGCTCGTCCACAGACCGCAGTCGCACAACCACTCCATCCGCAGCTGCCACTGTTGCACACCAGGTCTCCCATTATGGGGCAGCTACTGGCAAACGTCAGCAGGCTGTATTGGCTATGAAGTGTTTGGGCGACAACAGACACACCGCGGAAGTTCTGTCCGAGTTCTTGCAGAAAGAAACGCAGTCGTGGCTGGGCACTGTAGATCTTGAGGCAGGCAAGGTAGTGAGTGATAACGGAAGGAATTTCATGGCTGCCATCTCCCTTTCCCAACTGAAACACATTCCTTGCCTGGCTCACACCTTAAACCTGGTGGTGCAGTGCTTCCTGAAAAGTTATCCGGGGTTATCCGACCTGCTCCTCAAAGTGCGTGGACTTTGCTCACATATCCGCCGTTCGCCCGTACACTCCAGCCGTATGCAGACCTATCAGCGTTCTTTGAACCTTCCCCAGCATCGCCTAATCATAGACGTTGCAACAAGGTGGAACTCAACACTGCACATGCTTCAGAGACTGTGTGAACAGAGGCGGGCTGTTATGTTTTTGTGGGAGGATACACATACACGGGCAGGCAGTAGGATGGCAGACATGGAGTTGTCAGGTGTGCAGTGGTCGAAGATTCAAGACATGTGTCAAGTCCTTCAGTGTTTTGAGGAATGCACACGGCTGGTTAGTGCAGACAACGCCATAATAAGCATGAGCATCCCCCTAATGCGTCTGCTGATGCAAAGTTTGACGCACATAAAGAATCAGGCGTCTGCAGCTGAGGAAGAGGAAAGCCTTGATGACAGTCAGCCATTGTCTGGCCAGGGCAGTGTACAGGACGAGGTAGCGGGCGAAGAGGAGGAGGAGGACGAGGAGGATGATGGGGATGATTATATTTTTAATGAGGAAGCTTTTCCGGGGCCACTGGAAATTGGTGGCGCGGCAAGGCCGGGTTCTGGTTTTTTGAGGGACACAAGTGACGTGGATTTGCCTGAAACTGCCCCTCAACCAAGCACAACCGCAGATTTGAGAACTGGAACTTTGGCCCACATGGCGGATTATGCCTTACGTATCCTCAAAAGGGACACACGTATAACTAAAATGATGAATGATGACGATTACTGGTTGGCCTGCCTCCTTGATCCTCGCTATAAAGGCAAATTGCAAAATATAATGCCACATGAGAACTTGGAACTAATATTAGCAACCAAACAATCAACTCTTGTTGACCGTTTGCTTCTGGCATTCCCTGCACACAGCGCCCGTGATCGTTCTCACACGAGCTGCAGGGGCCAGCAGACCAGAGGAGTTAGAGGGGCAGAAATCAGAAGTGGCGTTGGCCAGAGGGGTTTTCTGACCAGGTTGTGGAGTGATTTTGCTATGACCGCAGACAGGACAGGTACTGCAGCATCAATTCAAAGTGACAGGAGACAACATTTGTCCAGTATGGTTACAAACTATTTTTCATCCCTTATCGATGTTCTCCCTCAACCGTCATTCCCATTTGATTACTGGGCATCAAAATTAGACACCTGGCCAGAATTGGCAGAATATGCATTGCAGGAGCTTGCTTGCCCGGCAGCTAGTGTCCTATCAGAAAGAGTATTCAGTGCTGCAGGTTCAATACTAACAGAAAAAAGGACTCGTCTGGCTACCCAAAATGTAGATGATCTAACCTTCATTAAAATGAACCACAACTGGATTTCGAAATCTTTTGCCCCACCTTGCCCGGCTGACACCTAGCTTTCCTATGAAAAGGTCTTGCCTGTGGACTATTCTGAATGCCTTTTCCAATCTCGTAATTTTCAGCACCTGATTGTCCAGCATACGACATGTTTACACCTCACTAAATGGCCAAACTCCCCACACGGGGCCGTGGTATCGACACTTGGCGACAGCACCCGTGAGAGTGCAGTTTGTCTGAAGAGGTGGGTGAGCCCGCTTTTGGTCGACGGCACTGCCACTGGGTCCCTCCTAGTACAATAAAGTGTCTCTGGCGGTGGTGGTGCGCACCCAACGTCAGACACACCGTTGTAATATGAGGGGCCCTGGGCCTGTACCGCCGGCCACAAGACAGTTTCCCCCCACCCCAGCTCAAACAGTGCTCTACCACTTGCAAAATTATCTCACAGCTCCACCAATGTTTAGTCTATGCGCTGACATCCTTCAATGCCTGCCACTGACAATACCATTGTATTGACATTTTTGTTATGTTAGGCCTTCGATGCCTGTCTGTGGTCACTCCTTCCACTAGGCCTCCACTGACCACACCACTGCTGCCCGTGTACCCCTGGAACCAATTTAAAATTGCCTACAGCCATGTGTTATTATTTTAGGCCTTCGATGCCTGTCTGCGGTGACTCCTTCCACTAGGCCTCCACTGACCACACCACTGCTGCCCGTGTACCCCTGGAACCAATTTAAAATTGCCTACAGCCATGTGTTATTATTTTAGGCCTTCGATGCCTGTCTGCGGTCACTCCTTCCACTAGGCCTCCACTGACCACACCACTGCTGCCCGTGTACCCCTGGAACCAATTTAAAATTGCCTACAGCCAGCCCAATTTTTTTATTTTAGGCCTTCGATGCCTGTCTGCGGTCCATTCTTTCAACTACTACTACACTGACCAGGGCACTGCTGCCCGTGTACCCCTGGAACCAACATCAGAAAATATAAAAATAAGTATTTTGCTTACAAAAAAGAAAATACTGGAGAGATATCAAATGCAGACATTTTAACATTAAAAACAAACACACAACTAAAATCTGGTACAGTACTAAAAATGGCCACCAGCTACAATTACTTTCTCCTGCAAGTAGTTAACTGAAAGGTTTTTTAAATTGAAAACACACATATGGCATCCACCGAGTGTTGTCCTGTCGCGTCTTCTTTATATTATTGCCGAGAAGATGCAAAACAATGAAAATAATAAAATCATTAATTACCAAAATAATAGAGAAAGTCAACACCACATTGCAAATAAACATTCATTCCAAATAAAGAAGCAGGGCGCGTCCGAGGGTGAGTATATACCTAATAAGAATATAATCACCCTCGGACGCGCAATGCTTATTTCCAACAGCCTTCCTTCCTAAGAATCAGCCCTTCCGTGGTGTAGAGAGACGTTGTGTTACACTCCAAGGTGTTCCCCAGGTTGCCTTTCCTGAGCTTCGATCTTCCGGCTCTCGTTTAGTAGTTGTTGGAAACTACGCTGCATTAGGCCTTCAAATTGGGTATGGGGTGTAGAGAGAGGGTGTGTTACACTCCAAGGTGTTCCCCAGGTTGCCTTTCCTGAGCTTCGATCTTCCGGCTCTCGTTTAGTAGTTCTTGGAAACTACACTGCATTAGGCCTACAAATTGGGTATGGGGTGGAGAGAGATGGTGTGTTACACTCCAAGGTGTTCCCCAGGTTTCCTTGCCATTGCTTCGGTCTTCCGACTCTCGTTTAGTAGTTGTAGAAAAGTACACTGCATTAGGCCTACAAAATGGGTATGGGGTGGAGAGAGATGGTGTGTTACACTCCAAGGTGTTCCCCAGGTTGCCTTTCCTGAGCTTCTATCTTCAGGCTCTCATTAAATTGTGGTTAAATGGAACAACTGCATTTGGCGTACTAGTTGGTTTGGGGCCTACTATCGGTGTCTGCCAGTCCTTGCTGTTCTCCTGGTTTCCTGTCCTGAAATTCCATTTTCAGGCTCTCGTTAAGTAGTTGTTAATGTTAGACTGCATTTGGCCTACTAGTTGGGTTGGGGCCTACTATCGGTGTCTGCCACTCCTTGCTGTTCTCCTCCACTGAACAAAGCTGTGCCGCCTGTTTACTACGGTTGCCAATTTTGAACTGCATTTCGACTACTTACAGATTTGGCCCTACTCTCTGTGTCAGCCTCTCATTCCAGTTGTGCTCCACTGCAATGCCCCCTGGTTATTCCTGTGTTACCAATTTTGAACTGCATTTAGCCCACTTTATTCTTTGGGCCTATATCTGTGTTTCCACTTCATCGTGCCCATTGCCCAGCCAGTGATAGATGAGTCTGCTGGTACATTGACCCATAACGCAACATTCCCCGTGCATGCTACACAACAACATTGTGACCCTGCTGAAAGTCAGGTTGCTCTTCCCGCATACCATACCACCTTACACGGGGACAAAGAGGAAGGTGCAGATGAAAGTGCAGGTTCCTTCATCAGGTGGGGGGAGGAATACTAGTTGGCGACGTCACTGGCACAGGGCCTCTCATAGTACGCAAAAGTGTTGCTGCCGGTGGGAGGCGCCCCCGCCGTGCAAACACACCGCTGTACTTTGAGGGGCCCTGTGCCAGTGCCAATGCCAACAAGTGGGCCCCCCCTGCTTGCTCAGGATCACAGCACTTGCAAAGTTGAAATACTTACCTCTCCCTGCTCCATTGCCGTGACGTGGTCCAGATTTCCTGGGCCCACTAATTACTTGAACCAGCCCTACCCCACACAACTTTAGCCAAATGACCCCCAATTTCAAATGCCTTCCAATTATTATAAGGTAAATTACGCTTGACAAGCTTCATTAAGAAGAATGGATGGTTTTGACATTAAAATGGGCACTCTAGGTGTTTTCCTGGCCCCCACTCACTGCCGACTATGCTGCCCCATTGACTTGCATTGGGTTTCGTGTTTCGGTCGATCCCGACTTTACGTCATAATCGGCCGATTTCACTCGACCCGACTTTTGAGATAGTCGGGTTTCGCGAAACCCGGCTCGACTCTAAAAAGGTCAAGGTCGCTCAATTCTAGTCATTATGATCTAAAAAGAGAAAACACAGTTTTATCCACTAACCATGAGTGGAGAAAAAGTTTTGGTGTTATTAGTCATATTCTCTGAAAAAAGGCGAAGAAAGCAAAAATTCAGCTGGGGTATGTAAACTTTTGAGCACAACTGTATATAGTAAGCTATATGGGGGCTCATAATGTATACAGGAGGATGTATGGGGGCTATTACCATATACAGGAGGCTATGTGCAGGATTGTAATGTACAGTTGAAACCAGAAGTTTACATACACTATATAAAAAGACACATATGCATGTTTTTCTCAATATCTGACATGAAATCAGAATAAACCTTTCCCGTTTTAGGTCAATTAGGATTACCATAATTATTAATATTTGCCAAATGCCAGAATAATGAGAGAGAGATTGTTATAATGCATTTTTATTACTCACTACCAGGGGCAGATTATAATGAGGTCAATCTGGGCGGTAGCCCAGTGGTGTGGGGGGGCCCTGGGCTACCGCTCAGATTGCCCGCCGTCATCAGGGCATTACTGCCCTGACTGGCGTATGGGCCCGGTGGGCAGTGGGGGCCCGCTTTGGGCCCCGTCCCATATTCTCACCGGGCCCCTAGCGGCTGTGCAGCAGTTAAACGCTATTGATGTGCGGGCGCGCTCCCGCACGTCAATAGTTAACAGCCACCTGCCAATCGGAGGCTGGCAGCTGACATCAGCCGCAGCGCGCATGTCACCGGCGTCTGATGTCATTGTCAGTTGCCGGCGAGTGCGCGCTTCAGCTGCGAGGAGACAGCTTCGCCGAAGGAGCACGGACAGGTGAGAACTCTTTTTTTTTTTTTTTTTAATACTGCGAACGGCAATCCGGGGGGCCCGGGGCAGAGATGCTGGACACACTGGGGCAGAATGCTGGACACGCTGGGGGCAATATGCTGGACACGCTGGGGGCAGGGTGCTAGACACACTGGGGCAATATGCTGGAGACACTGGTGTCAATATGCTGGAGACACTGGGGGCAATATGCTGGAGACACTGGGGGCAATATGCTGGAGACACTGGGGGCAATATGCTAGACACACTGGGGGCAATATGCTGGACACACTGGGGGGCAGGATGCTGGACACACTGGGGGCAGGATGCTGGACACACTGGGGGCAGGATGCTGGACACACTGGGGCAGAATGCTGGTGGATCGCCCCCAGACACAGGGCCACGCGTTCTCGGTACCGGGCCTCTCTGGTTCGGTTCTGAGGCTGTCGCGGTGGCTAGACCCAGTCCGCGACCCTGCTAAGGGGTGTCCAATAAAGGTGGTGCAGTCTGTCAGGGGTTCGTGACGCCACCTGTGGTGTTCGGTCATGGTGACCAACGCTGCTTGGGGTCCGCTGGGGTGATGGAATGGCAGCTGGATGGTATACCTTCCCACAGGTGAAGTATGTCCCCAGGGCTTCCCAGTAAGGTGGATGGTGATAGTGTGAGGTGCAGGTAATAACGAGGACACAGGGTTGCAGTCTCTTTACCTCTTTACTGAAGGCTTCAGAATCCTCAATCCAGAGTACGTTTAACAGGGCTCTCTGAGACCGGCCGGTCCGATGGGCACATCCAGAGTTTCCTTCGTAGATGGAAATCGTTGCCTACCACTAGCGCCTATGTGTTGTAGTCCTACCCTGCTGAGCATTCGGAATAGTCCTCACAACTGCTGTTCTCGTTCGTCGTTCTCTACAGCTCTCTCTCTTTAGTTCCAGATGTTACTAATTTCTCGTCCCCTAGTATGTTTTGGCTAGGACGCACCCATATGACGGGAAGGCTTGTAGGTCTTCCGGGACACTAGAGACGCCCCTTTCCCAATGTTGCCCCCTATGTCTTCTTAGGAATTTTAAGGTAGACAGCCAACCTATAATTAACTGTCCTGCGGAGTTCGAGGTAAGGCCTGAAGTCAGTTACTCCCGCGGTGTTCCGGCCACCGGCTACACGCCTCAGTAAGATGTTGCCTCGGTCTCACGGCACGACTCTTACTGGCTCTCCTTTGTGCTTGATCTCGTTTACACTGTTCCACAATATCCTTCCCTAATTATCTCTTTCTTAGGATGCCGCCGCAGGAGGTGCAGGCGCGGCTCCATAACGTTCTGTTCTCTTCGCTAGGCTCCTGCCAGGTTCCCACGCCTGGCAGGGACCCCCCTGTGTCTTCTCCCCGCAACACCCCCTGCCAGGGGATGTTGCCTGAATCCAACCCAGTCAGCTTCTGACTAACTTCCTCCCCAGCCCCTAGTTTTACCAGTGTGAGGAGTGGCCCAATAAATAAAGCCTTTTTCTCCCCCTAGTGGCCGGAGTGTGAAGTGTAATGTGTTCTGGTGATACCTGGTCAGGAGAACTCCTTAGTGCCATCAGACGTACCGCCACTCCCCCTAGTGGCAGAGTGCCATACTGCAACGACCAGGTCTCTGGGGCGCTGCACTGGAGACAATGGGGGCAATATGTTGGACGCACTGGGGGCAATATGCTGGACACACTGGGGGCTGGATGCACTGGGGCAGAATGCTGGACACACTGGGGGCAATATGTTGGAGACAGTGGGGCTGATTGCTGGACACACTGGGGGCAATATGCTGGACACACTGGGGCAGGATGCTGGACATTGGGGGCAGAGATGCTGGACATTGGGGGCAGAGATGCTGGACATTGGGGGCAGAGATGCTGGACATTGGGGGCAGAGATGCTGGACACTGGGGCAGGGATGCTGGACACTGGGGCAGGGATGCTAGACACTGGGGGTAGGGATGCTGGACACTGGGGGCAATATGCTGGAGACACTGGGGGCAATATGCTGGAGACACTGAGGCAGATTGCTGGACACACTGGGAGCAATATGCTGGACACACTGGGGGCAGACATGCTGGACATTGGGGGCAGAGATGCTGGATATTGGAGGCAGGATGCTGGACACACTGGGGGTAGAGATGCTGGACATTGGGGGCAGAGATGCTGGATATTGGAGGCAGGATGCTGGACACACTGGGGGCAGAGATGCTGCACATTGGGGGCAGGATGCAGGACACATTGGGGGCAGAGATGCTGGACACTGGGGGCAGGGATGCTGGACACACTGGGGGCAGGGATGCTGGACACACTGGGGGCAGGGATGCTGGACACACTGGGGGCAGAGATGCTGGACACCACTGGGGGCAGAGATGCTGGACACTACTGGGGGCAGAGATGCTGGACACCACTGGGGGCAGGACTGGAGACAGATGGGGCATGATTGGAGACAAGGGGCGGAATGAAAGTCATTGGTCAGTATTGGAGACAGATCGTGCAGGATCATGGGGCAGGATGGATACGATGGAGACTGATGGGACAGGATGGATACGATGGAGACTGATGGGGCAGGATGGGGAGATCATATCAGGCAGAATGGATACTCATGAGGGCAGGATGGGAGGACATATGGCTGGAGCCAGGAATGAGATTCGCGGGGCCAGGATGGGGGATATTATTATTATTACCATAGGGGCTAATTAAGGGATATTATTACTGCAGTGATGTATTTATTTTATTTTTTGAGGACACTGTTTTAAATGGGGGGGCGGTCGTGTTACTGTGTAGAGTGACACTATATTGCCTCTTTTTCTTCATGTGGTGTAATGTAGAAGTTGGGAAAAATTAAGTAATGTGTTCGGCAAGCGGAGCTCGAGATAACTGTTATTTCCTGCAGAGACCAGTCCTGGCTGGATGAAGTGATGGTGGTCTGTGCTGGATGAAAGATAAAGGACTTCACCTAGAGACGTCACTGGTGAGTCAGTGTTACCTATACACTGACACTATACACTGTATACTATATACAGAGCTCCTGTGTATAATGTCACCGGTGATCACTGTATTACCTCTACACAGACACTGCATACTAAGTACAGATCTCCTGTGTATAATGGCACTTATGGTGATAGTATTGTGTTTTTGTTTTTTTTGTTTGTTTTTTTTCTCTTCCTAACTGAAGGGTAAATTGACTAGATCAATGGATGTTTGACAGGTTATAATTTCACACAGCAACTATTTTTCTGGAATAATCTGGTTCAGGTATATGATGACCCTGTCGCATGACCCCATCACATAACCCCATCACATGACCCCGTCACATGACCGGGGGACCCACAGTGTCTGAACAGCCTGGGGCCCTGGCTACTCTTAATCCACCCCTGCTTACTACAAAGTCAAAAGTTTATATATACTAAGATTAAACCACTTCCTTTGATGTGGGTTCACACTGTCTATAGGGAGCTATGTGCGGGATCATACTGTATACAGGAGGCTATATGGGGGCTCATATTGAATATAGAGAACTTTTGTACGGGCTTATACTTTATATAAGGAGCTATGTGGGGCGTATACTGTATATAGGAGACTGTAGGATCATACTGTATATAGAAAGCTATATGGGTGCTCATACTCTATATAGGGAGCTATGTATGGGCTCATACTGTGTATAGGAGGCTATATGGGGCTGAAACTGTATACAGGGAGCTATGTGTTGGCTCATACTGTATATAGGGAGTTATGTGAGTGCTCATACTGCATCTAGGTAGCTATATGGGGACTCATACTGTATAGGGAGCTATGCGAGGCTTATACTGTATACAGGGAGTTATGTTAGTGCTCATACTGTATCTAGTCAGTTATATGGAGGCTCATACTGTATGCAGGGGCCCGTGTGTGAACTCGTACGGTATATAGGGAGCTATATATAGGGATCTATGTGGGGACTCATACTGTGTGTATGAGCCTGTGTGGGTGTTCATACTCTATGTACGGGGGTATATGGGGATATATTGCCTGTACCTGTGACTATTAGTCTCCTTTTCCTGTCCTGATTGAAGGAATTCCCTGATGAACCCTTGAATGACCAAAAGAGGGAGGAAACTAGTCAGAAGAAGATGCTATTACACTAAGTACACAACTATTCAGGACATATAGGGTATATATATTGGACCTTATTAGGGTTTTTCAGGTCAGAATGTTCAAAATTATTGATTATACAGTGGGTACGGAATGTATTCGGACCCCTTTAAATTTTTAACTCTTTTTTTCATTGCAGCCATTTGGTAAATTCTAAAAAGTTCATTTTTTTTCTCTCAGTAATCTACAGTCTGCATCCCATCTTAACTGAAAAAAAAACAGAAATGTAGAAATTTTTGCAAACTTTTAAAAGAAAAACTGAAATATCACATGGTCATAAGTGTTAGGACTGGCAGAACGCACCAAATAATAATATTAGAGAATATGAGGTGCGTTCGCAGTCCGGGGTCCACCGTGCAGAGATGACACCAGCAGCTGAGTAATGGCGGATGGACGCTTGCTCACACGTGGGTTAGACCTCACCCAGAGTGAATGGAAGCGAATTCTGTTGCTTCATAGAATAAATACGCTGCGCCCTGTTAGCAGTCACAGGGTGCAGCTGAAAGACACTAGTGGGATCCCTATGAATCACCCCTACTAAACTGGTGATTGGACTCGCTCTGACCTTCGGTGGCTTTTGAGCCCACGTCTGAGGACGCCCTGAGTCAGATGCTGAGACCTAGTGGGAGTTCCCACCCTACACTGACACTGTCAGGAAAGCTCACTGATTTCGCACGGTGCCGTACAGGCGAGCACTGCGAATAGACGCTGAAACGTGCTAAGTGTGCAGGTAGCACTGTCGAGCGCTAGGTAGCTTCCACCATTCGCGATCAGTCATCATCACTAGGAATGGGAATGATTAAGGCTCTTTCATCCATCGACAGACATTCATCTACACACACATCTACACACACACGTTCTCAAGTTTATACTAGCATATGGCCGTGTGACCATGCGAACCTTTCATAGCTGTAGCTCTCAAGGACTTTTCTAATGGTCCAATAGGAGCTGCTACAGGACCTGAGCGTGTGACCCTCTACCTCCAATGGGAGGTCGACCCATGGGCATGCTCAGTATGGGAAAAGCAGGACTTAGTCCCTGAAATGCCTGCTCGCTGCTGATCAGCACTGGCTACCAAGGTAGAGCCTGGAAAGGTACCAGTAACCAAGCGCACAGTATCAGCTTGAGCCAGACGCTGGGACTGACGTCTCCGCCGAGCAGGCTCCACTGCGGCTGGAGGAGAATGGGAGACCGCAGCGGACATGGTTCGAGATTCCCCCTGTGCAGCGGCGGGAACTTGACTCCTAGCAATAAGTATTCAGACCCTTTGCTCAGTACTGAGTAGAAGCACCCTTTTGAGCTAGTACATCCATAGGTCTTCTTGGGAATGATGCAACAAGTTTTTACACGTGGATTTGGGGATCCTCTGCCATTCTTCTTTGCAGTTCCTCTCCAGTTTCTTCAGGTTGGATGGTGAACATTAGTGGACAACCATTTTCAGGTCTCTCCAGAGATGCTCAATTGGGTTTAGGTCGGGACTCTGGCTGGGCCAGTCAAGAATGGTCACAGAGTTGTTCTGAAGCCACTCCTTTGTTATTTTAGCTGTGTGCTTAGGGTCATTGTCTTATTGGAAGGTGAACCTTTGGCCAAGTCTGAGGCCTAGAGCACTCTGGAAGAGGTTTACATCCAGGATATCTCTTTACTTGGCCACATTCATGTTTCCTTCAATGGCAACCAGTCGTCCTGTCCTTGCAGCTGAAAAACAACCCCATAGCATGATGCAGCCATCACCATGTTTCACTGTTGGGATTATATTGGGCAGGTGATGAGCATTGCCTGGTTTTCTCCACGCATACCGCTTAGAATTATCACCAAAAAGGTCTTTCTTCGCCTCATCAGACCAGAGAATCTTATTTCTCATAGTCTGGGAGCAGTGTCGGACTGGGGAGACCAGGGCCCACCAGTAACATTGACTTTGGGGGGCCCACTTTTCACCTGCATACAGGTATTACACTACCCTCATTCACAAATATACCTACATCTCTATAAACTGTGTAGTTTTGGTTAGTGAATGATGAGATGCTGCTTTTTTCTGTACAGAGTGAATCAAGTAAATTATACTAAGTACTGCCCATACAGTCGGGTTGGGCGCCCATATTGCACAGGAGCCCACTGGGGGATTCCCCTGTTAACCTGTGAGCCAGTCTGAGCCTGTCTGGGAGTCCTTTATGTGTGTTTTTTAGCAAACTCTATGTGGGCTCTCATATGTCTTGCACTGAGGAGAGGCTTCCGTCAGGCCACTCTACCATAAAGGCCCGACTGGTGGAGGACTGCAGTGATAGTTGACTTTGTGGAACTTTCATCCCTCTCATTACTGCATCTTTGGTGCTCAGCCACAGTGATCTTGGGGTTCTTTTCCTCACTCACCAAGGCTTTTCTCCCACGATTGCTCAGTTTGTCTTAACAGCCAGGTCTAGGGAGACTTCTGGTGGTCCCAAACTTCTTCTATTTAAGAATTATGGATGCCACTGTGCTTTTAGAAACCTTGAGTATTGCCGAAATTCTTTTGTAACGTTGGCCAAATCTGTGCCTTGTTACAATTCTGTCTCTGAGCTCCTTAGCCAGTTCCGTTGACCTCATGATTCTCATATGGTCTGACGTGCACTGTGAGCTGTGAGGTCTTATATAGGCAGGTGTGTGCCTTTCCGCTTTTCCAAATCAAGTCCTATCAATTTAATTAAACACGGCTGGACTCCAGTGAAGGAGTAGAACCATCTCAAGGAGGATCACAAGGAAATGTACAGCATGTGACTTAAATATGAATGTCTGAGCAAAGGGTCTGAATCAATAGCATAGCTACAGCGGGGGCAGAGAGGGCCATCGCCCCGGGCCCTGCACTCTGAGGGGGCCCACCCAGAGCTGCGCTACTGTAACTGCATACAGTTACATTCTGCAGCAGAGCAGGGAGAATTAATCTCCCTGCACTGCCGCCCAGCCATTATGTGGCCCCTGAGCAGGATGGGGGCGCATTGCCAGTAGAGGGCCCCCCGCCCGTCATCGCAGGTTCAGCTGTATCGGAATCTAGCAGATACAACTGATTGCATTGATGAGAAAAGGGGGATGCATAGCGCTCCATCATCCCCATGTCAGCATCTGACATCACCGACGCCGACACTGACAGGGGGTTGCGATGACATCACTACTCGGCGCCCGCGTTCTGGAGACATGCCGGCGCTCAGAGCAGCAGAGCAACCAGGAGAAAGAGAGGTGAGTATTGGATTTATTTTTTTATGGGGGAGCATCATGTTAGAGTCTGCCTATGGGGGTGTATTATACTGTAGAGGTTTCCTATGGGGATGCAATATAGTATATTGCACCACCATAGGCAGCATGTAGCGTATATTGCACTCCCATCAATAGGCAGCATATGGGTGCATTATACTATGTATACAGGTTGCCTATGGATGGGGTTGCAATATACTATACATGCTGCCTATGAGGGTGAAATATACTATACAGGTTGCCTATGGGGGTGCAATATACTATACAGGCTGCAAATGGGAGTGCAATATACTATACTGGCTGCCTATGAGAGTGCATTATATTTGGGTCTGCATTATACTATAGAGTCAGCCTATTGGAAGTGCATTATACTATAGAGTCTGCCTATGGGGAGTGCATTATACTATATAGAGTCTGCCTATTGGGAGTGCATTATACTATATTGAGGATAGTCTGGTGCATTATACTATATGGATCTCTATCTGGATCCTGATTGACTTTGTATATTGCAATGATTTTCTTTGTGTCAGCAAGCACCCTGAATGGTATGCACTGAATATCCCCAGCCCTCCTTGGATCCTGAATGTCTTTGTATATTGCAATGATTTTCTGTGTGTCAGCAAGCACCCTGAATGGTAATTTCATGTCATTCAACTCCTTTGCTAGAATTCATCATCAGTTACATGGTTTTCAGTAGGGTTGAGCGAAACGGGTCGAACATTTTCAAAAGTCGCCGACTTTTGGCGAAGTCGAGTTTCATGAAACCCGATCCGACCCCTGTGCGTGGTCGGCCATGCGGTACGCGACTTTCGCGCCAAAGTCGCGTTTCAATGACGCGAAAAGCGCCATTTCTCAGCCAATGAAGGTAAACGCATAGTGTGGGCAGCGTGATGACATAGGTCCTGGTCCCCACCATCTTAGAGAAGGGCATTGCAGTGATTGGCTTGCTGTCTGCGGCGTCACAGGGGCTATAAAGGGGAGTTCCCGCCGACCGCCATGTTACTGCTGCTGATCTGAGCTTAGGGAGAGGTTGCTGCCGCTTCGTCAGAAGCAGGGATAGCGTTAGGCAGGGTCCATTAACCACAAAACCGCTTGTGCTGTAGCGATTTCCACTGCCCAACACCACCTTCGGTGTGCAGGGACAGTGGAAGCTCCTTTTTTTTTTTTTTCCTCAGTGCTGTAGCTCATTGGGCTGCCCTAGAAGGCTCCCTGATAGCTGCATTGCTGTGTGTACGCCGCTGTGCAAACCAACTGCTTTTTTCAAAGCACAAATCCTCTTGTTCCTTCCTTTCTGCACAGCTATCTTGTTTGTTTGTCCACACTTTTTATTTAATTTGTGCATCAGTCCACTCCTTATTGCTGCCTGCCATACCTGGCTGAGATTACTGCAGGGAGATAGTAATTGAAGGACAGTTCCTTTTTTTTTTTTTTTGTGGGAGATTAAGATTGACATTTCTGCTAGAGAGCCATCTCTGTCTGTGTCATCTCTCACTCAGTGGGCCATAGAAAGCCTATTTATTTTTTTGCTTGATTTGGGTTCCAAAATCTACCAGAAAAAATCACAACATCAATCAGTGGGAGAAAAATATTGGCCTCAGGGCTTGTGTGCCACTCCTTACTCCTGTGTGTGCCATCTCTCACTCAGTGGGCCATAGAAAGCCTATTAATTTTTTTGCTTGATTTGGGTTCTAAATTCTACCTGAAAAAATCAATAAATCAATCGGTGGCCTTTGGGCTTGTGTGCCAGTCCTAAGCGTGCCATCTCTCTCTCTCTCAGATAGTGGGCCATAGAAAGCCTATTTTTTTATTATTTTATTGGGTTTATAAATTTTCCCTGGAAAAAAAAAAAGTGGGAGATTAATATTGGCCTCTGGGCTTGTGTGCCAGTCCTGAGCGTGCCATCTCTCTCACAAATAGTGGGCCATAGAAAGCCTATTTATTTTTTTGGTTGATTTGGGTTCATAATTCTACCTGAAAAAATCAATCAATCAATCAGTGGGAGATTAATATTGGCCTTTGGGCTTGTCTGCCACTCCTGACTCCTGTGTGTGTCATCTGTCACTCAGTGGGCCCTAGAAAGCCTATTTTTTGTTTTATTTGTTTTCTAAATTCTCCCTGAAAAAATCATTTTATTTTCTTTGGTTTCTAAATTATTCCTGAAAAAAATCATTTTTTTTGTTTTTTTTTTTCTCTAAAGTCTCCCTGAAAAAAAAAAAAAAAAATCTGTGGGAGATTCATATTGCCCCTTCTGCTTGTGTGCCAGTCTTGACTCCTGGGTGTGCCATCTCTCTCTCTCTCCCCAATTGTGGGCCATAGAAAGCCTATTAATTTTTTTGCTTGATTTGGGTTCCAAAATCTACCAAAAATAATCACTAAATCAATCAGTGGGAGATTAATATTGGCCTCTGTGCTTGTCTGCCACTCCTGACTCCTGTGTGCGTCATCTGTCACTCAGTGGGCCCTAGAAAGCCTATTTTTTGTTTTATTTGTTTTCTAAATTCTCCCTGAAACAATCATTTTATTTTATTTGTTTTATAAATTCTTCTGTAAAAAATAATTTTTTTTTAATTTTTTTTTTTTCTGAAGTCTCCCTTTTAAAAAAAACAAACACAAATCAGTGGGAGATAAATATTTACATTTGCGCTTCAGTGACAGTCCTGCGTGTGTGCCATCTCATTTGTTGCCAACAACAACAGAGTGTGTAACATTGTGGCTGATTTTCGTTGTGGTCTCACCCACCTGTAAAGGGGTAGCTAAATCATACTGAAGTTATAGCTCACCGTGTAAGTTGTGTGACAGCAACAAATACCGTTCGTTTGGTAACGTTTTTAAAACAATGAGGAAGTCTGGTGGAAGAGGTCGTGGCCGGGGGCGTTCATTGTCAGCTGGTAATGAGGGTAGTGGTAGTGGTGGAGCATCAGGTGGTCTTGGGAAAAAAAATATTGCACCTAAGTCTGGAGCTGTGGAGCCAGGTTCGTCGTCTGGCTACACAAGGCCTCGAACCCTCCCTTTTCTGGGAGTAGGAAAACCGCTTTTAAAGCCGGAGCATCAAGAGCAAGTTTTGGCTTATCTTGCTGACTCAGCCTCTAGCTCTTTTGCCTCCTCTCGTGAAACTGGTAAAAGTAAAAGCAGCGCGTCGTTAGTGGATGTTCACGGTCAGGGACAAGTCGCTTCCTTGTCCTCTTCAGCAAAAACAACAACAGAGAAGAATGCAGCAGGTGACACAACGGGTTACTCTATGGAGCTCTTTACACATACCGTCCCTGGCTTAGAAAGTGAAGCAGTTAACAGTCCATGCCCATTACAAGTTGAATCTGACATGGAGTGCACTGATGCACAGCCACAGCCAGACTACTATGCTGGTCCTTTGACTCAGACCACAACATTGCCCTCGCAGGGTGCTGATCAAGAATCAGACCCTGATGAGACTATGTTGCCCCATCACGAACGCTATACCACCGACCGACACGGTGACACAGACGAAGTTGCACACGAGCTACAAGAAGAGGTAATAGATGACCCAGTTCTTGACCCCGATTGGCAGCCATTGGGGGAACAGGGTGCAGGCGGCAGCAGTTCTGAAGCGGAGGAGGAGGGGCCGCAGCAGGCATCAACATCGCAACAGGTTCCATCTGCCGGGCCCGTATCTTGGCCAAAACGCGTGGCAAAGTCAAAACCTGTTGGAGGACAGCGTGGCCATCCGGTTAAAGCTCAGTCTGCAATGCCTGAAAAGGTATCCGATGCTAGAAAGAGTGCAGTCTGGCATTTTTTTAAACAACATCCAATTGATCAGCACAAAGTAATCTGTCAAAAATGTTCAACTACCTTAAGCAGAGGGCAGAATCTGAAAAGTCTCAATACAAGTTGCATGCATAGACATTTAACCACCATGCATTTGCAAGCTTGGACTAACTACCGAACGTCCCTTAAGGTTGTAGCACCCTCGGCCAATGAAGCTACTCATCAACGCAACATCCCTTCCGGCAGTGTAGGGCCACCATTTTCTGCACCACCTGCAGTATCTGTGCAGGTTTCATTGCCAGGCCAAAGCAGTCAGGGTCAGGGAATCTCCAGTTTCGTAGTAGGAAACACTGCATCTAGGGCACCGGCGGCAACAATACCATCTCCCACCGTCTCTCAGTCTGCCATGTCCACCGGCACCCCCGCTAGTTCCACGATCTCCAGCTCTCCAGTCCAGCTCACCCTACATGAGACTATGGTTAGAAAAAGGAAGTACTTAGCCTCGCATCCGCGTACACAGGGTTTGAACGCCCACATAGCTAGACTAATCTCGTTAGAGATGATGCCCTACCGGTTAGTTGAAAGCAAAGCTTTCAAAGACCTGATGGACTACGCTGTACCACGCTACGAGCTACCCAGTCGACACTTTTTTTCCAGAAAAGCCATCCCAGCCCTCCACCAGCATGTTAAAGAGCGCATCGTCCATGCACTCAGGCAATCTGTGAGCACAAAGGTGCACCTGACAACAGATGCATGGACCAGTAGGCATGGCCAGGGACGTTACGTGTCCATCACGGCACACTGGGTAAATGTGGTGGATTCAGGGTCCACAGGGGACAGCAAGTTTGGGACAGTTCTGCCTAGCCCACGGTCTAGGAAACAGTTGGCTGTAGCCGTTCGCACCCCCTCCTCCTCCTCCTCGTCCTCCTGCAGAAGCGAGAGCTCGTCCACAGACCGCAGTCGCACAACCACTCCATCCGCAGCTGCCACTGTTGCACACCAGGTCTCCCATTATGGGGCAGCTACTGGCAAACGTCAGCAGGCTGTATTGGCTATGAAGTGTTTGGGCGACAACAGACACACCGCGGAAGTTCTGTCCGAGTTCTTGCAGCAAGAAACGCAGTCGTGGCTGGGCACTGTAGATCTTGAGGCGTTCTTTGAACCTTCCCCAGCATCGCCTAATCATAGACGTTGTTACAAGGTGGAACTCAACACTGCACATGCTTCAGAGACTGTGCGAACAGAGGCGGGCTGTTATGTTTTTGTGGGAGGATACACATACACGGGCAGGCAGTAGGATGGCAGACATGGAGTTGTCAGGTGTGCAGTGGTCGAAGATTCAAGACATGTGTCAAGTCCTTCAGTGTTTTGAGGAATGCACACGGCTGGTTAGTGCAGACAACGCCATAATAAGCATGAGCATCCCCCTAATGTGTCTGCTGATGCAAAGTTTGACGCACATAAAGGATCAGGCGTCTGCACCAGAGGAAGAGGAAAGCCTTGATGACAGTCAGCCATTGTCTGGTCAGGGCAGTGTACAGGACGAGGTAGCGGGCGAAGAGGAGGTGGAGGATGAGGAGGATGATGGGGATGAGTATATTTTTAATGAGGAAGCTTTCCCGGGGTCATTGGAAATTGGTGGCGTGGCAAGGGCGGGTTCTGGTTTTTTGAGGGACACAAGTGACGTAGATTTGCCTGCAACTGCCCCTCAACCAAGCACAACCGCAGATTTGACAACTGGAACTTTGGCCCACATGGCGGATTATGCCTTGCGTATCCTCAAAAGGGACACACGCATTACAAAAATGATGAACGATGACGATTACTGGTTGGCCTGCCTCCTTGATCCTCGCTATAAAGGCAAATTGCAAAATATTATGCCACATGAGAACTTGGAACTAATATTAGCAACAAAACAATCAACTCTTGTTGACCGTTTGCTTCTGGCATTCCCTGCACACAGCGCCCGTGATCGTTCTCACACGAGCTCCAGGGGCCAGCAGACCAGAGGTGTTAGAGGGGCAGAAATCAGAAGTGGCGTTGGCCAGAGGGGTTTTCTGACCAGGTTGTGGAGTGATTTTGCTATGACCGCAGACAGGACAGGTACTGCAGCATCAATTCAAAGTGACAGGAGACAACATTTGTCCAGTATGGTTACAAACTATTTTTCATCCCTTATCGACGTTCTCCCTCAACCGTCATTCCCATTTGATTACTGGGCATCCAAATTAGACACCTGGCCAGAATTGGCAGAATATGCATTGCAGGAGCTTGCTTGCCCGGCAGCTAGTGTCCTATCAGAAAGAGTATTCAGTGCTGCAGGTTCAATACTAACTGAAAAAAGGACTCGTCTGGCTACCCAAAATGTAGATGATCTAACCTTCATTAAAATGAACCACAACTGGATTTCGAAATCTTTTGCCCCACCTTGCCCGGCTGACACCTAACTTTCCTATGAAAAGGTCTTGCCTGTGGACTCTTCTGAATGACTTTTCCAATCTCGTAATTTTCTGCACCTGATTGTCCAGCATACGACATGTTTACTCCTAACAAAATGGCCAAACTCCCCACACGGGGCCGTGGTATCGCCACTTTGCGCCAGCACCCGTGAGAGTGCTGTTTGTCTGAAGAGGTGGGTGTGCCCGCTTTTGGTCGACGGCACTGCCACTGGGTCCCTCATAGTACAATAAAGTGTCTCTGGCGGTGGTGGTGCGCACCCAACGTCAGACACACCATTGTAATATGAGGGGCCCTGGGCCTGTACCGCCGGCCACAAGACAGTTCCCCCCCCCCAGCTCAAACAGTGCTCTACCACTAGCAAAATTATCTCTCACAGCTTCACCAATGTTTAGTCTATGCGCTGACATCCTTCAATGCCTGGCACTGACAATACCATTGTTTTGACATTTTTGTTATGTTAGGCCTTCGAAGCCTGTCTGCGGTCCGTTCTTTCTACAACTACTACACTGACCAGGCCACTGCTGGCCGTGTTCCCCTGGAACCAATTTAAACTTGCCTACAGCCAGCCCAATTTTGTTATGTTAGGCCTTCTTAGCCTGTCTGCCGTCACTCCTTCCACTAGACTTCCACTGACCAGACCACTGTTGCCCGTGTACCCCTGGAACCAATTTTAAATTGCCAACAGCCAAATGTTATTATGTTAGGCCTTTGATGCCTGTCTGCCGTCACTCCTTCCACTAGACTTCCACTGACCAGACCACTGTTGCCCATGTACCCCTGGAACCAATTTTAAATTGCCAACAGCCCAATGTTATGATGTTAGGCCTTTGATGCCTGTCTGCCGTCACTCCTTCCACTAGGCCTCCACTGACCTGTCTACTGCTGCCTGTGTTCCCATGGAACCAATTGTAAATTGCCTACAGCCAGCCCATTTTATTACGTTAGGCCTTCGAAGCCTGTCTGCGGTCCCTCCTTCCACTAGGCCTCCACTGACCTGTCTACTGCTGCCCGTGTTCCCCTGGAACCAATTTTAAATTGCCTACAGCCAGCCCATTTTATTATGTTAGGCCTTCGAAGCCTGTCTGCGGTCCCTCCTTCCACTAGGCCTCCACTTACCTGTCTACTGCTGCCCGTGTTCCCCTGGAACCAATTTTAAATTGCCTACAGGCAGCCCAATTTATTATGTTAGGGCTTCGAAGCCTGTCTGCGGTCCCTCCTTCCACTAGGCCTCCACTGACCTGTCTACTGCTGCCCGTGTTCCCCTGGAACCAATTTTAAACTGCCTACAGGCAGCCCAATTTATTATGTTAGGGCTTCAAAGCCTGTCTGCGGTCCCTCCTTCCACTAGGCCTCCACTGACCTGTCTACTGCTGCCCGTGTACCCCTTGAACCAACATCATAAAATAAAAAAAAAGTATTTTGCTTATAAAAAAGAAAATACTGGTGAGATATCAAATGCAGACATTTTAACATTAAAAACAAACACACAACTAAAATCTGGTACAGTACTAAAAATGGCCACCAGCTACAATTACTTTATCCTGCAAGTATTTATCCTGAAAGGTTTTTTAAATTGAAAACACAGATATGGCATCCACCGAGTGTTGTCCTGTCGCGTCTTCTTTATATTATTGCCGAGAAGATGCAAAACAATGAAAATAATAAAATCATTAATTACCAAAATAATAGAGAAAGTCAACACCACATTGCAAATAAACATTCATTCCAAATAAAGAAGCAGGGCGCGTCCGAGGGTGAGTATATACCTAATAAGAATATAATCACCCTCGGACGCGCAATGCTTATTTCCAACAGCCTTCCTTCCTAAGAATCAGCCCTTCCGTGGTGTAGAGAGACGTTGTGTTACACTTCAAGGTGTTCCCCAGGTTGTCTTTCCTGAGCTTCGATCTTCCGGCTCTCGTTTAGTAGTTGTTGGAAACTACGCTGCATTAGGCCTTCAAATTGGGTATGGGGTGTAGAGAGAGGGTGTGTTACACTCCAAGGTGTTCCCCAGGTTGCCTTTCCTGAGCTTCGATCTTCCGGCTCTCGTTTAGTAGTTCTTGGAAACTACACTGCATTAGGCCTTCAAATTGGGTATGGGGTGTAGAGAGACGTTGTGTTACACTCCAAGGTGTTCCCCAGGTTGCCTTTCCTGAGCTTCGATCTTCATGCTCTCGTTTAGTAGTTGTCGGAAACTACGCTGCATTAGGCCTACAAATTGGGTATGGGGTGTAGAGAGAGGGTTTGTTACACTCCAAGGTGTTCCCCAGGTTGCCTTTCCTGAGCTTCGATCTTCCGGCTCTCGTTTAGTAGTTGTTGGAAACTACGCTGCATTAGGCCTTCAAATTGGGTATGGGGTGTAGAGAGAGGGTGTGTTACACTCCAAGGTGTTCCCCAGGTTGCCTTTCCTGAGCTTCGATCTTCCGGCTCTCGTTTAGTAGTTCTTGGAAACTACACTGCATTAGGCCTTCAAATTGGGTATGGGGTGTAGAGAGAGGGTGTGTTACACTCCAAGGTGTTCCCCAGGTTGCCTTTCCTGAGCTTCGATCTTCCGGCTCTCGTTTAGTAGTTGTTGGAAACTACGCTGCATTAGGCCTTCAAATTGGGTATGGGGTGTAGAGAGAGGGTGTGTTACACTCCAAGGTGTTCCCCAGGTTGCCTTTCCTGAGCTTCGATCTTCCGGCTCTCGTTTAGTAGTTCTTGGAAACTACACTGCATTAGGCCTTCAAATTGGGTATGGGGTGTAGAGAGACGTTGTGTTACACTCCAAGGTGTTCCCCAGGTTGCCTTTCCTGAGCTTCGATCTTCATGCTCTCGTTTAGTAGTTGTCGGAAACTACGCTGCATTAGGCCTACAAATTGGGTATGGGGTGTAGAGAGAGGGTTTGTTACACTCCAAGGTGTTCCCCAGGTTGCCTTTCCTGAGCTTCGATCTTCCGGCTCTCGTTTAGTAGTTGTTGGAAACTACGCTGCATTAGGCCTTCAAATTGGGTATGGGGTGTAGAGAGATGGTGTGTTACACTCCAAGGTGTTCCCCAGGTTTCCTTGCCATTGCTTCGGTCTTCCGACTCTCGTTTAGTAGTTGTAGAAAAGTACACTGCATTAGGCCTACAAAATGGGTATGGGGTGGAGAGAGATGGTGTGTTACACTCCAAGGTGTTCCCCAGGTTGCCTTTCCTGAGCTTCTATCTTCAGGCTCTCATTAAATTGTGGTTAAATGGAACAACTGAATTTGGCGTACTAGTTGGTTTGGGGCCTACTATCGGTGTCTGCCACTCCTTGCTGTTCTCCTGGTTTCCTGTCCTGAAATTCCATTTTCAGGCTCTCGTTAAGTAGTTGTTAATGTTAGACTGCATTTGGCCTACTAGTTGGGTTGGGGCCTACTATCGGTGTCTGCCACTCCTTGCTGTTCTCCTCCACTGAACAAAGCTGTGCCGCCTGTTTACTACGGTTGCCAATTTTGAACTGCATTTCGACTACTTACTGATTTGGCCCTACTCTCTGTGTCAGCCTCTCATTCCAGTTGTCCTCCACTGCAATGCCCCCTGGTTATTCCTGTGTTACCAATTTTGAACTGCATTTAGCCCACTTTATTCTTTGGGCCTATATCTGTGTTTCCACTTCATCGTGCCCATTGCCCAGCCAGTGATAGATGAGTCTGCTGGTACATTGACCCATAACGCAACATTCCCCGTGCATGCTACACAACAACATTGTGACCCTGCTGAAAGTCAGGTTGCTCTTCCCGCATACCATACCACCTTACACGGGGACAAAGAGGAAGGTGCAGATGAAAGTGCAGGTTCCTTCATCAGGTGGGGGGAGGAATACTAGTTGGCGACGTCACTGGCACAGGGCCTCTCATAGTACGCAAAAGTGTTGCTGCCGGTGGGAGGCGCCCCCGCCGTGCAAACACACCGCTGTACTTTGAGGGGCCCTGTGCCAGTGCCAATGCCAACAAGTGGGCCCCCCCTGCTTGCTCAGGATCACAGCACTTGCAAAGTTGAAATACTTACCTCTCCCTGCTCCACTGCCGTGACGTGGTCCAGATTTCCTGGGCCCACTAATTACTTGAACCAGCCCTACCCCACACAACTTTAGCCAAATGACCCCCAATTTCAAATGCCTTCCAGTTATTATAAGGTAAATTACGCTTGACAAGCTTCATTAAGAAGAATGGATGGTTTTGACATTAAAATGGGCACTCTAGGTGTTTTCCTGGCCCCCACTCACTGCCGACTATGCTGCCCCATTGACTTGCATTGGGTTTCGTGTTTCGGTCGATCCCGACTTTTCGCCATAATCGGCCGATTTCACTCGACCCGACTTTTGAGATAGTCGGGTTTCGCGAAACCCGGCTCGACTCTAAAAAGGTCAAGGTCGCTCAACTCTAGTTTTCAGTACTCACTGTTGTAGCTCCAGGGGGAGTCTTTGTAGATGTTTTTCACAGGAGAAGAGTTTAGTATAGAGATGTAATCAGGACTGCATCTTTGATCATCTATCCACACGAGGATGTGTTGAGCAGCTGTCCCTAATTTATAACTAACCAGCTCCCATAATCCCACTGTCCTCTCCCTGCACTGGGGGCCTATAAATTTAGACTCATTCTTAGGCGTGCACGCATGTGTGGGGTCGCACGCATTCAGCAAAGCATCGCATTAGCTAAGCATCAAGTTATAGGGCAGTTATTCCATGGCAGTTAGGGCAGGAGTCAGGTAACCCACAATCTGCTCTCCCTTCTATCCATGTGCTATATTCCTATCCTCCTATGTACCCTTACCATCCACATCCACCGCCCAATCCCCCCTCCATCACCACTCATATACATCAGCTCCTCTCTCCTTCCCTCTCCCATGTCCAGCTCCCATGCACTTCTCACCTTCCTGAAAAACCTCAGCCCGTCTTGCCCAAACACACTGCACATAAAAACTTCTTACAATTCCAAAAACTTCTTGCTTTTTATCTTCCCACTCCTACTGATTTCGGGAGACATCTCCCCCAACCCTGGTCTACCATCCCACAACCTCAACTGCTACCCTACCTCACATCAAAACCATTCTAACCTTATTAATGTGCCCTTTGGAATCCATAGTCTGTATGTAACAAGCTTCCTTTCCTGCACAACTACTTTCTAAACAACTCTCTAAATCTATTGGCCCTCACTGAAACCTGAATCCAACCCAGGATTCTGACACTGTCTCCCCTGCTGCCCTTTCCCATGGTGGCCTACAATTCTCCCATTCCCCGAGACCCACAAAAAGACCTGGTGGTGGAGTCAGCATACTCCTCTCCCCACAATGCACCTTCCAGGTCATCCCCCAGCTCCATCACTCTCATTCCCTTCTTTTGAGGTCCACATCATCAGGCTCTTCTGTCCCCTCTCCCTCAGAGTAGCAGTCATATACCGGCCCCCAGGCTCACCCACCCACTTCCTGGACCATTTCTCTGCCTGGCTGCCGCACTTCATGTCCTCAGAACTCCCAACCCTTATCCTGGGAGACTTCAACATCCCCATAAACAGCCCCACTTCTACATCTGCATCCCAGCTTCTATCACTAACCACTTCGCTCGGCCTATCCCAGCTTTCAACCTCTGAGACACACAAGGACGGTAACACCATTGACCTGGTCTTTGTCTGGCTGTGTTCAATCTCCTACCTAAGTAACTCACCGCTTCCCCTCTCTGACCATAATATTCTCTCTTTCATGCTCACAAATCCTCGCTCACCCCAGCACCCTCCTTCCTACCATTCAGTCAGAAACCTACAAGCCATTAACCCTCACACACTTTCAGACTCCTTACACTCATCACTGTCCCCAATCTCCTCTTTTTCCTCTCCTGATATAGTGGCACATTACTACAATGACACTCTTAGAAGCACCCTGGACCAAGTAGCTCCCCTCACCATCAGAACCTCCAAACACAGAGTAAAACAGCCCTGGCTCACATCGCAAACCGATTGCTCTAGAAGTGCTGAACGCTTATGGAGGAAAACTCGCACACCAGAAGACTTCATACACTTCAAATTTATGTTAAAAACCTATAACTCTGCCCTTCACCTCGCGAAACAGACCAACTTCACCACCCTGATCTCCTCACTATCCAACAACCCCAAGAAACTTTTTGACACCTTTCACTCCCTCTTCAGGCCAAAAGCACAAGCCCCTATCACAGACATTTGTGCTGATGACCTGGCCTCCCACTTTATAGAGAAAATAGACAATATAGGAAATCTGCTCCCAATCACCAAGTTCAGTGACTCCCATCCCTCCCTGCATCTCTCCTGGCTCACTCTCCACATTTGATCCCATCACAGAAGAAGTCTCCAGGCTCCTCTCTTCTTCTCGTCCGACTACATGCACTACCGACCCCATTCCCTCTCATCTCCTCCAGTCTCTCCAGTCGTCACTACTCACCTAACTACAATCTTTAATCTCTCACTCTCCTCAGGCATTTTCCTGTCCTCCTTGAAACACTCTATCATTACTCCATTACTAAAGAAACCCTCCCTCGACTGATCCTGCACAAATAACTACAGACCGGTCTCCAACCTCCCCTTCATCTCTAAACTCTTGGAGCGCCTAGTCTACTCCCGCCTTACCCGTTACCTCTCCATTCACTCCCTCCTAGACCCTTCACAGTCTGGCTTCTGCCCGCTACACTCAATAGAAACTGCACTCATCAAAGTGACCAACGACCTTCTGACAGCAAAATGTAACGGCGACCACTCTCTGCTCATTCTTCTCAATCTTTCTGCAGCTTTTGACACTGTTGACCACCCTCTCCTACTCTCTAGGCTCCAGTCACTAGGCATTAAGGACACTGCTCTCTCTTGGTTCTCCTCCTATCTTTCTGACCGCTCCTTCAGTGCTCTGTTCTCTGGCTCCACTTCGTCTCCTCTTCCTCTCACTGTTGGGGTACCTCAGGGCTCAGTCCTTGGCCCCCTTCTCTTCTCTCTCTACACGGCCCCAGTTGGACGGATCATCAGCAGATTTGGCTTTCGGTACCATCTTTATGCCGACGACACACAACTATACACGTCATCTCCTGACCTTACTCCCGCTGTACTACAGAACACCAGTGACTGTCTGTCCGCAGTCTCCGACATCACGTCCGCTCTCTATCTGAAACTCAACCTCTCCAAAACTGAACTTCTTCTGCTCCCTCCATCTACTAACCTCCCTAAACCTGACGTTTCCCTCTCCGTGGGTGGCACCATAATAAGCGAGAAAACAGCCGCACTCTCTCGGGTTATAGCTTGCAAAGTGGTGTATTTATTCACATGTGTTTGACATTCAAATATATGTACACATACAGCAGGATAAGAAAAAAAGTGACGTTTCGACCCAGTTCCGGGTCTTTCTCAAACTGCAAGTAAACATAAAATACAATTAGTGTTTATGTACATAGAGCATAATGCGTGAAATTAATATTTACAACTATATATACAACTGTCCCGTTAAGGTGAAGGATCTTTTTGAAGGTACAATAGATGCACTGCAAGTCCTTTCCCTGGTTTGCCAGTGGATATACACAGTATATGGATGGTTTTGTACCGCGAGATTTAGGACCAGAGACACAATAGTAGATAGAGTATGTGTGGTCAAAATGAATAATCTAGGTTGCCCAGTGGTGAACTAAATGCATAATGGTATACGAGGGGCGATCCAAAAGTAATGATAATCGATTATTTCTATTGCACACAGAAATTAAAATAAAATGTTTTCTTCTCTCTTAGGTACCCACTAGTCCAGGAAAAAAAAATTACTTAAATAGACCACGATTCCCGGGAGCTACATTCATTTGAATATGAACTGCCGAGGAGTGAACATCAAAATGGAAAAAAACGAGCTCAGAGCTGTCATCAAATACCTCTGCTTGAAAAAAATGACTACCAAAGACATACACAGCGACTTGGTGGAAACATTGGGGGACTCTTCTCCTCCATATTCCACAGTTGCACGCTGGGCCAAGGAATTTAAGCTGGGAAGAACATCGACAGAAAATAACCATCGTGAAGGACGCCCATTCATGTCCCTCAATGAAGAAAACGTGAAAAAGTTGAAGAAGTTGTATTGGCAGATCGAAGAGAGGGTCAAGATCAAGAATTTTTTTCGAAGGGAATTCTAAGTTTAGAAAAGAGATGGACTAAATGTATAGACTTGTTAGGAGACTATGTAGAAAAATAAATTTATTTTTTGACTATATTCATTGTGTTTAGTATTGATTATCATTACTTTTGGATCGCCCCTCGTATAGTGGATGAAGTGGATGAAAACCTAGTGCACTGACCTGAGTAGCTGATACTGTTTGAAAGTTTGAAATTAGGTCCCAAAAGGGGCTGCGGGTAGAAAAGGGGGGATAAGAGGGAGAATCCTTAGTAAGGAGAAATGAGGTCTGTGTGGTATGGAAGGAAATGTAGATTGTGGGCAAGTTACCAACCTCCTCTTGGTGTGGCGCTGGGGTATCCTGCTTCCTGGAAGTGTGTGGGCTAATGTGAGCATTGTAGCTCCATTTATAATGCCTGCTGGCCATAAAGTGAGGTCATGTCAGGGCGAGCTGTGGAGCGCAGAGTGCGAGCTGCATGGATTGTGTCTAGGAGTCAGATGTGATGCAATGGCTGGGTTGCCTACATAATGCTGCTCATACTTATAAGAAAGGCCCAGAATGTGTCGGGAGTCCACCTGGGTAAACTGCTAATGTGAAACCTCATAGGAAATATATATTAGAAAAAAATAAAAAATAAGAAATAATAATAATAAACAATAAAAATGGAAAAATGGGAATAAATATACATAGACTGTGGGAAAAGAATGGAAATAAAATAATGGGTAATGAAAAAAACTGAATAAGCCCTAGTGTAGTCCATATTGGAATAGAAATATAGATTTATGTCTATAAAGGGGTACCAAAGCTAATAATTTCGTAAACAAGAGAAGGGGAGTGATAAACTTATGGAGCGAAATAAAACAATAAGAAAAAATAAGGAAAAAATAACAAAAAATGATAAATGAAAAATAAGAGGAATTGAAAATAAAAAAATAAAGAAAAAAAAAAATATAAAAATAATAATAAAAATAAAAATAGAAAAAAATATAAATAAAATAAAAATAAAGTGAAATGAAATAAAAAGTAAAAATAAAACACAAAAAAATAAAAAATAAAATAAAAATAGAAAAAAAGAGAGATGGAACTTTCTATAACTTACCCAAGGCAGGTATTAGGAATATTTAGTCAGGTCAGTGTGTCTGTAAGAATAAGTGAAAGGTTAGAGCCAAAGCAACAGCTCTAGGATATGTTGACCACATACATCAACTACTAAATACATAAATACATTTTCTACATGTAGATTTCCATATAAAAGAACAGTTCAATTTTCAAAATCACGAATCACATTACAGAGTAATAACACCCTGGCAGCAGGCGCGCTGTCTGGGTGTTACCTTTGACTCCGATCTCTCCTTCACATCCCGTATATATAATCTCTTGCCCGCTCGTGCTGCTTACACCTAAAGAACATCTCTAGAATCCGCCCTTTTCTCACTATGGAAACAACAAAAACCCTCACTGTCGCCCTGATCCACTCCTGCCTGGACTACTGCAACGCTCTATTAATTGGCCTCCCCCTTACTCGACTTTCCCCTCTCCAGTCTATCCTTAATGTGGCAGCCAGGGTTGTCTAACTAGCTAATTGTTACTCGGACGCATCCGCTCTTTGTCAGTCGTTACACTGGCTGCCCATTCATTATAGAATCCTACTCAAAGTACTTGTTCTCACCCACAAAGCTCTTCACAGTGCAGCACCCCCTTATATCTCCTCCCTCATTTCTGTCTATCGGCCGAACCGACCTCTTCACTCTGCAAATGACTTTTGACTAACCTCTGCACTAATCCGCACCTCCCACTCCCGACTCCAAGACTTCTCCCGTGCAGCGCCAATCCTCTAGAATGCTCTACCACAAGATATTAGGACCATTCACAATTTGCATAGTTTTAGGCGCTCCCTCAAAACACATTTGTTCAGAGCGGCGTATCACGTTCCCTAATCAAAGCCATTTTATGTTTGTGTGTAGCCCAATTCACTACTTCCTTCTATCCCCCACTCCCTGAAGATGGCTGGACCATCATTGTAAATACATCATTGTAAATACACACCTGTACTTTGTATCTCCCCCACCTCATTGTAGATTGTAAGCTCTCACGAGCAGGGTCGTCTTATGTTGCTTTAATTATTGTATTGTTAATGTTGTTACTTATGACTGTTGTGTTTGAAACTGTTAAACTGTAAAGCGCTGCGTAATATGTTGGCGCTATATAAATAAAGATTATTATTATTTATTATTATTACATGGAGGCTATCTAGGGGGTTATCATACAGTGTGGAGATTAGTGTTAGAGCTATCAAATCGTTTGGGGATACTAAGGGGTCTGTATATATATATATGTAGTGAGGGGGCATTAGATTGTATAAGAGAGCATCATATTGTGTAGAGGGGGGCTTTAAGGCTATGTGCACACGTTGCGGATTAGCCGTAGGAATTTCTGGTGCGGATTCAGCCTCTCCTGGCAGAAAACGCAGCTGCGGATTTGTCGCGCTTTTTGTGCAGATCCGCAACGTTTTTTGTTTGTTTTTGCTCCGTTCTTTTTGCGGATTTTTACCCCTGCGGATTTCTATAATGGAATGGGTACAAAAACGCTGCAGATCTGCAAAAAAGAAGTGACATGCTACTTCTTTTAATACTCAGCGTTTCCGCACCGGATTTTCCACAACGTGTGCACAGCTTTTTTTTTTCTCATTGATTTAACATTGTACTGTAAATCAATTGCGGATCTGCAGCGTTTCTGCACCGCAAAAAACGCTGCGGATCCGCAGAGAATCCACAACGTGTGCACATACCCTAAAGGGGGAAGACTCGGGACATTATTAAATGTAAAGTGGGCACTTATTGTTATATGGCAGGGGTGGGCAACCTTCTTCCGGCTGGGGGCCATTTGGAAATTTCTACCATCATCCGAGGGCCACAAAAATGATCACCTTGAAAATTACCCTGGTATATTTAGTCAAACAATTAATTATGGTAACTCACCCTTAGGCTGGGATCACACATGCGAGAAACACGTCCGTGTCTCGCATGTGAAATCCAAGCTCTGGCGCCGGCACTTGGGAGCGGACCGTGCGGCTCCATGTGTTGCTGTGCGGCCGCACGCTCCGCTCTGGAGTGCCGGCGCCAGAGCTTGGATTTCACATGCGAGACACGGACGTGTTTCTCGCATGTGTGATCCCGGCCTTAGGCTGCCATCACACTAGCAGTATTTGGTCAGTATTTTACATCAGTATTTGCAAGCCAAAACCAGGAGTGGGTGATAAATGCAGAAGTGGTCATATGTTTCTCTTATACTTTTCCTCTAATTGTTCCACTCCTGGTTTTGGCTTACAAATACTGATGTAAAATACTGACCAAATACTGCTAGTGTGACGGCAGCCTTAATGTGACTGCTGGAGCTGCTTTTCTTTGGTGCAGCTGTGATGTTAGGTGCTACTGATCACGTTGCTTCTCACAGCTGCTTATCCAGGGGTGGCACGAAGTTCACAGGGGGGCACAAAGATCAAAGAAGGGCACATAGTTGGGGGACACAGATCACGGAGGGGCACATAGTAGGGGGACACATAGCTGAAATAGACAGATCACAGGGGGCACAGATCACATGGGAGCACAAATATCACAGGGGGGTACATAGCTGGGGGGGCACAGAGATCACAGGGGGCATATAGCTGGAGGGCACAGATATCACAGGGGGCATATAGCTGTGGGGGGCAGAGAGATCACAGGGGGAACAGATCACTGGGGGAACAGAAATCACAAGGATCACAGGAGGGGCACGGAGATGACATGGGGCACATAGCTGAGAGGCACAGAGATCACAGGGGGCATATAGCTGGAAGGCACAGAAATCACAGGGGGTACATAGCTGGGGGCACAGAGATCACAGGGGCATATAGCTGGAGGGCACAGAAATCACAAGGGGCATATAGCTGCGGAGGGGCAGAGAGATCACAGGGTGAACAGAGATCACTGAGGGGCACATAAATAACAGGGGGCACATAGCTGGGGTGATGGGGATCATAGGAGGGGCACAGAACAGGAGGGGCACAGAGATGACATGGGGGCACATAGCTGGGAGGCACAAATCACAGGGGGCTTATAGTTAGGGGAGCAAAAAGATCATATTGGGGCACGTAGCGGGGTGCACAGGGATCACAGCAGGGGTACAGAGATGACATGAGAGCACATAGCTGGGAGGCACAGAGATCACAGGGGGCTTATTGTTGGGGGCAGCAAAGAGATCATGGAGCGCCCCCAGACACAGGGCCACGAGTTCTCGGTACCGGGCCTCTCTGGTTCGGTTCTGAGGCTGTCACGGTGGCTAGACCTGGTCCGCGACCCTGCTAAGGGGCGTCCAATAAAAGGTGATAGGAGTCTGTCTAGGTTTCGTGACGCCACCTGTGGTGTTCGGTCAGGGTGACCGACGCTGCTGTGGGGTCCGCTGGGATGATGGTATGGCAGCTAGATGGTATACCTTCCCACAGGTGAAGTATGTGCCCAGGGCTTCCCAGTAAGGTGGATGGTGATGGTGTGAGGTACAGGCAATAACAAGGACACAAGGTTGCAGTCTCTTTACCTCTTTACTAAAGACTTCAGGATCCGCAAACCAGAGCACGTTTAACAGGGTTATCTGAGACCGGCCGGTCCGATGGGCACATCCAGAATTCCCTTTGCAGGTGGAAATCGTTGCCTACCAATAACGCCTGTGTTTTGTAGTTCTACCCTGCTGAGCATTCGGAATAGTCCTCACAACTTCTGTTCTCGTTCGTTCGTTCTTTCTAATTCGTTCCAGATGTTTCTAGTTCAATGTCCCCCAGGTATGTTATGGCTAGGATGCACCCGTATGATGGGAAGGCCTGGAGTTCTTCCGGGACCCTAGAGATGCCCCTCTCCCACAGTTGCCCCCTATGTCTTCGTAGGTGTTTAGGTGAGACAGCCAACCTATAATTAACTGTCCTGCGGAGTTTGAAGTAAAGCATAGAGTCAGTTAATCCCTCGGTGTTCCGGCCACCGGCTACGCGCCTCTGTAGGATGTTGCCTCGGTCTCACGGCACGACTCCTACTGGCTCTCCTTTGTGCTTGATCTCGTTACTCACTGTTCCACAATTTCCTTCGCTTCGTGTCTCTTTCTTAGGATACCGCCGCGGGATGTGCAGGCGCGGTTCCGTAACATTCTATTCTGGTCGCTAGGTGCCTGCCAGGTTCCCACGCCCGACAGGGACCCCCCTGTGTCTTCTCCCCGCAACACCCCCTGCCACGGGATGTTGCCTGAATCCAACCCAGTCAGCTTCTGACTAACTTCCTATCCAACCCCTAGTTTTACCAGTGTGAGGAGTGGCCCAATAAATAAAGCCCTTTGCTCCCCCTAGTGGCCGGAGTGTGAAGTGTAATGTGTGCTGGTGATACCTGGTCAGTAGAATTCCTTCAGTGCCATCAGACGTACCATCACTCCCCTTAGTGGCAGAGTGTCATACTGCAACTACCAGAACTCTGGGGCGCTGCACTCATATTGGGGCACATAGCTGAGGGGCACAGAGATCACAGGGGGCTTATTGTTGGGGGCAGCAAAGAGATCATATTGGGGCACATATCGGGGGGCACAGAGATCACAGGAGGGTCACAGAGATGACATGGGGGCACATAGCTGGGAGGTACAGAGATGACGGGGGGCTTATAGTTGGTGGCAGCAAAGAGATCATATTGGGGCACATAGCTGAGGGGCACAGTGATCACAGGAAGGGCACAGAGATGACATTGGGAACATAGCTGGGAGGCACAGATCATAGGGGGCTTGTAGTTGGGGGGGAGTAAAGAGATCACATTGGGGCACATAGCTGAGGGGCACAGGGATCACATGAGGGGCACAGAGATGACATGGAGCTTATAGTTGGGGAAGTAAAGAGATCATATTGGGGCACATAGCGGGGGGAGGGCACAGAGATCACACTGGGCACATAGATTACCTGAGGGACACAGATCACCTGCAAAGCTGCCAGCACAGAGATGCTCTGGACTCTCTGACTGCAGCAGCTCCTCTTACAGGACAGGAGGAGGGGAGGGCATTTGGCGCTGGCCGCGCCCACCCTGGTGTTAACCCACCCACCCGTCACTAATCCTGCCCATCCCGATGACACCATTCATGTGCAGGGCAGGCAGCGTTCTGTGATGAATGATGCGTGCCATGCACTTGGAGTTAAAGGGCCGGCAGCCGACAGGATGCGGCTGCCGTCCAGACTTTGCGGACTCCGGGGATCTTCCCGTGGGCCGCATGAAAAGCCACACGCACCACCACATTATGGGTGTCAGGTCCGAGCACTCCTACATGAACAGTTTCCTGGAAAGTGGATTAGTCGTCGTGGGCCAGGTGAATGGCAACCAAGGTCTCCTGATCTGACCCCCTGAGGCTACGTTCACATTTGCATTGTGCGGTGCTGCGTCGGCGACGCAACGCACAACGCAAACAAAAACGCATGCAAAACGCATTGTTTTGTGACGCAAGCGTCCTTTTTTGGCATGATTTTGGACGCAAAAAAAATGCAACTTGCTGCGTCCTCTGCGCCCTGACGCTTGCGCCAAAAATGACGCATGTGTCACAAAACGCAAGACAACGCATGTCCATGCGCCCCATGTTAAATATAGGGGCGCATGACGCATGCGTCGCCGCGGCTGCGCCCGATGCAGCCCCGCAAACGCTAATGTGAACGTAGCCTTAGACTTTTATCTTTGGGGTCATCTGAAGGCAATTGTCTATGCTGTGAAGATACGAGATGTGCAGCATCTGAAACGATGGATACTGGATGCCTGTGCTAGCATTTCTTCTGCGGTGTTGTGTCAGTGTGTCAAGAGTGGGAGAAGAGGGTTGCATTGACAATCCAACAAAATGGGCAGCACTTTAAACACATTTTATAAGTTATAAACTTGTAAATAACTCATGAAAGAATAAAGTTATGTTGATACCAAGCACACCATTGTTTTCCTTATGAAATTCTCAATACGTTTGAGTTGTCACATGACCCTCTTCCCATTGAAAAAAAAAAGTTGGATCCAAAATGGCCATCTTCAAAATGGCCGCCATGGTCACCACCCTTCTTGAAAAGTTTATCCCCTCCCATATACTAATGTGCCACAATCAGGAAGTTGATATCACCAACCATTCCCATTTTATTTAGGTGTATCTATATAAATGGCCCACCCTGTATAATGCACTCCCCATAAGGCCGGCGTCACACACAGCGTAAAACAATACGGTCCGTATATTACGGCCGTAATACGCTGAAAAGTCCCGAAAAAAGTGGTCCGTAGCTCCTCCGTAGGCAGGGTGTGTCAGCGTTTTTTGCGCATGGCATCCTCCGTATGTAATCCGTATGGCATCCGTACTGCGTGGTTTTCTCGCAGGCTAGCAAAACCAACATACCGCTATAGAAGTGATCCATGTGTCCCAAAAAGAAAAGAAAATATATATATACTGTCTATATATATATAGTGTGTACAGTAAAATCACACTGGAAGCTTACAGTAGAATAGGTAGAATAAATGTGTACACATAGAATAGGTATATATATATATATATGTCAGTGAGACACATATATGTATATATATTAATATTTATTCCAGCGCTATACAGCTTGAAAGCCGGTAATTCAATTACCGGCTTTTTCTTTCTCCTTCCTAATACCCGACATGATTTGAGACATGGTTTACATACAGTAAACCATGTCTTCTCTCCATTTTTTTTGCAGATTCCACACTACTAATGTCAGTAGTGTGTATCTGCAAAATTTGGCCGTTCTAGCTCTTAAAATAAAGGGTTAAATGGCGGAAAAAATTGGCGTGGGCTCCCGCGCAATTTTCTCCGCCAGAGTAGTAAAGCCAGTGACTGAGGGCAGATATTAATAGCCTGGAGAGGGTCCACGGTTATTGCCCCCCCCCTGGCTAAAAACTTCTGCCCCCAGCCACCCCAGAAAAGGCACATCTGGAAGATGCGCCTATTCTGGCACTTGGCCACTCTGTTCCCATTCCCGTGTAGCGGTGGGATATGGGGTAATGAAGGGTTAATGCCACCTTGCTATTGTAAGGTGACATTAAGCCTAATTAATAATGGAGAAGCTCCCTGGCTTTCTAGGTAATTTCCCACGATCTATGAACAGCCAGCAGAGGGCGCCTCACCGCAAATGAAGCTAAATATAGATCATTGATCTATTTTTAGCCTCATTCCCTGGGGTTTTGCAGCGAGGAGCAGCCTGCATTAGCACAGCTCCTTTCTGCAAAATGTTTTAACCCCTTCAGAAGGATTTACATCGTTGGACGTTACAGATCTGCGGAGGGTAAGTATATTGTTGGTTTATTATGTTTTTTTACTCACAGAACGAGGGTCTTCAGTGACTGGATTGGGCGTTGAATAAAATACTCCAACAACCATTGTTTTTATTTCATTAAAATAATTTTAAATAATGTGTTTGTGTTTTATTTAACCCTTCACTACAATTGGATTAATAATGGATAGGTGTCATAATTGACGCCTCTCCATTATTAATTAGGCTTAATGTCACCTTACAATAGCAAGGTGGCATTAACCCTTCATTACCCCATATCCCACCGCTACACGGGAATGGGAAGAGAGTGGCCAAGTGCCAGAATAGGCGCATCTTCCAGATGTGCCTTTTCTGGGGTGGCTGGGGGCAGATGTTTTTAGCCAGGGGGGGGCCAATAACCGTGGACCCTCTCCAGGCTATTAATATCTGCCCTCAGTCACTGGCTTTACTACTCTGGCGGAGAAAATTGCGCGGGAGCCCACGCCAATTTTTTCCGCCATTTAACCCTTTATTTTAAGAGCTAGAACGGCCAAATTTTGCAGATACACACTACTGACATTAGTAGTGTGGAATCTGCAAAAAAAATGGAGAGATGACATGGTTTACTGTATGTAAACCATGTCTCAAATCATGTCGGGTTTTAGGAAGGAGAAAGAAAAAGCCGGTAATTGAATTACCGGCTTTCAAGCTGTATAGCGCTGGAATAAATATTAATATATATACATATATGTGTCTCACTGACATATATATATATATATATATACCTATTCTATGTGTACACATTTATTCTACCTATTCTACTGTAAGCTGTCAGTGTGATTTTACTGTAGGAAGGAAGGAGAAAGAAAAAGCCGGTAATTGAATTACCGGCTTTCAAGCTGTATAGCGCTGGAATAAATATTAATATATATACATATATGTGTCTCACTGACATATATATATATATATACCTATTCTATGTGTACACATTTATTCTACCTATTCTACTGTAAGCTGTCAGTGTGATTTTACTGTACACCGCACTGAATTGCCGGCTTTTCTCTCTAACAGCGCTGCGTATTTCTCGCAAGTCACACTGCTTGTCCGTGTGTAATCCGTATTTTTCACGCTTCCATAGACTTTCATTGGCGTATTTCTTGCGCAGTACGGTGACAAACGCAGCATGCTGCGATTTTGTACGGCCGTAGAAAGCCGTATAATACTGATCAGTAAAATACGGCAAATAGGAGCAGGGGCATAGAGAATAATTGTGCCGTATTTTTTGCGAGTTTTACGGACGTAGATTCTGCGCTCTTACGTCCGTAAAACTCGCAAGTGTGACGCCGGCCTAAGTCTCCATATAGTATAATGCACTCCCCATAGGTCTCCATATAGTATAATGCTCTCCCCATAGGTCTCCATATAGTATAATGCACTGCCCATAGGCAGTCTATAGTATAATGCACTCCCTAAAGGAACAGCCTATAGTATCATGCACTCCCCATAGGCAAATTCTATATTGTAATGCACCCCCATAGGCAGCCTCTGTATTATAATGCAGCCCCATAAGCAGCCTATATATTATAATGCAGCCCCCTCTCATAGGCAGCCTCTGTATTATAATGCAGCCCCCCTCTCATAAGCACCCTCTGTATTATAATGCAGCCCCCCTCTCATAAGAAGCATCTGTAATATAATGCAGCCCCCCTCTCATAGGCAGCCTCTGTGATATAATGTAGCCCCCTCTCACAGGCAGCCTATATATTATAATGCAGCCCCCCTCTCATAGGCAGCCTTTGTAGTATAATGCAGCCCCATTAAAAAAAAATACTCACCTCTCTTCCTCCTGGTACCTGTGCTGCTCCAAGCTCCCACTCATCTCCTGACAGCGGGCGCCGGGTAGTGACATCATCGCGCCCGCTGCATCAGATGCTGAGAGGGGAATGATGGGAGTAGAAGCTTAATGCTCCTTCTCTCATCAATGCGGTCAGCTGTATCGGCTAGATGCCGATACAGTTGACCCTGCGATGACTGGCAGGGGGCCCACTGCTGGCACCAGGCCCCCTGCCTGCTCAGGGGCCCCATAGCGGCCAGGAGGCAGAGCAGGGAGATCGATTCTCCCTGCTCTGCCTCAGATTGTAACTGTATCAGCGCACTGTGCACGCCGCTACATTTACAGTAGCATAACTGTATCTGTAGTCCCCCCTTCTCCCCCCCCCCCCGGTAGCTAAGCTACTGCTTATGACCATGTGATATATCACTTTTTTTTTTTTTATAAATTTGCATAAATGTCTACATTTCAGTTTTTTTCAGTCAAGATGGGGTGCAGAGTGTACATTAATGAGAAAAAATGAAATTTTTTGAATGTACCAAGTGGCTGCAATGGAGCAAAGAGTGAAACATTTAAAGGAGTCTGAATACTTTCCGTACCCACTGTATGTATGTGTGTATATATATATATATATATATATATATATATATATATATATATATATATAGTGGCCCGATTCTAACGCATCGGGTAGTCTAGAATATGCATGTCCACGTAGTATATTGCCCAACCACGTAGTACATTGCCCAGCCACGTAGTATATTGCCCAGCCACGTAGTATATTGCCCAGCCACGTAGTATATTGCCCAGCCACGTAGTATATTGCCCAGCCACGTAGTATATTGCCCAGTCACGTAGTATATTGCCCAGTCACGTAGTATATTGCCCAGTCACGTAGTATATTGCCCAGCCATGTAGTTTATTCCCCAGTCATGTAGTATATTCCCCAGTCATGTAGTATATTGCCCAGCCATGTAGTATATAGCCCAGCCACGTAGTATATTGCCCAGTCACGTAGTATATAGCCCAGTCACGTAGTATATAGCCCAGCCACGTAGTATATTGCACAGCGACGGAGTATACAGCACAGAGCCATGTAGTATACAGACTTAAAATAAAAAATAAACATATACTCACCCTCCGTTGAAGTCCTGGCCCTGTGTGCGGTGCACGCGGCAGCTTCCGGTCCCAGGTATGGGTGCATGACCTGTGATGACGTCGCGGTCACATGACATGTCGCATACCATCCTTGCCACCGGAACCTGCCGCTTGCATGGGGCGGTCACCGGAGCGTCGCGAGGAGCGGGAAAGGGGCCGGAATGTGAGTATATGATGATTTTTTACTTTTTTTAAATTATTTTTAACATTAGATCTTTTTACTATTGAGGCTGCATAGGCAGCATCAATAGTAAAAAAGTTGGTCACACAGGGTTAATAGCTGCGTTAATGCAGTGCGTTACACCGCGGCATAACGCGTCCATTAGAGCTGCCATTAACCCTGTGTGAGCGCTGACTGGAAGGGAGTATGGAGCAGGCACTGACTGCGGGGAGGAAGGAGTGGCCATGTTGCCGCCAGACTGCGCCCATCGCTGATTGGTCGTGGCAAAACGCCCACGACCATTGCCACGACCAATCAGCGACTTGGATTCCATGACAGACAGAGGCCGCGACCAATGAATATCTGTGGCAGACAGAGAAAAGGACAGACAGAAGGACAGACAGAAAGATGGAAGTGACCCTTAGACAATTATATAGCAGATATATATATATATATATATATATATATATATATATTGTGGAAGATCGGCTCACTCAGCTGAACATGGAGATAGACACGGGAGCACTGTCTCTTTAAGATCGTCTTTGGATTCTTAGATGCAGCAAAAAGAAAACGTGGCCCTCTGGGCAGAAACAGCAAAACTAAACAAAGTGGTAGCACTAAGCACAGTCCTTATGGTAGCGGGAATCAGCCCGCTCAGGGTTAAGAAGACCCGAGGCTCAGGTTTTTAGCACAAAGCACAAACACTTCTCTGGAATGTTCCTCTCCAGACACTGGCCTCTGAGCACCCCTATTTAAATACCAGACCACACCGTGGTGTGGAAATAAGTTGGACAACCTCCCACCCACTCTATGGTTGTCCACAAAAACCCAGCCCTTTAAATAAAATGGACTTTAACCCCTCCTTTGTGAATTCTGTTGTCGAACTCCCTCCTGTGGTCGTGAATGGTACTTCGGCGAGTTCTGTCCATGGACTCCCTCTGGTGGCTGTGAGTGGAGCTGCTGCTTCTGAGGTTCCTTCCACAGGTGACGTGATTTATCCTTTGGTTGGCTGCTCTATTTAACTCCACTCAGATCGTTACTCCTTGCCAGCTGTCAATGTTCCTGCATTTGTTCAGTTCGCTCTTGGATCTTTCTGGTGAACTGTCTACTCCAGCAGAAGCTAAGTTCCTGACAGTTATTATTTGTTCATTGTTGCCTTGTCCAGCTGGATATCATGATTTTGCCTTACTAGCTGGAAGCTCTGGGATGCAGAGTGGCATCTCCGCACCGTTAGTCGGTGCGGAGGTCTTTTTGCACACTCTGCGTGGTCTTTTGTAGTTTTTTGTGCTGACCGCAAAGATACCTTTCCTATCCTCTGTCTGTTTAGTAAGTCTGGCCTCCCTTTGCTGAAACCTTTTTCATTTCTGCGTTTGTGACTTTCATCTTTACTCACAGTCAATATATGTGGGGGGCTGCCTTTTCCTTTGGGGAATTTCTCGAGGCAAGGTAGGCTTTATTTTCTATCTCTAGGGCTAGCTAGCTCTTAGGCTGTGAAGAGGCGTCTAGGGAGAGTCAGGAACGCTCCACGGCTATTTCTAGTTGTTGTGATAGGATTAGGGGTTGCGGTCAGCAGAGCTCCCACATCCCAGAGCTTGTCCTGTGTCAGTTTAACTATCAGGTCATGCCGGGTGCTCCTAACCACCAGGTCCATAGCTGGCCAAAAGTATTAATGCATCTCAATAGAGGGATAAGAGAAGTTCTGAGACCATTTTTTTTTCTTTGCACTGTGTTTTGTCTTTCTTTTCCCCTAAACCTTTGGGTGGTTCAGGAGACAGGTGTAGATATGGACATTCAAGGTCTGTCCTCTTGTGTGGATCATCTCACTGCAAGGGTACAAAACATTCAAGATTTTTTGGTTCAGAATCCGATGTTAGAGCCTAGAATTCCTATGCCTGATTTATTTTCTGGGGATAGATCTAAGTTCTTGAATTTCAAAAATAATTGTAAACTGTTTCTAGCTTTGAAACCCCGCTCCTCTGGTGACCCCGTTCAACAAGTAAAAATCATTATTTCTTTGTTGCGTGGTGACCCTCAAGACTGGGCATTTTCCCTTGCGCCAGGAGATCCTGCATTGCGTGATGTTGATGTGTTTTTTCTGGCGTTTGGATTGCTTTATGATGAACCAAATTCAGTGGATCAGGCAGAGAAAATCTTGCTGGCTTTGTGTCAGGGTCAGGATGAAGCGGAGGTGTACTGTCAGAAGTTTAGAAAGTGGTCTGTGCTTACTCAGTGGAATGAGTGTGCCCTGGCGACAATTTTCAGAAAGGGTCTTTCTGAAGCCCTTAAGGATGTCATGGTGGGATTTCCCACGCCTGCTGGTCTGAATGAGTCTATGTCCTTGGCCATTCAGATCGATCGGCGCTTGCGTGAGCGCAAAGCTGTGCACCATTTGGCGGTATTCCCTGAGCATAGGCCTGAGCCTATGCAGTGTGATAGGACTTTGACCAGAGCTGAACGGCAAGAACACAGACGTCGGAATGGGCTGTGTTTTTACTGTGGTGAATCCACTCATGCTATCTCCGATTGTCCTAAGCGCACTAAGCGGTTCGCTAGGTCTGCCACCATTGGTACGGTACAGTCTAAATTTCTTTTGTCCGTTACTCTGATTTGCTCTCTGTCGTCCTATTCTGTTATGGCATTTGTGGATTCAGGCGCTGCCCTGAATTTGATGGACTTGGAGTTTGCCAGGCGCTGTGGTTTTTTCTTGGAGCCCTTGCAGTATCCTATTCCATTGAGAGGAATTGATGCTACGCCTTTGGCCAAGAATAAGCCTCAGTACTGGACTCAATTGACCATGTACATGGCTCCTGCACATCAGGAGGATATTCGTTTTTTGGTGTTGCATAATCTGCATTATGTGGTCGTTTTGGGGTTGCCATGGCTACAGGTCCATAATCCAGTGTTGGATTGGAGATCTATGTCTGTGTCCAGCGGGGGTTGTCAGGGGGTACATGGTGATGTTCCATTGTTGTCAATTTCGTCTTCCACTCCTTCTGAGGTCCCTGAGTTTTTATCAGATTACCGGGATGTATTTGAAGAGCCCAAATCCGGTGCCCTTCCTCCTCATAGGGATTGCGATTGTGCTATTAATTTGATTCCTGGTAGTAAGTTTCCTAAGGGCCGACTGTTTAATTTATCTGTGCCAGAGCATGCCGCTATGCGGAGTTATATAAAGGAATCCTTGGAGAAGGGTCATATTCGCCCGTCGTCGTCACCATTGGGAGCAGGGTTCTTTTTTGTGGCCAAGAAGGATGGCTCTTTGAGACCTTGTATTGATTACCGCCTTCTCAATAAGATCACAGTCAAATTTCAGTATCCTTTGCCGCTGCTGTCTGATTTGTTTGCTCGGATTAAGGGGGCTAGTTGGTTCACCAAGATAGATCTTCGAGGGGCGTAAAATCTTGTGCGAATTAAACAGGGCGATGAATGGAAAACAGCATTTAATATGCCCGAGGGCCATTTTGAGTACCTGGTTATGCCATTCGGGCTTTCTAATGCTCCATCTGTGTTTCAGTCCTTTATGCATGACATCTTCCGAGAGTACCTGGATAGATTCATGATTGTATATTTGGATGACATTTTGGTCTTTTCGGATGATTGGGAGTCTCATGTGAAGCAGGTCAGAATGGTGTTCCAGGTCCTTCGTGCGAATTCCTTGTTTGTGAAGGGGTCAAAGTGTCTCTTTGGAGTTCAGAAGGTTTCATTTTTGGGTTTCATTTTTTCCCCTTCTACTATCGATATGGACCCTGTTAAAGTTCAGGCCATTTATGATTGGACTCAGCCGACATCTGTGAAGAGCCTGCAGAAGTTCCTGGGCTTTGCTAATTTTTACCGTCGCTTCATCGCTAATTTTTCTAGTATTGCTAAACCGTTGACTGATTTGACCAAGAAAGGTGCTGATGTGGTCAATTGGTCCTCTGCGGCTGTAGAGGCTTTTCAGGAGTTGAAGCGTCGTTTTTCTTCTGCCCCTGTGTTGTGCCAGCCAGATGTTTCGCTCCCGTTTCAGGTCGAGGTTGATGCTTCTGAGATTGGAGCAGGGGCTGTTTTGTCGCAAAGAAGTTCTGATGGCTCGGTGATGAAACCATGTGCCTTCTTTTCTAGAAAATTCTCGCCTGCTGAGCGCAATTATGATGTTGGCAATCGAGAGTTGTTGGCCATGAAGTGGGCATTCGAGGAGTGGCGACATTGGCTTGAAGGAGCTAAACATCGCGTGGTGGTCTTGACGGATCACAAGAATTTGACTTATCTCGAGTCTGCCAAACGGTTGAATCCTAGACCGGCTCGATGGTCGCTCTTTTTCACCCGTTTTGATTTTGTGGTTTCATACCTTCCGGGATCTAAGAATGTGAAGGCTGATGCCCTGTCAAAGAGTTTTGTGCCTGACTCTCCGGGTGTTCCGGAGCCGGCGGGTATTCTTAAAGAGGGGGTAATTTTGTCTGCCATCTCCCCTGATTTGCGGCGCGTGCTGCAGAAGTTTCAGGCTGATAGACCTGACCGCAGTCCAACGGAGAAACTGTTTGTCCCTGATAGATGGACTAGTAGAGTTATCTCTGAGGTTCATTGTTCGGTGTTGGCTGGTCATCCAGGAATCTTTGGTACCAGAGATTTGGTGGCTAGATCCTTTTGGTGGCCTTCTTTGTCACGGGATGTGCGTTCTTTTGTGCAGTCCTGTGGGACTTGTGCTCGGGCTAAGCCCTGCTGTTCTCGTGCCAGTGGGTTGCTTTTGCCCTTGCCGGTCCCGAAGAGGCCCTGGACGCATATTTCCATGGATTTTATTTCTGATCTCCCTGTTTCTCAAAGGATGTCGGTCATTTGGGTGGTTTGTGATCGCTTCTCTAAGATGGTCCATTTGGTACCCTTGTCTAAATTGCCTTCCTCCTCTGATTTGGTGCCATTGTTTTTCCAGCATGTGGTTTGTTTGCATGGCATTCCGGAGAACATCGTCTCGGACAGAGGTTCCCAGTTTGTTTCGAGGTTTTGGCGGTCCTTTTGTGCTAAGATGGGCATTGATTTGTCTTTTTCTTCGGCTTTCCATCCTCAGACTAATGGCCAAACCGAACGAACTAATCAGACTTTGGAAACATATCTGAGATGCTTTGTTTCTGCGGATCAGGATTATTGGGTGTCCTTCTTGCCTTTGGCTGAGTTCGCCCTTAATAATCGGGCCATCCTCGTTTCTCTTCAGGGCAGGTTGAGCCTTCGGACTGTCCTGGTGTGGATACTGTGGTGGACAGGTTGCAGCAGATTTGGACTCATGTGGTGGACAATTTGACATTGTCCTAGGAGAAGGCTCAACGTTTCGCTAACCGCCGGCGCTGTGTTGGTCCCCGACTTCGTGTTGGGGATTTGGTTTGGTTGTCATCTCGTCATGTTCCTATGAAGGTTTCCTCTCCTAAGTTTAAGCCTCGTTTCATTGGGCCATATAAGATTTCTGAAGTTCTTAATCCTGTGTCATTTCGTTTGGACCTTCCGGCTTCTTTTGCCATCCATAATGTATTCCATAGGTCGTTGTTGCGGAGATACGTGGCGCCTATGATTCCCTCCGTTGATCCTCCTGCCCCGGTGTTGGTCGAGGGGGAGTTGGAGTATGTGGTGGAGAAGATTTTGGATTCTCGTGTTTCGAGACGGAAACTCCAGTACCTGGTCAATTGGAAGGGTTATGGTCAGGAAGATAATTCCTGGGTTTTTGCCTCTGATGTTCATGCTGCCGATCTAGTTCGTGCCTTTCATTTGGCTCATCCTGATCGGCCTGGGGGCTCTGGTGAGGGTTCGATGACCCCTCCTCAAGGGGAAGGGGTACTGTTGTGAATTCTGTTGTCGAACTCCCTCCTGTGGTCGTGAATGGTACTTCGGCGAGTTCTGTCCATGGACTCCCTCTGGTGGCTGTGAGTGGAGCTGCTGCTTCTGAGGTTCCTTCCACAGGTGACGTGATTTATCCTTTGGTTGGCTGCTCTATTTAACTCCACTCAGATCGTTACTCCTTGCCAGCTGTCAATGTTCCTGCATTTGTTCAGTTCGCTCTTGGATCTTTCTGGTGACCTGTCTACTCCAGCAGAAGCTAAGTTCCTGCCAGTTATTATTTGTTCATTGTTGCCTTGTCCAGCTGGATATCATGATTTTGCCTTACTAGCTGGAAGCTCTGGGATGCAGAGTGGCATCTCCGCACCGTTAGTCGGTGCGGAGGTCTTTTTGCACACTCTGCGTAGTCTTTTGTAGTTTTTTGTGCTGACCGCAAAGATACCTTTCCTATCCTCTGTCTGTTTAGTAAGTCTGGCCTCCCTTTGCTGAAACCTGTTTCATTTCTGCGTTTGTGACTTTCATCTTTACTCACAGTCAATATATGTGGGGGGCTGCCTTTTCCTTTGGGGAATTTCTCTGAGGCAAGGTAGGCTTTATTTTCTATCTCTAGGGCTAGTTAGCTCTTAGGCTGTGAAGAGGCGTCTAGGGAGAGTCAGGAACGCTCCACGGCTATTTCTAGTTGTTGTGATAGGATTAGGGGTTGCGGTTAGCAGAGCTCCCACATCCCAGAGCTTGTCCTGTGTCAGTTTAACTATCAGGTCGTGCCGGGTGCTCCTAACCACCAGGTCCATAACACCCCTCGCAACACTTAATGTGCTGAAAAAAACTTCTGGGATCACATCACTGAAGCTAATAGCCTCCGCAGAACATATCTCCCCTACAGTACTTTGCCAGTGACTTTGTCACAATACACACGGCTCAAAAAATAAAGGGAACACTTAAACAACAGAATATAACTAACTCCATGTAAATCAAACTTCTGTGAAATCAAACTGTCCACTTAGGACGCAACACTGTCTGACAATCAATTTCACATTCTGTTGTGCAAATGGAATAGACAACAGATGGAAATTATTGGCAATTATCAAGACACACTCAATAAAGGAGTGTTTCTGCAGGTGGGGACCACAGACATCTTAGTACCAATGCTTTCTGGCTGATGTTTTGGTCACTTTTGAATGTTGGTTGTGCTTTCACACTCATGGTAGCATGAGACGGACTCTACAACCCACACAAGTGGCTCAGGTGTTGCAGCTCATCCAGGATGGCACATCAATGCGAGCTGTGGCAAGAAAGTTTGCTGTGTCTGTCAGCGTAGTGTCCAGAGGCGCTACCAGGAGGCAGGACAGTACACCAGGAGACAAAGAGGGGGCCGTAGGAGGGCAACAACCCAGCAGCAGGACCGCTACCTCAGCCTTTGTGCAAGGAGGAACAGGAGGAGCACTGCCAGGGCCCTGCAAAATGACCTCCAGCGGCCACAAATGTGCATGTGTCTGCACAAATGATTAGAAACCGACCCCAAGAGAATGATCTGAGTGTCCGACGTCCCCAGCAACCAGGCAACCCCCACATGTACTTATGCTGGCCATCAGATGTAAATCATTCAGCTGTGGCAAGAAAAACTAAAACTCCGAGCACTAAAAAATACTCGGAGGACCCCTGAGTAACCATTTCATTAACCTAGCCCTTAACCTAACGATGACCTTTGCACTATCCCTAGCCCTTTTCTTAAGGCTGGAGTCACACATAACATAAAAAATAGGTCCGTTTCTCACGGCCCACGTGTGCAGTGCGAAGATGCAATTTTTTTCTCTTCAAAGTATCCGTGTGACAGTCGTATGGCATCCATATGGTGAGATTTTCTCACCGGCTTGCAAAATGGACATATAATGGATCCATGGCCTCAAATATTCTCAAATATATATATATATATATATATAAAATATCTTTATTTTTATATAGCGCTAACATATTCTGCAGCACTTTACAGTTTGCACACATTAACATCGCTGTCCCCGTTGGGGCTCACAATCTAAATTCCCTATCAGTATGTCTTTGGAATGTGGGAGGAAACCGGAGTACCTGGAGGAAATCAACGCAAACATGGGGAGAACATACAAACTCCTTGCAGATGTTGTCCAAGGTGGGATTAGAACCCCGGACTCCAGCGCTGCAAGGCTGCAGTGCTATCCACTGAGCCGCCATGCTGTGTGTGTGTAATATATATATATATATATATATATATATATATATATATATATATATATATATATATATATATATATATATATATATATATATATATATATATATATATATATATATATATATATATATATATATATATATATATATATATATATATATATATATATATATATATATATATATATATATATATATATATATATATATATATATATATATATATATATATATATATATATACTGTGTGTGTGTGATATATATATATCACACACACACAGCATGGCGGCTCAGTGGATAGCACTGCAGCCTTGCAGCGCTGGAGTCCGGGGTTCTAATCCCACCTTGGACAACATCTGCAAGGAGTTTGTATGTTCTCCCCGTGTTTGCGTTGATTTCCTCCAGGTACTCCGGTTTCCTCCCACATTCCAAAGACATACTGATAGGGAATTTAGATTGTGAGCCCCAACGGGGACAGCGATGTTAATCTGTGCAAACTGTAAAGTGGATGGGAGCAGCGCATGACAGGATGGGGACGCAGGATGGGAGCAGCGCATGACAGGATGGGGACGCAGGATGGAGCAGCACATGACAGGATGGGGACGCAGGATGGAGCAGCACATGACAGGATGGGGACGCAGGATGGAGCAGCACATGACAGGATGGGGACGCAGGATGGAGCAGCACATACCAGGATGGAGACCATATACCGATATAAATGCTCGCCACCCGGGCGTAGAACGGGTTCAATAGCTAGTATATATATATATATATACTATATATATATATATATACTAGCTATTGAACCCGTTCTACGCCCGGGTGGCGAGCATTTATATCGGTATATGGTCTCCATCCTGGTATGTGCTGCTCCATCCTGCGTCCCCATCCTGTCATGTGCTGCTCCATCCTGCGTCCCCATCCTGTCATGTGCTGCTCCATCCTGCGTCCCCATCCTTATGTGCTGCTCCATCCTGCATCCCCATCCTTTCATGTGCTGCTCCATCCTGCGTCCCCATCCTTTCATGTGCTGCTCCATCCTGCGTCCCCATCCTGTTATGTGCTGCTCCCATCCTGCGTCCCCATCCTTTCATGTGCTGCTCCATCCTGCGTCCCCATCCTGTTATGTGCTGCTCCCATCCTGCGTCCCCATCCTTATGTGCTGCTCCATCCTGCGTCCCCATCCTTATGTGCTGCTCCATCCTGCGTCCCCATCCTGTTATGTGCTGCTCCCATCCTGCGTCCCCATCCTTATGTGCTGCTCCCATCCTGCGTCCCCATCCTTATGTGCTGCTCCATCCTGCGTCCCCATCCTTATGTGCTGCTCCATCCTGCGTCCCCATCCTTTCATGTGCTGCTCCATCCTGCGTCCCCATCCTGTTATGTGCTGCTCCCATCCTGCGTCCCCATCCTTATGTGCTGCTCCATCCTGCGTCCCCATCCTTATGTGCTGCTCCATCCTGCGTCCCCATCCTTTCATGTGCTGCTCCATCCTGCGTCCCCATCCTGTTATGTGCTGCTCCATCCTGCGTCCCCATCCTTATGTGCTGCTCCATCCTGCGTCCCCATCCTTATGTGCTGCTGCATCCTGCGTCCCCATCCTTATGTGCTGCTCCATCCTGCGTCCCCATCCTTGTGTGCTGCTGCATCCTGCGTCCCCATCCTTATGTGCTGCTGCATCCTGCGTCCCCATCCTTATGTGCTGCTGCATCCTGCGTCCCCATCCTTATGTGCTGCTCCATCCTGCGTCCCCATACTGCCTCTGACCCGCTCGGCGCTGAGTGCTGGGGGGCCTGAGCAGGCGGGGACACCGGCGCGCTGTGGGGGTCAGGTGCCGGTATCGCCGCCAGCTCAGGCCCCCCAGCACTTCCTATACTCACCTGTCTGTCCCGTTCCAGCGCTGCGCGCCGCCATCTTCCCGGTCTCCTGGCTGTGACTGTTTAGTCAGAGGGCGGCGCCGGCGCGCATTAAGTGCGTCACCGCGCCCTCTGAACTGAAGGTCACAGACCGTAGACCGGGAAGATGGCGGCGCTCAGCGGTGGAACGGGGACAGGTGAATATGGCCGATACTCACCCTCCTGGCGGTCCCTGCTTCTCTGTTGGAGATCGCGGTGTGCGTTCAGTGTGAACGCACACCGCGATGTCCCGGGAGCGTCACTCTGTGAGGCCCAGACTGCGCCGGCGCTTGCGCCTGCGCAGTCTATAAAAGCTTCGGACAGAGTGACGCTCCCAGCGTTATATTATAGATACTAGATTTTGGCCCGATTCTAACGCATCGGGTATTCTAGAATATGCATGTCCCCGTAGTATATGGACAATGATGATTCCAGAATTCGCGGCAGACTGTGCCCGTCGCTGATTGGTCGAGGCAACCTTTATGACATAATCGTCGCCATGGCAACCATTATGACATCTACGTCGATACTGTGCCCATCGCTGATTGGTCGAGGCGAATTCGCGTCAGACTGTGCCCGTCGCTGATTGGTCGAGGCAACCTTTATGACATCATCGTCGCCATGCTGTGCCCGTCGCTGATTGGTCGAGGCCGGGCAGCCTCGACCAATCAGAGACGCAGGATTTCCAGGACAGACAGACAGACAGACGGATAAACCCTTAGACAATTATATATATAGATATAGATATGTCAGTGAGACACACATATATATATATATATATATATATATATATATATATATATATATACTGTATATCTTTATATTTCATGCAGAACTAGATAGCAGAATAGCTAATAATTCAATTGTTGCGTTCAGTAAAACTTGACAGCTTGGGAAAATGTTCAGAAACTTTCCCACACAATGAGTTCATGTCCGGTCAGGCGGGGAGGCTGCGCAGGCAGCTTTTCATTCATTCCTCTGTGGTTTACAGTCGGGGCGGGTAGCATTAGCACAACACCGGGTTGTAAACTATTTAACCCCTTGAGATAGATTGCAGCGTGGGACTTGACTGTACGGCGGACAGGTATGGGATATTGTTGCTTTTTTATTTTGGATTTTTTTTTACAGAAGAACGATGGCTTCATTTGTATTGAGAGTGTAATAAAGATGTTAAACCTGTGTGTTTCATTATTTCATTAAAAGACTTTATTCTTAATGTATGTGTGTGTATTTTTAACCCTTTTATGCTATTGGATTAATAATGAATTGGTGTCTTATTGAAACCTCCATCATTGACCATGCTTAATGTCACCTTACAATAGTAAGGTGACATTATCCCCTTATTACCCCATATGCCACCACCACAGGGCAATGGGAAGAAAGAGGCTAAGTGCCGGAATAGACACATCTTACAAAAAAGTGGGCCATAACATTTATTATAATAACAGTCTTTTTTTTTTTTTTTTTTACAGGGGTACTTATTTTAATTTGGAATAACTCTCCCAGCAGGTCTGTCTCTTCTCTCATAAAATTACATGTAGGAGAAGAGGCGGATTGCTGCAGAAGTGTAGAGCACATGATTCAATTTTGCCTTTCTTCATTAGCTGCTCAGCTTTTTGTCATCTCAGTCACTGCCAGAATCTCAACTGAACTGCTTCGCTCTGCTTAGGAACTGGTAGAAGTGACTGAGATGGCATAGCAGTCGCTGGCTACGTTATCCAGCTAACCAGAAACCGAGGACAAACTCCCCTCCCTTCTCTCAAAATTACACCACTTCTGGCTGGTGGCCAGTTCATGCTTTACTTATATAACTCTATGTGTTGTAAATAATAGCTAAAACATACACTACAAGCTCATTTACATTTTGGTTTCTCCCCTATTTCCTCATAGATTGTAAGCATGCGGGCAGGGCCCTCACTCCTCTGAGTTGTAAAATTTTGCCAAATATTTTGGCACAGTAAAAATAAAAATTATATATATTTTTATATCTTACTACTTTTATTAGTAGAAGCATTTTGGAAAAAATCAGTGATTGACATTTCCTGAAGCTTCTTCCTCTTGAAAACCTTCACAGGTTTGCTTGCCTGAAAATTTGTGTACACATACCCTAATGGCTGTCTCTGCCTTTTCTTTCCTTTTATATGCCCTGATCTGTTTTTAATATAGCATACAAGGGGTTAAACAATGGAAATAAGAGGGTTCTGTGGTCTCCATTATTACATAAGGATCACTATATATTTCCGCAACCATTCTACTTCTGATTGCATTGACACAGCCCTTAACCCCTTACACCTCCCAAGGTGGTATGCACATTTATGACTAGGCCAAATTTTACAATTCTGACCAGTGTCACTTTATGTGGTTATAACTCTGGAGCGCTTCAACGGATCCCACTGATTTGGAGATGTTTTTTTCGTGACACATTGTACTTGTAATAATAATACTTCATGACATGTACTACATGATAGTGGTAAAATTTCGTCGATAGGACTTACCGTATATACTCGAGTATAAGCCGAGATTTTCAGCCACTTTTTTGAGCTGAAAGTCCCCCTCTCGGCTTATACTCAAGTCATACCCAGGGGTCGGCAGGGGAGGGGGAGCGAGGGCTGTCTAATTATACTCACCTACTCCTGGCGCGGTCCCTGCACGTCCCTGCTTCTTCCAGCGCTGCAGCTTCTTCCTGTAGTGAGCGGTCACATGGTACCGCTCATTATAGTAATGAATATGCGGCTCCACCTCCCATAGGGGTGGAGCCGCATATTCATTACTGTAATGAGCGGTACCAGTGACCGCTCACTGCAGGAAGAAAATGCGGCTCCGGGGAACAGACGTGCAGCGACGGCGCCAGGAGCAGGTAAGTATGACGGGGGCAGTGCGCGATACTCACCTGCTCCTCGTTCCACCGTCGGCGCCGCTGTGTCTTCCGCAGTGACGCTCAGGTCAGAGGGCGCGGTGACGTGATTAGTGCACGCCACCCTCTTCCTGAACGTCGGCACAGAGGATGGGAAGACACAGCGGCGTTCAGCGGTGGAACAGGAAAGGTGAGTATAGCAAGTGCCGGGGGCCTGAGAGGTGAGTATGTAATTTTTTTTATTTTTTTAATCGCAGCAACAGCATATGAGGCAAATATCTGTATGGAACATCTTATGTGGCCATGTGCAGCATTATATGGGGGCAAATATCTGTATGGGGCATCTTATGTGGCCATGTGCAGCATGATATGGGGGCAAATATCTGTATGGGGCATCTTATGTGGCCATGTGCAGCATGATATGGGGGCAAATATCTGTATGGGGCATCTTATGTGGCCATGTGCAGCATGATATGGGGGTAAATATCTGTATAGAGCATCTTATGTGGCCATGTGCAGCATGATATGGGGGCAAATATCTGTATGGGGCATCTTATGTGGCCATGTGCAGCATGATATGGGGGTAAATATCTGTATAGGGCATCTTATGTGGCCATGTGCAGCATGATATGGGGGCGAATATCTGTATGGGGCATCTTATGTGGCCATGTGCAGCATGATATGGGGGTAAATATCTGTATAGAGCATCTTATGTGGCCATGTGCAGCATGATATGGGGGCAAATATCTGTATGGGGCATCTTATGTGGCCATGTGCAGCATGATATGGGGGCAAATATCTGTATGGGGCATCTTATGTGGCCATGTGCAGCATGATATGGGGGCAAATATCTGTATGGGGCATCTTATGTGGCCATGTGCAGCATGATATGGGGGCAGTTATCTGTATGGAGCATCTGTATGGGGCCATGTGCAGCATTATATGGGGCAATTATCTGTATGGAGCATCTTATGGGGCCATAATCCACATTTGCAGAGCATTTTACGGGGTAAATGTCTGTATGGAGCATCTTATGGGGTCATAATCAACATTTGTGCTGCATTATATGGGGCATATTTTAATATGGAACATCTTATGGAGCCCATCATAAACTGTATGGAGCATTATATGGGGCTCCTGATTCAATATGGATATTCAAAAACACTTAACCTACTGATGTCTCAATTAATTTTACTTTTATTGGTATCTATTTTTATTTTTGAAGTTTACCAGTAGCTGCTGCATTTTCTACCCTAGGTTTTATACTCGAGTCATTAAGTTTTCCCAGTTTTTTTGTGGCAAAATTAGGGGGTCGGCTTATACTCGGGGGGTCAGCTTATACTCGAGTATATACGGTATATGTGAAAAAAGTGGAAATTTGGCAAAAATTTGGAAAATCTTGCAGTTTACAAACTTTGAATTCTTATGCCCTTACACCAGAGCGTTATGTCGCGCAAAATAGTAAATAACATTTCCCACATGTCTGCTTTACATCAGCACAATTTTTTTAAGCAATTACTTTTAAAGTGACTTTGATGGGTCTATATTAGAGAAAATATCCAAAAGTCACTAAAAACTGCACTCCTGAAGGTGCTTAAAACCACATTCAAAAAGTTTATTAACCCTTCAGGTGCATGTAGAAAAAAAATGAACATTTACCTTTTTTTTCACAAGAACTTAGCTTTAGACCCTAATTTTTTAAATTTTTGCAAGTGTAACAGGAAAAGATGGACTTCAAAATTTGTTGTGCAATTTCTCCTGAGCGCGCTGATACCCCATATCTAGTGGGAAAACACTGTTTTGGGCATACGGCAGAGTTCAGAAAGGAAGGAGCGCCATTTGACTTTTTTAATGCAAAATTTGCTGGAATACCTAGTGGACTCAATGTCCCGTTTGGAGAGCCTAATGTGCCTAAACAGTGGAAACCCCCCACAAGTCAGCCCATTTGAAACTAGGCACCTCAAGTAATTTATTTAGATGGATGGTGAGCACCCTGAAACCCCAGGTGCTTCACAGAAAGCCATGAAAATAAAAAAATCTAATTTTCCCCACAAAAATGTTTTTCAGTCCCAACTTTTGCATTTTCATAAGGGTAACAGAAGAAATTGCACCATACAATTTGCTGTGCAAATTCTCCTGTGTACGTCGATACTCCATATGTGGGGGAAAACTACTTTTGACGCACAATGTAAAGCTCAGAAGCGAAGAAACACATATTGGAGTTCTGATTTTACTGGAATGGTGAAAAGTTCCGTGTCACATTGTGTGGTAGTTCAACTCACGTGGTGGTATATTGAGGTAGAAAATAGGAACACTGTCTATTTAAATCCTCGGTTGGTTTATTATTAAATAAACCAACAAGAGGAGAAACAAGAGGAGAAATTGAATACTGTCTTTTCAGCTAAAACAGGGAAACAATAAAGAAAAACAAAAAGTGCTGCAACATAGGACTAACTTGGACCCGTTGAAGCGCAGCTAGCACGAAACGGCAGTCGTCCACAGAAGGTATATGCTCCTCTCCCGCTGTACCCGTGTTATGGATTCAGTAAAGGAATGTTTTACCGGATGATGAATGCCACCTTTTTTTTCTGTTTTTGGACTCTATGAGGTCCATTTTTTCCTGAGTGTGCCAATACCCTACATGTAATAAAAGAAATACTTTTCAGGCACAGTGCAAAGCTCAGAAGGGAAGGTGCACAATATTATACTTCAGATCTTACTGTTATGGTTTGCGGGTGCCATGACCCACTGGGAGAGCCCCTGAGGTGCCAGCACAGCAGAACCCCCCATAAGTGACCCCATTTTACAAACGACACATCTCAACGAATTAATCTAAGGGTGCAGTGTTCATATTGACAACACGGGTATGTTACAGAATTTTATATCATTCTGCAGTGAAGAAAAAATAATTACATTTTTACCACCAAAATTTTCTTTTAGCCCCAGATTTTACGTTTTTACACAAGAAATGGGTAAAAATGGCACCATAATTTGTCCCACTATTTCTACTCAACATGGCAATATCCCACTGTACAGTACTACTTAGCCATAAATAGAGACTCGGGAGGAACAGAGCACTGTATAGAGAGTCAAGTGCTAGAAGAGCAGAATCTCTCCCTCAAGTGGCCCCATTTTGGAAATTATATCCCTTTGGCAATTTATCCACAGGTGTAGTGACAATTTTGAATCTATGGGTGTTTTCCAGAAACAAGCAGCAGTGGATGTTGCCGAGTGAAAATTGCAAACTGCCATTGTAGTGATCAATACAACTCAAAAGGGGCGGTGAAGTATACCACCACCTAAATGAGGCGAACCATCAATATTAAAATTAATTATTTTTTATTGAAAAGAATTTAAAAAATTGTATAAAAAGGCCACACATCCATTATACACATAAACATACCCCAAGCAGGGCAACACTAACAGACAAATTAATACCAAATAGCATTCAATTATATTTAAGAGGTTAATAAACTATTGTACATCTGGCTAGTCACTTATGAGATACAAACTATACGTTCACATATGAATTGCAATATCAGCCGGTTCACTAGGTGCTGAAAGCATGCATTTTGTTGATTTGGCAGTTAATGCATATATATTAACGTTGTGCCCCAGTGTGAACATTTGAACAAAGTATGCTGCAAACATAGAAGAGAAAATAGCCTATTCAAAGAGATCCACATTAAAAGTGCATGGGTGACATATCCTCCTTAATTAGTGCAAAAGATGATGTCCGTGGTCTGCCAGTGACCCTCTGCGTCCCGACGCGCGTTTCACCCTTTTGCTTCTTCCAGGGGCATGAGCCATTTTTTGTGAGCAAGGTTATTTGTGAATCTTCATGGAGTTCTATAGGTACTGTGACACAACACTCCGGGATCGCCTTTGCTGGGGTCAAAGGCCACGTGGTTTGTGCATTGAATCTGAGGCGTACAGCAAGTTTTCTGAGCAGGCTGACCTCAGGTCAGGTTTATTAACGTGAAAGCAACATAGATAAAACAAAACATAAAAATAAATCCTAGCCTGTCCGGCGCTAACTAAACCAACACGTTGCTATCTCAACAACTGGGGGGGCTTCTCCCACCCAGCTAACATCACACAATTCTTGAGCACAGCTCTCACTCACGTTTGTCTCACACAGACAGGCAATCTGTGTGCCCCAGGCTGACGCTGGAAACCCCCAGCTGGTCATCCTTTTTTCCTGCACTTGTTAACCCATTAGCATCCTGAAGATACTGAGTGGCCTAATTCACATAGGACAAATACCTGGGCGAGATATACCTGCCCCCAACTACCACACCGACATGAGTCTTACATATCCCCCCCCTTGCTCAGACCACTCCGGTCGAGCAAGAACACTCTTGAAACAGTGCACTCAGGACAGGGCATCGGCGTTCCCCATCTGCACCCCAGGTCGGTGCTCCACCGTAAAAGAGTAAGCCTGCAGGGCAAGGAACCACCGGGTTACCCGACTATTACGGTCCTTGTGGAGGTGCATCCACTTGAGAGGGGCATGGTCCGTGACCAGCCTAAACTTCCTACCGGCCAGGTAATACTTGAGGGAGTCGAGAGCCCATTTAATGGCTAGGCTTTTTCAACCACTGCATACCTCTGCTCATGTACATTCAGTTTCTGACTGAGGTAGAGGACCGGTTGTTCGACTCCGTCCCTCACCTGGGAAAGTACAGCTCCGACACCAGTATCAGAGGCATCAGTTTGTACCACAAACTCGCTGCTGAAATCAGGAGTCACTAGTACGGGCTGAGAGCACAAAGCCCGTTTCAGGCTGTGGAAGGCCTCTTCAGCAGCTGAGGTCCATTTTACCATGACGGAACCCTTCCCTTTGGTAAGATCCGTCAAGGGGGAGGCCATGGCTGCAAAATTGGGTATGAACCGGCGATAATAGCCGGCAATCCCCAGGAAAGCTTGTACTTGTTTTTTGTTCACTGGTTGTGGCCAGCCCTGGATTGCCTGTATTTTGTCGATCTGGGGTTTAACCACTCCTCTGCCAATCACGTAGCCCAAGTATCGGGCTTCTTCAAGCCCGATGTGACATTTCTTGGGGTTTGCCGTTAAGCCTGCATCTCGCAGGTCATCAATCACCGCTTGTACCTTCCGGAGGTGAGTTTCTCAGTCCATGCTGTAAATTACGATGTCATCCAGGTAGGCAGAAGCGTACTGTCTGTGGGGCCTCAAGACTCGATCCATCAATCTCTGGAACATTGCGGGAGCTCCGTGAAGTCCAAACGGTATGTAGACATACTGGAACAGACCTTCCGGTGTAGCAAATGCCGTCTTCTCTCTGGCCGCCTCGGCCAGAGGGATCTGCCAGTACCCCTTTGTTAAATCCAGGGTCGTAATGTATCGGGCTTTACCAAGCCGGTCGATCAACTCATCGACCCGGGGCATAGGGTACGCATGAAATTTAGAAACCGCATTCAGTTTCCTAAAGTCATTACAAAACCGTATGGAGCCATCCGGTTTAGGTATCAACACGATTGGACTGGACCAGGCGCTGTGCGACTCCTCAACGACTCCTAAGTCCAACATTGCCATCACTTCCCGGGAGACGGCTTCACGGCGTGCTTCCGGAATCCGGTAGGGCTTCACATGAACTGTGACGCCAGGCTCTGTGACAATCTCATGTTTCACTAGCTTAGTCCGGCCAGGTTTTTCCGAGAAAAACTGTCGGTTCTGTAACAAAAACTGCTTAACCTCAGATTTTTGTCGTTCCGAGAGAGTCTCAGCAACCTGCACCTCCGGTACGATAGGTGAACAAACCGGACGGGGCAGATCCGCCGTTAGGGCAGAGCGGTCTTTCCAGGGTTTTATCAGATTCACATGATAAATCTGTTCTGGTTTTCTCTTACCAGGCTGGTACACTTTATAGTTCACTTCACCAACTCTTTCCAGGACCTCAAATGGGCCCTGCCATTTCGCCAGAAATTTACTATCCACCGTAGGGATTAGGACCAACACCCTATCCCCGGGTGCAAATGTACGGACCTTAGCGCCTCTATCATAACTTTGCCTCTGGGCTCCCTGGGCCTGTAACATATGGTCCCTAACAATGGGCATGACAGCGGCAATATGATCCTGCATTTGTGTTACATGGTCGATCCCCTTTTAAAGGGAGTGACTTGACCTTCCCAGGTTTCTTTTGCGACGTCCAACAGTCCCCGGGGACGACGGGCGTACAACAGTTCGAAAGGCGAAAACCCTGTGGAAGACTGGGGAACTTCCCTAATGGCAAACAGCAAATAGGGTAACAAGTAATCCCAGTTCTTCCCATCTTTGTCTATCGCCTTCCGGAGCATCTGTTTTAAGGTTTTGTTGAACCGCTCAACCAGGCCATCTGTTTGAGGGTGATAGACAGACGTACGCAACGGGTCTATTTGTAAGAGTCTGCAGAGCTCCTTCATTACCCTCGACATAAAGGGAGTCCCCTGGTCGGTGAGTATCTGTTTTGGAATTCCCACCCGACTAAACACTTGTACCAATTCCTTGGCGATCGTCTTGGTAGCTGTGTTACGCAAAGGGATTGCTTCCAGGTAACGAGTGGCATAGTCCACGATGATGAGGATATGTTGGTGCCCACGTGCGGATCGGGGAAGGGGCCCAAACAAACCATTCCAATTCTCTCAAAAGGGACTCCAATGATAGGAAGGGGTACCAAAGGGCTACGGAACCGAGGTTTAGGTGCCGAGATTTGGCACTCTGGACAGGACTCACAATAGTTACGCACATCATTATGTATTCCAGGCCACACAAAACAATGCGATATCCTTTCTGTGGTTTTCTGTACCCCCAGATGTCCCCCCATTATATGTCCGTGGGCCAAGTCCAGTACCTTCCGCCGATAAGGTTTGGGTACCACTAACCGTTGCACTGTGTCTTCCCCTTTTTTTTCTACCTGGTAGAGCAAATCATTTTCAAGAACCATATACGGGTACGCTAGCTTAGTGTCAGGTTCTACGGGTACCCCATCTATCATTTTTACATTTTTCCTAGCCGGAGTCAGGGTAGGATCTTTAATTTGCTCGCTGTGGAAGTCATCCAACTGGACTCCCAAATCTGGCAGGCAGGGTGCCGGATGGCTGTCTGCCTCCGCCTCTCGCTGAGGTTCCTCAATTTCCTCCGTTTCCCCCGCCATGATGGAGAAGGGGTACTGAAGGTTAGATTCACTAACCTCCCCAGCAACATCTTCCTGTGGGGTCTCCTCTAGGGACTCGGGACCTCCAGATGGCATGGATGAAGATTCACGGGTACAGCTACCGTGAAGGAGCAACTGATTCTCCCACAACTGCCAGAAATAGGGAAAATCCCTGCCCAGGATTACATCCTGTAACAATGCGGGAACGAGTCCCACTTTGTGCTGCACTGACCCATAGGGAGTGGAAATCCATATGACCGCTGTTAAGTACGAGCAGGTGTCACCATGCACACACGTTACAGAAAACTTGTCAGATGGACCAGATGGAAGGGCCACCAGACTAGCTTTCACCAGAGTCACCACACTTCCAGAGTCTAGTAATGCCACAACATTTTTCCCATCAACAGATAATTCACACAGGTGTTTCGCTGTATCATTTTGACCCGCATTCACACTCACTAGCCGTGTAACCAAAGACATGCGTTTTTTAGAGTCTATAACGTCGTACTGCATGGGTTCAGCGGTAACAGGACCCAGAATAACGCTCGACCAACTCCACAAGTTGATCCGCTGTCGTGGGATTTCCTTGGCTTACCCACCTTTTCAGCGCTGGTGGTAGTACTCTCAGGTACTTGTCCAGGACAACCCGCTGGATTATTTCGGGTATTGTCAGTACCTCGGGTTGCAGCCATTTCTTTGTCAAGTAGATCAGGTCGAACATCTGAGACCGCGCCGGTTTATCTTGCTGGTATGTCCACTGATGTACCCTCTGTGCCCAGACAGCCGTCGTCACACCCAGCCGGGCCAGGATCTCAGCTTTCAGCTTCTCAAAGTCCTGAGCGACCTCCGGGTCCAAATCATGGTAAGCTTTTTGGGCCTCGCCGGAGAGAAATGGGGCAATCAAATCGGCCCATCGTGCCTTCGGCCACTTCTCTCTCCATGCCGTCCGCTCAAATGTTATCAGGTATGCCTCGACGTCATCTTCTGCAGTCAGCTTTTGCCAGTGTCGACTCACATGGATCCTTCTGGACTCTGCTTCCGGGTCAGCGTCAGGCATGCTCACCAGGCGCTGCGCCACCTGTTGGAGAAGTTGGCGGTCTGCAACCGTCATGTCCACTAACTCCTTCAGCTGTGCGGCCATCAAGCGATTAGCTTCATGCTGTGCGGCAGTGGCCTGCTGCTGTACGGCAGTGGACTGTACTAAGGCTTTCACCACGTCTTCCATGCTGTCGCCTGTGCCACGGTATGCCTGCGTTCTCCACCACAATGTGACACAACATTCCGGGATCGCCTTTGCTGGGGTCAAAGGCCACGTGGTTTGTGCATTGCATCTGAGGCGTACAGCAAGTTTTCTGAGCAGGCTGACCTCAGGTCAGGTTTATTAACGTGAAAGCAACATAGATAAAACAAAACATAAAAATAAATCCTAGCCTGTCCGGCGCTAACTAAACCAACACGTTGCTATCTCAACAACTGGGGGGGCTTCTCCCACCCAGCTAACATCACACAATTCTTGAGCACAGCTCTCACTTACGTTTGTCTCACACAGACAGGCAATCTGTGTGCCCCAGGCTGACGCTGGAAACCCCCAGCTGGTCATCCTTTATTCCTGCACTTGTTAACCCATTAGCATCCTGAAGATACTGAGTGGTCTAATTCACATAGGACAAATACCTGGGCGAGATATACCTGCCCCCAACTACCACACCGACATGAGTCTTACAGTGCAAAGTCATGCGATTACTGTAATGAGATGTGATTAATGTGCTACCGTGTTTCCCCGAAAGTAAGACAGTGTCTTACATTCTTTTTACCCCCAAAAGTCCCACTATGTCTTACTTTCAGGGTATGTCTTATATTGGGGAAAAAATGTCGTTTTTTGTTTTAACCATAAAATTAACATTTATTAACAACCTGAACAGTATGGTATTCACCACAAAACAGTTTTATAAAAGCAAATGCTAAGAATGTCTTGTTACAACCGTATCATGATGGTACCGTATTTGCATGTATAACATGTAAAACAATGAAAAACGGTAAGAACGAACAGTCTGAATATGTTATACTGGAAGATAAAACAGATTTATTCCATGACAACCATGTCATCATCTTCAGGAACATCTTCATAAACATCCATACTCTGAGGTTCCTGTGGATTTTCTTGGGACTCTCGGGACTCCATTTCCTGCTGAATCATTGGCCCATATCTCTCATGGGTAGCAACGGCACTGTCCTGAAATGAGCAGGTCTTGTCCAGGTAGCCAGCTCGCAGTGCATTTGCAACGCAGGTGTCAGTGATCTTATCCCAGGAATTCTTAACCCAGTTCACAATCTCTGGCAGTCTTGGCTTCACAAAGTTCCCACGTACATTTCTCTCCATGCGGTTTTCAATGTAGTCATTGATTTCGGCACGCAGATAGTCCTTGAACGGCTTGTTAATGGCGATATCCAGAGTCTGGAGATAAGCCGTCATCCCTGCAGGAATCATGATTTGGTCGATTCTCCGCTCATGAAGGAAGTTTTTCATGTTTTTGGCGTGGTGTGTGCTGGCTGCATCCCAGATCAGCATCCCTCTTTTGTTCCCTCGCATAACAAGCGGCAGCATTAAAGTAAGCCACTTCCTTATAACAGCTTGTGTGGCCCAGGCTTTTTCAGTTTCCAGCACATAAATGCCAGAAACCCGCTCAATCTTGTCCTTCTTGCCCTTTGCAATGAGAAGCGGTGTTACTTTAGTGCCATCCAGGCGAATCGCCAAAATGCAGGTGACACGTGCACTTTCATAAGCGGTGGAGGGAACGTACACTGAGGATGCACCTCGTTGATCAATGGTGGTTTGAGCTGCTTGGCCCATGAACACGGCAGTTTCATCCATGGCGATCATGTTGCAAAGACTGTATTTAGAGAAGTCAATGTCATCCACAAACTTCTTGTAGGCAAATGCACGTTTTACAATCTCAGCATCCTCCAGCCTAAAGAGGGTTGTGGATCTCAAAGACAGGTCATTGCGTTCAAGAAAGCTATCCACCCAGTGCTGTGATGCCTTGAATTGTTCAGGGGAAATGTCAAACTGTGGTGCCGCTGCAAGGGCATACTCCTGAATCTGAGCCCTGGTCACCACCAATGTCTTTGCTCTCCTGTCTGCAACCCACTCAGAGACCAGGCTTTCCAGCTCTGTATACATTGGTTGCCGACCACATCCAATCTTGCGCTTTTTAGCCATTCCACTCTCCACTTTTTCACTCAGGTTACTGTATTCTGCACGCCATTTTTGGACCAGTCGGTGATCCAACATTTTCTCCTTGCAGAACTCCACTACATTTTTGCCCCAAGATTCTTCGACAATCGCTTTTTTATACTCCACGGTGTAGCTCTTCCTTTTACCACTGGAACCGGAAGCGCTCATGTCTAGGGGCAAAAATATAGCGCACGGTATAAGCACTGCTTATGGTTCCATATCACAGTCTCCCATAGGGTTACAGCCCCATACAGTATCCCACACAGCCTTCCATAGGGTTGCAGCCCCATACAGTATCCCACACAGCCTGCCATAGGGTTACAGCCCCATACAGTATCCCACACAGCCTTCCATAGGGTTACAGCCCCATACAGTATCCCACACAGCCTGCCATCCATAGGGTTACAGTCCCATACAGTATCCCACACAGCCTGCCATCCATAGGGTTACAGCCCCATACAGTATCCCACACAGCCTGCCATCCATAGGGTTGCAGCCCCATACAGTATCCCACACAGCCTGCCATCCATAGGGTTGCAGCCCCATACAGTATCCCACACAGCCTTTCATAGGATTACAGCCCCATACAGTATCCCACACAGCCTGCCATCCATAGGGTTGCAGCCCCATACAGTATCCCACACAGCCTTCCATAGGGTTACAGCCCCATACAGTATCCCACACAGCCTGCCATCCATAGGGTTACAGCCCCATACAGTATCCCACACAGCCTGCCATCCATAGGGTTACAGCCCCATACAGTATCCCACACAGCCTGCCATCCATAGGGTTACAGCCCCATACAGTATCCCACACAGCCTGCCATCCATAGGGTTACAGCCCCATACAGTATCCCACACAGCCTGCCATCCATAGGGTTACAGCCCCATACAGTATCCCACACAGCCTGCCATCCATAGGGTTACAGCCCCATACAGTATCCCACACAGCCTGCCATCCATAGGGTTACAGCCCCATACAGTATCCCACAGCAATCGCAGCAAGTCTTTACATGGTGCAATTTTGCTTACTTGGTACCGTAATGGCGATCAATTCCTCTGCGGTGCTGGGTAGAGGTGTGGCTTCGTCCTCATGCAGGAGCCGCTGGGCCAATCAGAGGGGCCACCAGCGGCTGCACATGAGGGCACTGAGGCTGCGTGTTGCTGTATGTTGCCGGACAACATTACTGCCGGACAACATTACTGCTGCTCCCGCGGCCTCCACATCCCTCCGCATCCCGCTCTAAGGGCTTGTTTCCACTTGCGAGATGTACGTCTGAGTCTCGCATGTGGAAACAAAGCTCTTGCGCCGGCACTCCAGAGCGGAGCGTGCGGCTGCATAAGAACACATGGAGCCGCACGCTCCGCTCTGCAGTGCCGGCGCCAGAGCTTCATTTCCACATGCGAGACTCGGCGCAAGTGGAAACAAGCCCTAACCATCCGCATCCCGCAGTTAATGCTGCAAAAGGTATCGGTGCTACGGTACCGCATGGCTTATATTTCATCCCCAAAAGTCCCACTATGTCCTACTTTCGGGGTACGTTCTACATTATCCGACCCCCTTAAACCCCCCACTACGTCTTACTATCGGGGGTGTCTTACTATCGGGGAAACACGGTATCTGAACAATCTATAGTGTATAATGAAAATGAAAGCCTAGGGTTACGCTTAAAGTATAAGCATAGCATAGGACTTAGGGATTAAGTTAGAAAGGGGAAAGATTCAGCTGTGGGCACATTAGATATAGGAAGTTCAGTGCATACTGTTAGAAGTCAGTTAAGTAGGTGAAACATGAAGTCTCCCTAGCAAGAGACAGAGAAAGGAGACAGTCAGTGATTGGTTCACCCAAAGTCGAAGGGGTTAGGACCAGTAAAAGGCAACCACTTCCTGGTTTTAGTCCGATAGAGATAGTTAGAGATCAGATTGCAAGATAAAGAAAGAGTCAGCAGCGTTCAAGGACAGAGGGCTGGAGGGCACAAGAAGTACAGCATGAGGACGTCTGCAACTGTTTTCTGTGGACACGCCTGCAATGCTCGAGCCTATGGCCAGAACTAGACACTGGGAAGTGTCTTATTCCCTTCTCACAAGGGGAAACTTGACAGGAAGATGTGTGAAGGAAATGGGACAAGACTCATGGGAGTAGCAAGGCAGGATAGAGTATCCTAGGGGCCATGGGAGCCATCAATCGAAGGTATCAGTATCTCCTGATTTATGTGCAGCTGTTCTTGGATCCGGGATCATGGACAAAGCGGAGGTCTCTGGCCGAAACATGATTGTTATACATTACATTATCAGTACATGTGAACTAGGACACTTTTTTTTGTATTGTACCAGGGTGTGGGAACACAGCACCCTCTTGAACATGACTATCGCCTTGTGAACCTTACACAGAGTATGCAATTTATTTGTACAGAAGCTTTAACTTTGGCAAACCAACATGTTACATTAAGGAAATTGTTTCACTTGCAGTAGGAAGTCATTTGTACTGAACTATTTCCTCAGCTGCTGCTGAATGTTGAAATATGATTTGGGCCTTGCAAAGGCAATGAAACTGTAAAGACAGCAGAGATCACAGGGATAATGGTTTTTGTAATTACACCCAAAGTGTTTTACAGAAGTTCCAGTTACAAAGATGCTGATTTTATTGGACAGCATTTTTTTCTTATTTTGTATCTTGCATGATAGCCTACATAAATTATGAAACTTTTTAAAAAGCAAAGAAGACAGTATAGACATTGCAATTATAGTGGTACTACTTACACGCTAAATGACTAAAGGGTTGACTCACCATCAATCTTCAGGGCTGTGCGTTCCTGATTGATTGACAGTTCAGATCAATGGCATAGTTGCATTGCTAGCTCAAACTGGGTACTCTTTGCCAGAGGTGTCAAACTGCATTCCTCGAGGGCCGCAAACAGGTCATGTTTTCAGGATTTCCTTGTATTGCACAAGGTGCTGGAATCATTCTGTGCAGGTGATTAAATTATCACCTGTGCAATACAAGGAAATCCTGAAAACATGACCTGTTTGCGGCCCTCGAGGAATGCAGTTTGACACCTCTGCTCTTTGCTGCAGTATGAGGCAGCTTTACCTTCATGGCATCAGAGGAACTGGTTGAGTTCAGCGATATGGCCAGCTTCTTTGTTGTACCAATTTGACCATTTTCCATGTAAATGTTTGTCCTCCAATTTTTCCTGGGTGCCGGGGATTGTTAAAAGCTATGGACTCATTTCATATAGAATTTTTTTTTACATATATTGTTATGTAGTTACCTTTAGCTATAACATTTTATGACTCCATTATTTTATGTTTTTACAACACACTTAAAATGGTCTAAAGTAACAGAATAATTAATTATATACCCCCAGACCTGCCAGGTCCCCAATGGGCCTCCGTTCACTAGCTCCAGTGATTACTTGCATTGACCTGCAGCTTTAACAGCCAATCACTGGCATTACTGGTGACTAGTTCACTCCACATACGCTACCTCTGTGGTTAGTGATCTCCAAAAGTGGTCACTGCAACTTGAATTACCTAGACTTTTCTGGGGCTAATAGAAATGAGAATGTTGAGGGGGGCAGGTAAACATTTGTTATTTAATGCTGTTGTAAACTGTAAAAGTGTTTGTATGGTAAAAAGAATTGCACTAACGGTAAGTCTGAAATCTTCATTCCTTGGTTGGTTTCTCTCTCTTCGGCCTGTCCACAGTCACATTAGTTCTTTTACATGAGGCTTCCATTATTTTATGAGCGTTACAAGAACATAGCATGGTGTACTATTTTTTCCAGTGAAAAAAAAACAAATCAAAAGCTTCTGACATAAACCTGAGAGACCTATTATAAGTTAATGGGAGTAGTGATGGGTGGACCCCTGGATATTCGGGTCCGGCGGGTTCAGTTACAAAAAGTTTGGGTATCAGAACAGTACACGGAACCGAATCCCATTTACTTGAAAGGGGGGACCAAACATCCAGTGTTTGCCACTCTGTCATGTGCATGACAGCACAGCAAACACCGCTTCTGATCGCTGGTGAAATCATCCCTGCCGGTCAGAGAGCCGTGGTTCTTATACCGTCAAAAGACAGCTTGAGCGCTCAGCTGTGGACAGAGGTATAAAGTTTACCTCCGATCGCTGGTGTCAGCTGATGAGGCTACTGACCCCATCATCTGACACCTGCTGCCACTAATAACAGCGAGAGCAGGAGATGCGGATGGGAGTATTCATTAGCCGCTCCTGTGCTATAAATAAATAATTATTGATATTATAATTTGAAAAAAAAAAGGCTTGGGTTCCCCTGAATTTTTGATAACCAGCCAGGCAAAACTGACAACTAGGGGCTGCAACCCTTAGCTGTCAGCTTCAGCAAGGCTGGTTATCAAGAATAGAGGGGTCCTCACGCTGTTTTTTTAAAAAAAAACTATTTAAATAAATAATTTTAAAAAACGGCATGGGGTCCCTCCCATTTTTGAAAACCAGCCTTTCTAAAGCAGGCAGCTAGGGGCTGGTATTCTCCGACTGGTAAGGGGCCATGGATATTGCCCCCCGGCCTAAAAATAGAAGCCTGCAGCTGCCCAGAAAAGGCACGTCTATTAGATGCGCCAATTCTGGCACTTTGCCTGGCTCTTCCCACTTGCCCTGTAGAGGTGGCAATTGGGGTTCATATTTGTGGGGTTGATGTCACCTCTGTATTGTCAGGTGACATCAAGCACATGGCTTAGTAATGGAGAGATGTTTATAAAACACCTATCCATTACTAATCTTATAAATAAAGACACAGCCAGAATAAAGTCTATTATTCGACATAAAACAAAACACACTTAATTTTTTATTTAAAAATAACAAACACAGTTATACTCACCAAACGCCTATTTCACTGAAGCCCTCGTTTTCCTGTAATAAAATGTAAAAAACAGCAACAATATACCATACCAGTCTGGTATAACCAATATGATGCAATTGTTGTTTATTGTCTTTTAACAAAACTGCACTAGCACTTTCTTTAAATTAATTTAATCTTGGTATCATATTTTTTTATATTATACTTCATGTCAGGAATAATCCTTGTTATAATTGCATTCTAATAGATTATATCTGTGAACAGCATTAGCATTTTTTCTGACCAACCTTTCTTATCCCTCCCAATGACAGGTTATAACAGGGAAAGAGGGATCAGACGCCGGTTATAGGGGAGCCAATTGCACAGGTATAGGGTATCAACCTCTGCTGTAAGGTAGGAAGTGAGATCTAGGGGTAGACTGTGTCCACTCAGGTTTTTATTGCAATTGGTGTCTTACATTTTTCTTGAGTTATGAATCCTATAAAGACTGCAAACTATATGTTGGTGATGATCTGATACATTGAATCACTCTTTGTTCCAGCTATATGGTGGTTTGATATTATACATCCTTTAAGATTGATCCTTTTTTGTGTTTATGCACTAATAGATTATATCTGTGAACTGCATTAGAACTTTTTCTCTACCTCCTTTCTTATCCCTCCTAATGAAGGGTAAGCCGCCAGTATATGATGCCAACCTCTGCTTTAAGGTAGGAATAAAAGTGAGAGATTGAATAGATGTAGACTGAGTACCCAAAGATTTTTTCTATTGTAATTGCTGTTTGTCTTTGTATAACTTTTTTAATTTCTTGAATTAAAAGTTACATTTTAAATATATTTTTGTAAAGTACAGCAATTGGCAGTGAATTTTTTTTCAAAACTCTGAGAGTTTTTAAATAGCTCGGCTGGCAACTATCACTCTCAATCCTCCTATAATCAGAATCGCTCATTATGCCATATGTTCCGGTGTTTTCTATGAGGAAGCCACTGTCAGTCATCTCATGTTGCAGTTTACTCATAAAAAACAAAAGGATCTTTACATGTAAAATGGGATATACGGTGTGTTTTTCTAATAACAAATAACATTGAGGGTTATAGTTATTCTAGAAAATATAGAATTGTTAAGAGAAACGTTTAACTTAGTTGACTAGCACTACTAGCTTAAATTTATAAAGACGTCCGAAAATATATTTCTTTAGGCACTTCAACAGTAAAGCACTGCTAGCTGCAATGTAGTCCCAACTTCTTTTTAATTGAAAATATTTAGAATTGAGAGTCCTCTGTGGTTGATATCGTTTAATGGCTAACTGAAAAGATGGTAACAAATTGCAAGCAAGACTACTCTTCATCAGGCACAGACTGATACAAAATCTGAAGAATCACATATTTATTCTTCAGATTTTGTATTAGTATATGCCTCATCTCCAATGTGTTATGCTCCCTTATGCCCAACACAAAAATTTGTTTCTGAGTTTAGCCTGCTGAGTTTGTCACTGTTCTTTCTCTGTGTCCCTTTCTGATGAATTATGCATACTCTGTTCTTGTACTGCTTACATACTGAGAGACCATGGAAAGATGAAAACACAAAAATGCATCAATGACAATGATAATCATTGTAATCATTGATAACCTTTCTCTTTATTGAAAACATTAGCGGCTAATAATGGTAATTACTCTGTGGGCGTCCTTCCAAGTTTTGTTATGGCACTCCATGGTTACCCATTGAGTTCCTGAAAGCAACACTATTATTTTTTTCTTCCTCTAGTTTCATGCAAGTCCAATTATATTGGATGTCTACTGCAAGTAATTTTTCTTCTTAACCCCTTCCCGACATGCGCCATACATATATGGCATTGCGGGAGCTGCATTCCCGCAAACCACCATATAAGTACGGTACCGTGATTGCGCCTTCTCGCGCTGAGTGCCGCTGCGATCCGGTGCGGGTGTCAGCCCTATGTGAGTGCTGACACCCTGCAGCAATGTTCACAATCGGTGCTAGCACTGTTCGCAGGCAATTAACCCCTATGATGCTGGAGCGCCCCAGACGCAGGGCCGCGGGTTACTCGGTACCGGTCCTCTTTGGCTCAGTTCTGGGGTTGTCACGGTGGCTGGACCCGGTCAGTGACCCTGCTAAGGGGCGTCCAATAAAATATGATACAAGTCTGTCAAGGTTTCGTGATGCCACCTGTGGTATTCGGTCAGGGTGACCGACGGTGCTCGGGGTCCACTGGGGTGATGTGATGGCAGCTAGATGGTATACCTTCCCACAGGTGAAGTATATCTCCAGGGCTTCCCGGTGGTGATGGTGGCGATGGTGTGAGGTGCAGTCAATAACGAGGACACAGGGTTGCAGTCTCTTTGCCTCTTTACTGGTGACTTCAGGATCCTCAATCCAGAGCACTGTTAACAGGGCTGTCTGAGACCGGCCGGTCCGAAGGCACATCCAGAGTTCCTTTTGCAGGTGGAAATCGTTGCCTACCACTAGCGCCTGTGTGTTGTAGTGCTTCCCTGCTGAGCATTCGGTATAGTCCTCACAACTTCTGTTCTCGTTCTTTCTCGTTCTTTCTAGTTCTTTCTCTCTCTCCGTCCCCCAAGTTTGTTATGGCTAGGACGCACCCGTTTGACGGGAAGGCTCGGAGCTATTCTGGGACCCTAGAGACGCCCCTCTCCACGGTTGCCCCCTATGTCTGCTTAGGTGATGTATGGTAGACAGCCAACCTATAGTTAACTGTCCTGTGGTATTTGAAATAAGGCATAAAGTCAGTTACATCCTCGGTGTTCCGGTCACCGGCTACGCGCCTCAGTAGGATGTTGCCGTTCTCGGGGCACGACTCCTACTGGCTCTCCTTTGTGCTTGATCTCGTTTCTCACTGTCCACAATATCCTTCGCTTCGTGTCCTTTCTAAGGTTGCTTTCTGTTCTTGTCGCTAAGTTTCTGCCAGGTTCCCACGCCTGACAGGGACTCCCCTGAAGTCTCCCCCGCAACACCCCCGGCCACGGGATGTTGCCTGGGCAAAACCCATTCAGCTTCTGTCCTAACTTCCTATCCAACCCCTAGTTTTACCAGTGTGAGGAGTGACCTAGTAGATAAAGCCTTTTGCTCCCCCTAGTGGCCGGAGTGTGAAGTGTAGTGTGTGCTTGTGATACCTGGTCAGATGAACTCCTTTAGTGCCATCAGATGTACCATCACTCCCCTTAGTGGCAGAGCGAAGTTACTGCAACGACCAGGTCTCTGGGGTGCTGCAATACCGCTGTCAATAGTGACAGTGACATCAACGAACATCTCACAGGGAAAGAGCTCCCTGTCTGCTTCCATCGGCACAACGTAATGTGATCCGGTGTGTTAATGGTTTCTATGGTTGCTCCCATCCGCAAGATGACAGCGGCTGCCTTCAGGGTTCTGCCGAGATGGAGGCCTGTGAGCGCCTGCTAAGTCCAGGAGCTGACACGTCTCCTCCCCTGCCTTTCAGACGCTACTCTGATGCCCTGCAGTGCAGAAGCATTGCAGAGTATCAGATCAGCAATCTGTCACTGTACAGCGATGTCCCAGACTGGAACAATGTAAAAAAGTTTAAACATAAAAAAGTTATTTAAAAAGTGTAAAAATATTTGAAAAAAATCCTCAAATAAAATACAAAAAAAGTAAAATGGTAATCCAATAAATACATTTATTTATGTAAAAAAAATGTAAAAATATTTGAAAAAATCCTGAAATAAAATACAAAAAAAAGAAAAATTTTAATCCAAAAAAATACATTTATTTATATAAAAAAACAAGCAAAAAAGTACATACATTTCGTATCGCTGTGTCCAGAATGACACAACTTATAAAACTGTCCCACTTGCACCGTAAAAAAAGGGCAAAAACATCATCTTGTCTTGCAAAAAACAAGCCAACATATAGTTCCGTCAGTGGAAAAATAATTATAGCTCTCAGAATAAAGCAATACAAAATGGAATATAGGCTGAACTGGATGGACAAATGTCTTTTTTCGGCCTTACTAACTATGTTACTATGTTATGTAAAATAATTATTTTTCTATAAAATAGCTTTTAGTGTGCCAAACATAAAAAAAGTATAAATTGGGTATCGCTGTAATCGTACTGACTTGTAAAATAAAGCTGCCTTATCAAACGGTATAAAAAACCCTGCTTTATTTGTTCATTCTACCTCCCAAAAATAGAAAGCGATCCAATAATGTCATGTGCCTATAAATGGTACCAATAAAAAGGTCAACTCGTCCCGCAAAAAAGAGGCTGTCACATGACTCTGTCAGCCGAAATATGGAAAAATTATATCTGTCTAAATATGGTGATGCCTGGTTTTTGCAATGAAAAGGGTCTTTTAGTGTGTAACAGCAGCCAAACATGAAAACCTGATATATATCTGATATCGCTCCAATCTCACCAACCCGAAGAATAAAATCAACTAATCACTTATATCGCATGAGGAATTGCGTAAAAAATAAATAAAACCAATTGTTCACCTGCTGTTGATTTGTTCATTCTGCCTGCCAAAGATCACAGTAAGGCTTGACGCACATTTATCCCGCGCTCTATGCTGAGCGCTTACACCTGGGATTTCGTGCACATTTCTGAAATACATGATTCATATGGAATCGCAGGGGAAAAAATTCCCAATAAAGAAGTAGTTGGAGGCACTGTGGACGCCATAGGACCTGTAATCCAGTGGCATCAGTGTTTTTAGGTGTGCATAGACGCACGGTCGACCGCAATTTTATGCACTTCTGAAAACAAGGATAACACTGAAGAGAGGTTAGATGGAGTCCAGAGTAACGCTGCTGCCTCATTATAGTAAATGGATCCCTCTGGGGTTTCATCTGAATCACGTCCTTAGGAGATTTCGAGTGCCGGATAAATGTGATCCTAAATGTTATGTAAGATGTTCCCAATAAAAAGCTTCACCTCAATCCACAAAAAGGCAACTCCCCGCTCAGGTCAGACATCTGTCAACGGGCTTCCAGTTACTGGTAGTACAATGGCTCCTCTCCCCTCAAAAGAAATTTAGCAAATTCTACGGTCCCATATCCAAATGCCCACTTCTTTCTGAGCCCCAGTATGTCTAAGCCACATTTAGCGCCCACATGTTTGGCATTTCTGTAGTGATGAGAGCTCCCCTAATTTGTGGGTGCGTTTCTCCGGAAGCATGAGCTTGTTATAATGTACTGGTCACTAAAACGTACTGGTCACTTCAACATACTGGTCACGCCAATGGCAGTTTGTAACATCCACTGCTGCTGGTTTCTAGAAAACACCCATGGAGTTAAAATTGTCACTATACCTGTAGATAAATTCCCAAAGTGGTATAATTTCCAAAATGGGGTCACTTGAGGGGAATTCTGCTCTTCTAGCAATTAGGGGCTCTGTATATGGAGTCTGCAAACTATTCTAGGAAAATATGCGCTCCAGGAGGCAAAGAGCGCTCCATCCCTCCCGAGTCTCACTGTGTGGCTAAGCAGTACTCTACAGCCATATATGGGGTAATTCTGCATTCAGCAGAAATTGTGTGACAAATTTTGGTACCATTTTTACCCATTTCCCAGTATGAAAATGGAACTCTTGGGGCTAACACACAATTTTGGTAGTAAAAATGTAAATTATTTTTTCTTCATTGCCCAATAGTATACATTTTTGTGACCCACCTGTAGTGTCAGTATGATCACTGCATCCCAAGATGAAGTTATTGAGAGGTGTAGTTTGTAAAATGGGATTCACTTATGGGGGGTTCTGCTTTTCTGGCACTTCATGGCACCATCACACCAGTGCAGCAAAATCTGCAGTGCAATAAGGTGCTCCTTCCCTTCTGAGCTTTGCACTGTGCCTCAAAAGTAGTTTTCGACCACATATAGGGTATGGTGTACTCAGGAGAAATTGAACAACAAATGTATAATATTGATCCCATAGTAAATGCTGTGAAGAATATGGATGTGCTGTGTAAAGGAAACAGTAAAGTTGTTTATTCAAGAGTTGAAAAGGACTGTGTCTCAATCTTTGTTACTTCCACTGATGGGAACCTGCAGCAAAGCAGAGGTGTCCCTGACAGTGCAGAGAATGGAGCTACAAGTACACAAAGTAATGCACAATGTTTTCTGTATTGGGAGACCAGGGCACTGATGTACCAGAGTGTTTGGCCATGACTACAGCCCTGGTCCAGCCCCTTACAGCTGATGTTTTACAATTTTATGAAATGTGGAGACTACAAGACGGGTCTCCATTTGGTGGGATGCCTGTAGTGGAAGGTGTGTCAGAGGCCTATTATAACATTTCTACTCTGTGGAAAATGATGCCACTTTAGTGGTGTGTAACAATTTTTTTAAATGTGGAGACTCAGAGTTGGATCTCCATCTGGAGGGTTTCCTGTGTTAGTAGTTCTCCCAGACAGGTAGGCCAGCACTTACTTTCAGTCAACTACCTGTGTTACTTTCCTTACATTTTTTCTACCAATAGTACTGTATGAAACTGATATTTGTGCCATTTGAGTGTGGCTGGAATAAAACAAAATTGGAGGTGTTGCATGAAGTACTAGGGCTCCCAGCTAAGAAGGCTTACACCCAGGGCCGTATTTAGAGTTTCTGCTGCCCTAGGCACTTTTAGTGCTGCCTCCCCCTTTGGTGAGTATAACACTATCGGCAGTGACTTTGGCAAAAATCGCTGATGTGAAAGTCGCCTTTTGCAGCAGATCCGACAGGTTTTCCGCATCTGCCGCGTAATGGATCACTTAGGGCAACACTGCATTTGGCCTCATTCATTCCCTATGGGACTTACAGACATGTGCGGCACTTGCGGTTTTGCCGCCATCCGGCAAATGCGGTACTTGCAGCAATGAGAAAAAACACTACTAGCAGTGTTTTATGTATCATCGTAAGTGCAAAACCGCAATTGCCGCACATGTTCGCAAGTAGCCATCACTACCTGTCCCTGCACCTTGCTAGCTCATCCCTATCCAACCCTCCCTGACCTATAACTACACTATAAAGCTTCAGAAAAGCAATTTATTAACTGACATATTCCTATGATAATGAGGGCTCTAGGCTACGGCGTAGACTGGGACGGGCAGTGTCCGGGTCTCCATCCTCTCTGTGCACACCCTCAGTCCCTGCCTCACTGCCTGTGCACAGACCTCCCTCCACCGGACCCGGTAATCGCCGCTCGCAGTAGGATACCGGCAGAGGTGTATCTAGGGTTTCTGGCACCCGGGGAAAGAATTCATTTTGGTGCCCCCCCTCCGCCAAGGACATATGTGATTTGCACACTCAGTCATGTGCCCACGAGCTCCTCTCCCTAATGCTCTCAATGTTCAGTGAAAAACTAAGAGAAGCAGAAGAGAAGCTCGTTGTCACAGGACCATAAGAGTATGTGTCCACGTTCAGGATTGCATCAGGATTTGGTCAGGATTTTTCATCAGTATTTGTAAGCCAAAACCAGGAGTGGAACAATTAGGGTCTGTTTCCACGTGCAGGAAACGCTGCGTGTCTGACGCTGCATAGAGCCGCAACGTCAAACACGCAGCGTCCAGATGTTACAGCATAGTGGAGGGGATTTAATGAAATCCCGTCTCCACTATGCGTGGTAACACGCACGCGGTGGCCCTGCGACTCCGGACATGCTGCGCGTCTTTTCAGATCGCAGCATGTCCGTATATCTTGCGGCGACGCTGCGTCGCCGCAAGATATAGCACAGGGCGCTATGGTGGGGTGCGATGATGCCGGATGTGTGCTGTGAACACATCCGGCATCATCGCGTCCCAGAAAGGGGGCGGGGCTTACCGCAGAGCGGCTAAGCCGCTCCGGCGATACCGCCGGCCATCCTGAAAGTGGACACATAGCCTTAGAGGAAAACTATAATAGAAACATATGCACCACTTCTGTATTTATCACCCACTCCTGGTTTTGGCTACAAATACTGATGTAAAATACTGACCAAATCCTGATGCAATCCTGAACGTGGACACATACTCTAAGTCTGAAAATCGCATATGAGTGACGTGTCCATGTGACGACTACTGGAACTTGCAGAGCTGAATCCTGACATCGCAGCTTCTGAATTCTCACAACGCATGCACTGCACACTTTTAGGATTCTCCCTTGCCGGTGGACAGTCATGTCAGCACAAGTATGTGATTTGTATACTTCTGACCACATTCCGACTAGATGTGCCCGGCCTCGCTCAGTTCATTTTCATTGACGGAGGTCACGCATGTCTAGTCAGCACATGATCGCATTAATGTAAATCCCCAGCATGAGAGAATCCTGACAGCGTGCAGTGTGCACTGTGAGAATTCAGAAGTCTGCAGTCACAAAGAATGACTGCAGACTCATCACAAGCCTGGACATCCCCTTTAAAAGGGACTCTGTCACCTGAATTTGGAGGGAACAATTTTCAGCCATAGGGGCGGGGTTTTCGGGTGTTTGATTCACCCTTTCCTTACCCGCTGGCTGCATGCTGGCTGCAATATTGGATTGAAGCTCATTCTCTGCCCTCCATAGTACACGCCTGCACAAGGCAAGATTGCAGATTGTGCAGGTACAGTATGTACTACGGAGGACAGAGAATGAGCTTCAATCCAATATTGCAGCCAGCATGCAGCCAGCGGGTATGGAAAGGGTGAATCAAACACCCGAAAACTCCACCCCTATGGCTGAAAATTTTTCCCTCCAAATTCAGGTGACAGTGTCCCTTTAAATCTCCTAGCATATATAAAAACATGAGAGTTAGCATCACAAATAACATTTACATCCAGGTACCTGATAGATGACGTCGCCTCTGGAGCCGTTCTCCTTTTCTTCATCTTGTCCAGATCCCATGATGAGTTTTTTCTCATCCACAGCCGTCTCTGCAGACTTCCATCTTCGCCGCTCTTTTGCAGAAAGTCTCCACATGACGCCCTTAAAGATACAAGTGTCATTATAATGCTCCCAAATAAAAAATTGCCCCTCACTATATTGTCTGCACAAAGTATGACCCCCACACTGTCCCTCTTATGGTACATGCTCTTCACACTGACCTCTCCTTTCTATACCGGTCCCCTCTTCACACTGTCCTCTCACACTGTGTCCCCCTTATAGGGCCCAGTATTTATACTCCATATTTATACTCCATCCTCCCACACTGCGTTCATGCCTCCCCCATCCTCCCACCCTGCGTTCATGGCTCCCCCATCCTTCTCCCCTGCAAGCATGGCTCCCCCATCCTCCCACTCTGCGTTCATGGCTCCCCATCCTTCTCCCCTGCGTTCATGGCTCCCCCATCCTTCTCCCATGCGTTCATGGCTCCCCCATCCTCCCACTCTGCGTTCATGGCTCCCCATCCTTCTCCCCTGCGTTCATGGCTCCCCCATCCTTCTCCCCTGCGTTCATGGCTCCCCCATCCTCCCACCCTGCGTTCATGGCTCCCCCATCCTCCCACCCTGCGTTCATGGCTCCCCATCCTTCTCCCCTGCGTTCATGGCTCCCCCATCCTTCTCCCCTGCGTTCATGGCTCCCCCATCCTCCCACTCTGCGTTCATGGCTCCCCCTTCCTCCCACTCTGCGTTCATGGCTCCCCATCCTCCCCTGCGTTCATGGCTCCCCCATCCTTCTCCCCTGCGTTCATGGCTCCCCCATCCTCCCACCCTGCGTTCATGGCTCCCCCATCCTTCTCCCCTGCGTTCACGGCTCCCCCATCCTTCTCCCCTGCGTTCACGGCTCCCCATCCTTCTCCCCTGCGTGCACGGCTCCCCATCCTTCTCCCCTGTATGCACGGCTCCCCATCCTTCTCCCCTGCGTTCACTGCTCCCCATCCTTCTCCCCTGCGTGCACGGCTCCCCATCCTTCTCCCCTGCGTGCACGGCTCCCCATCCTTCTCCCCTGTGTGCACGGCTCCCCATCCTTCTCCCCTGTGTGCACGGCTCCCCATCCTTCTCCCCTGTGTGCACGGCTCCCCATCCTTCTCCCCTGTGTGCACGGCTCCCCATCCTTCTCCCCTGTGTGCACGGTTCCCATCCTTCTCCCCTGTATGCACGGCTCCCCATCCTTCTCCCCTGTGTGCACGGCTCCCCATCCTTCTCCCCTGTATGCACGGCTCCCCATCCTTCTCCCCTGTATGCACGGCTCCCCATCCTTCTCCCCTGTGTGCACGGCTCCCCATCCTTCTCCCCTGTGTGCACGGCTCCCCATCCTTCTCCCCTGTGTGCACGGCTCCCCATCCTTCTCCCCTGTGTGCACGGCTCCCCATCCTTCTCCCCTGTATGCACGGCTCCCCATCCTTCTCCCCTGTATGCACGGCTCCCCTTCCTTCTCCCCTGTATGCACGGCTCCCCATCCTTCTCCCCTGTATGCACGGCTCCCCATCCTTCTCCCCTGTATGCACGGCTCCCCATCCTTCTCCCCTGTATGCACGGCTCCCCATCCTTCCCCCCTGTGTGCACGGCACCCCACTTTTTTTCCCTGTCATACTTACCTCTCACCGGCGCGCAGCACAGAACTTCCTGGCATCTCAGCGTCTTCCTTCCTGTCTTCAGCGGTCACATGGTAGCGCTAATTAAGGGTGATGAATATGCGCATATTCATCACCCTTAATGATCGGTACCATGTGACCGCTGAAGACAGGACGCGCTGCAGGCGCTGAGACGCAGTTGCAGCCACCGCTGGAGGAAGGTGAGTATTACGTCTTCAGGGAGGGAGGGAGGGGGGGCGGGAAGGAGGGAGGAGGGGGGGGCGGGAAGGAGGGAGGGAGGAGGGGGGGCGGAAACTTGACCCCGGAGTTTTATAAAAAAAAAAAAATAAAAAAAAAGAAAAAACCTAGCTCAAGGGCGCCCCCCCGCATCCCGCCGCCCTAGGCACGTGCCCTCAAGTGCCTAGTGGCAAATACGGCCCTGCTTACACCCTTACCTTAACCACCAGGTCATCATTGAAATTTCAATTTCAAGCTGTAAATGCTGGGCCAGGCCTTGATACCTCACGCATGGCATATGGCTGACTGTTACTGTGCCATTTGCAAATTTCTACTGTGGGTCAATTGATGCCACTTGTCATGGTGTCTGCCCCTAATTTTAGCTGTTTGGGAAGCTTTTTGTAACAACTTAAGGTGTTGTGTTTACATTTGGCTTGGTCTCCTATTGAATCTAATGGGGTCCAGGAACATTCGTTGAACCGTTCGGAGAACGTCAAACTGTTTTGTGAATCGAAGTGAACCTTGAAATGTTCTTTGTTAACATATGTACCTGCGTTATATTCTGCTTGACTACATTGTTTTTGCAGGGTTTTTGAATTAAGATTGCCATCTGTTGGTACTCTGAAATATTTCCATGATGATTATAGAAAATACTGTACATCTGCTGGTGGCAGGGCTGGCGTCAGCACTCGGCGTATCCGGGCAAGTGCCAGCGCCCTGGTGAGATGGGGGGGGGGGGCACTCACGCTGTGTGGGACACAGGCGACTCACCCCCCGCCAGCACCGACTCACCCCTCGCCAGTGCCAACTCACCTCCCGCCAGTGCCACCACATTCAACTATACCAGCGTCTATGACGCTAGTACAGTTGAATGCAATGATGGAGGAGAGAGTGTCAGATGACACTCCCTCTCCCATCATTCCCCTCTGACTCTGACACTGTGGGTGCGCGATGACATCATATCATCGCGTACCTGCTGTGTGCAGACTGCAGCTGCTGAGACCAGAGCCAAGCCTGGAGCACGAGGAACAGCGCGGGGCATGAGGAGAGGTGAGGATTGTGTGGTTTTTTAAAAATCTATCAATGAGTGATAACTGGATTGTGGGGCCATTCTCAGGGGGCTACATTATATTCTATTGGGGATTGTAATATATTCTATGGGGTGCTGTGCTGTATTATATTCTATGGAGGGTTGCATTATATTCTATGAGGGGCTGTATTATATTCTATGGGGGGCTGTATTACATTACATTCTATGGGGGGCCATATTACATTACATTATATGGGGGGCTGTGTTACATTCTATGGGGTGCTGTATAATATTCTATGGGGGCTGTATTATATTCTATGGGGGCTGTATTATATTCTATGGGAGGGCTGTATTATATGGTATGGAAGGCTGTATTATATTCTATGGTGGTTATATTATATTCTATGGGGGGCTGTATTCTCTGGGGGCTGTATTATATTATATTCTATGGGGGCTGTATTATATTATATGGGGTGCTGTATTATATTCTATGGGAGGGCTGTATTATACTCTATGGGGGTTACATTATATTCTATGGGGGGCTGTAGCATATTCTATAGGGGCTGTATTATATTCTATGGGGTGCTGTATTATATTCTATTGGGGGCTGTATTACATTCTATGGGGGGCTGTATTATATTCTCTGGGGAGCTACATTATATTCAATGGGGGATATATTATATTCTATGAGGGAGGATTGCATCATACTTTTTTATGGGGCTACATTATATTCTATGGGGAGGTAGGCTGTATTATATTCTATGTATTAAATCTATTCTATGTATTAAATGTATTATATTCTATGAGGGGTGATTGCATCACACTCTATAAGGGGGCTATATTATATTCTATGGTGGGCTGCATTATACTATATGAGGAGGGCTGCATTGTATTCTATGGATCGGCTACATTATATTCTATGGGGGGGCTGCATTATACTCTATGAGGGGGCTACCATATAGTATATATGCAGGGGCTGCATTATACTATATGAGGGGGCTGCATTACATTCCCTGGGGGGATACATTATACTCAGGAGGATACAATATATTCTGTGGGGTCTCAGCATTATACTATACAGTGGGGCAAAAATGTATTTAGTCAGTCAGCAATAGTGCAAGTTCCACCACTTAAAAAGATGAGAGGCGTCTGTAATTTACATCATAGATAGACCTCAACTATGGGAGACAAACTGAGAAAAAAAAATCCAGAAAATCACATTGTCTGTTTTTTTAACATTTTATTTGCATATTATGGTGGAAAATAAGTATTTGGTCAGAACCAAAATTTCATCTCAATACTTTGTAATATATCCTTTGTTGGCAATGACAGAGGTCAAACGTTTTCTGTAAGTCTTCACAAGGTTGCCACACACTGTTGTTGGTATGTTGGCCCATTCCTCCATGCAGATCTCCTCTAGAGCAGTGATGTTTTTGGCTTTTCGCTTGGTAACACGGACTTTCAACTCCCTCCAAAGGTTTTCTATAGGGTTGAGATCTGGAGACTGGCTAGGCCACTCCAGGACCTTGAAATGCTTCTTACGAAGCCACTCCTTCGTTGCCCTGGCGGTGTGCTTTGGATCATTGTCATGTTGAAAGACCCAGCCACGTTTCATCTTCAATGCCCTTGCTGATGGAAGGAGGTTTGCACTCAAAATCTCACGATACATGGCCCCATTCATTCTTTCATGTACCCGGATCAGTCGTCCTGGCCCCTTTGCAGAGAAACAGCCCCAAAGCATGATGTTTCCACCACCATGCTTTACAGTAGGTATGGTGTTTGATGGATGCAACTCAGTATTCTTTTTCCTCCAAACACGACAAGTTGTGTTTCTACCAAACAGTTCCAGTTTGGTTTCATCAGACCATAGGACATTCTCCCAAAACTCCTCTGGATCATCCAAATGCTCTCTAGCAAACCTCAGACGGGCCCGGACATGTACTGGCTTAAGCAGTGGGACACGTCTGGTACTGCAGGATCTGAGTCCATGGTGGCGTAGTGTGTTACTTATGGTAGGCCTTGTTACATTGGTCCCAGCTCTCTGCAGTTCATTCACTAGGTCCCCCCGCGTGGTTCTGGGATTTTTGCTCACCGTTCTTGTGATCATTCTGACCCCACGGGGTGGGATTTTGCGTGGAGCCCCAGATCGAGGGAGATTATCAGTGGTCTTGTATGTCTTCCATTTTCTAATTATTGCTCCCACTGTTGATTTCTTCACTCCAAGCTGGTTGGCTATTGCAGATTCAGTCTTCCCAGCCTGGTGCAGTGCTACAATTTTGTTTCTGGTGTCCTTTGACAGCTCTTTGGTCTTTACCATAGTGGAGTTTGGAGTCAGACTGTTTGAGGGTGTGCACGGGTGTCTTTTTATACTGATAACAAGTTTAAACAGGTGCCATTACTACAGGTAATGAGTGGAGGAAAGAGGAGACTCTTAAAGAAGAAGTTACAGGTCTGTGAGAGCCAGAAATCTTGATTGTTTGTTTCTGACCAAATACTTATTTTCCACTATAATATGCAAATAAAATGATAAAAAAAACAGACAATGTGATTTTCCGGATTTTTTTTTCTCAGTTTGTCTCCCATAGTTGAGGTCTACCTATGATGTAAATTACAGACGCCTCTCATCTTTTTAAGTGGTGGAACCTGCACTATTGCTGACTGACTAAATACTTTTTTGCCCCACTGTATGTGGGCTGCATTATACTGTATTGAGAACTATGGGGAATACATTATACAATATGAAGAACTATGGGGTGCATTATACTATGGGAAGTGAATTGTGCTACATGGATAACTATGGTGGTGCATTATGCCATGTATGGAGCACTATGAGGAGTGTATTATACTATATGGAGTACTGAGCAGTGTATTTTAATATATGGAGGACTATGAGGGGTGTATTATACTATATGGATGACTGAGGAGTGTATTATACTATATGGAGGACTGAGGAATGTATTATACTATATGGAGGACTATAGTGAACAATATAATATATGGAGGACTATGTGGTGTATTATACTAAACAAACAAAATGCTGCCTATTCATCAAGTTGTATACATACAGGTGCTGCTCACAAAATTAGAATATCATCAAAGTTAATTTATTTCAGTTCCTCAATACAAAAAATGAAACTCCATATTATATAGTCATTATAAACATAGTGATCTATTTCAAGTGTTTATTTCTGTTAATGCAGATGATTATGGCTTACAGCCAATGAAAACCCAAGAGTATTCTATAATGTTGATTTGCCTCTAATATTACAGGTACTGATACCCTGAGACCTGTGGACCTTAGATCACAAGAGTTAGCCAGCTGCTAAAGCACAAGATCTAAATGTCACCTACTCCAAGAGTGACACAGTGCACTATCAGGACTTATTTTCCAGAACACACACGTGGACTAGTAAGTGACTAAGTGACCAATCATTACTATGTATTAGATATACATATATGCTAGCCACCTTAGGGAGAGACCCAAGTTGGGCTAAATGTAGCGGGACGAAAGAGACCGAAAAGCCCTCTACTTAAAGGAAATACATAGTGGATGCTTTCCTGAAACGGAAAGTACTTGCAAGCAGCATAATACAAAGAATAGCAGGTTTACCCAGAATCCTTTGCAGTAGGCGGAGCTATGCAAATCATCTCTTTCCACCCCAGTCTAATCCACAGCGCTTGGAACCGCCAAGCGTGCAATGCTGCGGATTAGTTTCTAAATTAGTTTCTGCAGGACACTATGTACTATGTATTAGGTCAGACTCGGAGTTCCACTTGCGAAAGCCTCGCATCACTTCACCCTGCACAGCCGCCCGTTCTTTGGACAGGAGTGTGCAGTTGCATAGAAATACGGACATTTCAGGTGATGCAATGCAAGGCTCGTGCATCGCTCTCGCATAATTGACTTATATAAAGCCCCTCTGCTGTATCGTATTGTAGAATTTACAATAGCTATCACTCATGTAAGAAATGAAATCTGGCATAGTACTATACCTATATTTTCCTATCGCCACGACAGCACCCCTACGAGAGAGGGGATCCGCCCACCTTCCGGACAGGAACCTACAGAATTTAAAGGGGCGGTCCCCCTCACCACTCCAGTTTGGGTTCCTGTCCGGACGGCGGGAGCCTGCAGCAGCAGTCTTACCCGGGCCTCCATGCCTACGCGCGGTATCTGTTAGGAACGGCGGAATCGGGGGCTCGGAAGCAGCGTCGGGGGTGTCCTGCGTGCAGACCCCCCCTCGTCTGGCCGTGAGGAGCGCGTCCCAGGAGTCGGGTAGTGCCGTCCTGGTCCGCGGTTGAGCGCGGTGTGCAGCGTCCACACCGGCGCTGGTGAACCCGGAAGTAGTTGGTACGCTTCCGGGGTAAGCCGGGGGAGGAGCGCTGCAGCGCTGTAAAAGAGCGACGCCTAGGGTAGGAGGCGCGCAACCATGTCCTCAGTAGGGGACGCCGAGCACCCTCATGGAGAGGGAACGGAACAGCGCAGTAAGAGCGGTAGCGGCCGCTCAAGGAGAAACAGCAGCAGCGTGGTACGGGGGCAGCAGCGTGCGAGCGCCCCAGCGTCACATTTGGATCCTACTCCTCCAGAACCGGTATTCACAGGATCAGCCTTATGGTGAGTGTTAAATCAGACACCTGGTGCTGATATGGTCTGTTATTTGTGCTTTGTTTTAGGGAAAAAAGACCACAAAATCTAAGCACAAGCAATGTGCTCTATGCATGACACCAATGCCTGACAGTTATACCAAATGGCTGTGTCAGGCTTGCATATCTCAGACCTTAGAAGAGGAAGCTCCCCTTCGGTCATCATACCTTAGAGCGGTCATCAGGGAGGAAATTAGCTATTCCCTTAGAGGCAGCCGCCAGGAAAGGTCGGGCAGGGACATATCGCCAGGATCTAGTCTGTCCCTGCAAGAAGGGGAATGTTCCCGCTCCTCATCTCCATCCTCCTCAGATGAAGAGGGAAGGCCTTGCTTCTCGGTGGACAACATGGACATGTTAGTTAAAGGAGTCCGAGCTACCATGGGTGTTGCAGAGAGCAAGGAACCAAGGTCCGCACAGGACATAATGTTTGCGGGCTTGTGCCAGAGGAGTCGTAAGGCGTTCCCGGTGGTGGATACGGTTAAGACTCTTATAAAGAGAGAATGGGATAAGCAGGATAAGGGTTTCCTTCCGTCATCAGCTAAAAGAAGGTATCCCTTTGAAGATAATGAGCTGGCAGAGTGGATGAAAGTCCCGAAAGTGGATGCAGCGGTGGCTTCTACGTCTAAAGCCGGTACCTTGCCGCTGGAGGATGTGGGCCTTCTGAAAGATCCATCAGATAGGAAGGCGGACATGTTTTTGAGGAAAGTTTGGGAATCAACTGCAGGGGCGTTTAAACCTGCTATCTCTAGCACGTGTACGGCTAGATCCGTCATGGTGTGGATATCCCAACTGGAAGAACAGCTGAAGTCCAAGGTGCCCAGAGACAAGATGTTGAACTCACTGTCGCAAATACGTGAAGGGGTGGCGTATTTAGCGGACGCGTCAGTGGATTCTTTAAAATTGGCGGCAAGATCAGCAGGCCTCTCAAACGCTGCTCGCCGAGCCCTATGGCTTAAGACCTGGAAAGGGGATGCCCAGGCGAAAGCTAAACTGTGTACAATACCGTGTAGGGGTGAGTACCTGTTTGGCCCGCTATCGTTAATAGAGATCTTCCAGTAGGGGGCAGGTTAAAATTCTTTTATGCTCAGTGTGCCAAAATAACTTCGAGCAATTGGGTTCTGGGTATAATCAATTCAGGGTTAAAATTAGAGTTCCGGGAAAGACCTTCTGAATTTTATATCTTGACTGCCCCTGATTCCTTAGACCAACAAAAGGCCCTTGAAAAAGAGGTCCAAATGTTAAGACGGAAGAAAGTCATAGTGGAGGTTCCAAAACATCAACAGGGGAAAGGGTTCTATTCCCCTTTATTTTTAATCTCCAAGCCAGATGGATCCTTTAGAACCATCATAAACTTACGGAGATTAAACAAACATCTAGAGTATCATGCCTTTAAGATGGAATCGATTAAAACGGCAACTAAACTTCTCTTTCCCAGATGTTATATGACAGTCCTGGATTTAAAAGATGCGTATTACCATCTGCCCATTCACCAGGATCATCAACAATTCCTCAGAATGGCGGTGCGCTTAAACGACCAGGTCAGACACTTTCAGTTTGCTGCAATGCCCTTTGGTCTATCTATGGCACCGAGGGTGTTTACTAAAGTCATGGCAGAAGTAATGGCCTATGTCAGAGAACAGGATACGTTAATTATACCCTACTTGGATGACTTCCTGGTAGTGGGGAATTCCTTTTGCCAGTGCAGTACTCGCCTAAATCATGTAATATCTTCCTTACAGGACTTGGGTTGGATTGTCAATATGGAGAAGTCAAGACTCGACCCATCAACAACTCAGACTTTCCTAGGTATTCTGCTGGATTCGGAAGTGCAACAATGTTTCCTTCCGGAAGAGAAAAAGCAGAGGATTGTGCACAAAGTCAGTACGGTAACAAGGAAGCCAGATCTGACTTTAAGAGACGCTATGTCCCTTCTGGGATCTCTAACGTCCTGCATACCAGCCGTCCAGTGGGCTCAATTCCACACTCGAGTGTTACAGGCCCAAGTCTTGGATACAGAGAGAAGTCTTCAAGGGCAATTAGGCGGAAGACTCAGGTTGTCCACCGCCACTCTACACAGTCTGAGATGGTGGTTAAACAGAAGACATTTAGGGAAAGGAGTACGCTGGAGTGTAGTACCAGACAACACGGTCACAACCGATGCCAGTCCAATAGGTTGGGGAGCTCATATAGGAGATGTCTGGACTCAAGGGCAATGGTCTCTCTTAGAGGCTCAAGAGTCCTCAAACTGGAAAGAGCTCACGGCAGTGAAGAGGGCCTTACTCAGGTTGCTTCCATCTCTGCAGGATTCACATGTAAGAGTCCAGACAGACAACACAACAGTAGTGGCGTATCTCAACCATCAAGGGGGTACAAGGTCAAGATCCCTAATGAACACCGCCACAGACATACTCGAAATAGCCGAAGCCCACTTTCTCTCTCTATCAGCTGTGCACATTCGGGGAGAGCTCAACACAGAGGCAGATTACCTCAGCTGTCATTCTCTACGTCAGGGAGAATGGGTTCTAGATCGACGGGTGTTCAGACAAATAGTGGGCCTGTGGGGATTGCCCGTAATCGATCTATTCGCAACGAGAGAGAACAGGCAGACTAGGAAGTTCGCTTCTCTTCGGGTGGCGGACAAGCCCTGTATAATAGACTCCCTTCAAATACACTGGAATTTTCCTCTAGCTTACGCGTTCCCTCCAATGTGTCTGATCCCGTTAGTCCTCAGGAAGATCAGGGAGGACAGGGCGAGAGTGATCCTGATTGCCCCCTTTTGGCCCAGGAGGGCATGGTTCTCGTTACTCAGGGCAATGTCTGTGTCCGACCCCTGGGTACTGCCGACCAGCCCGGAGCTTCTTTCTCAGGGTCCATTCAGTTACCCCAATGTGGAATCCCTGCATCTGACGGCGTGGAATTTGAGAGGGAGTTATTGAGGAGAAGAGGGTTTTCAGAGGCTCTCATATCTACCCTTTTAAATAGTCGGAAAGAAGTCACCACTAAAATCTATGCTAAAACTTGGAAAAAGTTCCTTGCCTTCTACCAAAATCCCTTTTCTGGCAAGGTTCCAATTCCGGCTATTCTGGAGTTTTTACAGAAAGACCGAGAATTGGGCTTGGCGGTAAATACCCTTAGAGTCCAAGTATCAGCTTTGGGAGCGTTATATAACAGTGATGTGGCGGGAAATAGATGGCTTTCCCGATTTATCAGGGCCACTGAACGTAGTAAACCAGTGTATATTCCTAGATTACCACCATGGGATCTAAATTTGGTTTTAGACGCCTTAACAGAAGCCCCCTTTGAGCCAATAGATTCTGTCTCCATTAAAAATTTAACTTTAAAAACAGCCTTCCTAGTAGCCCTGACCTCTGCTAGGAGAGTGAGTGACTTACAAGCTTTGTCGATAGACCCTCCTTATTTAATGGTCTTTCAGGATAGGGTAGTGTTAAAACCTGATCCAGCATACCTACCAAAAGTAGCTTCCAAATTTCATAGAAGTCAGGAAATAATTTTACCATCTTTCTGTGACAGTCCGAATTCAGCTGACGAGCAGAAATATCACATGTTAGATGTCAGAAGAACTCTATTAGAGTACCTACATAGAACAGAACCATGGAGGCAGAGTAGGGCTCTGTTTGTTTCCTTTCAGAATCCAAGGAAAGGGGCGAGTGTAACTAAAGCGTCTATCGCCAGATGGATAAGAGATGCCATATATCTTGCTTATACTGCTAAAGGCCAGACACCACCAGATGGCATCAGGGCCCACTCCACTCGAGCCATGGCCTCATCCTGGGCGGAAAGAGCGGACGTCTCCATAGACGTAATATGTAAGGCGGCAACTTGGTCTTCTCCTTCCACCTTTTATAGACATTATCGCCTTAATTTATCTTCAGAGGCCAATTTAGTTTTTGGCCGTATAGTACTTAGTGCTGTAGTCCCTCCCAGGTGATTGATCTTTGAAAATCTCTCGTAGGGGTGCTGTCGTGGCGATAGGAAAACCGGTTTTTACGTACCGGTAATAGGATTTTACGGAGCCACGACAGCACCCGCACATTCCCCCCCATAGTTATTCACTGGTTTCTGCACCCTTTGGGGAAAGTGTGCTTGTTATAAAATCACTCTTTAGTAGGTGATGGTATTTAGTAATGTTTAAGTATATATGTTTATGTACTAACTCAATGGCGGTGTCCCTTATACTCTGAAACACAAACTGGAGTGGTGAGGGGGACCGCCCCTTTAAATTCTGTAGGTTCCTGTCCGGAAGGTGGGCGGATCCCCTCTCTCGTAGGGGTGCTGTCGTGGCTCCGTAAAATCCTATTACCGGTACGTAAAAACCGGTTTCTCTGCTGTATCTGTACATCATGAATCGTGGTATGTGTTAAGTGGGGGCCCACAGTCTCTTTGCCCGGGGCCCTCAAAAACCTGGAGCCGGCCCTGGCTGTTGGACATCTCCTTGTAAATTGGCTGGTCTGCAGGTATAGTTCAGCTTCAGGATTATTTTCCCCTCTCACACAATGATCTGCTGGACTGTAAGCAGTCTTTCTGTGGCTCTGTCTTCTTCTCTTCAATGTCAGGATCACAGCAGTCTTCAATGGAGAAAGTGAGTCACCAGCAGGACAGTGGGATACTCGGTACAAGTTCCGGTCGCAAGGGGGATGTCACGGTGGCTGCGACCCGGTCCGTGGCCCTGGGCCTCAACGTTAAAGGGGGAAATGTTCAAAGTTTGTCATGACACCACCTGTGGAGTTCGGTCAGTATTGGGGACCGACACTGCATTAAAGTGGTCCCCTGGGGGATGTTGCGGCAGCACAGATGTTACACTTCCCATTGGTGAAGCTGGGTCCCCAGGGGTCCTATGGTATAGGGCGTGAATGGTATAGCCGGTAAATAAGTGTAGGAGGCAAGTTGTAAGTCTTTACCTGGTTTACTGCAGGTTGCTGGCCACAGTCCAGGGTACCAGGCATGGGTGATGGTGGTCCGGGTGGCTCAGAGGCAATAGAAGGTTCCCTTCTCCAGTAGAGGTCCATGAGCCTTTCCAATTCGTGCCATTAAAGGTGCTGCCTGAAGCTTCCTACAGGGTCCTCCAGTTTCCCCCTGTCCAGGGACAGGTACCTGCGTGATGGGCAGCTTGAGCCTTTTTACAGGGACTCTAACATGCCCCAGGCTCCTCAGGTGCTGCTGCATCTCAGGCGTGGTGCAGGCAGGTAACGTGTTGTGTTGTGCCCTCTGGTTCTGCTCTGTGTCCTAGAGTCCCACAAAGCCTCGGGCTCCCGGTTCCCGGCTACTGTGCTTCAGCTCTGAGGGTGCCCTGCCACAGTTCCTCTCTGAGCTCTGTTCCTCTCCTGTGCTCCTTCCCTTCCAGCTACTCCACATACAACAACCCTTCAGGTTCTCTTACTCCTTCCAGAGGCTGCAGCTCCCTCGTGGCTGCCCGGCCTCTGTCTGTTCTACGTCTCTCTTAGACGTCTGCTCTGCTTGGTCTCCCAGGACCAACTAACTAACTCCTCCTCCAGGTCAGGATCCATGTAGCCTAGGGAAGCTCCCCTGAATCCGGGTATTGAGCTCCCCCTCTGGGCCTGGATTCAGAATGTGTTGCATGTGTGTGCCTTACCTGGTGAAGATAACTCCATCGCCTCAGAGCATGACATTACCTTCCCCGAAGGAAAAGCAACATCACTGCAGCAACCAGTCACCTGGGGTGCTGCAAAAGACAAACACGTCCTCATGATCAGCTAGCTCTTCCCTTTTTCTCAAACTTGCTTGGCAAATCACTTTCTTCCTCTGCTACGCCTCCTCTTCCAATATGTAAATAGGAGCAAAGGTTGCTGGGAGTTGTAGTCCATGGCAGTGCAGAAAAAGAAGCATTAAAGAGGTTGTCCACTACATTCACATTGATGGCCTATCCTTAGGATAGGTCATCAATGTCTGATTGGCTGGGGTCCAACACCCTTGCTGATCAGCTGCTACCTGTGACGGTGGCTGCTGGCTGGAACTGCTCACTTTTGGAGCTGATACATCTACTTGTATTGGCCATGGCTTGCTACTGCACATCCACCTCCCATTGATTTGAATAGGAGGCTTAAGTGCAGCACCAACACCCAGCCACTACAAGTAGACAGAGCAGCTCGGCAAGTGAGTACTACCAGGCATCAGTGGCCACCGATAATAGTTGACCAGCAGGTTTTGGAGCCCAGCTGATCAGACAGGATAGGTCATCAATGTAAAAAAAGTGGACAACCTCTTTAATGACTGCTGCTGTGAATGTCAGCTTATTCCCAGCTGTGTCAGTCTCTGTACACAAAACTCCCACTGCAGGTGTTATAGTTAGCTTTCCAGCTAAGATATGACTCAAAATACTGTGTAATTATTTCTAAAGTAGCCTAATGTGAGGTCAGCTTTGTTACTAGTAGCACGTTGATGTCACAGTCATAAACTATATATATGAGGCATAACTGTGATTTTTTTCCAGTCACGCATGTCCGATCCCCTGAAAAAGCCACTAAAGTGATAAACCATGGGTTGAGGGCGAGCGGGGCATTTGGAATATGTTTGTGCTTCAGTTTACCAGCTATACTAGGAAATAAAATGAAGAGGACAGCATTTTTTTCAATAATTGAGACACAAAGTATGACCTTGTATAAATGTGAAAATTACTTAATCTAACAGCTAAGGGTAGTTTATGTGAACTTTTGTAACAGATAAGGCTGGTTTCACACTTGCGTTTTGATCTGCAGCGTTTGTACCGCATATAAACGGTATTTGCTGCATGCGTCCTGCCACGGAAATGCAACATGTAGTAATTTTCAAAGGCGTCTTTTTGGCGCATGGAAACGCATGCGTTCATTTGCGTTTGATGTGCGTCAAAAAAATACATTGGTGTCTATGGAAACGCATGCGTTTTTACGCATATGCGTTTGGTTGCATTTTTGAACGCATGCGTTTCAATTAAGATAACCATGTCTAGACACTGATAAGCCACCCCCTACCATCAAGGTGATAAAAAGGAGGTTGGGGACAGTTTCAGGACACTTCTCACCAGACTCTCAAGAAGACAAGATACTGGCAGGCCGCATTTTGGAGGACAAGACCCTGATCAATGTGGGTATATCCTAGCCAATGCCTTTATTTTCTATTTTTTTGGCTCTACATGTCCTAATTTCTTCCATTTATTTCTTTCTACATGCATCAGAATGTCTTCTTCTGAGTCTTCATCTGGTGAGGAGTTTGAGACACGTCCGTCGGAAGTGGAGCATGTCAGTGAGGTGAGTATTTGCCTCTTCAGCTTGGTAAGTATTCACTGTCACATCGGCACATGTGACAATTTGATTTTTCCTTTTTTTTAGAGCACTTCTACTGAGGCACAGACCAGGCAGGAGCAGCGGAGTCAAGCTCCGGTGGGAAGACGGCAGCGGGTACGTATACAAGGCTGACTGTCCTCATTGTAATATTCTTGAATCTTTCTTTCTTACTCATATTTCTTTAATTTTTTCTTCTGGAATCCTTTTGTATGTTGACTTTTGTATTCATGCCATTTCTCATCATCTGTTCTCTTTCTTTTCCTTATGTAATTGAGCAAACTTTAATGACTTTCTTTAATTTTTAGGTTTCACAACGGGACGATGACCTGATCGACAACGACCTCCTAATCACACTGGTACAGGAGCGAGTTGCGTTGTGGGACAGCCGTGATCCACTGCATTCGATGAACACCACGCTCCGCCATTTATGGAATGAGGTGGCCCAAGCGATGTGGGATGGCTGGGACAACACCCCGCCACGGGTCCGTAGTGCATTTGGTAAGTATTGCACTGCAGTGTGAAGCAGCAGAGACCTTGGCCGTGCTCTCTTGACTGTGTGTGATGAAAGAAACTCTCCGGAGTTTCTCTCATCACACACAGTTGTCTGTGCACGGAAAAAAGTCAATTTCCTGACCATAATGTGTTTTTTTTTTAACAGTGGACAAAGTAAAAACACGTTGGCGTTCGATGAAGGACTGCTTCAACAAGGACGTGCCCCAAGAGAGTCGTGCTGCCAGTGGTTCAGGAGCAAGGATCCGAAAGTACAAGTATCATCGCGCACTGTCATTTTTAAGACCGGTCCTTGTCCAGAGAACGTAAGTTTTGTCACATGCTTTCGGTTGTATTGTATTGACATAATCTGTATTTTAAAATTCCACAGGATTTAGCGTCTGGTTATTTTTTGGTATTAATTTTCTGTTTCCTTTTTTCACAGCACACACAGCAGGACTGTCGGGCCAGGTTCTGGAGCGGTCCTTCATCCGGCAGCCACGGACCCGTCCCAGCCATCAAGCAGCGCAGCAGCAGGTGGGCCTTCCACACTAACTGGAGACCAGTGAGCTGGCCCATCAGGTCTTCCCCTTTCGCAGTCCTCTTCCACTGCCCCATTTTTTTTGGGCTTATCCCGGCAGCGACAGAGGGCTTCAGACAGGTCACTCATGCCCGAGTTTTTGCACTTGAGCTCGGTTTTACACGAAGCAATCAAAGCTTTAGGTGACTGAATGGATGTTTCTCATAACCTCTTGAATGCCCGTATCCAGGAGGTCACCAAAAGCCTTGATCAAGTGAAAGCCGACCTCCAGAGGCCAGCTCATCATTTTTTTAACCAAATTGAGCAGGGTATGTCGGAACACCTTACCCCTGATCTCCAGCTCAGTGTGATGCAGGCCTGCAATGCTGCTTACGTGCAGGCTATGCAGCAGAGTCGGTATTTCCAGCAGACAGTGGCAGCATATCCAACTGTGCCGTCACTGTCACGATTAACCTCAATGCCGACCTCTGCTGCATACCACTGCACGGCCACCTCAATTCCTTCCACAGGCGGACTCCACTACAGCGCCAACACCATGACGAGTGCAGTTGGACATCCCACCGCCATCACCGTGACAACCGCTGCTCCGGCTTGGACCTCCTCCACTGACACCACGATGCAGCAGGACCCTGGCGTGGCTTTTTGGACCGGCCCCACCACGATGCCGCAGGACCCCGGCATGGCTTTCAGGACCGCCCCCACCACGATGCAGCAGGACCCTGGCGTGGCTTTTCGGACCAGCCCCACCACGATGCCGCAGGACCCTGCCATGGCTTTCAGGACCGCCCCCACCACGATGCAGCAGGACCCTGGCATGCCTTTACGGACTGGCCCCACCACGATGCAGCAGGACCCTGGCAGGGCTTTCCGGACCGCCACCACCACGACGCAGCAGGACCCTGGCATTGCTTTATGTACCCCCCCCCCACCACGATGCAGCAGGACCTTGGCATGGCCGTTCGCTCGACAAGCGCTATGGACTGTGAGACAGTGCAGCCGGACCCTGATGGGTCACCCGCCACCACGCTACAGCATATGAGCCCACCAAGACGTCCCCCTACCACGCAAACCCCCTAAAAATCTCAGAAAAAACAAACAAAAAACTCTTAGTATTCCTCCCCCTTCACCTACCGATGTGTCTGTATTGTCAGTTTTGTCTCACCCTTCCAGTGCGTCTCAAGCCTCTCATGTGTCAAGCCCCATCCCCGAACTTCCAGACCCTTCTAGTTTCATTGCCCCTTCTCCTGCCACCTCTGCGTCGTCCACGGTTAGCCAGGCCTCAGTTCTTCACACCCCCCGTTTACATTACTATACCCCAAGCCGATGCAGTAAAAAATAAATTTTTTCAGTTGTTTGTTAACAAAATAAAAAAAAGTTTGATTTGCCACAATTATGTTTGGTTTATTGTGTCTATCGCCGCCGGCAACACACACCGTGTGCCAAGAAACGTCGCCACACACTTACTTTTTGGGCCACATCATATCTCCAGTAGTTAAAAATACAAGACTGCAGCTATATGTGTCTTTAGTATACAGATATGAGGTGGGCCAAAAAATATAACATGTATCTCCATATTCTCTTTTTGTCTATGCCTAGTGTGGCAGTATGAAGAGAAAATGGTGGAAATACAGTGCAGTCCTCTACTGAACAGGTCAGGTGTCAAAAAACTCATTAGTTATGACACCTGACCTGTTGAGTAGATACCTGCCTTGTACATAATCTATTACACACAAATTGAGGGGACAGTGGTTGTCACACGCTACATATCTATGCTCACCTGCCCATGTGTCAGAAATAGTGAATTCATGAGCCTGTATATGTTTATCATGAATTCATTATTTCTGACACCTGACTTGATGAGTATAGATAGCGTGACAGTGATTGTCTCTTCAGTTTGTGTCCAATGGATACATGAGAAGACAATCATGACGCAATGACGTCAACAAGCTTACCAATAAAGCAACATGGCTGCCATTATTAGCAGTATGTGGCCAGTGTTTTATAACAGTATTTGTAAACCAAAACAAGGAGTGGAACAATTATAGGTAAATTATGATAACATAATAACTAGCACCTCTGCTTGTATCGCCCACTCCTGGTTTTGTATTACAAAAAATGATATTAAATACCGATCAAATACTGCCAGGTTTTGTACAACCTTGGTTTAGAGAGGAAAAAGATAGGAGACACGGTCAACACAACCAACACTAAAGTTTATTAATGTGAAATATTATTTTCATTGTAGAAAATTACTGGTACAGATAAAGATACAACAGGACATTTACACAACATTGTCCTGCCATGACACCCGTCCAATATCTGAATCAAAAAAGGCAGCAAATTGGTCCTGCATGAGACCAACGGCTGCAGTTGACTGCAGCGGGTGATGCTGGAAATCAGGCAGTGGGTGTGCAACTGGTTCATCCAGTTCAATGTTGTGTCGCTCCTTAGTAATTATGTAATAGTGGAGAACCACACAGGCTTTGACCACCTTGTCAACTATTTCCACTTTTAGATTTATGGCTGATGCAAGAATGCGCCATTTAGCGACCAGAATGCCAATGGTACACTCTACTGTTCTTCGAGCCCAGGTCAATCTGTAGTTAAAGATCCTTCTAGTGTGGTCCAAGTCCCGACTTGAATAGGGCTTCAGTAGATTTTCACACATCTGGAAGGCCTCATCCCCAACCATAACAAATGGCAGCGGTGGACCTTGAGTGTTGGGGAGAGGCTGCGGAAGGGGGAAATTGAAATTGTTGCCATACACACGCTGGCCCATATCCGAGCTCTTGAAAGTCTGGGAATCGTTGCCATGGCCAAAAGCTCCAATGTCCACGGCGATGAAGCGACAGTCCGCATCAGCTATTGCCATGAGCACTACAGAAAAATATTTTTTATAGTTGAAAAACTCCGATCCGGTTCTGGCAGGTTTGATAATGCGGATGTGCTTTCCATCCACTGCTCCTAAACAGTTGGGGAAATCACACACATTCCAGAATTTTGCTGCAATTTCACGCCACATGTCCGCGTTGGGTAGGGGTATAAACTCATCACGGAGTACATTCCACAAAGCCCGACAGGTGTCCACAACTATTCCGGACAGGGTAGATATTCCAAGCCGGTATTGGAAGTGGAGGGATGATAAACTCTCCCCTGTGGCAAGAAATCTAGAAGAAAAACACAAACAAAAAAACAACATTACAATCTATTCTTTTTATGGTGTGGTTACAAAAAAAAAAAGAGGAAAATACACAAAAAATACATGTCAGAATAACATAAATTTGGACTGTCATTGGTTTAGATTTTGAACGCACCTTAATGTCACCAGCAGACGTTCCTCGGGTGGAATCGCTCTACAGAGCTGGGTGTCCTGTCGCCGTATGGCTCCTTGGACACGAGAAAGCAAATCCCGGAACGATTCTTGCGACATTCTCGTGTACTCCTGGAATTTCTCCGGGTTGGCATTAAGCTCGGCATAGAGCGTGTGATAGGCTCCACGGCTCTCACGCAGTTCAATAATGGGGTGCCTCCAAAAACGCCTATGTTGTCTCCTTCTCCATCTTTCGCGATTTCGGTCTTGCTTCCAAGCAAAAGCACAGGCAAGAAACAGCTTGAAGCCGAAATCCAGGCTGAAATAAAAGCTCTCCATGCGAAGATCCATCATGCACAGGATACAGTAGCAAGCTGTTAAAATTTCAGTAGCCCTAGGGTCTATATATAGAGATCCCATCATATACGCCCTCTCTAGTCCCATTGGTGGTGTCTGGTTATCTTGATTTTTCTCTTGTGAAATTTCTCTTATTGCGCACCAAAAATGCAAACGCAGGAAAAACGCATGTAAACGCGTACAAACGCTGCGCTGTTTTAGCCTCATGCGTTAACGCATGCGTCTAAAAAATGCTGCGTTTGTACGCGTTTGCATGCGTTTTTTCCTGCACTTGCAGATGCGTTTAAAACGCTGCAGATCAAAACGCAAGTGTGAAACCAGCCTAAGACAATGATTCACTATATGTAATTTTAGAATTTAATTAATAAAATTAATTTTAATGGTCTGAAAATGAAGGACTTTCACCTAGTGGGTTTTATCCCCTTTTATGGGTTACTTAGTCAAATTGAATAATTTCCTTCCCCTGGCCATTTTACCCTCTAAGGGCACAGATAGACGGCGGTATAACTCGTACGAGGATCTCATTGCAGTGCATGGACTGGCCCGGCACCTCTCCTGACTCGAGTGTGACAGCATGATGTATTTCTATGCAGCTGTCAAGCTCAGGTCAGTAGAGCCGACGCAAGTCTGAGGGTTGCAATGTGATCCCTGCACGAGTTAAATGGCTGTCTGTCTGCGCCCTAAGTTTAAATATTATATTATTAAGTGTAGTGGGCACTTCAGAGACTTATCTAGGGGTTCAGCATGTGTGGGGGTACTCGCATCTAAGTGAGGCATCTAACGCATTTTTACAATTATGAGGGCTATTTTGGGGCATCTTTTATACTTCCACACAATAATAATTCCTGTTTTGTGGCCCCATACAGCATAGAGTCTGATTTTCAGACATTGTCTCCTATCTCATGACACCCACTTAAGAATAAGGGGAAATACAGTGGGGAAAAAAGTACCATATTTAGTCAGGGACCAATTGTGCAAGTCCTCCCACTTAAAAAGATGAGAGAGGCCTGTAATTGACATCATAGGTAGACCACAACTTTGAGAGTCAAAATGAGAAGAAAAATCCAGAAAATCACAAGATTTATATTGCAAATTATGATGGAAAATAAGTATTTGGTCATTAACAAAAGTTCATCTCAATATTTTGTTATATATCCTTTGTTGGCAATGACAGTGGTCAAACATTTTCTGTAAGTCAGCACAAGGTTGGCACAAACTGTTGGTGGTATGTTGGCCCATTCCTCCATGCAGATCTCCTCTAGAGCAGTGATATTTTGGGCCTGTCGCTGGGCAACACGGACTACAAACTCCCTCCAAAGGTTTTGTATGGCGTTGAGATCCGGAGACTGGCTAGGCCACTCCAGGACCTTCATATGCTTCTTACGAAGCCACTCCTTTGTTGCCCTGGTGGTGTGCTTGGGATCATTATCATGCTGAAAGACCCATCCAGGGATTCAAGCTTGAGGAGGCTAATTTGCATATTCCAGGTGCCTTCTGGGAAAAGCGAAGAGTCTCCCTAAGCTAGAAGATCGTTGGGTACAGCCGGGACCAGCTGCTTGGAAAGAATCACCAAACCAGGGATTCAAGCTTGAGGAGGCTAATTTGCATATTCCAGGTGCCTTCTGGGAAAAGCGAAGAGTCTCCCTAAGCTAGAAGATCGTTGGGTACAGCCGGGACCAGCTGCTTGGAAAGAATCACCAAACCAGGGATTCAAGCTTGAGGAGGCTAATTTGCATATTCCAGGTGCCTTCTGGGAAAAGCGAAGAGTCTCCCTAAGCTAGAAGATCGTTGGGTACAGCCGGGACCAGCTGCTTGGAAAGAATCACCAAACCAGGGATTCAAGCTTGAGGAGGCTAATTTGCATATTCCAGGTGCCTTCTGGGAAAAGCGAAGAGTCTCCCTAAGCTAGAAGATCGTTGGGTACAGCCGGGACCAGCTGCTTGGAAAGAATCACCAAACCAGGGATTCAAGCTTGAGGAGGCTAATTTGCATATTCCAGGTGCCTTCTGGGAAAAGCGAAGAGTCTCCCTAAGCTAGAAGATCGTTGGGTACAGCCGGGACCAGCTGCTTGGAAAGAATCACCAAACCAGGGATTCAAGCTTGAGGAGGCTAATTTGCATATTCCAGGTGCCTTCTGGGAAAAGCGAAGAGTCTCCCTAAGCTAGAAGATCGTTGGGTACAGCCGGGACCAGCTGCTTGGAAAGAATCACCAAACCAGGGATTCAAGCTTGAGGAGGCTAATTTGCATATTCCAGGTGCCTTCTGGAAAAAGCGAAGAGTCTCCCTAAGCTAGAAGATCGTTGGGTACAGCCGGGGCCAGCTGCTTGGAAAGAATCACCAAACCAGGGATTCAAGCTTGAGGAGGCTAATTTGCATATTCCAGGTGCCTTCTGGGAAAAGCGAAGAGTCTCCCTAAGCTAGAAGATCGTTGGGTACAGCCGGGACCAGCTGCTTGGAAAGAATCACCAAACCGCGTGCCTTACGGCGCGCAAATTTTTGCCTGTAGGACATTAATGCAAGAGAGCTTGGCTGAGTAGATTACACAAGAAGGAAAACACACAGCAAGTCAGGAGGATCTAGGAGCAACATGGCAGATGTGACAACCTACATGGTGAGCTGCAGCATGTGCTACATGTTCACAGATCGACCAGAAGAAGAATTAAATTTCACCTGTCAGAAGTGTAGACTAGTGGCCCTTTTAGAAGAAAAGGTGCGGGGTCTGGAAGAAAGAATAGCAACTTTGAAACTCATCAAAGAGAATGAAGACTTTCTAGACAGAACAGAAGCATCTCTACTGGTCACAGAAGGTGAAAAAAGTGTCAGAGAACCTCCAAAAGCAGATGAGTGAAAGCATGTGACCAAAAGAAGCAAGAAGACCATGGAGAAATCCCCAACCACACAACTGAAGAACCGATATCAAATCTTTGTAGAGGATGAAGATGGCACACCTAAGGATGAAGCAATACCAGCAAGCAAAAAAGAAAAGGGCACACAGCAACAAGTGACAGCAAAAAGTACAGCCAAGAAGCAACGAAGAGTGGTGGTGGTGGGAGACTCACTACTGAGAGGCACAGAAGCAGCCATCTGCAGACCGGACATAACTGCAAGAGAAGTATGCTGCCTTCCAGGTGCGATGATCAAGGATGTGACCGATAGGATACCAAAGCTCTTCAACTCCAAGGACGTCCACCCATTTCTTCTGATACATGTTGGCACCAATGACACGGCAAGGAAGGACCTACCGACAATCTGCAAAGACTTTGAAGAGTTGGGGAAGAAAGTAAAGGAACTGGATGCACAGGTAGTTTTTTCTTCTATCCTTCCAGTAGACGGGCATGGCACCAGGAGATGGAACAGGATCCTTGATGCAAACAACTGGCTAAGACGATGGTGCAGACAACAAGGATTCGGATTCCTGGACCACGGTGTGAATTACTTGTACGATGGACTCCTCGCCAGAGACGGACTACACCTCAACAAACCTGGGAAACACACATTCGCCAGAAGACTCGCTACACTCATCAGGAGGGCGTTAAACTAGAAGAAGAGGGGACGGGAAGACAAACATTAGACTTGAACAAAGAAGATCCAGGAAAACATACTCAGAAGGGAGGTAAGAACATTTCTAAAACAATCCACAGCGAGGAGATTGGAACAAAACAAAATCCTCTAAACTGCATGCTCGCAAACGCCAGAAGCCTGACAAACAAGATGGAAGAACTAGAAGCAGAAATATCTACAGGTAACTTTGACATAGTGGGAATAACCGAGACATGGTTAGATGAAAGCTATGACTGGGCAGTTAACTTACAGGGTTACAGTCTGTTTAGAAAGGATCGTAAAAATTGGAGAGGAGGAGGGGTTTGTCTCTATGTAAAGTCTTGTCTAAAGTCCACTTTAAGGGAGGATATTAGCGAAGGAAATGAGGATGTCGAGTCCATATAGGTCGAAATTCATGGAGGGAAAAATGGTAACAAAATTCTCATTGGGGTCTGTTACAAACCCCCAAATATAACAGAAAGCATGGAAAGTCTACTTCTAAAGCAGATAGATGAAGCTGCAACCCATAATGAGGTCCTGGTTATGGGGGACTTTAACTACCCGGATATTAACTGGGAAACAGAAACCTGTGAAACCCATAAAGGCAACAGGTTTCTGCTAATAACCAAGAAAAATTATCTTTCACAATTGGTGCAGAATCCAACCAGAGGAGCAGCACTTTTAGACCTAATACTATCTAATAGACCTGACAGAATAACAAATCTGCAGGTGGTCGGGCATCTAGGAAATAGCGACCACAATATTGTACAGTTTCACCTGTCTTTCACTAGGGGGACTTGTCATGGAGTCACAAAAACACTGAACTTTAGGAAGGCAAAGTTTGACCAGCTTAGAGATGCCCTTAATCTGGTAGACTGGGACAATATCCTCAGAAATAAGAATACAGATAATAAATGGGAAATGTTTAAGAACATCCTAAATAGGCAGTGTAAGCGGTTTATACCTTGTGGGAATAAAAGGACTAGAAATAGGAAAAACCCAATGTGGCTAAACAAAGAAGTAAGACAGGCAATTAACAGTAAAAAGAAAGCATTTGCACTACTAAAGCAGGATGGCACCATTGAAGCTCTAAAAAACTATAGGGAGAAAAATACTTTATCTAAAAAACTAATTAAAGCTGCCAAAAAGGAAACAGAGAAGCACATTGCTAAGGAGAGTAAAACTAATCCCAAACTGTTCTTCAACTATATCAATAGTAAAAGAATAAAAACTGAAAATGTAGGCCCCTTAAAAAATAGTGAGGAAAGAATGGTTGTAGATGACGAGGAAAAAGCTAACATATTAAACACCTTCTTCTCCACGGTATTCACGGTGGAAAATGAAATGCTAGGTGAAATCCCAAGAAACAATGAAAAGCCTATATTAAGGGTCACCAATCTAACCCAAGAAGAGATGCGAAACCGGCTAAATAAGATTAAAATAGATAAATCTCCGGGTCCGGATGGCATACACCCACGAGTACTAAGAGAACTAAGTAATGTAATAGATAAACCATTATTTCTTATTTTTAGGGACTCTATAGCGACAGGGTCTGTTCCGCAGGATTGGCGCATAGCAAATGTGGTGCCAATATTCAAAAAGGGCTCTAAAAGTGAACCTGGAAATTATAGGCCAGTAAGTCTAACCTCTATTGTTGGTAAAATATTTGAAGGGTTTCTGAGGGATGTTATTCTGGATTATCTCAATGAGAATAACTGTTTAACTCCATATCAGCATGGGTTTATGAGAAATCGCTCCTGTCAAACCAATCTAATCAGTTTTTATGAAGAGGTAAGCTATAGGCTGGACCACGGTGAGTCATTGGACGTGGTATATCTCGATTTTTCCAAAGCGTTTGATACCGTGCCGCACAAGAGGTTGGTACACAAAATGAGAATGCTTGGTCTGGGGGAAATTGTGTGTAAATGGGTTAGTAACTGGCTTAGTGATAGAAAGCAGAGGGTGGTTATAAATGGTATAGTCTCTAACTGGGTCGCTGTGACCAGTGGGGTACCGCAGGGGTCAGTATTGGGACCTGTTCTCTTCAACATATTCATTAATGATCTGGTAGAAGGTTTACACAGTAAAATATCGATATTTGCAGATGATACAAAACTATGTAAAGCAGTTAATACAAGAGAAGATAGTATTCTGCTACAGATGGATCTGGATAAGTTGGAAACTTGGGCTGAAAGGTGGCAGATGAGGTTTAACAATGATAAATGTAAGGTTATACACATGGGAAGAAGGAATCAATGTCACCATTACACACTGAATGGGAAACCACTGGGTAAATCTGACAGGGAGAAGGACTTGGGGATCCTAGTTAATGATAAACTTACCTGGAGCAGCCAGTGCCAGGCAGCAGCTGCCAAGGCAAACAGGATCATGGGGTGCATTAAAAGAGGTCTGGATACACATGATGAGAGCATTATACTGCCTCTGTACAAATCCCTAGTTAGATCGCACATGGAGTACTGTGTCCAGTTTTGGGCACCGGTGCTCAGGAAGGATATAATGGAACTAGAGAGAGTACAAAGGAGGGCAACAAAATTAATAAAGGGGATGGGAGAACTACAATACCCAGATAGATTAGCGAAATTAGGATTATTTAGTCTAGAAAAAAGACGACTGAGGGGCGATCTAATAACCATGTATAAGTATATAAGGGGACAATACAAATATCTCGCTGAGGATCTGTTTATACCAAGGAAGGTGACGGGCACAAGGGGGCATTCTTTGCGTCTGGAGGAGAGAAGGTTTTTCCACCAACATAGAAGAGGATTCTTTACTGTTAGGGCAGTGAGAATCTGGAATTGCTTGCCTGAGGAGGTGGTGATGGCGAACTCAGTCGAGGGGTTCAAGAGAGGCCTGGATGTCTTCCTGGAGCAGAACAATATTGTATCATACAATTAGGTTCTGTAGAAGGACGTAGATCTGGGGATTTATTATGATGGAATATAGGCTGAACTGGATGGACAAATGTCTTTTTTCGGCCTTACTAACTATGTTACTATGTTACTATGTTACTTTTCATCTTCAGTGCCCTTGCTGATTGCACTCAAAATCTCACGATACATGGCCCCATTCATTCTTTCATGTACATGGATCAGTTGTCCTGGTCCCTTTTCAGAGAACAGCCCCAAAGCATGATATTGCCACCCTAATGCTTCACAGTACGCATGGTGTTCTTTGGATGCAACTCAGCATTCTGTCTCCTCCAAACACGACAAGTTTTGTTTCTACCAAACAGTTCTACTTTGGATTCATCAGACCATATGACATTCTCCCAATACTCTTCTGGATGATCCAAATGCTCTCTAGCAAACTTCAGACGGGCCCGTACATATACTGGCTTAAGCAGGGGGAACGTCTGGCACTGCAGCATCTGAGTCCCTGGCGGCGTAGTGTGTTACTGATGGTAGCCTTTGTTACGGTGGTCCCAGCTCTATGCAGGTCATTCACTAGGTCTCCCTGTGTGGTTCTGGAATGTTTTCTCACCGTTCTTGTGATCATTTTGACCCCACGGGGTGAGATGTTACGTGGAGCCCCAGATCGAGGGAGATTATCAGTGATCTTATATGTCTTCCATTTTCTTATTATTGCTCCCACAGTTCATTTCATCACCGCCAAGCCGCTTGCCTATTGCAGACTCAGTCTTCCCAGTCTGGTGCAGAGCTACAATTTTGTTTATTGTGTCCTTTGACAGCTTTTTGGTGTTCACCATAGTGGAATTTGGAGTGTGACTGTTTGAGGTTGTGGACAGGTGTCTTTTATACTGATAACCAGTTCAAACAGGTGCCATTACTTAAGGTAATGAGTGGAGGACAGAGGAGCCTCTTAAGGAAGAAGTTACATGTCTGTGAGAGCAAGAAATCGTGCATGTTTTTAGGGGACCAAATACTTATTTTCCATCATAATTTGCAAAATAATTCTTGACAAATCAGACAAGGTGATTTTCTGGATTTGTTTTCTTATTTTGACTCACATAGTTGTGGTCTACCTATGATGTCAATTATTTTATTTATTTATTTATTTATTTTTTAAATATGAATTTTTTATCTTTTTATTCAGTTCAGCTTTATGTGTGTCAGTATGATGAGCAAATGACATTTTTGTCATTTTTTACAGTGTTCGCAATATGGAAATAATAACATGACAGTTTTATAAATCAGGTCTGTCTGGATGTTATTGCAAAGGCTGCGTTTTTAGTGGTGTATCAAGTTTTTGATATTTTTGCACATTTTGGGGTTTATTTTTATATATTTTATTTAAGTTTTTCACTTAGTACCACTGTGGGACATGAATATTTTTTTACTCTGCTTACTGGTCTCATGCATTGCCATTGCAGTACTTGTGTACTTCAGTGTTTCACTGACACTGCCTGTTATCTTGTTATGCTTGTGGCTGGGTCTAAAGGTACCGTCACACAGTGCAATTTTGATCGCTACGACGGCACGATTCGTGACGTTCGAGCGATATAGTTACGATATCGCAGTGTGTGACACGCTCCTGCGATCAGGGACCCCGCTGTGAATCGTACGTCGTAGCAGATCGTTTGAAACTTTCTTTCGTCGTCTAGTGTCCCGCTGTGGCGGCATGATCGCATGGTGTAACAAAGGTGTGCACGATATTGTATACGATGTAAAGGGCGGAGGAGCTGGCTACGTAGGAGCGCTAAATTCTCCACCTCCTGTGTGCTGATTGGGCGGTACAATACTGTGCGCTCATTCGACAGACAAAGGACTATTGTTCCCAGCGGATAAAACCGGAGCTGTCGAGCGCTCTATTCATTTCTCTCTGGAGCACGTGCTGGAAACAGAACTCCTAAATTCGCTGGATTCCCTGGACTTTGATAACTACTATAACTACAGACTTTTACCGCAAGAGGTATGTATAACGCTACAGCGTAGCAGATGTTGCGCTTCAACGGGGATAAACGCTGGAGCGTGGTCGATTGTTCCTTTATGGAGAGTAGGGCAGAAGGCCAGAGAGCCTCAGGTACACAGCTGTAGCGTGGCCCAATTAATTAATCCTTTTTGAGATCGAGCTGTAGCATGGTTGACTGCCCCGTTTATGCCAGTAGTAACATATATAGTTATTAGATCAATGGTCAAAACATTGTTTTGTAAGCACGTGTATTTATTGTACGTTTGTTTTCTTTTTAGGAAGTATGCTCACTTCCGGTGAGAGTTCTGTCGTTGCTGCTGCCCTGTTGTTTGAGGCAGCACGTCTCCAAGAGGAGAGACGTCCTAAACGAAAACGTCGCATGTGGACCCGGAGCTGGCTGCAGAAAAGATCCACATTGTCACACATGGGTCTCATAAGAGAGTTACGTGATAATAACCCTCATGATTTCCGAAACTACCTTAGGATGTCAGAGGAATCATTCAAGATAATACTGTCTGCTGTTACGCCACTCATACAAAGGCGTGATACGCCGATGCGTGCAGCCGTGCCCGTGGATGAAAGGTTGGCGGTGACACTGCGGTTCCTGGCTACAGGAAGGTCTCTTCAGGATTTGCAGTTTTTCGCAGCTGTTTCCAGACCTTTCCTCAGCGTTGTGATTCCGGAGACATGCGAGGCCATTGTGCTGAGCTTAAGGCATTATATGGAGGTGCTACTATTTAATTTGGGCTGCTGTGTTATGTCGATATATTATACTAGCTATGTAACCCGTTCTACGCCCTGGCGGCGCACATTTCTATTGGTATCTGTTCTCCATCCTATCATGAGCTGCTCCCATCCTGCGCCCCCATTCTGACATGTGCTGCTGCGATCCTGCGCCATCCTGCGCCTCCATTCTGACATGTGCTGCTCCCATTTTGCGGCTCCATTCTGACATGTGCTGCTCCAATCCTGCGCCACCCTTCTTTTATTTGCTGCTCCCAACATAATTTAATAGGTTATATTATTTCGATATATTGTTTAGCACTCCCTCTCAGTCAGTGAAGCCGTCTGATAAAATGGCTGCCTGCATATTCAGGATTGTTGACTTTGTTATACTAATCAAAACTGCGCGTCAATCACTCTAGGATGTCCACATGAGAGTGTATGTGCACAACAATATAGTTGACCTAATTTGTACATGTTTCCTTCTCATCTTGCAGTTTCCCAAGACGGCGGAGGACTGGAAGAGGATTGCTTCCGATTTTGATCAGCTGTGGCAGTTTCCAAACTGCGGTGGTGCATTAGATGGAAAGCATGTGCGCATCACGCAACCAGCCAACTCTGGATCCTTTTTTTTCAACTACAAAAGGTATTTCAGTGTGATCCTCATGGCCCTTGTCAATGCAAACTATGAGTTCGTAGATGTGGATGTTGGCATGAATGGTCGAGTCTCCGACGGTGGTGTTTTTGAACACACTTCATTTGGGGAAAGCTTGAGGAACAATCAACTGCAGTTGCCAATAAATGAAGACAAAAAAGCAAACCTCAATTTTGTTTTCATCGCTGATGAAGCTTTCCCTCTTCATCCACATTTGCTGAAGCCATTTGCGCAGAGAACACTCACACCGGAGCGCCGAATCTATAATTACCGGTTGTCGAGGGCCCGTCGTGTGGTTGAAAATGCCTTTGGGATTATGGATAATCGGTTTAGAGTGTTCCACACAGCTATCAACTTGAAGCTGCCGTCTATAGACTTTGTGGTTTTGGCATGCTGTGTGCTCCATAATTTCCTGAGACGTCATGATACGAGCTCCTATTCTCCTCCTTCGTTTATTGATGCAGTGGACCCAAGAACCGGAGATATTGTGCCCGGGGAATGGCGTACACAACCTGATAATTTAACAGCTCTTCAAGCACTTGGATCTGGCAGACAGGCAGACGATGCAAGGGACTGTCGAGAAAAATACTGTCAGTACTTTAATGGTTCTGGAGCTGTACCCTGGCAGGATCGCGCCGTATAAAAAAATATTTCTTTTTGCTTTGCTGTTTACTCAACAATATGTAGGTTATGCTTTCGTGTCCACAATTTAATATGGCGAGTAGGTCACTGTCTTTTGTGTAATAAAATTAAATTGTATTTATTACTCCCGTAATTCTTGGTTGTTCAGTTTAGATAAAGTGGTCAACTCATATGACGTCCTATGCCGTCAAGGTGTCCTGTGACTCGATAATCCCCATTGACGGGATAGTACGTTATAGCGATCGGTCTAGATTGCATTCCAAAGTCAAATGGCGACTTCCTTCCATTTCAAGCTCTGCCATGCATGCACCAAAACAATGGTTTACCCACACAGAATCGTATTTTAAATCATATAAACCTCTCTAAATTACTTTAAATGAGATGAGATGCCTATAAAATGGTGCTGTTAACCCTTATAGCTCGGTAAACATTAAAGAAAGAATGCGAAGATTTTTTGTTTTTTTGTAACAATTTCTTGGTATTTAACTATTTAACAACAAAATATTACATAACCAAAAAAAATAAAAATAAATAATCTCCTTCCACGGCTCAACAGGTGTCGCAGCGTCACGCCCTGCTGCTCTACTTGAGCCTGGATCAGCGCTGCTGTCTGCTGCAGGAGCGCTGCTGTCCGCTCCAGGCGCAATTGTCTCGCCATGAGCTCTCTCACGGTGGGCGGTTCTGTGGATAGAAGAGGTTGGAGAACTGACGGTGATTCCGCTGAAAATACATCTCGACCTCTGGGGCAGGACCAAATTTAGTGTGTTGTAAATTTCAATTTGGTCTGGCCCCACAGGGCGATGTTTATTTTATTAAATTTTACAGTTTTAGTTGTCTATTGTGACATCCCGCAGATAACCACTCGTATTATCTTGATACTTACGGAGAAGGGACGCCGGTTCTTCATTGCCAGAACCAGAGCTGCTTATTTCCCATCCCAGAGATCTGGCCACTGCTGCAGCACCTAAAAGGAAATAATAACAGATCTGGTTAACTATGGAACACGCCGTTGGGAAGCGCTCGCTGTTTTGGTCACTTACGTATGGTAGCTTCTGGGGAGAATGCCGCCGACCCGGGGTAGGAAGAGGAGTGGCGGAAGGGAGGTGTTGAGGGTGGTGTAGGGGTGCGAGGCCGCCTGCTCTCTAAAGATGGTGGAGGCGTGGTAGGCCGCCTGGTCATTACTGCGTCTGTAATGTATGCAAATATTTCCGCTACCCTCTTATGTCACGTATGCAGGTAAAAAAATTGCAATCAATGATTGTTAACTTACGTGACGTCCCGGGCTGTGGGCTCCCACTGCTGGCGGAAGGTGTTGTACTGCTGGCTATGGCTGGTATCCGTTGCCGCCGCTGTCTCTCTACACATAAAGTAAACATACGCAATCTTTAAAAACACATGTAGAGTGCTGCAGATCAAAGCTAACAATATACTGAAACTGAAAATTTATATCACACTTCACAGGGGTGCGAGGGTGCATGGTCGCAACAGATGGTGGAGGTGTGGTAGGCCGCCTGGTCATTACTGCGCCGGTAATGTCTTCAAATATTTCAGCTACCCTCTTATGTCCCGTATGCTGTTAAACAAAAAAGCAATCAATGATTGTTAACTTACGTGATGTCCCGGACTGTGGGCTCCCACTGTTGTCAGAAGATGGGGTACTGGTGGCAATGGCTGGTATCACTTGCCGCCGCTGTCTCTCTACACCTAAAGTAAAGAATCGCAATGTTTACACACAAAAGTTGAGTGCTGCAGATCAAAGCTAACAATATACTGAAACATAAAATAGAGATCACACTTTACAGGGGTGCGATACTCTGACATGTCTGTGGGCTCTGGTGTTCAATGGTCTGCCTGTCTTTGGAAAACATATTATTTCATCAGTAGGCCAACCTCCTCAGATAATATTTTTGGTCAATTGAGAAACTAAAAATTACGGACATCTTAATAATTTCAAGATGGTGGTTGAGATTAGGGAACCCCTTACCGGACAAGTTTTCTCACGGACAACGCATATTCTGCTTGGACAATAAGTAAATTTTACAAAAACGGGGCATGTTTTTAAATTCATTTGAGGTCAAGTTGGCAACCATGAGCGCAAGCCTCCCTCCAAATCCCCCCCTCCTGACAGCGTGCATCTCCCAATCCCCCCATACTAGTACTTGCCTCGCCTTGCCTCCGCACGCAACTCAGCAAAAATTTGTGGCGTTTTGTAGCGGAGGTCAGCCCACTTTTTCCGCAGCTGAAGCTGACTGCGGCGGACGCCAAACCTCCTCTTCATCATGCTGCTAATGCGGCCAAGCACTTCCCGCTTGTGGATGTTTGGGTGGGCAGGGCGACTCTCCAGACCCTCATAATCCAGGGCATCCATCTTGCTCACAAAAAAAAGGAGCTCTGGCTGCCCCAGAGGAGCAGAACGCAATCTCGCCGCCATTTTAGATTGAATGACCCTGAACGGCAACGCCCAGAGGAGGAGCTTGACTCCGCCGTCCTGCCGCGCGATCGGCATCGCAATAGCGTTGCCGTTTATGGACAGGATCACATTTGTGACGGCTGAGCGGTACGGAAGGAACGCACATAGTAAATGCCGTTCGAAGGATGGTTATATAACGCCGGAGCGGCACGTAAATGTACGCTCGTGGTCTATGAAGGCGTGATGACGTTACAGCGTTCCGGCGTGCCTGCGCTATCTTGTTTTGGTTCCCTGACATCCTGATAATGGCTGCCAGTCGCTGTGATCCTCCTATGGGCATCCCAGAGCTCAAGTTCCTTATTGGAACAATGGATCGGATGCAGTACGAAACCACAGGGCTGGTGCTGCACCGCAACCAGCACAAGGAGGAAGTTGTCCGTGTGGTGTCTGAGGGCCTCAGGAAGCGGTTTGGGATAACTCACAGTAAGGCCGGCGTCACACACAGCGTAAAACAATACGGTCCGTATATTACGGCCGTAATACGCTGAAAAGTCCCGAAAAAAGTGGTCCGTAGCTCCTCCGTAGGCAGGGTGTGTCAGCGTTTTTTGCGCATGGCATCCTCCGTATGTAATCCGTATGGCATCCGTACTGCGTGGTTTTCTCGCAGGCTTGCAAAACCAACATACCGCTATAGAAGTGATCCATGTGTCACAAAAAGAAAAAAATATATATATATACTGTCTATATATATATATATATATATATATATATATATATATATATATATATATGTCAGTAGACACATATATGTATATATATTAATATTTTTTCCAGCGCTATACAGCTGGAAAGCCGGTAATTCAATTACCGGCTTTTTCCTTCTCCTTCCTAAAACCCGACATGATTTGAGACATGGTTTACATACAGTAAACCATGTCTTCTCTCCATTTTTTTTGCAGATTCCACACTACTAATGTCAGTAGAGTGTATCTGCAAAATTTGGCCGTTCTAGCTCTTAAAATAAAGGGTTAAATGGCGGAAAAAATTGGCGTGGGCTCCCGCGCAATTTTCTCCGCCAGAGTAGTAAAGCCAGTGACTGAGGGCAGATATTAATAGCCTGGAGAGGGTCCACGGTTATTGGCCCCCCCCTGGCTAAAAACATCTGCCCCCAGCCACCCCAGAAAAGGCACATCTGGAAGATGCGCCTATTCTGGCACTTGGCCACTCTCTTCCCATTCCCGTGTAGCGGTGGGATATGGGGTAATGAAGGGTTAATGCCACCTTGCTATTGTAAGGTGACATTAAGCCTAATTAATAATGGAGAGGCGTCAATTATGACACCTATCCATTATTAATCCAATTGTAGTAAAGGGTTAAATAAAACACAAACACATTATTTAAAATTATTTTAATGAAATAAAAACAATGGTTGTTTGAGTATTTTATTCTACGCCCAATCCAGTCACTGAAGACCCTCGTTCTGTGAAAGAAATAACATAATAAACCAACAATATACTTACCCTCCGCAGATCTGTAACGTCCAACGATGTAAATCCTTCTGAAGGGGTTAAAACATTTTGCAGCAAGGAGCTTTGCTAATGCAATGCTACTCCTCGCTGCAAAACCCTGGGGAATGAGTCTAAATATAGATCAATGAGCTATATTTAGCTTCATTTGCGGTGAGGCGCCCTCTGCTGGATGTTCATAGATCGTGGGAAATTACCTAGAAAGCTCCCAGGCTTTTAGGAAGGAGAAGGAAAAAGCCGGTAATTGAATTACCGGCTTTCAAGCTGTATAGCGCTGGAAAAAATATTAATATATATACATATATGTGTCTCACTGACATATATATATATATATATATATACCTATTCTATGTGTACACATTTATTCTACCTATTCTACTGTAAGCTGTCAGTGTGATTTTACTGTACACCGCACTGAATTGCCGGCTTTTCTCTCTAACAGCGCTGCGTATTTCTCGCAAGTCACACTGCTTGTCCGTGTGTAATCCGTATTTTTCACGCTTCCATAGACTTTCATTGGCGTATTTCTTGCGCAGTACGGTGACAAACGCAGCATGCTGCGATTTTGTACGGCCGTAGAAAGCCGTATAATACTGATCAGTAAAATACGGCAGATAGGAGCAGAGGCATAGAGAATAATTGTGCCGTATTTTTTGCGAGTTTTACGGACGTAGTTTCTGCGCTCTTACGTCCGTAAAACTCGCAAGTGTGAAGCCGGCCTTAGGCCCAGATTGTTAAAAAAATGGGGCGATCTCAAGTCCAAAAGCCCAGAGCGCCTGCAGGAGCTTCGCCAGAAGATTCGCAGAGGTCAGTACGCAGGTACCCAAAAGTATGGCACGCAGAAGGGTTAATTGGGTGATTCATGGGAATGGGGGGTACGCTGCATGGATTTTTATAGGGCTTTGGGCCAGTATGAACGTTGCAGAGCCACTATGTGTCACAGCTATGGGGCAGTTTTAACGTTGCAGAGCCACTATGTGTCACAGCTATGGGGCAGTTTTAACGTTGCAGAGCCACTATGTGTCACAGCTATGGGGCAGTTTGAGCGTTGCAGAGCCACAATGTGTCAGAGCTATGGGGCAGTTTGAACGTTGCAGAGCCACTATGTGTCACAGCTATGGGGCAGTTTGAACGTTGCAGAGCCACTATGTGTCACAGCTATGGGGCAGTTTGAACGTTGCAGAGCCACAATGTGCCACAGCTATGGGGCAGTTTGAACGTTGGAGAGTCACTATGTGTCACAGCTATGGGGCAGTTTGAACGTTGGAGAGCCACTATGTGTCACAGCTATGGGGCAGTTTGAACGTTGCAGAGCCACTATGTGTCACAGCTATGGGGCAGTTTGAACGTTGCAGAGCCACTATGTGCCACAGCTATGGGGCAGTTTTTCTCGTTGCAGAGCCACTATGTGTCACAGCTATGGGGCAGTTTGAACGTTGCAGAGCCACTATGTGTCACAGCTATGGGGCAGTTTGAACGTTGCAGAGCCACTATGTGTCACAGCTATGGGGCAGTTTGAACGTTGCAGAGCCACTATGTGCCACAGCTATGGGGCAGTTTTTCTCGTTGCAGAGCCACTATGTGTCACAGCTATGGGGCAGTTTGAACGTTGCAGAGCCACTATGTGGCACAGCTTTGGGGCAGTTTGAACGTTGCAAAGCCACTATGTGCCACAGCTAAGGGGCAGTTTGAACGTTGCAGAGCCACTATGTGGCACAGCTATGGGGCAGTTTGAACGTTGCAGAGCCACAATGTGTCACAGCTATGGGGCAGTTTGAACGTTGCAGAGCCACTATGTGTCACAGCTATGGGGCAGTTTGAACGTTGCAGAGCCACAATGTGCCACAGCTATGGGGCAGTTTGAACGTTGGAGAGCCACTATGTGGCACAGCTATGGGGCAGTTTGAACGTTGCAGAGCCACTATGTGCCACAGCTATGGGGCAGTTTGAACGTTGCAGAGCCACTATGTGTCACAGCTATGGGGCAGTTTGAACGTTGCAGAGCCACTATGTGTCAGAGCTATGGGGCAGTTTGAACGTTGCAGAGCCACTATGTGTCACAGCTATGGGGCAGTTTGAACGTTGCAGAGCCACTATGTGTCACAGCTATGGGGCAGTTTGAACGTTGCAGAGCCACAATGTGTCACAGCTATGGGGCAGTTTGAACGTTGCAGAGCCACTATGTGTCACAGCTATGGGGCAGTTTGAACGTTGCAGAGCCACAATGTGCCACAGCTATGGGGCAGTTTGAACGTTGGAGAGCCACTATGTGTCACAGCTATGGGGCAGTTTGAACGTTGCAGAGCCACTATGTGTCACAGCTATGGGGCAGTTTGAACGTTGCAGAGCCACTATGTGTCACAGCTATGGGGCAGTTTGAACGTTGCAGAGCCACAATGTGCCACAGCTATGGGGCAGTTTGAACGTTGGAGAGCCACTATGTGCCACAGCTATGGGGCAGTTTTTCTCGTTGCAGAGCCACTATGTGTCACAGCTATGGGGCAGTTTGAACGTTGCAGAGCCACTATGTGGCACAGCTTTGGGGCAGTTTGAACGTTGCAGAGCCACTATGTGCCACAGCTAAGGGGCAGTTTGAACGTTGCAGAGCCACTATGTGGCACAGCTATGGGGCAGTTTGAACGTTGCAGAGCCACTATGTGCCACAGCTATGGGGCAGTTTGAACGTTGCAGAGCCACTATGTGTCACAGCTATGGGGCAGTTTGAACGTTGCAGAGCCACAATGTGTCAGAGCTATGGGGCAGTTTGAACGTTGCAGAGCCACTATGTGTCACAGCTATGGGGCAGTTTGAACGTTGCAGAGCCACTATGTGTCACAGCTATGGGGCAGTTTGAACGTTGCAGAGCCACAATGTGTCACAGCTATGGGGCAGTTTGAACGTTGCAGAGCCACTATGTGTCACAGCTATGGGGCAGTTTGAACGTTGCAGAGCCACAATGTGCCACAGCTATGGGGCAGTTTGAACGTTGGAGAGCCACTATGTGTCACAGCTATGGGGCAGTTTGAACGTTGCAGAGCCACTATGTGTCACAGCTATGGGGCAGTTTGAACGTTGCAGAGCCACTATGTGCCACAGCTATGGGGCAGTTTTTCTCGTTGCAGAACCACTATGTGTCACAGCTATGGGGCAGTTTGAACGTTGCAGAGCCACTATGTGGCACAGCTTTGGGGCAGTTTGAACGTTGCAAAGCCACTATGTGCCACAGCTAAGGGGCAGTTTGAACGTTGCAGAGCCACTATGTGGCACAGCTATGGGGCAGTTTGAACGTTGCAGAGCCACTATGTGCCACAGCTATGGGGCAGTTTGAACGTTGCAGAGCCACTATGTGTCACAGCTATGGGGCAGTTTGAACGTTGCAGAGCCACTATGTGTCACAGCTATGGGGCAGTTTGAACGTTGCAGAGCCACTATGTGGCACAGCTATGGGGCAGTATGAACGGTGAAGAGCACTATGTGGCACAGCTATCTGCTGACCAAACTTTTTTTTTTCCTTCACAGAGGCAAAGAGACAGCGCCGCCGCCACGAGGCATCCCACACCGCCTCAGATATAGCTGTGCCCTCCGGGTCAACGGCTCAACAACCAAGTAGGTTCCTACAATAATGTGATTAGGATTTGGTGGCAGGTCCCCTCTTTCCCCCCCCCCCCCACAACTGCAGTCACTGTTGCCATTTATGTTAAAAAAAAAAAAAATGTTTCCCTTCACAGAGGCAAAGACACAGCGCCGCAGCCACGAGGCTTCCCACCCCGCCTCAGATGTCCGTGCGCCCTCTGGGTCAACGGCTCAACAACCTAGTAGGTTCCCACAATAATGTGATTAGGATTTGGTGGCAGGTCCCCTCTTCCCCCCCCCCCCAACTGCAGTCACTGTTGCCATTTATGTAAAAAAAAATTTTTTTTTTCCCTTCACAGAGGCAAAGACACAGCGCCGCCGTCGACTGTACGAGGCCTTTGACACGGACTCTGAACCAGAGTTGCCCTCCGTGCCTACAGATCCTAGTATGTTACCACAAAAATGTGATTTTGATTTGGTTGCAGGTCCCCTATTCCAACCCCCCACAACCCATCCCCCCCGCAGTCACTGTTGCCATATCTGAAGTCTGAAGGCCGGAACTTTATTTTTTCCTTCACAGAGGCAAAGACACAGCGCCGCAGCCACGAGGCTTCCCACCCTGCCTCAGATGTCCGTGCGCCCTCTGGGTCAACGGCTGAACAACCTAGTAGGTTCCCACAATAATGTGATTAGGATTTGGTGGCAGGTCCCCTCTTCACCCCCCCCCCCCCCCCAACTGAAGTCACTGTTGCCATTTATGTTAAAAAAAAAAAAAAAATTTCCCTTCACAGAGGCAAAGACACAGCGCCGCAGCCACGAGGCTTCCCACCCCGCCTCAGATGTCCGTGCGCCCTCTGGGTCAACGGCTCAACAACCTAGTAGGTTCCCACAATAATGTGATTAGGATTTGGTGGCAGGTCCCCTGTTCCCCCCCCCCCCAACTGCAGTCACTGTTGCCATTTATGTAAAAAAAAGTTTTTTTTTTCCCTTCACAGAGGCAAAGACACAGCGCCGCCGTCGACTGTACGAGGTCTTTGACACGGACTCTGAACCAGAGTTGCCCTCCGTGCCTACAGATCCTAGTATGTTACCACAAAAATGTGATTTTGATTTGGTTGCAGGTCCCCTATTCCAACCCCCCACAACCCATCCCCCCACCCCACCCCCCCGCAGTCACTGTTGCCATATCTGAAGTCTGAAGGCCGGAACTTTATTTTTTCCTTCACAGAGGCAAAGACACAGCGCCGCAGCCACGAGGCTTCCCACCCCGCCTCAGATGTCCGTGCGCCCTCTGGGTCAACGGCTGAACAACCTAGTAGGTTCCCACAATAATGTGATTAGGATTTGGTGGCAGGTCCCCTCTTCCCCCCCCCCCCACAACTGCAGTCACTGTTGCCATTTATGTTAAAAAAAAATTTTTTTTTTTCCCTTCACAGAGGCAAAGACACAGCGCCGCAGCCACGAGGCTTCCCACCCCGCCTCAGATGTCCGTGCGCCCTCTGGGTCAACGGCTCAACAACCTAGTAGGTTCCCACAATAATGTGATTAGGATTTGGTGGCAGGTCCCCTGTTCCCCCCCCCCCCAACTGCAGTCACTGTTGCCATTTATGTAAAAAAAAATTTTTTTTTTCCCTTCACAGAGGCAAAGACACAGCGCCGCCGTCGACTGTACGAGGTCTTTGACACGGACTCTGAACCAGAGTTGCCCTCCGTGCCTACAGATCCTAGTATGTTACCACAAAAATGTGATTTTGATTTGGTTGCAGGTCCCCTATTCCAACCACCCAAACCCCCCCCGCAGTCACTGTTGCCATATCTGAAGTCTGAAGGCCGGAACTTTATTTTTTCCTTCACAGAGGCAAAGACACAGCGCCGCAGCCACGAGGCTTCCCACCCCGCCTCAGATGTCTGTGCGCCCTCTGGGTCAACGGCTGAACAACCTAGTAGGTTCCCACAATAATGTGATTAGGATTTGGTGGCAGGTCCCCTCTTCCCCCCCCCCCCCCCACAACTGCAGTCACTGTTGCCATTTATGTTAAAAAAAATTTTTTTTTTTTCCCTTCACAGAGGCAAAGACACAGCGCCGCAGCCACGAGGCTTCCCACCCCGCCTCAGATGTCCGTGCGCCCTCTGGGTCAACGGCTCAACAACCTAGTAGGTTCCCACAATAATGTGATTAGGATTTGGTGGCAGGTCCCCTGTTCCCCCCCCCCCAACTGCAGTCACTGTTGCCATTTATGTAAAAAAAAATTTTTTTTTTCCCTTCACAGAGGCAAAGACACAGCGCCGCCGTCGACTGTACGAGGTCTTTGACACGGACTCTGAACCAGAGTTGCCCTCCGTGCCTACAGATCCTAGTATGTTACCACAAAAATGTGATTTTGATTTGGTTGCAGGTCCCCTATTCCAACCACCCAAACCCCCCCCCGCAGTCACTGTTGCCATATCTGAAGTCTGAAGGCCGGAACTTTATTTTTTCCTTCACAGAGGCAAAGACACAGCGCCGCAGCCACGAGGCTTCCCACCCCGCCTCAGATGTCTGTGCGCCCTCTGGGTCAACGGCTGAACAACCTAGTAGGTTCCCACAATAATGTGATTAGGATTTGGTGGCAGGTCCCCTCTTCCCCCCCCCCCCACAACTGCAGTCACTGTTGCCATTTATGTTAAAAAAAAATTTTTTTTTTCCCTTCACAGAGGCAAAGACACAGCGCCGCAGCCACGAGGCTTCCCACCCCGCCTCAGATGTCCGTGCGCCCTCTGGGTCAACGGCTCAACAACCTAGTAGGTTCCCACAATAATGTGATTAGGATTTGGTGGCAGGTCCCCTCTTCCCCCCCCACAACTGCAGTCACTGTTGCCATTTATGTTAAAAAAAATTTTTTTTTTCCCTTCACAGAGGCAAAGACACAGCGCCGCAGCCACGAGGCTTCCCACCCCGCCTCAGATGTCCGTGCGCCCTCTGGGTCAACGGCTCAACAACCTAGTAGGTTCCCACAATAATGTGATTAGGATTTGGTGGCAGGTCCCCTGTTCCCCCCCCCCCCAACTGCAGTCACTGTTGCCATTTATGTAAAAAAAAATTTTTTTTTTCCCTTCACAGAGGCAAAGACACAGCGCCGCCGTCGACTGTACGAGGTCTTTGACACGGACTCTGAACCAGAGTTGCCCTCCGTGCCTACAGATCCTAGTATGTTACCACAAAAATGTGATTTTGATTTGGTTGCAGGTCCCCTATTCCAACCCATCCCCCCACCCCACCCCCCCGCAGTCACTGTTGCCATATCTGAAGTCTGAAGGCCGGAACTTTATTTTTTCCTTCACAGAGGCAAAGACACAGCGCCGCAGCCACGAGGCTTCCCACCCCGCCTCAGATGTCCGTGCGCCCTCTGGGTCAACGGCTGAACAACCTAGTAGGTTCCCACAATAATGTGATTAGGATTTGGTGGCAGGTCCCCTCTTCCCCCCCACAACTGCAGTCACTGTTGCCATTTATGTTAAAAAATTTTTTTTTTTTTTTCCCTTCACAGAGGCAAAGACACAGCGCCGCAGCCACGAGGCTTCCCACCCCGCCTCAGATGTCCGTGCGCCCTCTGGGTCAACGGCTCAACAACCTAGTAGGTTCCCACAATAATGTGATTAGGATTTGGTGGCAGGTCCCCTGTTCCCCCCCCCCCCAACTGCAGTCACTGTTGCCATTTATGTAAAAAAAAATTTTTTTTTTCCCTTCACAGAGGCAAAGACACAGCGCCGCCGTCGACTGTACGAGGTCTTTGACACGGACTCTGAACCAGAGTTGCCCTCCGTGCCTACAGATCCTAGTATGTTACCACAAAAATGTGATTTTGATTTGGTTGCAGGTCCCCTATTCCAACCACCCAAACCCCCCCCCCCCCCCCGCAGTCACTGTTGCCATATCTGAAGTCTGAAGGCCGGAACTTTATTTTTTCCTTCACAGAGGCAAAGACACAGCGCCGCAGCCACGAGGCTTCCCACCCCGCCTCAGATGTCCGTGCGCCCTCTGGGTCAACGGCTGAACAACCTAGTAGGTTCCCACAATAATGTGATTAGGATTTGGTGGCAGGTCCCCTCTTCTCCCCCCCACCTGCAGTCACTGTTGTTATTTATGTTAAAAAAAAAATTTTTTTTCCCTTCACAGAGGCAAAGAAACAGCGCCGCAGCCACGAGGCTTCCCAGTCACCGCAGTACTGGCCCCCTGATGCTCTTCCGGAGAATATGTCCCCAGACGAGGTCTTGCCACGTAAGTTTTTCCAACTCGCTTAAGATTGTCACTCACTGCCTCTCTCTATGTAACCCTGTACAGCAAGGGCCGTTTCAGAGCCTTCCGCCGCCTCAGATGTTTCATTCATCCTTTACGCTATTATGGGGATGTGATCACAGCCCACTATCTGGATAATACTGTGGTATTAATGTTATGTTTTTATGCTTTCTCAACAACAGCAGCCGGCAGTGTGACCATCGTCGATGTTAACCCCTTCCTGACCTTTGACGCCACGTAGGCGTCATGAAAGTCGGTGCCAATCCGACCCATGACGCCTATGTGGCGTCATGGAAAGATCGCGTCCCTGCAGATCGGGTGAAAGGGTTAACTCCCATTTCACCCGATCTGCAGGGACAGGGGGAGTGGTAGTTTAGCCCAGGGGGGGTGGCTTCACCCCCCCGTGGCTACGATCGCTCTGATTGGCTGTTGAAAGTGAAACTGCCAATCAGAGCGATTTGTAATATTTCACCTATTATAACGGGTGAAATATTACAATCCAGCCATGGCCGATGCTGAAATATCATCGGCCATGGCTGGAAATACTAATGTGCCCCCACCCCACCCCACCGATCGCCCCCCCAGCCCTCCGATCTGCCCGGTACACTGCTCCGCTCCCCTCCGCCCTGTGCTCCGCTCCCCCCGTGCTCTTGTCCGCTTACCCCCGTGCTCCAATCACCCCCCCGTGCTCCAATCACCCCCCCCTGCACTCCGATCCACCCCCCCGTGCTCCGTTCCACACCCCCGTGCTCCGTTCCACCCCCCCGTGCTCCGTTCCACCCTCCCCGTGCTCCGTTCCACCCCTCCCGCGCTCCGATTCACCCCCCCATGCTCCGATCCCCCCCCCGTGCTGCCCCCCCACCCCATCATACTTACCGATCCTGCCGGGGTCCGTCCGTCTTCTCCCCGGGCGCCGCCATCTTCCAAAATGGCGGGCGCATGCGCAGTGCGCCCGCCGAATCTGCCGGCCGGCAGATTCGTTCCAAAGTGCATTTTGATCACTGAGATATAATCTATCTCAGTGATCAAAATAAAAGAAATAATAAATGACCCCCCCCCTTTGTCACCCCCATAGGTAGGGACAATAAAAAAATAAAGAATTTTTTTTTTCCACTAATGTTAGAATAGGGTTAGGGGTAGGGTTAGGGGTAGGGTTAGGGCTAGGGTTACGGTTAGGGCTAGGGTTAGGGGTAGGGTTAGGGCTAGGGTTAGGGGTAGGGTTAGGGGTAGGGTTAGGGTTAGGGCTAGGGTTAGGGCTAGGGTTAGGGTTAGGGGTAGGGTTAGGGCTAGGGTTAGGGCTAGGGTTAGGGTTAGGGTTAGGGCTAGGGGTAGGGTTAGGGGTAGGGTTAGGGCTAGGGTTAGGGTTTCGGTATGTGCACACGTATTCTGGTCCTCTGCGGATTTTTCCGCTGCGGATTTGATAAATCCGCAGTGCTAAACCGCTGCGGATTTATGGCGGATTTACCGCGTTTTTTCTGCGCATTTCACTGCAGTTTTACAACTGCAATTTTCTATTGGAGCAGTTGTAAAACCGCTGCGGAATCCGCACAAAGAAGTGACATGCTGCAGAATGTAAACCGCTGCGTTTCCGTGCAGTTTTTCCGCAGCATGTGTACAGCGATTTTTGTTTCCCATGGGTTTGCATTGAACTGTAAACTCATGGGAAACTGCTGCGGATCCGCAGTGTTTTCCGCAGCGTGTGCACATACCTTTAGAATTAGGCTATGTGCCCACACTGCGGATTGGCCGCTGCGGATTCGCAGCAGTGTTCCATCAGGTTTACAGTACCATGTAAACCTATGGAAAACCAAATCCGCTGTGCCCATGGTGCGGAAAATACCGCGCGGAAACGCTGCGTTGTATTTTCCGCAGCATGTCAATTCTTTGTGCGGATTCCGCAGCGTTTTACACCTGTTCCTCAATAGGAATCCGCAGGTGAAATCCGCACAAAAAACACTGGAAATCCGCAGAAAATCCGCCGGTAAAATGCAGTGCCTTTTACCCGCGGATTTTTCAAAAATGATGCTGAAAAATCTCACACGAATCCGCAACGTGGGCACATAGCCTTAGGGTTAGGGTTGGAATTAGGGTTGTGATTAGGGTTATGGCTACAGTTGGGATTAGGGTTAGGGGTGTGGGGGGGTTAGTGCTGGAGGTAGAATTGAGGGGTTTCCACTGTTTAGGCACATCAGGGGTCTCCAAACGCAACATGGCGCCACCATTGATTCCAGCCAATCTCGTATTCAAAAAGTCAAATGGTGCTCCCTCAATTCCGAGCCCCGACGTGTGCCCAAACAGTGGTTTACCCCCACATATGGGGTACCAGCATACTCAGGATAAACTGCGCAACAATTACTGGGGTCCAATTTATCCTGTTACCCTTGTGAAAATAAAAAAATGCTTGCTAAAACATCATTTTTGAGGAAAGAAAAATGATTTTTTATTTTCACGGCTCTGCGTTGTAAACGTCTGTGAAGCACTTGGGGGTTCAAAGTGCTCACCACATATCTAGATAAGTTCCTTGGGGGGTCTAGTTTCTAAAATGGGGTCACTTGTGGGGGGTTTCTACTGTTTAGGAACACCAGGGGCTCTGCAAACGCAACGTGACGCCCGCAGACCATTCCATCAAATTCTGCATTTCAAAAGTCACTACTTCCCTTCTGAGCCCCGACGTGTGCCCAAACAGTGGTTTACCTCCACACATGGGGTATCAGCGTACTCAGGAGAAACTGGACAACAACTTTTGGGGTCCAATTTCTCCTGTAACCCTTTGGAAAATAAAAAATTATGGGCTAAATAATTATTTTTGAGGAAAGAAAACGTATTTATTATTTTCACGTTCTGCATTATAAACTTCTATGAAGCACTTGGGGGTTCAAAGTGCTCACCACACATCTAGATAAGTTCCTTTCGGGGTCTAGTTTCTAAAATGGGGTCACTTGTGGGGGGTTTCTACTGTTTAGCCACATCAGGGGCTCTGCAAACGCAACGTGACGCCCGCAGAGCATTCCATCAAAGTCTGCATTTCAAAACGTCACTACTTCACTTCCGAGCCCCGGCATGTGCCCAAACAGTGATTTACCCCCACATATGGGGTATCAGCGTACTCAGGAGAAACTGGACAACAACTTTTGGGGTCAAATTTCTCCTGTTACCCTTGGGAAAATAAAAAATTGCAGGCTAAAAGATCATTTTTGAGAAAATAATATTTTTTTTTATTTTCATGGCTCTGCGTTATAAACTTCTGTGAAGCACTTGGGGGTTCAAAGTCCTCACCACACATCTAGATTAGTTCCTTTGGGGGTCTAGTTTCCAAAATGGGGTCATTTGTGGGGGATCTCCAATGTTTAGGCACACAGGGGCTCTCCAAACGTGACATGGTGTCCGCTAATGATTGGAGCTAATTTTCCATTTAAAAAGCCAAATGGCGTGCCTTCCCTTCCGAGCCCTGCCGTGCGCCTAAACAGTGGTTTACCCCCACATATGGGGTATCAGCGTACTCAGGACAAACTGGACAACAACATTTGGGGTCCAATTTCTCCTATTACCTTTGGCAAAATAGGAAATTCCAGGCTAAAAAATCATTTTTGAGGAAAGAAAAATTATTTTTTATTTTCATGGCTCTGCGTTATAAACTTCTGTGAAGCACCTGGGGGTTTAAAGTGCCCAATATGCATCTAGATAAGTTCCTTGGGGGGTCTAGTTTCCAAAATGGGGTCACTTGTGGGGGATCTCCAATGTTTAGGCACACAGGGGCTCTCCAAACGCGACATGGTGTCCGCTAACAATTGGAGCTAATTTTCCATTCAAAAAGTCAAATGGCACGCCTTCCCTTCCGAGCCCTGCCGTGTGCCCAAACAGTGGTTTACCCCCACATATGAGGTATCGGCGTACTCGGGAGAAATTGCCCAACAAATTTTATGATCCACTTTATCCTATTGCCCATGTGAAAATGAAAAAATTGAGGCGAAAATAATTTTTTGTGTGAAAAAAAAGTACTTTTTCATTTTTACAGATCAATTTGTGAAGCACCTGAGGGTTTAAAGTGCTCACTAGGCATCTAGATAAGTTCCTTGGGGGATCTAGTTTCCAAAATGGGGTCACTTGTGGGGGAGCGCCAATGTTTAGGCACACAGGGTCTCTCCAAACGCGACATGGTGTCCGCTAACGATGGAGATAATTTTTCATTCAAAAAGTCAAATGGCGCTCCTTCCCTTCCGAGCCTTACCATGTGCCCAAACAGTGGTTTACCCCTACATATGAGGTATCAGCGTACTCAGGAGAAATTGCCCAACAAATTTTAGGATCCATTTTATCCTGTTACCCATGTGAAAATGAAAAAATTGAGGCTAAAATAATTTTTTTGTGAAAAAAAAGTACTTTTTCATTTTTACGGATCAATTTGTGAAGCACCTGGGGGTTCAAAGTGCTCACTATGCATCTAGATAAGTTCCTTGGGGCGTCTAGTTTCCAAAATGGGGTCACTTGTGGGGGAGCTCCAATTTTTAGGCACACGGGGGCTCTCCAAACGTGACATGGTGTCCGCTAAAGAGTGGAGCCAATTCTTGATTCAAAAAGTCAAATGGCACTCCTTCCCTTCCAAGCCCTGCCGTGCGCCCAAACAGTGGTTTACCCCCACATATGAGGTATCAGCGTACTCAGGACAAATTGGACAACAACTTTTGTGGTTCAGTTTCTCCTTTTACCATTGGGAAAATAAAAAAATTGTTGCTAAAATATAATTTTTGTGACTAAAAAGTTAAATGTTCATTTTTTCCTTCCATGTTGCTTCTGCTGCTGTGAAGCACCTGAAGGGTTAATAAACTTCTTGAATGTGGTTTTGAGTACCTTGAGGGGTGCAGTTTTTAGAATGGTGTCACTTTTGGGTATTTTTAGCCATATAGACCCCTCAAACTGACTTCAAATGTGAGGTGGTCCCTAAAAAAATGGTTTTGTAAATTTCGTTGTAAAAATGAGAAATCGCTGGTCAAATTTTAACCCTTATAACTTCCTAGCAAAAAAAAATTTTGTTTCCAAAATTGTGCTGATGTAAAGTATACATGTGGGAAATGTTATTTATTAACTATTTTGTGTCACATAACTCTCTAGTTTAACAGAATAAAAATTCAAAATGTGAAAATTGCGAAATTTTCAAAATTTTCGCCAAATTTCCGTTTTTATCACAAATAAACGCAGAATTTATTGACCTAAATTTACCACTAACATGAAGCCCAATATGTCACGAAAAAACAGTCTCAGAACCGCTAGGATCCGTTGAAGCGTTCCTGAGTTATTACCTCATAAAGGGACACTGGTCAGAATTGCAAAAAACGGCAAGGTCTTTAAGGTCAAAATAGGCTGGGTCATGAAGGGGTTAAAGCCAGGATTGAAAGGCTGTGCGTGACTCTGGCGCAGATTCAGGAGCAGCAGAATCTGGCAATCGGAGAGTTGAAGAAGATTAAGGACATGTGCCAACAGTTGGAGGCGGGACAATAATACAGAGTATTCCCGGTTTAAAAAATTTTTTGTTGTTACATTAAAAAAATTTAGTTAAACTATGATTCCATTTTTTTTTGTATTAGTTAAATGTACATGACTTTGTTACGTTAATTTGTGCCATCATACAGTGCTGTGATCGAGACACACCAATCAAACAGTCGTGATTGAATTTCTAAGAAAAGGTTTTATTTAACACATTATGTTAACAAGACAATAAAAAAAAAAGTAATGTAAAATAAGTTATGAAATCACAAATCGTGATACGCCGATTCTTCCGGCTGATAACTTGGGTGCCTGATGGGCGAAGCCATATGTGAAGGTATTGGCGTGTAGGAGTTAGGGGGTGGCTGGCCGAAGTGGGAAACAGGAACATTGTGTCGCATTGGTGTCTGACACTGTGACCAACCATTATAATATGAGGGCTCTGTCCGCTGCATTGGCCGGGAAGAGACCAAACGAGTGTGCTTGTCCAAATTGCCATCTGTACCCTTGTTCACAGCTTCCATAATTAGACGCTCCACTAGTGTTCTTTGCCTGTCGTCCATTTTGGCCAGTTTGTCAACAACATAGTGTCCAAAACCCTGCAACGCAGGGCTAACATTGTTTGTTAACACCTTTTTTGAAAGGCTCAACAGTTCAAGTGAGACGTCTGAGGTGGCTTTCCGTTTCCTTGGACCTTGCCTCCATTGAGTCCTGGCAGGTGCAGCCTCCACTAAATCAGTTGTCGTGCAGTCCTGTGAACAGTCCTCTGTACTGTCCTGTGCACTGTCCTCCTGGGGAGAAAAAAAAATTAAGTTATGAACCCGGCAACAAAAAGTCTTAACACCATAACCGCATCCAAACTATATATTCGTATTAGGGAAAAAAAGGTTGTAATATATTTTTAGCTTAGTAATATTCTTTAACCTTCCCATTTATTTATTACTTTGAACTACACTGTTCTGACTGCTAGGGGAACCTGATGAATATTTTATTGTCGAAATAGTCTCAACAAGAGTACATCTGCAGCTTGAAGCGATACTATTTTCTATATTGCTTAGATGGTATGGTTTAGAAATGTCGCCATTTCATACATATGAAGTTCGCCATATAATACTTTACTGCGACAGGGTTACTTATGTGTACATGATTTTGTAATAACTTCTAATTGATGGGATAATCAGAAGTATAAAACATAAAATGCAGAGAAATTATATGTAATTATAGGACACATTGGTGAACTGTCGTGCAAAGAGGTACTTACTTGTTGCCCTTGTGAGTCCTGCTCGGCGTGGTTCTCCGATACAATTTGTTCCACAGGTGCCAACAAGCGAAAACACGTGATTGTCCGTGGCACCTCTTGGTCCCTCAGAAAATTCATATGTTCGAAATACCAAAGCTTAGGCACGTAAACATCTTCGGTGGAAGCTCCGGACTTTGTAGTGTGAAGAACCTTGTTAAGCTCCTTCCTCCACACCGTGCGTAGCGCCTGAATTTTCTTTTTGATTACCGCTTCGTTTGCTGGCTCTTCTGGTGCATGGCGATTGTAAAACTCAATGAGCTTTGAATAACCCTCCTTCCTCTTTTCCCTGTTACAATACTCTGGAGATTTGATCTTCCAGAGGCAGGGAAAAGACTGGTAGATTTCTATGAAATCCCTGATAAATTCCACACGATTTGACATCTGAAAAATAATTATAAAAAAAAGTTACACGGTTGACAAAGAGTCCTTTAAACACTACTTTTACCAGTGTACCAAACGCTTAACAACAGCAGCCACACAAAGCATCATGACGACCATACATTGTTCCATCTGCCACGCCCTAGGCCACCATAACCCAAAACAGTGTACCGCCCGCTTCACTACAGCAGCTGCACAAAGCCCTCATACCGACCATACATTGTTCCCAGGGCCGTATTTGCCACTAGGCACTCGAGGGCACACGCCTAGGGCGGCGACATTGCGGGGGGGCGGCACCTGGGCAAGGATTTTTTTTTTTTAAGTCACAAACGCGACCGACGCAAAACCCCGCCCCCCCGCCTGCCTCCCCGCGCCCCCCCCGCCTCCGCATCCCACCCACCCTCCATGAAGAGAGACGATACTCACCTCCTGCTCCAGCCTCCAGCGATGCCTGTTCTCACCGTCTGTAGCGCGTCCTGAGTGAGCGGTCACATGGTACCGGTCATTAAGGTCATGAATATGCGCATATTCATGACCTTATTGAGCAGTATCACATGACCGCTCACTCAGTCAGGAAGAAGGCGCTGCGGCGGGACAGAGCGCCAGAGGGATGTCGGCGGCTGCGGCGCGCGCAGTGTGTGGGACAGGCAGCTGAGCTGAGTGACAGGTGAGTATGAGGACGGACGGGGGGCCATGTTCTGCAGGGAGGGGGGGCGATGAAGCTCTGCAGGGAAGGAGGGGGGGCGATGAAGCTCTGCAGGGAGGGAGGGAGGGGGGGCGATGAAGCTCTGCAGGGAGGGAGGGAGGGGGGGCGATGAAGCTCTGCAGGGAGGGAGGGAGGGGGGCGATGAAGCTCTGCAGGGAGGGAGGGAGGGGGGGCGATGAAGCCCTGCAGGGAGGGGGGCGATGAAGCTCTGCAGGGAGGGAGGGGGGGCGATGAAGCTCTGCAGGGAGGGAGGGGGGGCGATGAAGCTCTGCAGGGAGGGAGGGGGGGCGATGAAGCTCTGCAGGGAGGGAGGGGGGGGGATGAAGCTCTGCAGGGAGGGAGAGGGGGCGATGAAGCTCTGCAGGGAGGGAGGGGGGGCGATGAAGCTCTGCAGGGAGGGAGGGGGGGCGATGAAGCTCTGCAGGGAGGGAGGGGGGGCGATGAAGCTCTGCAGGGAGGGAGGGGGGGCGATGAAGCTCTGCAGGGAGGGAGGGGGGGCGATGAAGCTCTGCAGGGAGGGAGGGGGGCGATGAAGCTCTGCAGGGAGGGAGGGGGGCGATGAAGCTCGGGAGGGAGGGAGGGGGGGCGATGAAGCTCGGGAGGGAGGGAGAGGGGGCGATGAAGCTCGGGAGGGAGGGAGGGGGGGCGATGAAGCTCTGCAGGGAGGGAGGGAGGGGGGGCGATGAAGCTCTGCAGGGAGGGAGGGAGGGGGGGCGATGAAGCTCTGCAGGGAGGGAGGGAGGGGGGCGATGAAGCTCTGCAGGGAGGGAGTGGGGGCGATGAAGCTCTGCAGGGAGGGAGGGGGGGCGATGAAGCTCTGCAGGGAGGGAGGGGGGGCGATGAAGCTCTGCAGGGAGGGAGGGGGGCGATGAAGCTCGGGAGGGAGGGAGGGGGGGCGATGAAGCTCGGGAGGGAGGGAGGGGGGGCGATGAAGCTCGGGAGGGAGGAAAGGGGGGCGATGAAGCTCGGGAGGGAGGGGGGGCGATGAAGCTCTGCAGGGAGGGAGGGGGGGCGATGAAGCTCTGCAGGGAGGGAGGGGGGGCGATGAAGCTCTGCAGGGAGGGAGGGGGGGCGATGAAGCTCTGCAGGGAGGGAGGGAGGGGGGCGATGAAGCTCTGCAGGGAGGGAGGGAGGGGGGCGATGAAGCTCTGCAGGGAGGGAGGGAGGGGGGGCGATGAAGCTCTGCAGGGAGGGAGGGGGGGGCGATGAAGTTCTGCAGGGAGGGAGGATGATGTTCTGCAGGGAGGGGGGGCGATGATGTTCTGCAGGGAGGGGGGGCATGATGTTCTGCAGGGAGGGAGGGGGGGGCGATGATGTTCTGCAGGGAGGGAGGGGGGGCATGATGTTCTGCAAGGAGGGAGGGGGGGCGATGATGTTCTGCAGGGAGGGAGGGGGGGGCGATGATGTTCTGCAGGGAGGGAGGGGGGGCGATGATGTTCTGCAGGGAGGGAGGGGGGGGGCGATGATGTTCTGCAGGGAGGGAGGGGGGGCCGATGATGTTCTGCAGGGAGGGAAGGGGGGCGATGATGTTCTGCAGGGAGGGAGGGGGGGGCGATGATGTTCTGCAGGGAGGGGCGATGTTCTGCAGCTGTCACGGTCCTGTAGAGTTATCGGACATGCTTGTCTTCTCTGTTGGGCGCAGATGGAGCAGATAACGGCAGACGACCCCCATCCTCCGCGGAGTCCCGTCCACACTGGGAGATCCCGCGTCCGCAGTCGATTGTGCCGGTGTCACCCGCGCGGATCAGCTCCGTCCTCCCGCGGAAATATCCGGTGATCAGACAGCGAGGCTTCTACTCTGATATTCTGACCTATAGCGCCGCTCCTCTGGTGAAAGTGAGTGCAGGCGTCACATGACCGGCAGCCGCGTGCTATACTGCACGTGTCCACGGCTACAGAGCGCTCTGTCCCCGCCGTTCTCCGGTGTCTCCTTGTGCTGCAGCTTCAGCCGCCATTTCCATTATATTGCAGGATGTCAGCGCCGGACCGAGCGTTCAACCGAATCTCCTGAGACAAGTGGACGAGGAGCGCAACACCCCGAAAGGTGAGCGGAGGATACTTGTAACAACCACAGGAAGGTAGACCCCGGCAACCAGATCCAACAGTCACAATAGGAGATGTCACAGCTCACCTCCTCCTCCTCCTTAAAGGGAACCTGTCACCGCCAAAATCGCGGGTGAGGTAGGCACATCGGCATCAGGGGCTTATCTACAGCATTCTGGAATGCTGTAGATAAGCCCCTGATGTATCCTAAAACATGAGAAAAAGACGTTATATTATACTCACCCAGGGGCGTTCCCGCTGTTGGTCCGGGTCTGGCGCCTCCCATCTTCATCAGATGACGTCCTCTTCTGGTCTTCACGCCGCAGCTCCGGCGCAGGCGTACTTTGCCTGCCCTGTTGAGGGCAGAGTAAAGTACTGCATTGCGCAGGTGCCGGGAAAGGTCAGAGAGGCCCGGCGCCTGCACAATGCTGTACTTTGCTCTGCCCTCAACAGGGCAGGCAAAGTACGCCTGCGCCGGAGCTGCGGTGTGAAGACCAGAAGAGGACGTCATCTGATGAAGATGGGAGGCGCCGGACCCGGACCAACAGCGGGAACGCCCCTGGGTGAGTATAATATAACGTCTTTTTCTCATCTTTTAGGTTACATCGGGGGCTTATCTACTGCATTCCAGAATGCTGTAGATAAGCCCCTGATGCCGGTGGGCTTACCTCACCCGCGATTTTGGGGGTGACAGGTTCCCTTTAACACCCTCCCATAGAAGTGAATGGTCCCCACAATACAGTCTGATGTTACTTACATATTACAGTGTCACCCGGGCTCAGTACATGGGGTGTCTCGCCCGTCACTCGGGCTCAGTACATGTGGTGTCTCGCCCGTCACTCGGGCTCAGTACATGTGGTGTCTCGCCCGTCGCTCGGGCTCAGTACAGTCATGGTCAAAAGTATTGACACCCCTGCAATTCTGTCAGATAATACTCAGTTTCTTCCTGAAAATGATTGCAAACACAAATTCTTTGGTATTATTATCTTCATTTAATTTGTCTTAAATGAAGAAACACAAAAGAGAATGAAGCAAAAAGCAAAACATTGATCATTTCACACAAAACTCCAAAAATGGGCCAGACAAAAGTATTGGCACCCTCAGCCTAATACTTGGTTGCACAACCTTTAGCCAAAATAACTGCGACCAACCGCTTCCGGTAACCATCAATGAGTTGCTTCCAATGCTCTGCTGGAATTTTAGACCATTCTTCTTTGGCAAACTGCTCCAGGTCCCTGATATTTGAAGGGTGCCTTCTCCAAACTGCCATTTTTAGATCTCTCCGCAGGTGTCCTATGGGATTCAGGTCTGGACTCATTGCTGGCCACCTTAGAAGTCTCCAGAGCTTCCTCTCAAACCATTTTCTAGTGCTTTTTGAAGTGTGTTTTGGGTCATTGTCCTGCTGGAAGACCCATGACCTTTGAGGGAGACCCAGCTTTCTCACACTGGGCCCTACATTCTGCTGCAAAATTTGTTGGTAGTCTTCAGACTTCATAATGCCATGCACACGGTCAAGCAGTCCAGTGCCAGAGGCAGCAAAGCACCCCCAAAACATCAGGGAACTTCCGCCATGTTTGACTGTAGGGACCTTGTTCTTCTCTTTGAATGCCTCTTTTTTTTCTCCTGTAAACTCTATGTTGATGCCTTTGCCCAAAAAGCTCTACTTTTGTCTCATCTGACCAGAGAACATTCTTCCAAAACGTTTTAGGCTTTTTTAGGTAAGTTTTGGCAAACTCCAGCCTGGCTTTTTTATGTCTTGGGGTAAGAAGTGGGGTCTTCCTGGGTCTCCTACCATACAGTCCCTTTTCATTCAGACGCCGACGGATAGTACGGGTTGACACCGTTGTACCCTCGGACTGCAGGGCAGCTAGAACTTGTTTGGATATTAGTCGAGGTTCTTTATCCAACATCCGCACAATCTTGCGTTGAAATCTCTTGTCAATTTTTCTTTCCCATCCACATCTAGGGAGGCTAGCCACAGTGCCATGGGCTTTACACTTCTTGGTGACACTGCGCACGGTAGACACAGGAACATTCAGGTCTCTGGAGATGGACTTGTAGCCTTGAGATTGCTCATGCTTCCTCACAATTTGGTTTCTCAAGTCCTCAGACAGTTCTTTGGTCTTCTTTCTTTTCTCCATTCTCAATGTGGTACACACAAGGACACAGGACAGACGTGGCCATTATACAGTATGGAGCACTGTGTGGCCATTATACAGTATGGAACATCATGTAGGGCCATTATACAGTATGTGGAGCACTGCATAGCCATTGTACAGTATGAAGCACTGCGCGGCCATATTTTTTTTTGTTTTAATGTATATGAAACAGTGTGATCAGCAGTGCTAAATGGGTGTGGTTGGGACTTGGATATGGGTGTGATTAGTTGTGAAATGGGTGTGGTCAGAGGCGTGGCCTAAAATTTGCCGTGGCGCACTACGTGCGCCGCAACCTTTAGACCTTTTTCCCTTCAAAAGTTGGGAGGTATGGCACCGCATTTCCCAGATCACATCAAGTACCGCAAATCCTATAAGGAATGAATGAAACCAAACGCAGTGTTGCCGTAAGTGATCCGTTACGTGGCAGATGCAGAAAAACTGCCTGATCTGCTGCAAACAGCAACTTTCACATCAGTGATTCTTCCCAAAGTCACTGCCGATAGTGTCATACTCACCAGAGGGGGAGGCAGCGCTAAAAGTGCCTAGGGCAGCAGAAACTCTAAATACGGCCCTGATTGTTCCATCTGCCACGCAGAACAAAACAGTGTACCGCCCGCTTCACTACAGCAGCCACACTAAACGCTCATGCCGACCATACATTGTACCATCTGCCACGCACAAGGCCACCATAACCCAAAACAGTGTACCGCCCGCTTCACTACAGCAGCCACACAAAGTGCTCATGCCGACCATACATTGTACCATCTGCCACGCTCTAGCTCACCAGTCACAACCAGTCACAACAGCGTACCATCCGCATCGCTTCAGCGGCGGAACGAAGCGTTCATGCCGACCAAACAGCGTTCCATCTACCACGCTCTAGCCCACCAGTCACAACCAGTCACAACAGCGTACCATCCGCATCGCTTCAGCGGCGTAACGAAGCGCTCATGCCGACCGTACATTGTACCATCTGCCACGCTCTAGCCCACCAGTCACAACCAGTCACAACAGACTACCATCAGCTTCGCTTCAGCGGTGGAACGAAGCGCTCATGCCGACCATACAGCGTTCCATCTACCACGCTCTAGCCCACCAGTCACAACCAGTCACAACAGCGTACCATCCGCATCGCTTCAGTGGCGGAACGAAGCGCTCATGCCGACCGTACATCGTTCCATCCACTATGCCCAAGCGGTTTAACATACCTCGAAGCTGCGGTGCAAAGCGTGGAATATTCTGTGAAATACTAAATCCGACGTCCAGGTCCAACAAGTGTCCAAGTACAAAGTGAAGAAAGGAAATTTTGAAACCGGTGAGGTGGCTTTGGGAACAATAGCGCTCAGGTGACAAATTTTCCAACCAATTGTGTGCACAGAACCTGTGGCCTATCAGCACATTAGCTAGCAGCTCGACACGCCCCTAGTGAACAACGTCACGCACAGATTATGCAAAATGTGCTCTGAATCGTCTTGTGTGACACGACCGTACGACTGTCCCATACGACTTCTACATCGCAAATACGTCATGAAATTATCGCTCCAGCGCCGTGCATCGTGAAGTGTGACCGCAGTCTACGATGTTGGAGCGATAATTAAGCGACGATGTAACGTCACGAATCGTGCCGTCGTAGCGATCAAAATTGCACTGTGTGACGGTACCTTAACATGCCCAAAACCCTGGGATCATCAGATGACCTTAGGATACCGTGACAAAATTTACAATCATGGATGGTCGATCCTGCCAAAGGGGGTCTTTTAACCCCCTTTTAACCACTTTGAAGCTGCTGTCACAATTTACAGCGTTATTTAACCCCTTTGTGACATATGCCATAATGTATGCACATGCCGGATTCCCCCTATTTGGTGCAGACTCCTGCTCTGATCATTGCCAGTGTGTAGCAGAGGCAAACAAAGTACTGCAGTTTCTAGTATTTTTCGAGAAAAATATTAAAAACGCCAGAATTACGTTTTTTTTGTCGCCACTACATTGCAATAAAATGCATTAACGGGCGATCAAAACATTGTATCTACACCAAAATTGTATAATTAAAAATATCAGCTCGGCACGCAAAAAATAAGCTTTCAATCAGCCTTCGATCGCAAAAAATGGAGACGCTACAGGTCTTGAAAAATGGCGCCATTTTTAAAAAAACTAATTTTAGAGTTTTTTCACCGCTTAAATTAAAAAAGAACCTATACATGTTTTGTGTCTGTAAACTCGTAATGACCTAGAGCAGAGGTCCCCAACTCCAGTCCTCAAGGCCCACCAACAGGTCATGTTTTCAGGATTTCCTTTGCATTGCACAGGTGATGCAATTATTACCTGGGCAAGACTAAGGAAATCCTGAAAACATGACATGTTGGTGGGCCTTGAGGACTGGAGTTGGGGGACCCCTGACCTAGAGAACCATAATGGCAGGTCAGTTTTAGCATGTAGTGAACATGGTAAAAAAAAAAAAAAAAAACTGTGAAATTGCAATTTTTTGCAATTTCACTTAGAATTTTTTTCTCATTTTCCAGTACATGATATTTTAAAACCAATGGTGTCATTCAAAAGTACAACTTGTCCTGCAAAAAACAAACTCTAACATGACCATATTGAACGAAAAATAAAAAAAGTTGTGGTTCTGGGAAGAAGGGGAGCAAAAAAACGAAAACACAAAAATGGAAAATGGCCCTGAGGTTAAGAAGTTAAGGGGTTAATCTGTCCTGATTGGTTCCAAATCCAGCCGTGGCCGATGCCGTAGGTCATGAGCTGCCAGCTGTCACATGCAGGAATTTATTCCAGAAATCTTACTCCAGTCGGTTACTGGTGTAAGATTAGTGATGAGGCACACTGAAGTGCACACCACTTGTCAGATGTTCCTGATCGCCCCTCGTCAGATGTTCATGAAGGGGTGTGCACATCTTCATCAATCAGGAGCATATGACTCCACCATGCCCCCTTCATGAAAACCGGTGAAAATATTGCCAGTCTGGATGAATGATGGCCATGATTCATATAGATTAAGGTTTCCTGCTCGAGATCTACTTATAAGCCAGAATGGAAAGCTTCTGGAAAAAGATATATCCAATTCTGCAGGACAAAGCTCTTGGCGATTTTGGACAATTTTAGATTGTGTCCTAACAAAGGCCTCCTCCTCACGTTGTCACTTTATTTACCAACTGTAAATGACGTTGAAGGCCCTAATTCATCTTCTTTGTTTCTCGAGTTTTGTGGAGTAATTTTTGCTTTATTAGGGTGTTTCCACGTTCAGGAAACGCTGCATGTTTGACGCTGCATAGAGACGCAGCGTCAAACACGCAGCGTCCAGATGTTACAGCATAGTTTCATATTTCATGAAATCCCATCTCCACTATGCGTGGTAACACACATCCGGCGGCCCTGCGATTCCGGACATGCGGCACGTCTTTTTAGATTGCAGCATGTCCATTTAACGTGCGGCGACGCTGCGCCGCCGCAAGGTATAACACAGGGCCCTATGTGTGGGGTGCGTTGATTCCAGATGTGTGCAATGAACACATCCGCCATCATCGCGTCTCCAGACGGGGGCGGAGCTTTGGCAGAGAGAGTTTGCCGCTCCGTCAAAACCGCCGGCCATCCTGAACGTGGACACGTACCCTTAAAGGAAATCTGTCAGTAAGATCAACCCTCCTAAGCCATCTATATGGGCATGTAGGTCATAGGAAGCTGAATAAAATGATACCTTGATATCTGATGTTTTATTCCAGAGAAATCCACATTTTTCATACATGTAAATGACATCTTCTAGGCTATGGGGAGGATGTTGAATGAGAGAACATTTGGGAGTTTAAATCTCTATTCAAAGTAAAGATAAATGTGGATAGTAATGAAAATATTCTGAGTCTTGTTTTATAACAAGGTACAAAAAGATATTTTATTGATGATCAGTGATCACATAAACAAGACATATTAGTACAAACTATTTTTAACACATGAATCAAATATATCATACAATTAAATGGTGGGCAGTGACACAAGTCTGAACCAGCAATACAGGCCAATCAGTAGATAGGGTAAGGGTGAATAGAAAAATTAACCTTAATTGCAGCTGTTAGTTTTTCTTATGTATAGCCAGATTGTCACGCCGTTTGGTCTGTATCTGGTTTTCGGCGTGACAGTGCATGTCTTTGCTTTAACCCTTTGCTCCTTTCCCCCTAATTGAGCTGGGATACTGTTGGCTGTTACCTGTATGGAGCCTGCTTAGTTCCCTGCTCTGCTGCGTAGCCGTACATGGGTGGTTAGGTCTTTGCTCAGCTGCATGACCATCCGCATGTGCGGTCCCTGGTTGCCGCTGTGGAAGCTGTCTGCAGTTTGCGAGGTCATTTGCAGCTGGTGCATGACATTCCACGTGTGTCTGGGCGTGCAGCCGCTGCCAGGTGCCCTGAGCCTCAGTTCCTGCACTGATTGTTCATTCCCAGGTCCGATGCCCGGAGCCTGACGACTGCAGTCTGGAACCTGATGACCGCTGCCTGGAGCTTGGAGCCTGATGACTGTGGTGGTGCCTGTAGGTTGTGTCGGATGTCCGGAACTGAACGACTTCTGTCTGATGTCTGCTGGTGGCACTGTGTCCAGATGTCCTGATATCCTGCCTGCGTGCTGATGACCTTGTGTACCCTGATGTCCTGATGTACCCTGATGTCCTGATGACCTCTTATACCCTGATGTCCTGACTTCCTTGTGTACTCTAATGTTTTGGCTGCGTCCTGATGACCCCTGATGTCCAGCCTGTGTCCAGATGTCCAACCTGTGTCCTGATGTCCAGATGTTCAGCCTGTGTCCAGATGTCCTGCCTGTGTCCTGATGTCCCGTCTATGTGTGCCTCGGTGATCCGTTGGTGCCTTGGGGTCCACTGGGTGGTACCCTTCTGGGAGGTGTGGAATCGTGAGCCTGGCATAGTCATGTTTGGTTTATGTACTGTGTGACTTTACTTTAGTAAACTTTACTTTTTCTATACCTGAAGTTGTGCGGTGTAATCAAGTCCTACATGTCTTTCCTTGTCCACATGCTCAGCTGCCACAGAACCTCGGTCTCTGCCCTCCCCGAGTTTGGGTAGGCCTGGGTCCTCCTCTGCGGTATAAAGGGTCCCTATTGCGTCCCCAGGGAACGCACGCCCCACGCGGTCATGGTCGGCGTGGGGGCGTCTATGGGCTGGGCCACATCTGCAGCTGCAGCTTATCGTGACAGAAGCTCAGGCCTCAGACACAGCTGAGCATGTATGGATGGTAGGACTGTTTCTGAGCCCCGCTTGGCTCGGATCCCAGCTGGTAGTGGACTAGATTGCTCAACCCTGCGCTTGGTTAGCGGTTTGGATTTCTGTAGCAATGAACTCTGCTGCTTTTGAACTGGGACTTACCATCTTTCCCAAGAAAAGTTTCTGTGTTTTTTTTTTTTTTTTTTGGGGGGGGGGGGGCTTCAGAAAAGGGGGCTTTATAAGGGGATAATGTCATACCATTCTGTCTGTATCTGGTTTTCGGCATGACAGTGCATGTCTTTGCTCTAACCCTTTGCTCCTTTCCCCCAATTGAGCAGGGATACTGTTGGCTGCTACCTGCACGGAGCCTGCTTAGTTCCCTGCTCTGCAGCATAGCCGTACATGGGTGGTTAGGTATTTGCTCTGCTGCATGACCATCCGCATGTGTGGTTCCTGGTTGCCACTCTGGAAGCTGTCCGCAGTTTGCGAGGTCATTTGCAGCTGGTGCATCACTTTCCATATGTGTCTGGCTGTGCAGCCGCTGCCAGGTGCCCTGAGCCTCAGTTCCTGCGCTGATTGTGCTGTAATGGTTTTTGTTTGTACTAAGGGCGTGCGCAGACACACCTCCCCTGCTTTTATCAGGGTTAGTGTGTACTTGAAATGCTGTCCCCAGCCAATTGCTGAGGGGCAGCTCCTATATATAGTTCCCCTGCCCTATGGGCGGGTCCTGAGTTACTCTCAAAGCTCCTGAAGTTTGCTATGTGTGTTTTGTGTTCCTGCACCTCTCCTGTCTATGTTTTGGTACCAAAATCCTTGCCTTGATTCCTGTTCTGGCGCCTGTCCTGGAGGCGGTATATCCAGTTCTGAATCCTTTATCCTGTACCTGTCCTGTACCTCTCCCTGTCTGAACCATCTGCTGTGTTGTGGTCCTGGAATCCCTCTGCGTCTGGAGCCACGCACCCAGTGACTTTGAGTCTTGTAACCGGTGTTTCTGCTGAGCATCTACTACTCTGTGCTCTGGCTACCAGTCATAAACTATATATATGAGGCATAACTGTGATTTCTTCCAGTCACGCATGTCCGATCCCCTAAAAAAGCCACTAAAGTGATAAACCATGAGTTGAGGGGGAGCTGGGCATTTGGAATATGTTTGTGCTTCAGTTTACCAGCTATACTAGGAAATAAAATGGAGGACAGCATTTTTTTCAATAATTGAGGCACAAAGTATGCCCTTGTATAAATGTGAAAATTACTTAATCTAACAGCTATGGGTAGTTTATGTGAACTTTTGTAACAGATAAGACAATGATTCACTATATGTAATTTTAGAATTTAATTAATAAAATTAATTTTAATGGTCTGAAAATGAAGGACTTTCACCTAGTGGGTTTTATGCTATTTTATGGGTCAGTTAGTCGGATTGAGTAATTTCCTTCCCCAGGCCATTTTACCCTCTAAGGGCGCAGATAGACGGCGGTATAACTCGTACGAGGATCTCATTGCAGTGCATGGACTGGCCCGGCACCTCTCCTGACTTGAGTGTGACAGCATGATGTATTTCTATGCAGCTGTCAAGCTCAGGTCAGTAGACCTATTTTTGATACTGGATTATATATGGAGGTGTTCCTGTCTATGTGGGCATGATCTTTTTCTTGCTCTTTCTTCATGTTTAATCACAAGCCCACAGTGAACCTTCCAATCTTTGTTGTATTTTTGCGGTGCCCTCCATTTATATATTTATTCCCAGGTCAGTAGAGCCGACGCAAGTCTGAGGGTTGCGATGTGATCCCTGCACGAGTTAAATGGCCGTCTGTCTGCGCCCTAAGTTTAAATATTATATTATTAAGTGTAGTGGGCACTTCAGAGACTTATCTAGGGGTTCAGCATGTGTGGGGGTACTCGCATCTAAGTGAGGCATCTAACGCATTTTTACAACTATAAGGGCTATTATGGGGCATCTTTTATACTTCCACACAATAATAATTCCTGTTTTGTGGCCAAACACAGCACAGAGTCTAGACATTGTCTCCTATCTCATGAGACCCACTTAAGAATAAGGGGAAATACAGTGGGGAAAAAAGTATTTAGTCAGGGACCAATTGTGCAAGTCCTCCCACTTAAAAAGATGAGAGAGGCCTTTAATTGACATCATAGGTAGACCACAACTTTGAGAGTCAGGCCGGCCTCACACTAGCGGGTTTTACGGACGTATGAGCGCATAAAATACGTCCGTAAAACACGCATTACACACGGCCCAATTATACTCTATGCCCCAGCTCCTATCTGCCATATTTTACTGATCCGTACTATACGGCTTTCTACGGCCGTAGAAAATCGCAGCATGCTGCATTTGTCACCGTATTGCGCAAAAAAAAATCGCCAATGAAAGTCTATGGAAGCCAGAAAAATACGGATTACACACGGACCAGCAGTGTGACTTGCGAGAAATACGCAGCGGTGTTAGAGAGAAAAGCCGGCAATTCAGTGCGGTGTACAGTAAAATCACACTGACAGCTTACAATAGAGTAGGTAGAATAAATGTGTACACATAGAATAGGTATATATATATATATATATATATGTCATTGAGACACATATATGTATATATATTAATATTTCATACAGCTCTAGATAGCTTTAAAGCCGGTAATTCAATTACCGGCTTTTGCTATCTCCTTCCTAAACCCAACATGATATGAGACATGGTTTACATACAGTAAACCATATCATATTCCCATTTTTTTGCATATTCCACACTACTAATGTTAGTAGTGTAGCAGAAAAGGTTAATTGTAGCAGGCATACTCCACGTAGAATACCCCAAAAGGGTCAAATGACAGCATACCAAAGAATCGTATTATAAATATACAATCTACGTGTAAGCACGGACCAAAATAGGGCCCAACTGCAAATATATCTATGCTCCAAAACCACAAGAAAAACAGTCAAAAGGACCCATAAAACCAGAAGCTTTATTAAATAACTATTTAAAACATTACAAAAAATCAGGTAAATGTCATAGGGTGGATGATAAATGTGCTCATAACGAGGCACGGACAAACAAAAAGGACTCGATCAGCAACATACCCCCGCAACACCGCTCATCCATCCATGATGAGAGCACATAATAATAGTCATAATAACAGTGTACATACACCTTCACTAATATTAGCGGCACACGACCGCAAGTATCATACCTGGGTGATGCAGGAGTAGGGAGCCGCGAGTCCTATCCCCGACGCGCGTTTCGGAGTTAAAGAACTCCTTCCTCAGGGGGCATACATGGATGTCCTTCGAGCGTGGGAAAAAATCTGAAAAGTTCCCAGGCTCGAATTCATATGAGGACAACCAGCAGAGGGCGCCTCACCGCGAATGAAGGTAACTACAGGTCATTGACCTAGTTTCCATTCATTCCCTGGGGTTTTACAGTCAGGAACACAGCTACATTATAGCAGAGCTCCTGGCTGTAAAAAAAAATTAACCCCTTCAGATGGATTTACATCGTGGGACGTGACAGATCCTCGGAAGGTATTTATATTGTTGGTTTATTATTTTTTCTTTGTCACAGAGGGTCTTCAGGTGGATTACCAGAATAATAAAATATTCAAACAACCTGTGTTTTTATTTCATTAAAAGACTTTTTAATAATGTGTTTGTGTTTTTTTTAACCATTTCAGACTATTGGATTAATAATGGATAGGTGTCATAATTGACGCCTCTCCATTATTAATCTGGCTTAATGTCACCTTACAATAGTAAGGTGGCATTAACCCTTCATTACCCCATATCCCACCGCTACACGGGAATGGGAAGAGAGTGGCCAAGTGCCAGAATAGGCGCATCTTCCAGATTTGCCTTTTCTGGGGTGGCTGGGGGCAGATGTTTTTAGCCAGGGGGGGCAATAACCGTGGACCCTCTCCAGGCTATTAATATCTGCCCTGAGTCACCGGCTTTACTACTCTGGCGGAGAAAATTGCGCAGGAGCCCACGCCAATTTTTTCCGCCATTTAACCCTTTAATTTAATAGCTAGAACGGACAAATTTTGCACATACACACTACTAACATTAGTAGTGTGGAATATGCAACAAAAAATGGGAATATGACATGGCTTACTGTATGTAAACCATGTCACATATCATGTCAGGTTTTGGAAGGAGATAGCAAAAGCCGGCAATTGAATTACCGGCTTTTAAGCTATCTCGCGCTGGATGAAATATTAATATATATATATATATATATATATATATATATATATGCGTCTCACTAACATATATATATATAGACAGTACATATGTTTTTATTATTTTTAGAGCACATGGATCCCTTGTATATCCGTATGTGGGTTTTGCAAGCCTGCGAGAAAATCTCGCAGTACGGATGCCATACGGATTACATACGGAGGATGCCATGCGCAAAATACGCTGACACACCCTGCCTACGGAGGAGATACGGACCACTATTTTGGGGACTTTTCAGCGTATTACGGCCATAAATTACCGACCGTATTTTTATACGCTGAGTGTGACGCCGGCCTCAAAATGAGAAAACAAATCCAGAAATGTAATGAGAGGTGGCTAATTAGACAATAAACTAACTATTCAAAGCCATATCTAGTCTAAAATGAAACAGGACTCATAAATACCATACACAAATTTAAAGTGCATGTGCATATAGATAGTATATAACAACGCTATTAGCAATCCACATATGACCTCATATAGCCACTATACATACAATCAAAGGCAAAGTGCAAAAAAAATTGCTAGGCATAGAGAAACAAAGGGTGCAACGCTGCGCTGTTAGACTAAAGTGCATGTCAAGTGCAAAAGTAATTTGTTCAAAGTGGATTAGATATATAATAATACCTACATGTGGTGAGAGACTTAAGACCCCAGCCTGCTGCCTCAACGTGTGTTTCGCCGATCTTCGTCAGGAGGCGTGGCTTAGGTCGCGATTGTGTCACTATAAATAGCATCGTCTAGCCAATAGAGTGGGACTACTGCAGGAAGACGTCGGCTAATTATCGCCGCATTCGCGGGCGTCACCGCATCACTAGTTAGTTAGTTAGTTAGACCGCACATGGAGTACTGTGTCCAGTTTTGGGCACCGGTGCTCAGGAAGGATATAATGGAACTAGAGAGAGTACAAAGGAGGGCAACAAAATTAATAAAGGGGATGGGAGAACTACAATACCCAGATAGATTAGCGAAATTAGGATTATTTAGTCTAGAAAAAAGACGACTGAGGGGCGATCTAATAACCATGTATTAGTATATAAGGGGACAATACAAATATCTCGCTGAGGATCTGTTTATACCAAGGAAGGTGACGGGCACAAGGGGGCATTCTTTGCGTCTGGAGGAGAGAAGGTTTTTCCACCAACATAGAAGAGGATTCTTTACTGTTAGGGCAGTGAGAATCTGGAATTGCTTGCCTGAGGAGGTGGTGATGGCGAACTCAGTCGAGGGGTTCAAGAGAGGCCTGGATGTCTTCCTGGAGCAGAACAATATTGTATCATACAATTATTAGGTTCTGTAGAAGGACGTAGATCTGGGGATTTATTATGATGGAATATAGGCTGAACTGGATGGACAAATGTCTTTTTTTCGGCCTTACTAACTATGTTACTATGTTACTATGTTACTATGTTACTAAGGACACTTCCTACAGCGCCCGTGGAACACAGGCGATCCACCGTCGCTTAGCGACGGCGATCACGTGCACACCCAAAGGGCGCATCGGGAAGGTCGTGTTGTTTCATTGACTGACAAAATAGAGAAGGTAAAGAAACCTTTTTTTCCACCTTGATGCAACTCTGATCCGAGTTTGATCACAATAATCAGAACATTTTTTTAGATTGAGAGAAAACGATTGTGTGCACCTTCTCTTCATGTTATTGTAGGTTCTGGGGGGCTACAGAATCTATTGCAAATCTGAGTTAGATTTTTCTTTTTTTTAAATAGGGCTGGCTGGTGTCAGCTGGTTTTTACTATATAATCTGAGAGCAGCATGAAGCAGGAGGAAGAGATCCTGATTCCAGTGATGTGTCACTTAGGCCCCTTTCACATGTCCGTGTCTCTGGTACATGTGGTGACAATTTTCACACGTACCAGTAACACGTTCACACGTAAACCCATTCAAATGAATGTTTCTGTGCACATGTCAGTTTGTTTCCATGAACCGTGTGTCCATGGGCAAAACACGCTGACATGTCTTTTCTTTGCCGTCAGCACAGACGGCAAAATGTCCCGCACACAAGCACATGGAGAACGCTGTTTGATGTCCTCCGTGTGACATGGACAGCTGCCGGGGAAGAAGCGCTACTGTAAGCGCTGTTCCCTGGCGGCAGGTGCTGAAGCCGGCTGTCATCATTCTCCCCTGCTCTGCTGGCGAGCAGAGGAAAATAATAAGCGTTAAATTAAAGTCCGACAGCAGGTGGTGGCTTTTGAGACTGTTACCCCCATCATCTGACACCTGCTGTCACTCATAACAGTGGTACTGATGCGGCACACGGTTGCCACACGTCTGCCACATGTGTTGTGAATTCTGTTGTCAAGCTCCCTCCTGTGGTCATGAATGGTACTTCGGCTGGTTCTGTCCATGGGCTTCCTCTGTTGGTTGTGAGTGGGGCTGCGGCTTCTGAGTTTCCTTCCACAGGTGACGAGGTTAATTCGTTAGCTGGCTGCTCTATTTAACTCCACTTAGATCATTGCTCCATGCCACCTGTCAATGTTCCAGTATTGGTCTAGTTCACTCCTGGATCGTTCTTGTGACCTGTCTTCCCAGCAGAAGCTAAGTTCCTGCTTGTTTTTCTTTAGTTTGCTATTTTTCTGTCCAGTTTGCTATTTTGATTTTTGTCTTGCTTGCTGGAAGCTCTGGGACGCAGAGGGAGCGCCTCCGCACCGTGAGTCGGTGCGGAGGGTCTTTTTGCGCCCTCTGCGTGGTCTTTTTGTAGTTTTTTGTGCTGACCGCAAAGTTACCTTTCCTATCCTCAGTCTGTTCAGTAAGTCGGGCCTCACTTTGCTAAATCTATTTCATCTCTGTGTTTGTATTTTCATCTTTACTCACAGTCATTATATGTGGGGGGCTGCCTTTTCCTTTGGGGAATTTCTCTGAGGCAAGGTAGGATTATTTTTCTATCTTCAGGGCTAGCTAGTTCCTTAGGCTGTGTCGAGTTGCATAGGGAGCGTTAGGAGCAATCCACGGCTATTTCTAGTGTGTGTGATAGGATTAGGGATTGCGGTCAGCAGAGTTCCCACGTCTCAGAGCTCGCCCTATATTATTTGTAACTATCAGGTCATTCCGTGTGCTCTTAACCACCAGCTCCATTATTGTCCTTACCACCAGGTCATAACACACATGTAGTACACACACAGACACGGATATCTCCGATACCGGTTTTTCAGGTACCATAAATATACGGATGTGTTAAACCGGCCTTAGGCTGTGCTTTGCTGCTTCAATAAAATCAATTTTTTATCAGCAGGAGATAATGTCGAGAGGACTAGGTATCTCGTGTCTCTGGGCCCAATCATGTCCTCAGTGCTGATTAGCAGATTTCTACCACAATATGATATTACTCAGTTACTCTATGCTAGTATTATTTCTTTGCTGTATTACTTTATTTCATTCACTCTACTGTATTATTTTGGCCGCTTTATGGTAGCTTTAATATTCAGTAAATCTATTTTAGTATTTCTTTATCAGGATTATCCAGTCATGGAAATGTCAGTTTGTTATGGTAACGTGGTATTTCTAGGAGCGTAGTTAGAGATGGAGCTAAGGTATTGTATATGTTGTGCTAGAAACAGCGCTCTTCCATGGTGCCTAAGTGGCTTCATGTTAGGCTAGGGTCACACCACAGTATTTTCTCTCATCTGGGCAGGGCCGTATTTGCCACTTGGCACTTGAGGGCACATGCCTAGGGCGGGACGATGCGGGGGGGGCGGCACCTGAGCAAGTTTTTTTCTGTTTTTTTTTAAAACTAAAGTCCGGGGTCACCTCCCGACCGCCCGCCTCCGTCCAAATGGATCGCCCCCAGACACAGAGCCACGCATTTCGGTACCGGGCCTCTCTGCTTCGGTTCTGAGGCTGTCACGGTGGCTAGACCCGGTCCGCGACCCTGCTAAGGGGCGTCCAATAAAGGTGGTGCAGTCTGTCAGGGATTCGTGACGCCACCTGTGGTGTTCGGTCAGGGTGACCGACGCTGCTATGGGATCCGCTGGGGTGATAGAATGGCAGCTGGATGGTATACCTTCCCACAGGTGAAGTGTGTCCCCAGGGCTTCCCAGTGGTGTAGGTGGCGATGGTGTAGGTGCAGGCAATAACGAGGACACAAGGTTTCAGTCTCTTTACTAAAGACTTCAGGATCCTCAATCCAGAGCATGTTTAACAGGGCTATCAGAGACAGGCCGGTCTGATGGGCACTTCCAGAGTTTCCCTCGCAGATGGAAATCGTTGCCCACCACTAGCGCCTAGCGTAAGATGTTGCCTCGGTCTCACGGCACGACTCTTACTGGTACTCCTTTTTGCTTGATCTCGTTTACACTGTTCCACAATATCCTTCCCTTTCTTGTCTCTTTCTTAGGATACCGCCGCAAGGAAGTGCAGGCGCGGTTCCGTAACGTTCTGTTCTGTTGGCTAGGCTCCAGCCAGGTTCCCACGCCTGACAGGGACCCCCCTGTGTCTTCTCCCCGCAACACCCCCTGCCACGGGATGTTGCCTGAATCCAACCCAGTCAGCTTCTGACTAACTTCCTCCCCAGCCCCTAGTTTTACCAGCGTGAGGAGTGGCCCAATAAATAAAGCCTTTTTCTCCCCCTAGTGGCCAGAGTGTCATACTTTAACGACCAGATCTCTGGGGCGCTGCACTCCCCCCCGGTTAAATCCAGTACTCCTGGACTGGGAAGAAGAACAACAATATAATACAGCAAAAGACATACAATGTTTTGAAATGCTTAGAACAAATAAATAGAAAAGGTGTTTCCCTTTATGGGAGGTGAGAACACTTGAACGTTACAAACAAAAAAAAACAAGATTAAATATTTTTTTTTAAATAACATTATGACTATAAATAACTCTCAGTACCCAGCCGGGTATTCTACGAAGTGCAAACTCTGATTTAACTTTTTCCTTTAAGGGCGTATAAGCTGAACCCACTAAAGGCCTACTATGAATACTATATAAATAACTCAACCTTTTCTTTCCGTTCTAACTTCCCCAATGCAGGATTGCCTAGCTCCTTGGCTGGGCCTACTGTTATGGCTGGCAATCAGGCAACACAGCGTGCAGTAATCAGCGCACATACAGAGATCTGGCAATAACCAAAAACAATAGGACGAGCTCTGAGACGTGGAATCTCTGTAGACTGCAGTACCTGATCTATCCTCACACAACTATAAGCAGCAGTGGATTGCGCCTATAACTACCTATGCAACTCGGCACTGCCTGAGGAGCTGACTAGCCTGAAGATAGAAATACAAGCCTGACTTACCTCAGAGAAATACCCCAAAGGAATAGGCAGCCCCCCACATATAATGACTGTTAGCAAGATGAAAAGACAAACGTAGGAATGAAATAGATTCAGCAAAGTGAGGCCCGATATTCTAGACAGAGCGAGGATAGCAAAGAGAACTATGCAGTCTACAAAAAACCCTAAAACGAAAACCACGCAAAGGGGCAAAAAGACCCACCGTGCCGAACTAACAGCACGGCGGTGCACCCCTTTGCTTCTCAGAGCTTCCAGCAAAAGTTAATAGCAAGCTGGACAGAAAAAACAGAAAACAAACTAGAAGCACTTATCTAGCAGAGCAGCAGGCCCAAGGAAAGATGCAGTAGCTCAGATCCAACACTGGAGCATTGACAAGGAGCAAGGAAGACAGACTCAGGTGGAGCTAAATAGCAAGGCAGCCAACGAGCTCACCAAAACACCTGAGGGAGGAAGCCCAGAGACTGCAATACCACTTGTGACCACAGAAGTGAACTCAGCCACAGAATTCACAACAGTACCCCCCCCCCTTGAGGAGGGGTCACCGAACCCTCACCAGAACCCCCAGGCCGACCAGGATGAGCCACATGAAAGGCACGAACAAGATCTGGGGCATGGACATCAGAGGCAAAAACCCAGGAATTATCTTCCTGAGCATAACCCTTCCATTTGACCAGATACTGGAGTTTCCGTCTAGAGACACGAGAATCCAAAATCTTCTCCACAATATACTCCAATTCCCCCTCCACCAAAACAGGGGCAGGAGGCTCCACAGATGGAACCATAGGTGCCACGTATCTCCTCAACAACGACCTATGGAATACATTATGTATGGAAAAGGAGTCTGGGAGGGTCAGACGAAAAGACACCGGATTGAGAATCTCAGAAATCCTATACGGACCAATAACACGAGGTTTAAATTTAGGAGAGGAAACCTTCATAGGAATATGACGAGAAGATAACCAAACCAGATCCCCAACACGAAGTCGGGGTCCCACACGGCGTCTGCGATTAGCGAAAAGCTGAGCCTTCTCCTGGGACAAGGTCAAATTGTCCACCACCTGAGTCCAGATCTGCTGCAACCTGTCCACCACAGAATCCACACCAGGACAGTCCGAAGACTCAACCTGTCCTGAAGAGAAACGAGGATGGAACCCAGAATTGCAGAAAAATGGAGAGACCAAGGTAGCCGAGCTGGCCCGATTATTAAGGGCGAACTCAGCCAACGGCAAAAATGACACCCAATCATCCTGGTCAGCGGAAACAAAACATCTCAGATATGTTTCCAAGGTCTGATTGGTTCGTTCGGTCTGGCCATTAGTCTGAGGATGGAAGGCCGAGGAGAAAGATAGGTCAATGCCCATCCTACCACAAAAGGCTCGCCAGAACCTCGAGACAAACTGGGAACCTCTGTCAGAAACAATATTCTCAGGAATGCCATGTAAACGAACCACATGCTGGAAGAACAAAGGCACCAAATCAGAGGAGGAAGGCAATTTAACCAAGGGCACCAGATGGACCATTTTAGAAAAGCGATCACAGACCACCCAAATGACCGACATTTTTTGAGAAACGGGAAGGTCAGAAATGAAATCCATCGAAATATGTGTCCAAGGCCTCTTCGGGACCGGCAAGGGCAAAAGCAACCCACTGGCACGTGAACAGCAGGGCTTAGCCCTAGCACAAATTCCACAGGACTGCACAAAAGCACGCACATCCCGTGACAGAGATGGCCACCAGAAGGATCTAGCAACCAACTCCCTGGTACCAAAGATTCCTGGATGACCGGCCAGCACCGAACAATGAAGTTCAGAGATAACTTTACTAGTCCACCTATCAGGGACGAACAGTTTCTCGGCCGGACAACGATCAGGTTTATTAGCCTGAAATTTCTGCAACACTCTCCGCAAATCAGGGGAGATGGCAGACACAATGACTCCTTCCTTGAGGATACTCGCCGGCTCAGATAACCCCGGAGAGTCGGGCACAAAACTCCTAGACAGAGCATCCGCCTTCACATTTTTAGAGCCCGGGAGGTATGAAATCACAAAATCAAAACGAGCAAAAAATAACGACCAACGGGCCTGTCTAGGATTCAAGCGCTTGGCAGACTCAAGATAAGTAAGGTTCTTATGATCAGTCAAAACCACCACGCGATGCTTAGCACCCTCAAGCCAATGACGCCACTCCTCGAATGCCCACTTCATGGCCAGCAACTCTCGGTTGCCCACATCATAATTACGCTCAGCAGCAGAAAATTTCCTGGAAAAGAAAGCACATGGTTTGAACACTGAGCAACCAGAACCTCTCTGTGACAAAACCGCCCCTGCACCAATCTCAGAAGCATCAACCTCGACCTGGAACGGAAGAGAAACATCAGGTTGACACAACACAGGGGCACAGCAAAAACGACGCTTCAACTCCTGAAAAGCTTCCACGGCAGCAGAAGACCAATTAACCAAATCAGCACCCTTCTTGGTCAAATCGGTCAATGGTCTGGCAATGCTAGAAAAATTACAGATGAAGCGACGATAAAAATTAGCAAAGCCCAGGAATTTCTGCAGACTTTTTAGAGATGTCGGCTGAGTCCAATCCTGGATGGCCTGAACCTTAACCGGATCCATCTCGATAGTAGAAGGGGAAAAGATGAACCCCAAAAATGAAACTTTCTGCACACCGAAGAGACACTTTGATCCCTTCACGAACAAGGAATTAGCACGCAGTACCTGGAAAACCATTCTGACTTGCTTCACATGAGACTCCCAATCATCTGAGAAGATCAAAATGTCATCCAAGTAAACAATCAAGAATTTATCCAGATACTCACGGAAAATGTCATGCATAAAAGACTGAAAAACAGATGGAGCATTGGCAAGTCCGAACGGCATCACCAGATACTCAAAATGACCCTCGGGCGTATTAAATGCCGTTTTCCATTCATCTCCCTGCCTGATTCTCACCAGATTATACGCACCACGAAGATCTATCTTGGTGAACCAACTAGCCCCCTTAATCCGAGCAAACAAGTCAGAAATCAATGGCAAGGGATACTGAAACTTAACAGTGATCTTATTAAGAAGGCGGTAATCAATACACGGTCTTAGCGAACCATCCTTCTTGGCTACAAAAAAGAACCCTGCTCCCAATGGTGACGACGATGGGCGAATATGTCCCTTCTCCAGGGACTCCTTCACATAACTGCGCATAGCGGTGTGTTCAGGTACGGACAAATTAAATAAACGACCCTTAGGGAATTTACTACCAGGAATCAAATCGATAGCACAATCACAATTCCTATGCGGAGGTAGGGCATCAGACTTGGACTCTTCAAATACATCCTGAAAGTCCGACAAGAACTCTGGGATGTCAGAAGGAATGGATGACGAAATAGACAAAAATGGAACATCACCATGTACTCCCTGACAACCCCAGCTGGTTACCGACATAGAGTTCCAATCCAATACTGGATTATGGGTTTGTAGCCATGGCAACCCCAACACGACCACATCATGCAAATTATGCAGTACCAGAAAGCGAATAACTTCCTGATGTGCAGGAGCCATGCACATGGTCAGCTGGGCCCAGTACTGAGGCTTATTCTTGGCCAAAGGTGTAGCATCAATTCCTCTCAACGGAATAGGACACCGCAAAGGCTCCAAGAAAAATCCACAACGTTTAGCATAATCCAAATCCATCAGATTCAGGGCAGCGCCTGAATCCACAAACGCCATGACAGAATACGATGACAAAGAGCACATTAAGGTAATGGACAAAAGGAATTTGGACTGTACAGTACCAATAACGGCAGAGCTATCGAACCGCCTAGTGCGTTTAGGACAATTAGAAATAGCATGAGTAGAATCACCACAATAGAAACACAGTCTGTTCAGACGTCTGTGTTCTTGCCGTTCTACTTTAGTCATAGTCCTGTCGCACTGCATAGGCTCAGGTTTACTCTCAGACAATACCGCCAGATGGTGCACAGATTTACGCTCGCGCAAGCGACGACCGATCTGAATGGCCAAGGACATATACTCATTCAAACCAGCAGGCATAGGAAATCCCACCATTACATCCTTAAGAGCTTCAGAGAGACCCTTTCTGAACAAAGCCGCTAGTGCAGATTCATTCCACAGAGTGAGTACTGACCACTTTCTAAATTTCTGACAATATACTTCTACATCATCCTGACCCTGGCATAAAGCCAGCAGATTTTTCTCAGCCTGATCCACTGAATTAGGCTCATCGTAAAGCAATCCCAGCGCCTGGAAAAATGCATCAACATTACTCAATGCAGAATCTCCTGGTGCAAGAGAAAACGCCCAGTCCTGTGGGTCGCCGCGCAAAAAAGAAATAATAATCAAAACCTGTTGAATAGGATTACCAGAAGAATGAGGTTTCAAGGCCAAAAATAGCTTACAATTATTTCTGAAGCTCAGGAACTTAGTTCTGTCACCAAAAAACAAATCAGGAATCGGAATTCTTGGTTCTAGCATCGATTTCTGATCAATAGTATCTTGAATCTTTTGTACATTTACAACGAGATTATCCATTGAGGAGCACAGAGCCTGAATATCCATGTCCACAGCTGTGTCCTGAAGCACTCTAATGTCTAGGGGGAAAAAAAGACTGAAGACAGAGCTAAGAAAAAAAAATGATGTCAGGATTTCTTTTTTCCCTCTATTGGGAATCATTGGTGTGGCTCCTTGTACTGTTATGGCTGGCAATCAGGCAACACAGCGTGCAGTAATCAGCGCACATACAGAGATCTGGCAATAACCAAAAACAATAGGACGAGCTCTGAGACGTGGAATCTCTGTAGACTGCAGTACCTGATCTATCCTCACACAACTATAAGCAGCAGTGGATTGCGCCTATAACTACCTATGCAACTCGGCACTGCCTGAGGAGCTGACTAGCCTGAAGATAGAAATACAAGCCTGACTTACCTCAGAGAAATACCCCAAAGGAATAGGCAGCCCCCCACATATAATGACTGTTAGCAAGATGAAAAGACAAACGTAGGAATGAAATAGATTCAGCAAAGTGAGGCCCGATATTCTAGACAGAGCGAGGATAGCAAAGAGAACTATGCAGTCTACAAAAAACCCTAAAACGAAAACCACGCAAAGGGGCAAAAAGACCCTCCGTGCCGAACTAACAGCACGGCGGTGCACCCCTTTGCTTCTCAGAGCTTCCAGCAAAAGTTAATAGCAAGCTGGACAGAAAAAACAGAAAACAAACTAGAAGCACTTATCTAGCAGAGCAGCAGGCCCAAGGAAAGATGCAGTAGCTCAGATCCAACACTGGAGCATTGACAAGGAGCAAGGAAGACAGACTCAGGTGGAGCTAAATAGCAAGGCAGCCAACGAGCTCACCAAAACACCTGAGGGAGGAAGCCCAGAGACTGCAATACCACTTGTGACCACAGAAGTGAACTCAGCCACAGAATTCACAACAGCCTACTGTCATTGTACCGACCATCTTTCTGCAGTTCTCAGGAGGACTCTCTCTCTAACCCCTACGGGTTCACTTCCAAGCTTTCCTGTCCTCAGTTTCTATCAACATTATCAAACTTTATTAACTTTCAATATTATTAACGTTTCGACCCTTTCTAAGGCAACATGTCGACATTCCCTTTAAGAGGGAACCAAGTCTTAAATAGTGCAGATTCTCTCTGTCTGCAAGTCCACTGAAAGCAAGACCTTCTGCGTTATATCCAGAAGCATTATCTTCGCAAAGTCTTCTTTCACTTGTAAAACCGGTAGGGAGCACCTTTAAGAAGGTGCAAACTATATACAAAACAGTTTTGGATTCATTCAATGTTCATGATCCGGCAGTCTTTAGAAACAATGATGAACTTTGTGCAAAAGTAGAAAAAGAAATAGAAAACAATAGGGATCCCGGGTAAACAAAGGGACCCCTTTAAGAAATAACCCTGGGCGGGTTTAAGTAGAAAGGGGTAAGGAAAGCAAAGAGTTAACTATGTACAATTGCGGGCTTCCAAGGTTTATTCTTGCGACGGTAGATTGCAAGGCATCCGTTGGTAGCGAACACTTCCCGGCCTGGAAAGATCTGTGTTCGACCTCCCATCTGATGCGGTGTCAATGTCACTAATCAGTTTTTCAGGTATCATCTGGGTTCGAATGTCAATTTTGGTAGTAGGTTCAGTAGCGGCAATAATGCCCACTGTGGTAGTAGTATTAGGATTTGTCAGTTCAGAGTTAGTCTTAGTCATGGCAGCAGGTGGCGCTGCTACGGAGCTTATCAGTAGGTCTTCTGTCACTGGGGCAGGGTCGTTCTTCATACCTGCTTCAGATGTGGTCCCTCCGATGCCGGCCTGCTCCGTCTCCGCTGGGATCTGGAACGCTGACTGCGGGGCCTTGCGCTGTGGCGTTGTCATCTCTGTTTGCAGCATCTCGCTTTCCGGCAGGGCCTTGCTTTCTGACTTCGGAGCGCTGGAACTTCTTTCTTGCTCCGGACCACACGAGGCTGCCGACAGACGTCTGGTGAGGCCCCCGGTGACGATCTCCTTCCACCCGGCCTCAGTGCTCAGCTGCGTCCGCCGGAGTCGATTGCTGAGCTCGTCCACTCCGGCCTGCAGGAAGTCGGGGTCAACAGGTGACGACTGGCCACGGTATCTCTCTGGGTAGCTGGGGGAGTCCTCGGCTCCGACCCCATGCTCCGGTCCCGGGCGGCTTGTCATGCCGTCTCCCACGTGGCTCACTTCTTCTCCCTCCTTGTCCTTTTCCCGCTCTCTCCTTCGTGGGCGGTTTCATTTTCTTTATCTCCGCCCTCCACTGAGGATCAGGAGGTGGATCTCGGCTGCTGACGGACACGTCCTCAAAGTACAGAAATATTTAGACTGGGCGGCCATTACTTTTTGCGCTCTTCTGCTTGCTCACGCCCACTTCCATGCCCTTCTTCTTCTCCTGCGCTCCTCGTGGCACGGCAATGGCAGCGGTTTTGGCGGGAATCTTGTGGCAAATAGCAATACACAGTCTTTGCAACAGATCACAGTGCATGCACAATTCAATCACAGTTCCAAGGCACACATGACCTGCTTCTCAGGCTTAAGTACGATCCTGTTCGTGACGCCAAGTTGGATCGCCCCCAGACACAGGGCCACGCGTTTCGGTACTGGGCCTCTCTGCTTCAGTTCTGAGGCTGCCACGGTGGCTAGACCCGGTCCGCGACCCTGTTAAGGGGTGTCCAATAAAGGTGGTGCAGTCTGTCAGGGGTTCGTGACGCCACCTGTGGTGTTCGGTCAGGGTGACCGACGCTGCTATGGGGTCCGCTGGGGTGATGGAATAGCAGCTGGATGGTATACCTTCCCACAGGTGAAGTGTGTCCCCAGGGCTTCCCAGTGGTGTAGGTGGCGATGGTGTAGGTGCAGGCAATAACGAGGACACAAGGTTGCAGTCTCTTTACCTCTTTACTGAAGACTTCAGGATCCTCAATCCAGAGCACGTTTAACAGGGCTATCAGAGACAGGCCGGTCTGATGGGCACTTCCAGAGTTTCCCTCGCAGATGGAAATCGTTGCCCACCACTAGCGCCTGTGTGTTGTAGTCCTACCCTGCTGAGCATTCGGTATAGTCCTCACAACTGCTGTTCTCGTTCGTTCGTTCTCTACAGCTCTCTCTCTCTTTTGTTCCAGTTACTAGTTTCTCGTCCCCCAGTATGTTTTGGCTAGGACGCACCCGTATGACGGGAAGGCTTGGAGGTCTTCCGGGACCCTAGAGACGCCCCTTTCCCAATGTTGCCCCCTATGTCTTCTTAGGAAATTTAAGGTAGACAGCCAACCTATAATTAACTGTCCTGCAGAGTTCGAAGTAAGGCCTGAAGTCAGTTACTCCCGCGGTGTTCCGGCCACCGGCTACACGCCTCAGTAAGATGTTGCCTCGGTCTCACGGCACGACTCTTACTGGTACTCCTTTTTGCTTGATCTCGTTTAAACTGTTCCACAATATCCTTCCCTTTCTTGTCTCTTTCTTAGGATACCGCCGCAAGGAAGTGCAGGCGCGGTTCCGTAATGTTCTGTTCTGTTCGCTAGGCTCCTACCAGGTTCCCACGCCTGACAGGGACCCCCCTGTGTCTTCTCCCCGCAACACCCCTGCCACGGGATGTTGCCTGAATCCAACCCAGTCAGCTTCTGACTAACTTCCTCCCCAGCCCCTAGTTTTACCAGTGTGAGGAGTGGCCCAATAAATAAAGCCTTTTTCTCCCCCTAGTGGCCGGAGTGTCATACTGCAATGACCAGATCTCTGGGGCGCTGCACAAAATCCCCCACTTCCCGCGGCCACCAGACCGCCTGACTGCCCGCCTCCTTAAAGACGTCATACTCACCCTACTCCAGCGAAGCCTGGCCTCAGTGCCGGCAGCTCGTCCTGTGTGAGCGGTCACTTGGTACTACTCATTAAAGTGATGAATATGGACGCATATTCATGACCTTATTGAGCGGTACCACGTGACCGCTCACGCAGGAAGAAGGTGCTGCGCCGGGACAGAGATGGAGGGATGTGCGGGAAAGGTGAGTATGACAGCCAGGGAGGACTGGGGGGGGGATGAAGGAGGACGGGGAGCCGAGCCATGCAAGATGGGAATGGGGAGCCGATGAGTCATGCACACAGGATGGGAGGGAGGAGGGGGGGGGGGTAATGAGCCATGCATACAGGGAGGGGGAGGGGAGGAGGGAGATGAGCCATGCATACAGGCAGGGGGGAGATGAGCCATGCATACAGGAGATGAGCCATGCATACAGGAGGGGGGAGATGAGCCATGCATGCAGGAGTGGGGAGATGAGCCATGCATACAGGGAGGGGAAGGTGAGCCATGCATACAGGGAGAGGGGGGGAGATGAGCCATGCATACAGGAGGGGAGGAGATGAGCCATGCATACAGGAGGGGGAGATGAGCCATGCATACAGGAGGGGGGAGATGAGCCATGCATACAGGAGGGGAGAAAATGAGCCATGCATACAGGGAGGGGGAGATGATCCATGCATACAGGAGGGGGGGAGATGAGCCATGCATACAGGGGGGAGATGAGCCATGCATACAGGGAGGGGGGAGATGAGCCATTCAAACAGGGGGGGGGAGATGAGCCATGCATACAGGAGGGGGGAGATGAGCCATGCATACAGGAGGGGGCAGATGAGCCATGCATACAGGAGGGGGGAGATGAGCCATGCATACGGGAGGGGGGGAGATGAGCCATGCATACAGGAGGGGGGAGATGAGCCATGCATACAGGAGGGGGGAAGATGAGCCATGCATACAGGGAGGGGGAGGTGAGCCATGCATACAGGGAGAGGGGGGGTGATGAGCCATGCATACAGGAGGGGGGAGATGAGCCATGCATACTGGAGGGGGGGAGATGAGCCATGCATACAGGAGGGTGGAGATGAGCCATGCATACAGGGAGGGGGAGATGATCCATGCATACAGGAGGGGGGGAGATGAGCCATGCATACAGGGAGGGGGGAGATGAGCCATGCATACAGGAGGGGGGAGATGAGCCATGCATACAGGAGGGGGGAGATGAGCCATGCATACAGGAGGGGGAGATGAGCCATGCATACAGGAGGGGGGAAGATGAGCCATGCATACAGGAGGGGGGAGATGAGCCATGCATACAGGGGGAGGGGGGGAGATGAGCCATGCATACAGGAGGGGGGATGAACCATGCATACAGGGGGAGATGAGCCATGTATACAGGGAGGGGGGAGATGAGCCATGCATACAGGAGAGGGCAGATGAGCCATGCATACAGGACGGGGGAGATGAGCCATGCATACAGGAGGGGGGAAATGAACCATGGATACAGGGAGGGGGGAGATGAGCCATGCATACAGGAGGGGGGATAAGCCATGCATGCAGGGAGGGGGAGGAGATGAGCCATGCATACAGGGAGGGGAGGATAAGCCATGCATACAGGAGGGGGGAAATGAGCCATGTATACAGGGAGGGGGGATGAGCCATGCATACAGGAGGGGGAGATGAGCCATGCATACAGGGAGGGGGGAGATGAGCCATGCATACAGGGAAGGGAGAGATGAGCCATGCATACAGGGAGGGGGAGATGAGCCATGCATACAGGGAGGTGGGGGAGATGAGCCATGCATACAGGAGGGGGGAGATGAGCTATGCATACAGGGAGGGGGGATGAGCCATGCATACAGGAGGGGGGAGATGAGCCATGCATACAGGAGGGGGGAAGATGAGCCATGCATACAGGGAGGGGGAGGTGAGCCATGCATACAGGGAGAGGGGGGGTATGAGCCATGCATACAGGAGGGGGGAGATGAGCCATGCATACTGGAGGGGGGGAGATGAGCCATGCATACAGGAGGGTGGAGATGAGCCATGCATACAGGGAGGGGGAGATGATCCATGCATACAGGAGGGGGGGAGATGAGCCATGCATACAGGGAGGGGGGAGATGAGCCATGCATACAGGGAGGGGGAGGTGAGCCATGCATACAGGGAGAGGGGGGGTGATGAGCCATGCATACAGGAGGGGGGAGATGAGCCATGCATACTGGAGGGGGGGAGATGAGCCATGCATACAGGAGGGTGGAGATGAGCCATGCATACAGGGAGGGGGAGATGATCCATGCATACAGGAGGGGGGAGATGAGCCATGCATACAGGGAGGGGAGGATAAGCCATGCATACAGGAGGGGGGAAATGAGCCATGTATACAGGGAGGGGGGATGAGCCATGCATACAGGAGGGGGAGATGAGCCATGCATACAGGGAGGGGGGAGATGAGCCATGCATACAGGGAAGGGAGAGATGAGCCATGCATACAGGGAGGGGGAGATGAGCCATGCATACAGGGAGGTGGGGGAGATGAGCCATGCATACAGGAGGGGGGAGATGAGCTATGCATACAGGGAGGGGGGATGAGCCATGCATACAGGAGGGGGGAGATGAGCCATGCATACAGGGAGGGAGGATGAGCCATGCATACAGGGAAGGGGGGATGAGCCATGCATACAGGATGGGAGGGGGAGATGAGCCATGCATACAAGATGGGAGAGGGGAGATGAGCCATGCATACAAGATAGGAGGGGGGCATTATACAGTATGGAGCATCATGTGTGGCCATTATTGTTATGACCTGGTGGTTAAGAGGCCACACTGATATGACCTGGTGGCTAAAACGCAACATGGAGCGAGCTCTGAGAAGGTGGTATCTCTACTGACCGCAGTCCCTAATCCTAACATCAACACTAGAAATAGCCGTGGGATGTTCCTGACTCTCCCTAGACACCTCTTCACATCCTAAGAAATAACTACCCCTAAAGAAGGAAATAGAAAGCTATCTTGCCTCAGAGAAAACCCCCAAAAGGAAAGATAGTCCCCCACAAATATTGACTGTGAATGGAGAGGGAAATGACGTACACAGAAATGAAATCAGAATTCAGCAAAGGAGACCAATACTAAACTAGATAGACAGAGAGAAAAGGATACTGTGCGGTCAGTATAAAAAACTTCAAAATCCACGCAGAGTTTACAAAAATGAACTCCACACCGACTCACGGTGTGGAGGGGCAAATCTGCTTTCCCAGAGCTTCCAGCTAGCCTGAATAAGACATAGTGACAAGCTGGACAAAAAGAGACATATTTGCAAAGCAATAGAGTCCAAACAAATGGACAAACAAAAACTAGCAAAAACTTATCTTTTGCAGACAAGGACTGGCCATATGAAAATTCCAAGGAGAGAACCAAATCCAACCAAGAACATTGACAGCAGGCATGGACTAAAGCCCAGAGCAGGTTAAAATAAAAAACCCAGGCAAGGCGATTAGTGAAGGCAGCTGCTACAGCTACCTAAAGGAGCAGCAGTTCCACTCGAAACCACCAGAGGGAGCCCAAGGGCAGAACTCACAAAAATACCATTAGCAACCACAGGAGGGAGCTCCAGAACGGAATTCACAACAGTACCCCCCCTTGAGGAGGGGTCACCGAACCCTCACCAGAGCTCCCTGGCCGATCAGGACAAGCCAAATGGAAAGCACGAACCAAATCGGCAGCATGAACATCGGAGGCAACATCCCAAGAATTATCCTCCTGGCCATAACCCTTCCACTTGACCAGATACTGAAGCTTCCGCCTCGAAAAACGAGACTCCAAAATCTTCTCCACCACATATTCCAATTCCCCCTCAACCAACACCGTAACAGGAGGATCAACGGAGGGAACCATAGGTACCACATATCTCCGCAACAAGGATCTATGGAACACATTATGAATGGAAAAGGAAGCTGGAAGGGCCAAACGAAAAGACACTGGATTGATAATTTCAGAAATCTTATAAGGCCCAATAAAGCGAGGCTTGAACTTAGGGGAAGAAACCTTCATAGGAACATGACGAGAAGACAACCAGACCAAGTCACCAACACGAAGTCGGGGACCAACACACCGACGACGGTTAGCAAAACGCTGAGCCTTTTCCTGAGACAACGTCAAATTGTCCACCACATGAGTCCAAATTTGCTGCAACCTGTCCACCACGGAATCCACACCAGGACAGTCAGAAGGCTCAAGCTGCCCTGAAGAAAAACGAGGATGAAAACCAAAGTTACAAAAGAAAGGTGAAACCAAGGTAGCAGAACTAGCCCGACTATTAAGGGCAAACTCGGCCAACGGCAAAAAGGTCACCCAATCATCCTGATCAGCAGACACGAAGCATCTCAAATAGGTTTCCAAGGTCTGATTGGTTCGCTCCGTTTGGCCATTTGTCTGAGGATGGAATGCTGAAGAAAAAGACAAATCAATGCCCATTCTAGCACAAAAGGACCGCCAAAACCTAGAAACGAACTGGGAACCTGTGTCAGACACAATATTCTCTGGAACACCATGCAAATGAACCACATGCTGAAAAAATAATGGAACCAAATCAGAGGAGGAAGGCAACTTAGGCAATGGCACCAAATGGACCATCTTAGAAAACCGGTCACAAACCACCCAGATGACAGACATCTTTTGAGAGACAGGAAGATCAGAAATAAAATCCATGGAAATATGCCTCCAGGGCCTCTCAGGAATAGGCAAAGGCAAAAGCAACCCGCTGGCACGGTAACATCAAGGCTTAGCCCGAGCACAGGTCCCACAGGACTGCACAAACGAACGCACATCCCGCGACAAGGAAGGCCACCAAAAGGACCTAGCCACCAAATCTCTGGTACCGAAAATCCCAGGGTGACCAGCCAACACCGAACAATGAACCTCAGAAATTACCCTACTAGTCCATCTATCAGGAACAAACAATTTCTCCACAGGACAGCGGTCAGGTTTATCAGCCTGAAACTCCTGAAGTACCCGCCGCAAATCAGGGGAGATGGCAGAAAGAATCACCCCCTCCTTGAGGATCCCAGGCGGCTCAAGAACTCCCGAAGAATCAGGCAAAAAACTCCTAGAAAGGGCATCAGCCTTCACATTCTTAGAACCCGGAATATACGAGACCACAAAATCAAAACGTGAGAAAAACAGAGACCACCGAGCCTGTCTAGGATTCAACCGCTTAGCAGACTCGAGGTAAATCAGATTCTTGTGATCAGTCAAGACCACCACGCGATGCTTGGCTCCCTCAAGCCAATGTCGCCACTCCTCAAATGCCCACTTCATAGCCAACAACTCCCGATTGCCGACATCATAATTACGCTCAGCAGGCGAAAACTTTCTGGAGAAGAAAGCACACGGTTTCATCAAAGAGCCATCAGAATTTCTCTGAGACAAAACGGCCCCTGCCCCAATCTCAGAAGCATCAACCTCAACCTGAAAAGGGAGAGAAACATCTGGCTGACGCAACACAGGGGCAGAAGTAAAACGACGTTTAAGCTCCTGAAAGGCCTCAACAGCCACAGAGGACCAATTCACCACATCAGCGCCCTTCCTCGTCAAATCAGTCAGAGGCTTCACCACACTAGAAAAATTAGCAATAAAGCGGCGATAAAAATTGGCAAAGCCCAAAAATTTCTGAAGGCTCTTTACAGATGTAGGTTGAGTCCAATCATGAATGGCCTGGACTTTAACAGGGTCCATTTCAATAGCCGAGGGGGAAAAAATAAAACCCAAAAAAGAAACCTTCTGAACTCCAAAGAGGCACTTAGACCCCTTCACAAACAACGCATTAGCACGAAGGACCTGAAATACCATCCTAACCTGCTTTACATGAGACTCCCAATCATCGGAGAAAACCAAAATATCATCCAAATACACAATCATGAATTTATCCAGATAATTCCGGAAGATATCATGTATAAAGGACTGAAATACCGATGGAGCATTAGAGAGCCCGAATGGCATCACAAGATATTCAAAATGGCCTTCGGGCGTATTAAATGCTGTTTTCCATTCATCACCTTGTTTAATACGCACGAGATTATACGCCCCTTGAAGGTCGATTTTAGTAAACCAACTGGCACCCTTAATCCGAGCAAACAAATCAGAAAGTAAAGGTAAAGGGGGGGGGGCGTGGCCTAGGCAGCAATGGAGTAGGATGTGCTGCCAGTGAGCTCTGAGGAGGCATTTTCATAATCGGCTAACATCGGCTACAAATCTTTATTTTTCACAATTTGGACATTGGATTCAACATCCACAGGATACCAGGATCCTTTTGAGACCAAAATTGCCTATCTCAAGGTCCCTCATCTTAAACTCCTGAGCAGACCGCATGGTATGGACCTAGTCTAGGCCTCAAGCAGCTAAAGCCCTCATAAACTGGGCTCTCCATATCCAGGGCTCACCACAACCCTCCATCCACCCACAGGCTTTCATCCTGCTTCCAGCAGGCTTATCCTTCACTGCCTCAAACATCTTAGGTGAGCTGCTGCTCCGGAGATCTGAAGCCTCGGCCCCGCAGCTGCCGGGGTCTGAGTGAAGCAGTCAGAGCTGCCCCTGCACCAACTCACAGCAGCCGCTGAGACGAATTCATCTGGAGAGGGTGAGCGCTGAAGCGCGCTCCCCTCGCCTTTTCTGTGGCTCCAAGCCTCGGTCCCGCCGGAGCTGCGGGCTGAGTGAAGCAGCGGAAGTCGCCACCACACCTGTTCCCCGCGGCCGCCGAGACCCGGGGAGGAGGGCGCAGGTGCGCGCTCCCCTCCTCCGCCTCTTCCCGACGACCGGAGGCTCCAAGCAGCCCACAGAGAGCCCCCCAGTCCGCGCTGTGCCAGGCGCGGTGAAAAGGCTGAAGAAAAGAATGTGGGCGGAAGAACAACAGGTCCCAGAGGGTCACTGCCTCTGGCGGATCTCCCCACATCGGAGCGCTACAGAAGCGCGAACCTCGTAGGAGCCGGGTCATCGCTCAGCAGCGGGTAAGGTGACCGCGACACAGTGACTCACCCCCTCAGTCCCGGGCCCAGCACTCGGAATCTACAACGGTGGTGCGGCTGCAGCGACGCAGCTTAAGAGGTACCCCAGGCAGCGGCGACAATATAACTGCACACAGCCGGCTCTGCTATCCCCGGACATTAGACTCTTCTGCAGCGCTGCTGATAAGGCATATTTGCACACTGCTTTTTCACACCGGCTTCCCTGATAGCCAGATGAAGAAGCTCTCAAGGGGGGCACAGCCTATTGAATCACTGGTTTAATAAAGACCTCACTGTGGAGAGGGCCCGCAATACCAATAGTGTGCATAGACACAGAGGGCTACACCTTGTACTGAATAACATCTAGACTGCAATCTATAAACACGCTGCATCTCTTGCTGCCCCATACCCAATTACATTAACCCTTGCTGGATTGGATCGGTTTGAGGCAGCACTGTGCATTAATCACTGGTGTAAAATACATCTTGGACTGAGCTGATCCACACCTACACCCTGTCTCCTGTTCTGCATAATAGACTTTCATATACAACCATAGATTCTCTGCCAGCTCCCTGACACGGAGATATCGGGAGGTCAGTTTTCTTTCTTTTTCTTTTTTTTTCTTTTACTGAAAGATATGCTTTAATATACCAAGAGAAACGGTCAGCAAGACAGTGTTGCTATTTGCTGACCTTATAGTGACATCTAGTGTCCACCATGAATATGTGCCTTGAATTCAATATAATGAGTGACTGAATTTTTTCCTTTATGTCCAAGTTGTGATTGTAGCACTTCACGTTTTACGACGCTCTCAAGATGGTTAAATCACAAAAAGAACGTGATAAACTTATAAACAAAGCCATGGCAGACGACCAGAAAAAGGGAGCTCATGGCGCTCTTGACTCATACCTTAAAAAAAAAAAAAGAGGTCTCTCAAACTCCTACTAGGAGTACCCTCAAAAAAGCGATTTCATCAGAAAATATAGATGAATCGGAACTCAGTGACGCTGATACTGACAGTGACTCCGCTACAGGAGACATAGCCCCTATCTCCAGAGCCTTTATGAAAAAGCTGATGGCCCAAAACATGAAGCCACTCTTGGAGGAGGTCTCGGGTATGCGAGCCGACCTTCAACACCTCGGCCACAGGGTCGAGTCATTAGAAACTGCAAACGTTGATATAGTGGAAGCTGTTACCTGCCTAAATGACCAAGCCCTCAAACAACAACAACATCTAAACGTAGCGCTATTAGCTATTGAAGATCAAGAAAATAGGAGTAGGAGGAAAAATATCTGGATAAGAGGGGTTCCAGAGTCCTTCGCTCGAGAAGCGCTAGACAAGGTGGCGAGAGAAATCTTCGCTAATCTCCTGGACACAGAGAGGGCCTCAAAAATTATTATTGAAAGAATTCATCACGCTCTAAGGCCTAAACCAAAAGCTGAAGAACCACCTAGAGACATTATTTGTGGCCTTCTTAGCTACGTGGATACAGCCGCCATCCTGGCAAGGCGCCAGGGAACAAGACAAAATTATATATGACAACTCACAAATTCAACTTTTCCAGGACTTGGCCCCATCTACATTAGCAAAAAGACGGATACTCAGACCCCTTCTTGCCGCTCTGAAAGCCAAAAACCTGACATATAAATGGCTATTTCCTTTTGGCCTTGCGGTGAATACCGCTAGCCGCCAAATTACAATTCGTACTCCAGAGGACCTTCACAAGGCTTGGGAGACGCTAAATATCACGCCAATTGATATACCCTCCTGGATGCCAGTCGACTCCAACTGGAGCCTGCCCTCAATGAAGAAACCCTCGGAGTGGTCACAAAAGAAGAAACATGCATCTCCCAAAGTCAAGAAACAAGACCCCAAGAAACACCCACCATGAGTTCCCTTTTCTCCCCCCCTGTTTTGTATAACTAAGTACAGAACAACTACTTTACTTGTTTTGCTTTTTAGGCTACCATGTCGGCCTCACTAAGTTTTTTCTAAAAATGTTATATTTGGCTCTTCTCATAGCATTAAGAGTTATCACAACTTGGACTACCCTCGCCTATGTCTGGGTGTTACTACCCCCCCCCCCCCCCCCCTGCGATGGGCGAGTGCTTAAATGTACAAAGTTTGTTATTCATGTTTTGTTTTTCCCTTTCTTTCCCTTTCCCTTTCTTTCCCTTTCTGCTCTAACACATGACGAGTATGAGTGATAAGGTGAGCTCCGGGTCCATCACAGTTGCCTCTGTTAATGTTAAGGGCCTTAATGCACCTGCAAAAAGAAACCAAATTTTTACCCTTCTAAAGAAACAAAAAACTCAGGTAGCCTTCCTACAAGAAACACACTTCAAAAATGGCAGAGCCCCTAATACCTCCTTCTCCCCATACCCAACTTGGTTCAATAGTTGTAACTCCTCTGCATCCAAGGGTGTTAGTATTGTGCTAAAAAAGGGCCTCCCATTCTCGCCCAGGGATACATTGGGTGACCATGAAGGGAGATATATTTTTGTCAAAGGCTACTTAGCCAACACTTTAGTCACTTTTGCCAACCTGTATGCACCTAATAAACAGCAGACTCAGTCGATCACTAAAACATTAGAAGTGCTGCAACTCTTCACAGAAGGGTTACTGATTGTGGGTGGTGACTTTAATATCACTTTGGACCCTGAGATTGACTCCTCAAGCGGTCTATCCTTCATCGCACAGAAAGCGAGACACAACCTACTGAATAAGTTATCTACTTTCCATCTTATCGACCCATGGCATATTATCCACCCCACCACTAAAGATTTTACATTCTTTTCCCACCCTCATTCATCATACCACCGTATTGATCTCATCCTGATCCAGTCGCGATCTCTCAGTTTAGTTAAATCCGCCAATATAGGCCAAATCACAATATCTGACCATGCCCCGATCTTTATAGATATTGCCATTGACACCTTGCCCCGCCCTGCAACATCTTGGAGACTAAATGAATCCCTATTGGACAACCCACAAAATTTGGAAAGAATAAAATACACGATGTCGCGCTACTTCATAGAAAATGTCGCAGACGGTCCACTTACACCCAATATATGGGAGGCACACAAAGCTGTTCTTCGAGGGGAGCTTATATCAATCGGTGCCCATGCAAAAAAACAGAGGGAGAAGGAAATGATGTCTCTTTTACATCAAATAGCAACCACAGAACGCCTCCACAAAAAAACTAACACCCAGAATCTACAACGGGACCTGGTGGCCCTTCGTAATAAATTAAAAGATTTGCTTAACATTAAATCTGCAAAGGTCTTCATGCATTGTAAACACCGATTCTATGTACATGGAAATAAAAATAGCAGATTGACCTCACATCTACTTAAAAAGCAGAGAGAAAATAAATTCATAAAGCATATCCATAAAGACCCAAACACGAGGGTCGACAGGTCTGAAGATATTGCAGAGGCGTTCAGATGCTATTACCAATCCCTCTATAACTTAGAAGCCCCTGACCCCATGAAAGACTGTAAAACTGCGGCAGATAGGATACAGGAATTCCTAGCCCCTCTTTCCCTTCCGAAAGTCCAAATTAAAGACCACTCGGCTCTCCTAGCCCAAATTACCAGCCAAGAAATTAGCGACACTTTACAAAACATGGCAATCAATAAGACTCCAGGCCCGGACGGCTTCCCAATGTCCTATCTCAGACATACTTCTTCCACGCCTGGCCTCTCTTTTTAACTCCTTCCTGGCAGGAAACCCCCCTACTAAACAAACTTTAGAAGCACACATATCTGTTATCCCAAAGGAGGGGAGAGATGGCGGCCAATGTGGTAACTACCGCCCAATATCATTATTGAACTCAGATTTGAAACTTTGGGCAAAAATCCTTGCATCAAGGATCAACATCATCCTCGAGTCCCTGATTCACCCTGATCAAGTGGGCTTTGTCAGGGGACGAGAGGGTAAAGACAATGCTCTAAAAATCCTCTTAGCCATTTCACATGCCAGACGCACTGGAACCCCGTTGGCCCTGTTATCTACTGATGCTGAGAAAGCCTTTGACAGAGTCAGTTGGCACTTCATGGTATGCACTTTACGGAAGTTTGACTTCCCCCAACCTTTCATTGATCCCATCATGACTCTATACTCTGCTCCAACCGCTATGGTCAGGGTCAACGGGTTACTATCAGATTCCTTTGAGATTGGGAATGGAACTAGGCAAGGCTGCCCTCTCTCCCCCACCCTCTTTGTGCTAGTTATGGAGACCTTAATACAGAGAATAAGACAGGAGGAGTTGATCAGAGGTCTAGTCGTGGAACAGACAATTTAAAACAGCTGCATTCGCGGACGACCTTATGATCGTGATTTCAAATCCTATGACTGCCTTTCCCTCTATCCTGAAACTTCTTGACGAGTTTGGGGTCATCTCCAACTTCAAAGTTAATATGCACAAATCGGAAGTCATGAATGTTTCGATACCGGTCAAAGCAGTCTTGGATCTTAAAAAGTCTACCCCCTTCAAATGGCTCTCAGACAAACTGAAGTATCTAGGAGTCTTTCTTACTGCTAATCCCTCATCTCTGTATAAATACAATTTTATTCCCCTTCTGGATAATCTCCAAACACTTCTTAAATCCTATGACTTACCATTCCTCTCATGGATCGGGAGGATAAATGTAATTAAATCATACATCCTACCAAAAATATTCTACCATATGACCATGATTCCCATACCTCTCCCCAAATCTTTCTTCACTTTAGCCAATAAAATAGTCAATGGGTATGTGTGGAGGGGCAGGAGGGCTAGATTACCCTTCAAAATACTCTCACTCCCGAAAAAGAAGGGTGGTCTTGGACTCCCTAACTTTAAGACTTACTACCAGGCGGTCCATCTGGCTAGGTGGATGTGCCTGGTTAAAACAAAACATGATTCAAAAACCCCCAATCTTGAACGATTGTTAATGGGAGGTGAGGCGGAGAAGTATCTCTGGACCGCTGCGGCTCCCCCGCAAAATTTTCTGGAGGAAATAACTAGCAATACCCTGAATATAAGGAAGAAGCTAGTCCAGAATAACTGGCCAAGATGCCTTTTTTTGGACAGTATGCCTTTGGAAGTTATACCTTGGCTCATTGAGCCAAAATACATAGACACATTTGACCTCTGGAAATCCCTACCGTCCCTCCCAATCTCACACATACGCTCCAACCAAATTAGTTGCATAAACAGTTGGCCTCGAGATGCCAAGAAACAACCCAAAGATTTCATTCAAATCCACCATGTACAATATATTTTTTCTAGGCTTAAGTCGGACATCCAAACTAATTCCGATTGGCTCTGGTTGGAACTTCTTCTTAAACTCAACCCTACACCCCCCAAATTAATTTCTAAACTTAATCTCCCCTAAATCTCACTTTAAACCCCTATATATTTCGTCATGGGAGTCTGAGTTGAACATATCTCTCTCCAACAGAGAAATAGCGCAGGTCTTAGAGCACTCACATGGGTTCTCAAGATGTGTCTTGCTTCAGGAGAATGCCTTTAAAATCCTCTCCAGATGGTACAGAACCCCTGAGTCGCTCTACCACTTTGGCCTCTCGGAATCTCCGCTTTGCTGGAGATGTATGAAGACTAAAGGATCTCTGGCGCACATTTTTTGGTCATGCCCAATTATCGCTAAATTTTGGGAGGAGATCTTTAACCAACTCCGCAAGATGAAACTAATAACGCAGAACTTGACTCCTCAAGAGGTTTTACTGTCCCTCCCCACGAAGTCCTATAAACCTAAGAAACATGACCTACTCCCCCTTCTAATAGCCGCTGCTAAGCACTTGATCGCCTTACACTGGAGACAAACGTCCCCCCCTCATATCAATGAATGGCTTAAAAAAGTTCAGGACATCTTCAGGTTGGAAGAATTGACTGGTTGGGATTCACACACGCACGATAAATTCTTTCGTATATGGTTGCCATGGCAACTAGCATCTCAAGCTACCCCCTAGTCTCCCACTCACTATTCTCCTTACACAACATATGGTTGTACTGACTTCTTTCCTCTTAAGGCTCTTTCCTGCACTGTGATGGCTCCGGATACAGCTCAATTACCTAATTGTTAGAGTAATGCTCGATATTCGTCCTATTCTCTGCTTTCTAATTGGTCTAAAGCATCTGTTTTGCTACCCTTATATTTATGGTCTCATTCTGTTCGTTTTTTTATCCCTGATGGGGTAATTTTGTACAAAGAGTCCTGCTTTGACCGCATCTCTCCCCCCCCGGTACCTCCTACAACCCCCCCTCCCCCCCTTCTTATTTTCTATTATTCTCTGTTTGTTTTATTGTTATTGTTGATTTTAATTTCTGTGCAATATTTTCTTGCGATTCAGGTTCCGGATTGTGTAATCTACTTTGTGGATCGCTTACTAGTTATGCTAAAATCAGAAACGTGGACACTTCTGGTTATCAATCCATAAGGAGGGTTCGGCCGAAATGCTACAGTATAATCCTTTATATTATGTACCCACCCTCATCTGATTCATGTAACCTGTATGACTGTTTACTTGTTTATATGTATTGAAAAGTTTGGAAAAAAAATAAATAAATAAATAAAAAAGAAAGTAAAGGTAAAGGGTACTGGAATTTGACAGTGATCTTATTGAGAAGGCGATAATCTATACAGGGTCTCAAGGAGCCATCCTTCTTGGCAACAAAAAAAAATCCCGCTCCCAACGGTGACGAAGACGGGCGAATATGCCCCTTCTCCAAGGACTCCTTTACATAACTCCGCATAGCGGCATGCTCTGGCACAGACAGATTGAAAAGTCGGCCCTTAGGGAACTTACAGCCAGGAATCAAATTAATGGCACAATCGCAGTCCCTATGAGGAGGCAGAGAACTGGACTTGGGCTCATCAAATACATCCTGGAAATCCGACAAAAACTCAGGAACTTCAGAAGAAGGGGATGAGGAAATGGACATCAAAGGAATATCGCTATGTATCCCTTGACAACCCCAACCAGTTACAGACATAGATCTCCAATCCAGCACTGGGTTATGTACCTGTAACCATGGAAAACCCAGCACAACAACATCATGCAAATTATGCAACACCAAAAAGCGAATATTTTCCTGATATGCTGGAGCCATGTACATTGTTAACTGAGTCCAGTACTGAGGTTTATTCTTGGCCAATGGCGTAGCATCAATCCCCCTTAAGGGAATAGGACTCTGCAAAGGCTCCAAGGAAAAACCACAACGCTTGGCAAATTCTAAGTCCATTAAGTTCAGGGCAGCGCCAGAATCCACAAATGCCATAACAGAGAAGGACGACAATGAGCAAATCAGGGTAACAGACAAGAGAAATTTAGGCTGTACAGTACTAATGGTAACAGACCCAGGAACCCTCCTAGTACGCTTAGGGCAATCAGAAATAGCATGAGCAGAATCACCACAGTAAAAACACAGGCCATTCTGACGTCTGAATTTCTGTTTTTCTGCTCTAGTCCAAATCCTATCACATTGCATAGAGTCAGGACTTTGCTCAGAGGACACTGCCATATGGTGCACCACCTTGCGCTCACGCAAGCGCCGATCACTCTGAATGGCTAGAGACATAGATTCGCTCAAACCGGTAGGCGTAGGAAAGCCCACAATAACATCTTTAAGGGTTTCAGAAAGACCTTTTCTGAAAATAGCAGCCAGAGCCTCTTCATTCCACTTAGTGAGCACAGACCATTTTCTAAATTTCTGGCAGTATAACTCTGCCGCTTCTTGACCCTGACACAGGGCCAACAGTGTTTTCTCAGCATGCTCTACTGTGTTAGGTTCGTCATACAACAATCCGAGCACTTGACAAAATGCATCCACACTCAACAATGCCGGATCCCCTGTTTCAAGAGCAAAAGCCCAGTCTTGAGGATCACCACGCAGTAAGGATATGATGATTTTTACTTGCTGAATTGGATCACCAGAAGAACGGGGTTTCAAAGCAAAAAACAATTTGCAGCTATTTTTAAAGTTCAAAAACTTGGATCTGTCCCCAAAAAACAAATCAGGAGTAGGAATTCTAGGCTCTAGAGCCAGAGTCTGGACAATATAATCTTGGATACTCTGGACTCTTGCAGCAAGTTGATCCACACGAGAAAACAAACTCTGAACCTCCATACCAGAGCATATATTCAGCACCACCCAGATATCAAGAGGAAAAAAAAGACAGAACAGAGCTCAGAAAAAAAAATGGTTCAGAACTTTCTTTTCCTTCTTTTGAGATGCATTTAATTCATTTCTGGCCTGCTGTACTGTTATGACCTGGTGGTTAAGAGGCCACACTGATATGACCTGGTGGCTAAAACGCAACATGGAGCGAGCTCTGAGAAGGTGGTATCTCTACTGACCGCAGTCCCTAATCCTAACAACAACACTAGAAATAGCCGTGGGATGTTCCTGACTCTCCCTAGACACCTCTTCACAGCCTAAGAAATAACTACAGCAATACAAAGAAAAAAACCACCGCACCGCTGCTATGTAGTTAGATTCTAAAAATGCAACAACCCAAACTGATCAGAGAGCCAAATACCTTACGGGGTGCAGCTTCCAAAGTGCAACATAATAGTCCAACAAAAGAAAAAAATGAAGTGCATTTACCCGTATATGCTGGTCACAATACTTTATTCGGACATGGTACAAAAAGTGCAGGGAGGGATGTGAAAAAAGCTGACAACGATCGTTTCGTGCCTCAGCACTTCAACGGGTCCAAAACCCGTTAAATTATTATTTTGTCATAACATAAAGGCACATCAGATTACTATAATTCCACATTTAATTATACAGAATTATGTGAAGTCAGCCATATTTTCTACAATCATCATGGAAATATCTCAGATTACCAGCAGATGGCGATCTTACTTCAGAAATCCTGCAAAAACAAGCAGAGTATAGCGCAGGTACATATGTTAACAAAGAACATGAGAAAATGTATCTGCTGTATAGATCCTGTTCTTACAACATTCATTTAGCATTACATTACGAGCCCTACTGAACACTGAAATAAAAAATAATAATTATATAAATATTTGCTCTTATGTCCCGATTCATCACAGCCTTTGGCACTGAATCAACATTTTTGCTTTTTATTTAACCACCTTTCTGACATCAGGTGTAATATTCCATCCCTGTGCCTATTTGACCAGGGACAGATTATTACGTCCGTGCCATCGCCTGCCGGGTGTCGGCTGATTCTGATAGCTGACACTTGGCACTAAGTGCCAGGAGTGGTCACAGACCGCTCTCGGCACTTAAACCCCCAATATGCTGCGATTGAACACGTTCGCAGCATTCTGGAAGCCAGTAGAGGGCTGAAAGCCCAGTGCATGATGAGCAAGTTTGTCTGTCAGTGCAGAGCTGACAGTTTCTACAGCATAGGGATGCTGCGGCATCCCTATGCTGTAGAAGTGATCAGCCTGAAAAAAATAAAGTAAAAAAGTTAGAAAAAAGTAAAAAAAAGTAAATAATTGTAAAAATATTAAAAAACCAAAAACAAAAATAATTTAAAAAAATCAAGATATTGTATATTTGAATGAAAAAAAATATAAACAATAAAAGTGCACATATTTGGTATCACCGCGTCTGCAACGACCCGACCTATAAAACTGTTCCACTAGTTAACCCCTTTAGTGAACACCATAATAATAAAAACAAGGCAAAAAACAATGCTTTATCATCATACTGCCATACAAAAAGTAGAATACAATGCTATAAAAAAGACGAATATAAATAAACATGGAACCACTGAAAACATTATCTTGTCCTGCTTTTTTGCCATACAGCTCCATCAGCGGAAAAATAAAAAAGTTATAGCTCTAAGAATAAAGCGATGCAAAAATAATAATTTTTTCTATGAAATAGTTTTTATTGTATAAAAGCGCCAAAACATAAAAAAAGATATAAATGATGTATCACTGTAATTGTACTGATATGAAGAATAAAACTGCTTTATCAATTTTACCACAGAAGGAACGGCATAACCACCCCCAAAAGAAATTCCTGAATTGCTGTTTTTTGTTCATTCTGCCTCCCAAAAATCAGAATAGATAGCGATTAAAAAATGTAATGTGCCCGAAAATTGTACCAATAGAAACGTCAATTCGCCCCACTAAAAACAAGACCTCACATGACTCCGTGGCCTAAAATATGGAAAAATTATAGCACTCAAAATGTAGTGATGCAAAAACTATTTTTTGCAATAAAAAGAGTCTTTCAGTGTGTGACAGCTGCCAAACATAAAAACCCGATATGAATCTGGTATCGCTGTAATCGCATCGACCTGAAGAATAAAGTCGCCTAATCACTTATACCGCACAAGGAACAGTGTAAAAAATAAATAAAACCAATTCTAATAAATAGTTTTTGCATAATGTCAGTTTCTTCAACACAAATTATTTGGTATTATTATCTTCATTTAATTTGTCTTAAATGAAAAAACACAAAAGAGAATGAAGCAAACAGCAAAACATTGATCATTTCACACAAAACTCCAAAACTGGGCCAGACAAAAGTATTGGCACCCTCAGCCTAATACTTGGTTGCACAACCTTTAGCCAAAATAACTGCGACCAACCGCTTCCTGTAACCATCAATAAGTTTCTTACAAAGCTCTGCTGGAATTTTAGACTATTCTTCTTTGGCAAACTGCTCCAGGTCCCTGATATTTGAAGGGTGCCTTCTCCAAACTGCCATTTTTAGATCTCTCCACAGGTGTTCTATGGGATTCAGGTCTGGACTCATTGCTGGCTACCATAGAAGTCTCCAGTGCTATCTCTCAAACCATTTTCTAGTGCTTTTTGAAGTGTGTTTTGGGTCATTGTCCTGCTGGAAGACCCATGACCTCTGAGGGAGACCCAGCTTTCTCACACTGGGCCCTACATTATGCTGCAAAATTTGTTGGTAGTCTTCAGACTTCTTAATGCCATGCACACGGTCAAGCAGTCCAGTGCCAGAGGCAGCAAAGCAACCCCAAAACATCAGGGAACCTCCGCCATGTTTGACTGTAGGGACCGTGTTCTTTTCTTTGAATGCCTCTTTTTTTCTCCTGTAAACTCGATGTTGATGCCTTTGCCCAAATAGCTCTGCTTTTGTCTCATCTGACCAGAGAAAATCCTTCCAAAACGTTTTAGGCTTTTTCAGGTAAGTTTTGGCAAACTCCAGCCTGGCTTTTTTATGTGTCGGGGTAAGAAGTGGGGTCTTCCTGGGTCTCCTACCATACAGTCCCTTTTCATTCAGATGCCGACGGATAGTACGGGTTGACACTATTGTACCCTCGGACTGCAGGGCAGCTTGAACTTGTTTGGATGTTAGTCGAGGTTCTTAATCCAACATCCGCACAATCTTGCGTTGAAATCTCTTGTCAATTTTTCTTTTCCGTCCACATCTAGGGAGATTAGCCACAGTGCCATGAGCTTTAAACTTCTTGATGACACTGCACACAGTAGACACAGGAACATTCAGGTCTTTGGAGATGGACTTGTAGCCTTGAGATTGCTCATGCTTCCTCACAATTTGGTTTCTCAAGTCCTCAGACAGTTCTTTGGTCTTCTTTCTTTTCTCTATGCTCAATGTGGTACACACAAGGACACAGGACAGAGGTTGAGTCAACTTTAATCTATATCAACTGGCTGCAAGTGTGATTTAGTTATTGCCAACACCTGTTAGGTGCCACAGGTAAGTTACAGGTGCTGTTAATTACACAAATTAGAGAAGCATCACATGATTTTTCGAACAGTGCCAATACTTTTGTCCACCCCATTTTTTATGTTTGGTGTGGAATTATATCCAATTTGGCTTTAGGACAATTATTTTTGTGTTTTTTCATTTAAGACAAATTAAATGAAGATAATAATACCAAATAATTTGTGTTTGCAATCATTTTCAGGAAGAAAATGAGTATTATCTGACAGAATTGCAGGGGTGTCAATACTTTTGGCCATGACTGTACTGTTTATTTTTTCATTCTGTCTCCCAAAGATCGCAGTAAGGATCAGGCACATTTACCCTGCGCTCTGCGCTGAGCGCTTACACCAGGGTTTCCATGTAAATCTCTGAAATATGTGAATCAGATGGAACCCCCGACAGAAGATTCCCTATAATGAGGCTGATGAAGGAACTGTTGATCTGTGATCCGACGGTGTCTGTCTTTTTAGGATTGCATAAAAGTGCCATCTGCCACAGTTTTGTGCACTTCTGAAAAGAAAAGCACCACTGAACAGAGGCCAGACAGAGTACAGAGTAACTCTGCTGCCTCATTATAGTGAATGCATCCCTCAGGGGTTTTCGTCTGAATCACATCACTCGGAGATTTAGATGGAAACACCAAAGTAAGTGTTCCGCGTAGAGCGCCGCATAAATATGATCCCAAACGTTATGTAAAATGTTCCCAATAAAAGCTTTAACTCAATCCACAAAAAAAGGAAGCCCTCACTCAGGTCCATCATCTGTTAATGGAAATATAGGGGGCTTCCACGTTACTAGTAGCACAAGGCTCAAAGAAAAGCTAAAAGAAATTCAGAAATTCTGCAATCCCAAAACCAAATGCTCCCTTCCTTCTGAGCCCCACAGTGTACCTAAACCATATATTGCATCTACGTTTGACATTTCTGAAGTGATGAGAGCTAGCCTAACTTACGGGTGCATGCCTCCAGAAGCACGGGTTGGGCATAATGTACTAGTCACTACAACGTACTGGTCAGGTCACTACAGCGTACGGGTCACTACAAAGGCAGTTTGCAATTTTCACTTGGCAACATTCATTGCAGCTTGTTTATGGAAAATACCCATGGAATCAAAATCTTCACTACACTTGTAGATAAATTCCCCAAGGGCTATAGTTTCCCAAATGGGGTCACTTGAGGGGGATTCTGCTCTTCTAGCAGTTAGGGGCTCTGTATATCGAGTCTGCAAACTGTTCTAGGAAAATCTGTGCTCCAGGAGGCAAATAGCGCTCCGTTCCTCCCAAGTCTCTCCGTATGGCTAGGTAGTACTGTACGGCCACATATGGGTATTGCCACATTCAGTAGAAATTGTGGGACAAATTTTTGTGCCATTTTTATTCACTTCTTGTGTGAAAATGTAAAATCTGGGACTAAAACAAAATGTTGGTGGTAAAAATGTAGTTATTTTGTCTTTACTGCCCAATGGTAAAAAATTCTGTGACACACCCGTGGTATCAATATGATCAATACACCCCTAGATGAATTCATTGAGAGGTGTAGTTTGTAAAATGGGGTCACTTATGGGGTTTCTGCTGTTCTGGGCTCTTGCAGTGGCTCATGGTGCTTCTTGCCTTGTGAGCTTTGCACTGTGCCTGAAAAATATTTCACAATTACATGTAGGGTATTGGCGCGCTCAGGAAAAAATGGATCTTAGTTTGCCAGCAAATTTTTCATTCAAAAAGTCAAATGGAGCTCCTTCCTTTCCGAGCTCTGCCATGCTCTCAAAAGTGGTTTTCTCCCTCATATCGGGTATCGGCATGCTCAGGAGAAATTGTATAACAAATTTTTGGTCAACCTATTTTTTACTGTTACCCTTGTCAAATTAAAAAAAATTGGATCTGAAGTAAATTTTTCGTGAAAAAAATTAAATGTTAATTTAAAAAAAAAAATTCCTGTGAAGCACCTGAAGGGTTAATAAACTTCTTGAATGTGGTTTTGAGCACCTTGAGGTATGCAGCTTTTTAGAATGGTGTCATTTTTGGGTATCTTCTATTATATAGACCCCTAAAAGTCACTTCTAATGTGATTTGGTCCCTAAAGAAATTGGTTTTATAAATTATGTTGGAAAAAATGAATAATCAATAATCAACTTTTAACCCTTATACCTTCCTAGCAAAAAAAATTTGCTTCCAAAATTGTGCTGATGTAAAGTAGACATGTAAGAAATGTTATTTATTAACTATTTTGTGTGACATATCTCTGTGATTAAAGGGCATGAACATTCAAAGATGGAAAATTGTGAAATTTTCACATTTTTGCAATAGTGTTCTGAGAGAAATACTTCATTTTATTGGATAATTTCAAGGATGCCGTCACTTTCGGCCATGACTGTACAGTATATCTTTTCCAAAAAAACTATGCCATTCTGCCCCGCTTCCACAGATCAATCTGCATGTACAATGTGACAGGTTTCCTTTAACAACTTAAGGATCGAGCCACTTTGTGTGTTAATGACTGAGTCTCATTTTTTTAAATTTGACCAGTGTCACTTTAAGGATATGTTGAGTATTTGCTTTCAGAAATTTTTGCAAGATTTCTGCATCTCTTCAGGCAGCAAAAATGTTGCAGAAAAAACAGACGTTTGTCGTGATTTTTGGTGCGTTTTTGCTACAGTTTTCTATGCGTTTTTTGCATGCGTTTTTGTACAGCAATAAAGGCTTTTTTTTTTTAAGCTAAATAAAGATATTAGAAAAAAAGATTTGTGATGTAATTTCTTGGCTCAACACCACCTTTTTCATTTTGATGCAGTAATGTTAGAGTAATGAGATATTTTACATCTGTTAGCCAGCATAAGTACATGTGGGGGTTGCCTGGTTGCTAGGGAAACCCCACATGTAATCAAGCTGGCTAAGATATGTAAATCATTCAGCTGAGGTGAGGAAAACTAAATCTCCGAGCAATACGAAATACTCGGAGGACCCCCGAGCATGCTCGAGAAATCTCGAGTAACAAGTATATTCGCTCATCAGTCACTATAATTTACTGATCATGTGAACCACACTTCAGGATTGTCTTTGAATTAGCTTGCATAAGGATTCCATAGTGTTTTTGGCCCATTCCCGTAAAAATGCATAAAAAATGCACCGTGCGCACATATCCTGAGAGGTAATAACTCTGGAATGTTTCAATGGAACACAGTTATTCTGAGACTGTTTTCTTGTGACATATTGTACTTGATAATAGTGGTAAAACTTTGTTCGACATGACTTGCGTTTATTTGTGAAAATATAGGGTATTTGGTGAAATTTTTTAATTCTTATGCCCGTAAATGAGAAAGTTATGACACACAAAATAGTTAATAAATAACATTTCCCATATGTCTACTTTACTTATTTTTTTGAAACAATTTTTTTTTAGTAGGCTAGTTAGAAGGGTTAAAAGTTGATCAGCAATTTCTCAATTTTACAACAAAATTCACTAAACAATTTTTTGAAGGAATCACTTCACATTTGAAGCCACTTTGGGGGGCCTATATGACAGAAAATACCCAAAGGTGACTCCATTCTAAAACTGCACTCCTCAAAATATCAAAAGCCACATTCAAGAGGTTTATTAACCTTTCATGTGCTTCATAGTAATTAATGCAATGAAAGGAAAAAATGAACATATTTCTTTTTTCAAAAATTTTTTACTTTAGCCTCAAACTTTTTATTTTCACAAGGGTAACAGGAGCAAATGGACCCCAAAATTTGTTGTGAAATTTCTCCTGAGTGTGCCTATACCCCACATGTTTGAATGCACGGCAGGGCTCGGAAAGGAAGGATCACCGTTTGACTTTTTGAACTCAAAAAATGGCTGGAATCGAGAGTGGACACCTAGTGGTGTTTGAAGAGCCCCTAATATGCATAAACAGTAGAAACACCCCACAAGTGACACCATTTTGGAAACTATACCCCTAAAGGAGTGTATATAGAGAGTTGGTGAGCCCCTTTAATACCCAGATGCTTCACAGAAGTGTATAACGTAGAGCCTTGAAAATAAAATATCACATTTTTCCCACAAAAAATGTTATTTTACCCTAATTTTTTAATTTTCAGAATGGTAACAGTAGAATATGAAAACCAAATTTGTTGTGCAATTTCTACTGAGTACAATGATAGCCCACATGTCTGGTAAAACTACTGTTTGGTATACAGTACAGACCAAAAGTTTGGACACACCTTCTCATTTAAAGATTTTTCTGTATTTTCATGACTATGAAAATTGTACATTCAAACTGAAGGCATCAAAACTATGAATTAACACATGTGAATTATATACTTAACAAAAAAGTGTGAAACAACTGAAATTATGTCTTATATTCTAGGTTCTTCAAAGTACCCACCTTTTGCTTTGATGACTGCTTTGCACACTCTTGGCATTCTCTTGATGAGCTTCAAGATGTAATCACCTGGAATGGTTTTCACTTCACAGGTGTGCCCTGTCAGGTTTAATAAGGGGGATTTCTTGCCTTATAAATGTGGTTGGGACCATCAGTTGTGTTGTGCAGAAATCTGGTGGATACACAGCTGATAGTCCTACTGAATAGACTGTTAGAATTTGTTCTATGGCAAGAAAAAAGCAGCTAAGTAAAGAAACACGAGTGGCCATCTTTACTTTGTCGGGATCACACTCAGTCGGAGCAGCCTTTGGAAGTGGGGAATCACCAGAAATAATACACAAGACACGTCTTGTATAGTGTATCACTGGGAAGTCTCTGAAGCACGCCTGCCTTCAAGGTGCTATCCCTTCTTTATATAGTTGTTTCAGTAGGTTTAGTGGTTATACAAGTTTTGCAAGTTTAAACAAAGAGACAAAACAGGAAAGAAAGAAAAGAAAAGAAAACAGTTTCGTGGGCGGCAGTTTCACAACAAACAGTACAAAGGCAATTCCACAGACAAGAAAAACAGGATTTCATACTATAGCTAAAATGTCCTTGAATGGACAGGTCAATATTTATCACAAATTCTTTTTTTTTATTTTTGTTCATTGAGGTAATCATTTTTGTTCTGCTCTTCACAATCCCCCCTTTGACATATTCCATTCAAAACCTTGTCGATCATTTTAGTCATTCTTTTTGTGATATTACAAAAAAAAAACTTTATATTCTCGCATCCATTACACAAAATTTATTTGTGCATACCGAGATACCCTTGAGTACAACCTTGAATAATACATATATAATTACAATAACCATAACTGTATGTATTAAGCTTTGCATAATCCCGGTAACCCACCCACCGATCCCTCTGAACCAATTGGCCGGGTTAAGAAAAGAAAAGGTATCTGACCACCAGCTATCCTTATTTTGGTCATTGTCTTTGTCATACTGATCCCTGAGTCGTTGTACGTCTTTTAATTTAAATCTCATACTCATAGTACTATTCGGGTCTATATAATGACAGCAGGTGGGTCCGATGATTTGACACATACCCCCTTGTGAGGCAGTTAGGTAATCCAATACCAGGGTATGTTGGTTAGTGACTATTATAAGCTGATTCTGTACAGCTATACTAGTATTTAATATGTCCAATATATCCCAAATCTGATCATCTAGATAATCCGTGGCTCTAACTAATTTATCCCACATTTGTGTTAACATAGGATAAATAAAAATGGTACTAGCAATTTTGTTGGGAATTCCCATTTGTACTATATGCGGCCTCCCCGAGGGACGTGGTGAGTTATCTGCAGCTCTTTTATACAGTGTGTGCTTGGGCACGGCTTGCATATTCACTTGTTTATTTGAAATTATGAAAGTAGCCGGGGTTAGGCGTCCTAATGTACAAGTACCCTTTATACCTACGGGAAGCCATTTATATGCTCCTTCTCCGCATATCCAAAATGTACCCTCAGGCAGATCCCACAAAGCTGAGTGCTGCAATACCAATCTGTGAGCCAAATCCACAAAACTAGATACATTCTGAAGCATACACCAAGAGGGTTTTTGTCCCAAGGGGCTACAGTACCCGGCTGCGGGATTCCCACATACAGGCATTCCTTTGACATACTCATTGGATTCATTACAAACCAGGTTCCCCGGCTTACTTGTACAACTGTCTGCATCACCTTGGGGGAACAACTCAGAATGTTCCCATTTTCTATTATGTATGTATCTTTCCAATACTGTAGGTTTGAAAGCATCAGAGGAAGGGGTGGTTGTACTGAAACTGAGCTGTAGATTTTCAGTGGGGACCTGTCCTAAATCAGTTAATCCAGTCTTATTCCTAGGTACCCATTTTCCTCCCTTGAATGCTAAATATTGTAAGTTGTCTATTTTTCCTGTAAGATTGCCCTGCCACCAAGGAAATTCTACCCATCCCACAATTGGTATGGCGATTGTAGTATTCCATAGTCTAGTATTGCCAGGTTGGTTGTTGGCCAGGTTGTCTGAACAATTAGGCCAAGCGAATATTTCTTCAGCTGACACGGGAACTGCTAGAAAAGGTATACTTGTGGCTGATACTGGTGAATGGGTACAGATCCAACAATCTGCCAGGGGTTGCGTATTATTTAACAAGTCATGCACTAATTTTCTATGATGTTGTACGAATCTATTGTTCAAAGGGGCTAGAGAATTCAGTCTTTCCCATGCCTCCGTTGAGGTTAACATTATTAACATCAATATCATGAGTCTTATACTGCTTTTTTGCAATGGCTTGCATGTATCCATGATGCCTTTCCTTCAAGCTTGACTGCTGTTGGAGTTGTTAACAGGACTTGGAAAGGTCCGTCAAATCTCGGTTCCAGAGTCTTTCTGGTGTGTCTTTTCACGTAGACTTGATCACCAGGTTCCAACTTGTGGCCTCCTTCGAGATTTTCTGGATCTGGAAGGGAAGCAAAAACTTGCGAATGCACTTTAGTTAAACATTTTTGTAATTCTTGTACATAAGCAGTTAAAGTCTCAGTATTCAACATCAGTTGTTGTGGAAAATAACAACCCAAATTTGCTGCTCTACCAAAAAGAATCTCATGTGGTGACAGCTTAGCCTTCCCCCTTGGGGTGTTTCGGATGGAATACAGGGCAAGTGGTAGACACTCGGTCCAAGGCTTTCCTGTTTCTGCCATGGCCTTCTGGATTTTTAATTTTATTGTCCCATTTAATCTTTCCACTTTACCTGAACTCTGTGGATGATATGGAGTGTGAAACTGGTTTTCTACTCCCAACATTTTCATAACATTCTGGAATATTTCCCCAGTAAAATGGGTACCCCTATCTGACTCGATCACCTCAGGCATGCCGTAACGGGGTATCAGTTCATGTGCTATTTTAATGGCAGTAGTTTTTGCTGAGGCTTTACGAACTGGATAAGCCTCTGGCCACCCTGAGAACATGTCCACACACACAAGCACATATTCGTATCCATTGTACCTAGGAAGTTGGATGTAGTCGATCTGGAGTCTTTGAAAGGGATACAGTGGTCTTACATGATGCTTGGTTGGGGTTTTAATGGCCTGACCTGGATTGTGTGCCAGGCATATAGCGCATGCAGCACACATGTTCTGAGCAAAATTACCAAAGCCTGGAGCCAACCACCTTTCTTTTACCTTGAGCGTCATACCATTTGCCGACACATGTGTGGGTAGGTGGAGGTCACTTGCCACTGCGGGGTACCAGGCTCTGGGTAAACACAACAAAGTTCCTTTTTTCCATAATCCTTGCTGATCTTCTGCCCCTTTTTTCTGCCACTGCCCTCGTTCTTCGTCGTCTACCTGTTTCTGAGCTTCCTTCAATCTTTCCTCATCATCTTCAGAGCTATCTAGTGTGTGGGCATGATGTAAGGGTTTACGTGCTGCCTGTTTTGCTGCCTTATCGGCTTTATCGTTACCCCTGGCTTCCTCGGTGTCGAGTCTCACATGTGCAGCTACCTTTATCACCGCTATTTCTTTAGTTTCTTGTGCTGCCTCCAGAATCTGTCTAATGAGGGAGGCATGTTTAACAGGTTGGCCTGAAGCAGTCATATAACCTCTGGCTCTCCATATTACGCCAAAATCGAAAATAATGCCATGTGCATATCTAGAATCAGTGTATATGTTTGCTGTCTGATCTTTGGCTATTTTTAGAGCTTCAACTAATGCCGTAAGCTCTGCTTCTTGTGCAGACTGATTAGCAGGGAGAGGTTCTGCTTTCAGCACTTCATGCTGAGTTACTACCGCATAACCTGTATGAAATTGTCCATTCATATCTGCATATCTACTGCCATCTATGAAAAGTTCAAATGTAGCATTACAGAGTGGCTTGTCACGTACATTACATAAGCCCTGAGTCTCTTGTTCCATTAATTGTACACAATCATGCATTGACTTTGATGGGTCAAAGGAGTTGGAGAGTGCAGTTTCAAAGGAGTTGGAGAGTGCAGTTTCCTCAGGTATGGTACCCCCCTCAGACTCTAAAGGGAGCAAAGACGCGAGATTAAGAGTCTGAATCCTGGCAAAGGAAATGTTGGGCGGCAGTAGTAGGGAACATTGGAGACGGAGGTGTCTGGCCATTGAAATATGTTTAGGTTGGACCTGGTTAAGAGTGCCATGTACATCATGAGTGGTCTGAACTAGAAGTGGGTGATCAAGAACAATCTCAGAAGCTTTATCTAATAACAGTGAAATTGCGGCTACTACTCTTACACAAGAAGGTGCGGCTCTAGCTACAGGGTCCAGATGAGCTGATATGTATGCCACAGGTCTCTGTTTGTTTCCATGTTTTTGTGTGAGCACCCCTGTAGCATGTGAGGATATCTCAGCTGCCATCAATTGAAAAGGTTTAGTGTAGTCTGGGAGTCCCAAAGCCGGAGCTGATACCAGTGCTGTTTTCAAAGAGGAAAATGACTGTTTAGCCTCTTCACTGAGTGAATATGGTGTGTTGGCAATACAGTCATATAAAGGCTGCATGAGTTGACTTGCATGTATGATCCACTGTCTACAGTGTGAAACAATACCTAGGAAAGCACGCAGCTGTTTGTGATTCCTGGGTTCAAGCATGTTACGTATGGCTTCCGTACGTTGAGGTGTGAGGTGTCTGATGCCCTGTGATATGCAGTGACCTAAAAACACGACTGTTTGTTGACAAGCCTGGAGTTTCTGTCTATTTACTTTACAGCCTTCTTGCGCTAGGAAAATTAAGAAATTAACAGTTGAGGTAACTGCCGTCTGCTCATCAGGGCAACAAATAAGTAAGTCATCTACATACTGTAGAATGACTACTCCTGGTTCTGGGATGAAATTTTTTAGCACGGTCTGCATTGCTTCAGAGTACAAAGTTGGTGAGTGTACCATACCTTGTGGCAATCTTGTCCATGCTAATTGTTTACCCTTGAATGTAAAGGCAAACAAATGCCAACAGTTCTTATGTAGTGGCACAGAAAAAAATGCGTTTGATAAGTCAATTACCGTAAAATATGCAGCAGTGCTGGGAATTTGAGACAGTAAGGTATGAGGATTCGGTACCACAGGGGTGACTGGTGCCAAAACCTTATTGATTTCCCGTAAGTCGTGCACCATGCGATATTTCACCATAGTTTCTTTGGAGGACACTTTCTTTTTAACAGGATATAAGGGTGTATTGGCGGGTGACCTGATTTCTACCAAAACACCTTGTAACACATAATCCTGAATTTGTTGAGAAATCGCCTGTTCTTGCTGGGCGCTGATGGGGTATTGCCTAAGCTGAGGTAATATGGTTCCCGGGGCAGTTTCTAACAGTATAGGAGCTACTGATAAAAATCCTACATCAGTGTCTCCTTTTGCCCATAGGCTGTCAGGAACCCGAGACAAGTCAATTTTTGCTTGTTGAGTGTAAATTTCGGGAAAATCCTCCATTGCCTGTATTCTAACATATGGTTCCAGAGTTTCTGCATCTTCAGGGATGGTCAGCATAACTGTGCCATCTTCTCTAAAATGGATGTTTGCATGCATTTTACTTAAGACATCAGTACCCAACAAGCAGGTAGGTGCACCTTTAGCAAATAAAAATTTGGATACAAAAGTTTTAGGGCCAAAGCTCACATTTAAAGGTTTTGTAAAGGGCAACGCCTGAATTTTACCATCATACCCTTCTGCATATGTAACTTTTGAGGATATATTGTCAGGATATGGTAAAAAGTCCTGATTTAAAATGGAGGATGTTGCTCCCGTATCTATCAGAAAAGGTACATTTTTACCCTCAACTTCAACTTGTATTATTGGTCTTCTAGAAGGAAGAGAGACCTGCATAACTTTCAGTCATTCTGAGCTGTCTGTTTGATCAGGCACTGGGTTATTTATCCTATTTTTGGGTACAAAGGTTCCTGAATCTATATCTGCTTTTCTCTTCCTACATTCCCTTTGGAAATGTCCTGGCTTCTTACAGTAATGACAAGTAAACTTTTGATTAGCAGAGCCAGTATTAGCCTGTGCAATTCTTACTGGCTTAGAATTTTCTCTTAAGTCCATTTCTATCCCTACAGCTTTCTGTCTAACCAGGTGTGGGTCTTCCAAGGTTCTCCAATCAGGGGTTGCGGCCTTAAGCTTTTCCTTCACTTTTGGAGACAATCCATCTATAAAGGTTTTTGTAACTAACCTCATCATTCCTGGAGCGGTTAGATCCATGCCTTCATCTCTGAAATTATTTTCTACACTTAGATAATATTCGTCTACTGATTGTCCAGATTTCTGAGCCACCACTCCCGTTGTTCCTCTCTGCCTCTGTCTCTCCCTCATGAAAACCATTAAGTGATCTACAAATTGTGTACCTGATTCTATCGTTTGTAAGGCACCATCTCCTGCTTGGGGCCTATGTACCTGTAGATTTGCTAATAGCTCCTGGAAGAGTCCAGGAGTCATTTTCATTCTACATAATTCTTCTCCATCTGCCCAAACTCCAGCGTGAGTCTGCATAATTTGCTGTATATATTGTGCAAATCTAACTGGACACTGGGTGGGATCTGGTGCGTTGTGCAAGAGAGACATGCCTTCAGCGGGGGACCAAGGGAAATATTGTCGAGTTTGGTGATATCTAGTTCCCATTACTCCATCAGCACCAGGTTCCCTAAAGGGTCTTGGTACTACCCTACCAGGGGCAAGTACAGCGCCATGTCTAGGTGTACCACAGGCTAGGCAATCATTTCTCCAGTCTGGATTTTGTTGTCCACAGTGCGGACATACCCATCCTCCTGGTCCGGCTAAACTTTGAGGTGGTGTTTGGAGAAAAGATGGGGCATGTGGGTTAAGGTATGGGGGTGGGGTATTTTTAGATTCCACATTTTGTTTTTCTCCACATCCTGTGGGTCTAATACACCACTTTTTACTCTGTTGATTATATGTCCATCCCTCATTTTCTGCTACCCTAGAGACATCAATCAATGCTTGGATCTGATCTATCCATTTCTTGTCTCTGATTATGCCTTTTTTCCTTTCCTGAATTCCTTCCCATAGTTTTCTACTAAAAGCTTCTGCCCTAGTAACTCCAAACTTACTAAAAATCTTTTTCAGCCCCTTAGTGGCATCTTCACCACTTCTCTCCTTTATGATAGTATAGATATCTAATTCTTCTGGTTCCGACTTTGTTTGCTTATTCCCCATTTTCTTATCCTGAGCTTTCTTGCCCTAGGTGGCGTTTGGGTATGAGAATACCTCGTTACCTTCTTCCTAAGGAGCTAGGATGTCTTTTTCTTGCCCTAGGTGGCGTTTGGGTATGAGAATACCTCGTTACCTTCTTCCTAAGGAGCTAGGATGTTTAAACTGTGTTGATGTAAGAAAATCCTGATTCCTACACCTATAGCAAACAACACAAATGCAACCAGACAGAAAAAGAAAAAGAACATACAACGTATCTTGTCCCAGGCTAATTTATCTGTCCTGGGCTTATACTATCACATACAACGTATTCTTGTCCCAGGCTAATTTATCTGTCCTGGGCTCATACTATCATACACTTATCCGTCACCAGGTTTTTGTCAAAGACAGGATCAGAGATTGAACATAGGCGCGGAGGTCTCCCCGAAAGGACGCAACCACGTTGCCCAGTGGGACAGTCACTTCTTCTGTTTCAACCCCCTGGGCGGCTTATAGGGCTATTCCCAACTTCCACACACCTTCTATTCACATTCACTCTCATTCAATGCCGTACTCCGTGAGGTGATCAATTCCTAAATAGTTCAAGAACCCGAGCTATAGGTATCCTCCTCTACTAGAACTACCCGCTAAAGAACACGACACAGAAAATCTTACGGACAGTGCAGGGCAGATATAAGAGATCTAACAGTGTCTCTTACCTGGCCAGGTTTTTGTTCATCTGCCGTCCATTATCCCAGATTCTCTTTTCGTTCGTATTCTGCCGGTGTTCTTGAAGGAATACACAGACCTCGGGTCCCTGTTCGGGCGCCAGGAAATGTCGGGATCACACTCAGTCGGAGCAGCCTTTGGAAGTGGGGAATCACCAGAAATAATACACAAGACACGTCTTGTATAGTGTATCACTGGGAAGTCTCTGAAGCACGCCTGCCTTCAAGGTGCTATCCCTTCTTTATATAGTTGTTTCAGTAGGTTTAGTGGTTATACAAGTTTTGCATGTTTAAACAAAGAGACAAAACAGGAAAGAAAGAAAAGAAAAGAAAACAGTTTCGTGGGCGGCAGTTTCACAACAAACAGTACAAAGGCAATTCCACAGACAAGAAAAACAGGATTTCATACTATAGCTAAAATGTCCTTGAATGGACAGGTCAATATTTATCACAAATTCTTTTTTTTTATTTTTGTTCATTGAGGTAATCATTTTTGTTCTGCTCTTCACAACTTTAAGAAATGAAGGTCAGTCAGTCCGAAAAATTGGGAAAACTTAGAAAGTGTCCCCAAGAGCAGTTGCAAAAACCATCAAGCGCTACAAAGAAACTGGCTCACATGAGGACCGCCCCAGGAAAGGAAGACCGAGAGTCATCTCTGCTTCTGAGGATAAGTTTATCCGAGTCACCAGCCTCAGAAATTGCAGGTTAACAGCAGCTCAGACTAGAGATCAGGTCAATGCCACACAGAGTTTTAGCAGCAGACACATCTCTACAACAACTGTTAAGAAGAGACTTTGTGCAGCAGACCTACATGGTAAAATAGCTGCTAGGAGACCACCTCCTACTGAACCAGCTTGACTACCACTGCATCTTGCAGCGGCATGCTATTCCATCCGGTTTGCGTTTAGTTGGACCATCATTTATTTTTCAACAGAACAATGACCCCAAACACACCTCCAGGTTGTGTAAGGGCTATTTGACCAAGAAGGAGAGTGATGGGGTGCTACGCCAGATGACCTGGCCTTCACATTCACCAGACCTGAACTAAATCGAGATGGTTTGGGGTGAGCTGGACCGCAGAGTGAAGGCAAAAGGGCCAACAAGTGCTAAGCATCTCTGGGAACTCCTTCAAGATTGTTGGAAGATCATTCCCGGTGACTACCTCTTGAAGCTCATCAAGAGAATGCAAAGAGTGTGCAAAGCAGTCATCAAAGCAAAAGGTGGCTACTTTGAAGAACCTAGAATATAAGACATATTTTCAGTTGTTTCACACTTTTTTGTTAAGCATATAATTCCACATGTGTTAACCCCTTAATCCCATATGACGTACTATCCCGTCGAGGTGGGGTGGGCTTTAATTCGGGGGGAGCGCGGCCGATCGCGGCCGGGTGTCAGCTGCCTATCGCAGCTGACATCCGGCACTATGTGCCAGGAGCGGTCACGGACCGCCCCCGGCACATTAACCCCCGGCACATTAACCCCCGGCACACCGCAATCAAACATGATCGCGATGTGCCGGCGGTATAGGGAAGCATCGCGCAGGGAGGGGGCTCCCTGCCGGCTTCCCTGAGCCCCTCGCAGCAACGCGATGTGATCGCATTGCTGCGAGGGTCTCCTACCTCCTTCCTCCTTGCTGGACCCGGTTCCAAGATGGCCGCGGCATCCGGGTCCTGCAGGGAGGGAGGTGGCTTCACAGAGCCTGCTCAGAGCAGGCACTGTGAAGCCTGCAGTGCTGCATGTCAGATCGGTGATCTGACAGAGTGCTGTACAAACTGTCAGATCATCGATCTGTGATGTCCCCCCCGGGACAAAGTAAAAAAGTAAAAAAAAAATTTCCAAATGTGTAAAAAAAAAATAAAAAAAAATATTCCTAAATAATGAAAAAAAAAATATTATTCCAATAAATACATTTCTTTATCTAAATAATAAAAAAAAACAATAAAAGTACACATATTTTGTATCGCCGCGTCCGTAACGACCCGACCTATAAAACTGGCCCACTAGTTAACCCCTTCAGTAAACACCGTAAAAAAAAAAAATGAGGCAAAAAACAACGCTTTATTATCATACCGCAGAACAAAAAGTGGAATAACACACGATCAAAAAGACAGATATAAATAACCATGGTACCGCTGAAAACGTCATCTTGTCCCACAAAAAACGAGCCGCAACACAGCATCATCAGTGAAAAAATAAAAAAGTTATAGTCCTGAGAATAAAGCGATGCAAAAATAATTATTTTTTTCTATAAAATAGTTTTTATCGTATAAAAGCGCCAAAACATAAAAAAAGATTTAAATGAGGTATCGCTGTAATCATACTGACCCGAAGAATAAAACTGCTTTATCAATTTTACCAAACGCAGAACGGTATAAACGCCTCCCCCAAAAGAAATTCATGAATAGCTGGTTTTTGGTCATTCTGCCTCACAAAAATCGGAATAAAAAGCGATCTAAAAATGTCACGTGCCCGAAATTGTTACCAATAAAAACGTCAACTCGTCCCGCAAAAATCAAGACCTCACATGACTCTGTGGACCAAAATATGGAAAAATTATAGCTCTCAAAATTTTTTGCAATAAAAAGCGTCTTTCAGTGTGTGACGGCTGCCAATCATAAAAATCCGCTAAAAAACCCGCTATAAAAGTAAATCAAACCCCCCTTCATCACCCCCTTAGTTAGGGAAAAATTAAAAAAATGTATTTATTTCCATTTTCCCATTAGGGTTAGGGCTAGGGTCAGGGTTAGGGCTAGGGCTAGGGTTAGGGCTAGGGTTAGGGCTAGGGTTAGGGTTAGAGCTAGGGTTAGGGCTAGGGTTAGGGCTAGGGTTAGGGTTAGGGCTAGGGTTAGGGCTAGGGTTAGGGTTGGGGCCACAGTTAGAGTTGGGGCCACAGTTAGGGTTGGGGCTAAAGTTAGGGTTAGGGTTGGGGCTAAAGGTACGGTTAGGGTTTAGATTACATTTACAGTTGGGAATTGGGTTTGGATTAGGGTTAGGGGTGTGTCAGGGTTAGAGGTGTGGTTAGGGTTACTGTTGGGATTAGGGATAGGGGTGTGTTTGGATTAGGGTTTCAGTTATAATTGAGGGGTTTCCACTGTTTAGGCACATCAGGGGCTCTCCAAATGCGACATGGCGTCCGATCTCAATTCCAGCCAATTCTGCGTTGAAAAAGTAAAACAGTGCTCCTTCCCTTCCAAGCTCTCCCGTGTGCCCAAACAGGGGTTTACCCCAACATATGGGGTATCAGCGTACTCAGGACAAATAGGACAACAACTTTTGGGGTCCAATTTCTCCTGTTACCGTTGGGAAAATACAAAACTGGGGGCTAAAAAATATTTTTTGTGGGAAAAAAAAGATTTTTTATTTTCAAGGCTCTGCGTTATAAACTGTAGTGAAACACTTGGGGGTTCAAAGTTCTCACAACACATCTAGATGAGTTCCCTGGGGGGTCTAGTTTCCAATATGGGGTCACTTGTGGGGGGTTTCTACTGTTTAGGTACATTAGGGGCTCTGCAAATGCAATGTGACACCTGCAGACCATTCCATCTAAGTCTGCATTCCAAATGGCACTCCTTCCCTTCCGAGCCCTCTCATGCGGCCAAACAGTGGTTCCCCCCCCCCATATGGGGTATCAGCGCACTCAGGACAAATTGGACAACAACTTTTGGGGTCGAATTTCTCCTCTTACCCTCGGGAAAATACAAAACTGGGGGCTAAATAATAATTTTGGGGGGAAATTTTTTATTTTATTTTCACGGCTCTGTGTTACAAACTGTAGTGAAACACTTGGGGGTTCAAAGCTCTCACAACACATCTAGATGAGTTCCTTAGGGGGTCTACTTTCCAAAATGGTGTCACTTGTGGGGGGTTTCTACTGTTTAGGTACATTAGGGGCTCTGCAAACGCAATGTGACACCTGCAGACCATTCCATCTAAGTCTGCATTCCAAATGGCGCTCCTTCCCTTCCGAGCCCCCCCATGCGGCCAAACAGTGGTTTCCCCCAACATATGGGGTATCAGCGCACTCAGGACAAATTGGACAAAAAATTTTGGGGTCGAATTTCTATTCTTACCCTCGGGAAAATACAAAACTGGGGGCTGAAAAATAATTTTTGTGGGAAAAAATTTTTGTTTTATTTTTACGGCTCTGCATTATAAACTTCTGTGAAGCCCTTGGTGGGTCAAAGCGCTCAAAACACATCTAGATAAATTCCTTAGGGGGTCTACTTTCCAAAATGGTGTCACTTGTGGGGGGTTTCAATGCTTAGGCACATCAGTGGCTCTCCAAACGCAACATGGCTTCCCATCTCAATTCCTGTCAATTTTGCATTGAAAAGTCAAATGGCGCTCCTTCCCTTCTGAGCTCTCCCATGCGCCCAAACAGTGGTTTACCCCCACATATGGGGTATCAGCATACTCAGGTCAAATTGTACAACAACTTTTGGGGTCCAATTTCTTCTCTTACCCTTGGGAAAATAAAAAATTGGGGGCGAAAAGATAATTTTTGTGAAAAAATATGATTTTTTATTTTTACGGTTCTGCATTATAAACTTCTGTGAAACACTTGGTGGGTCAAAGTGCTCACCACACCTCTAGATAAGTTCCTTAGGGGGTCTACTTTCCAAAATGGTGTTACTTGTGGGGGGTTTCAATGTTTAGGCACATCAGTGGCTCTCCAAACGCAACATGGTGTCCCATCTCTATTCCAGTCAATTTTGCATTGAAAAGTCAAACGGCGCTCCTTCCCTTCCGAGCTCTCCCATTCGCCCAAACAGTGGTTTACCCCCACATATGGGGTATCAGCGTACTCAGGACAAATTGTACAACAACTTATGGGGTCCAATTTCTTCTCTTACCCTTGGGAAAATAAAAAATTGGGGGCGAAAAATAATTTTTGTGAAAAAATATGATTTTTTATTTTTACGGTTCTGCATTATAAACTTCTGTGAAGCACTTGGTGGGTCAAAGTGCTCACCACACCTCTAGATAAGTTCCTTAGTGGGTCTACTTTCCAAAATGGTGTCACTTGTGGGGGGTTTCAATGTTTAGGCACATCAGGGGCTCTCCAAACGCAACATGGTGTCCCATCTCGATTCCAGTCAATTTTGCATTGAAAAGTCAAATGGCGCTCCTTCGCTTCCGAGCTCTGTCATGCGCCCAAACAGTGGTTTACCCCAACATATAGGGTATCGGTGTACTCAGGACAAATTGTACAACAACTTTTGCGGTCCATTTTCTCCTGTTACCCTTGGTAAAATAAAACAAATTGGAGCTGAAGTAAATTTTTTGTGAAAAAACGTTAAATGTTCATTTTTATTTAAATATTCCAAAAATTCCTGTGAAGCACCAGAAGGGTTAATAAACTTCTTGAATATGGTTTTGAGCACCTTGAGGGGTGCAGTTTTTAGAATGGTGTCACACTTGGGTATTTTCTATCATATAGACCCCTCAAAATGACTTCAAATGAGATGTGGTCCCTAAAAAAATAATGGTGTTGTAAAAATGAGAAATTGCTGGTCAACTTTTAACCCTTATAACTCCCTAACAAAAAAAAATTTTGGTTCCAAAATTGTGCTGATGTAAAGTAAACATGTGGGAAATATTACTTATTAAGTATTTTGTGTGATATATCTCTGTGATTTAATTGCATAAAAATTCAAATTTGGAAAATTGCGAAATTTTCATAATTTTCGCCAAATTTCCATTTTTTTCACAAACAAACGCAGGTACTATCAAATAATTTTTACCACTATCATGAAGTACAATATGTCCCGAGAAAACAATGTCAGAATCACTGGGATCTGTTGAAGCTTTCCTGAGTTATAACCTCATAAAGGGACAGTGGTCAGAATTGTAAAAATTGGCCCGGTCATTAACGTGCAAACCACCCTCGGGGCTTAAGGGGTTAATTCATAGTTTTGATGCCTTCAGTGTGAATGTACTATTTTCATAGTCATGAAAATACAGAAAAATCTTTAAATGAGAAGGTGTGTCCAAACCTTTGGTCTGTCCTGTATGAACACAAAAATAGCTGGAATAGAGAGTGAAGGTCATGTTGCGTTTGGAGAGCTCCTAATATGCCTAAACAGCGGAAACCCCCCACTAGTGACTCCATTCTGGAAACTAGACCCATCACGGAATATATCTAGATATGTGGTGAGCACCTTGAACTGCCAGGTGCTTCACAGAAATGTATATCGTAGAGCCATGAAAATAAAAAATCACATTTTTCCCATAAAATATTTTTATTTCCCCAAGAGTAACAAAAGAAAATGGACCATACAATTTATTGTGCAATTTGTCCAGAGTACATCAATACCCCATATGTGGACGAAAACTACTGTTTGGGCACACGGCAGGGCTCGGAAGGGAAGGAGCACTGTTTGACATTTTGTGTGCAAAAATGTCTGGAATCAAAAGCTGATGCTATGTCACATTTGGAGAGCCCCTGATGTGCCTAAACAATGGAAACCCCTACCAGTGACCCCATTTTGGAAACTTTACCCCTATAGGAATGTATCAAGAGGTGTGGTGAGCTCATTGAATCCTCAGATGCTTCACAGAAGGTTATAACGTAGAGCCATAAAAAAAAACACTTCGTTATAACAAAGCATTTAATCTTAATTATCCAGACATATATTTCTAGTAAGCCAGGAGGAATAGACTATTATCTTCATGTCGACTTTTGAATATATGTGTTTTTCTTTGGTTTGTCAAAAAACGGGACTATTGTCGTATTGTCTGACACTTGAGTTGATGTTTGCTGTAACTTATTGTCTGTTATCTCTAGAGGTCAGGGAAGCAAGGTCACGAAACAATAGATGTTTGTTACTAAGTTGATTACACATTGTACCAGGCTAGCTAGTTTGTTGACCTGCAAAACAGAGAAGGATGAACTAATAGGTAAACATTGAAAGTTAAACTCTTCCCACGTCCCCATGACCTGTGGATGATGACCTGAGCCACAGATGTAGATATTAAAAGGGATTTCAATCGTTCTGCAAGAAGAATCAGAGAGACTTTACAAAACAACAACCAGGACACGATAGCTCCATAAGGGAAAACTCTACCAGGACAACATGACTCCATCAAGAGGGACACAGATTTGACATTCTACAGGATGTCAGCTTAGGGGACCAAGGCCTCAGCTGAAAGAATACAGATCTGCTCCATTGACCCTCACTGAACCCATGGATGCATTTGGGTTCACCGGTCACCTGACCCCATGGATAATTTTGAGGAAGCCAGGATTGTGAACCACTAGTCACTTGGCGACTCTATGGAGCTGTTCTGTGGAGCCAGTTCGTGATCCACCAGTCACCTAGCCATGTACCTCAATAGCTGTCAGTTTTCTAAGCTTATTATTACCTCCTCTCTGTGGGTGCCTGCCAAAAGAGGTGTGTCACTAGTGGGGGTAGTTAGTCCCAGAAGCTCCAAAGTCACAGCTTCTCAAATCCCAGCGAGTCAGCAGAAGGGTGAGACTCTGTAATTCTTCACCACCTTGGGTATTTTGCTGGGACTGTTCTATATGTTAGAATCTGTTGGTGGCTCAATAAAGTATTGCCACTCTGTTTTACCCCCACCCTGCTTCATCAGAGTAGTATTATGTAACTGGAAAAAGGAGAGTGGGCTTCCAGTGGGATGAGCCCTGGTTCATGAAGTCTTGGGCCAGCAGATGAAAGCATCCACTGACCTCCGTATCCCCACACATATTTTTCCCACAAAAATTTTCTTTCAGTCCCAATTTTTTTATTTTGACCACACAATTTGTTGTGCAATTTCTCCTTTTGGCACACAACAGGGCTCAGAAGGGAAGGAGCATTTTTTTCTTTTGGGGTGCAAAATTGTCAGGAATCAATAGCAGATGCCATGTCGCATTTGGAGACTCTTGGAGTAAAAATTTTTGCAGAATAGTTTGCTGACTCTATATATAGAACCCCTAAGTGCCAGAACAGCAGAATCCTCTTTCAATTGGCCCCAATTTGGAAGTTACACTTCAATGAGAATTCATCTAAAGTTGTAGTGATGATTTTGCTAGCATTGGATGCTGCTAAGTGAAAATGCAAATATGCCATTGTAGCGACCTGTACAGTAATGTCAAGCATATGGAAGCTAATTATGGATTAGGCAAACTGTGGGGCTCAGGAAGAGGGGGGTATTTGTATTTGGGAGCACAGATTTTACTGGATTCATTTTAGTGGGAGCCACATTCCATTTTCAGAACCTTTGTGTTACCAGTAATTTGGACATCTCTATATTTCTGTTAACAGATGACGAATCTGAGTAAGGATTTGGTTTTTGTGGGTTGAGTAGAAGCTCTCATTGGTGGCATTTGGGGTACAGAATATTTTTGATCACATTTATCCTGTGCTCTATGCTGAGCACTTAAATCGGGGTTTCCATCTAAATCTGCAAAATACGTGATTTGGATGAAACACCAAGGGATTCATTATCCAATGAGGCAGCAGAGTTACTCTGGACTCCGTCTGTCCTCTGTTCAGCGGTGTTCTTTTATTCAGAAGTGCACAAAACTGTGCCCAACCGCACTTTTATGCGCGCACTAAAAGAGGGACATGGCCAGATCATAGGGTAGATGGCAACCACAGTGTCTCCATCTGCCTTGTTGTAAGGAATTTTATGCCGAGGATGCCGTCTGAATCATGTATTTCAGAGATTTACACGGAAACCCCGATGCAAGCGCTCAGTGTAGAACACAGGATAAATGTGAGCCGAGCCTTACTGCGATCTTTGGGAAGCAAAAATTAACAAATAAACAGCGTGTGAAGAATTGTGTGGGTTTTTTTTTTTACGTGTTTCTCTTGCGGTACATGTGATATGACAACTTTATTCTTAGGATTGGTGCAATTACAGCAAAACCAGATTTATATACCGCATTTTTTGCTTTATAAGATGCACCTGATTTTAAGACGCACCCCCAAATTTGGTGAAGATAAAGAGAAAAAAATAATTTTATGTTAAATGGGGGTCTGTCTTAATGCCAGTGTCCGTCTTAAAAATCATATATATGTCCCTCATCCTGGTATCTATATAACCCCCATCCTGGCACATTGCCCCCCTGTGCTGCTGGCAAACTGCCCCCCTGTGCTGCTGGCACACTGCCCCATCTCATCCTGGATATAGCCCCCCGTTACTATAAGCCCCCCTGCTGGCACGCACATGGCCCCCCTCTCTTTATATGCCCCCCTGCTGGCATGCACATGGCCCCCCTCTCTCTATATGGCACGCACATGGCCCCCCCAGTCACTATATGCCCTCTGCAGGCACACACATGGCTCCCCTAGTCACTACATGCCCCCTGCAGGCACACACATGGCCCCCCAGTCACTACATGCCCCCCTGCAGGCACACACATGGCCCCCCAGTCACTACATGCCCCCCTGCAGGCACACACATAGCGCCCCCAGTCACTACATGCCCCCCTGCTGGCAGGCACATGATAAAATAACAAACACTTAGCTCACCTTCTGATTATGTCTCCCTGCTCCCAGCTCCTCGGTTGCACTTTCTGTTTCCCAGGCATCAGATCATGTGACATGGGCACACAGTGATGACATCACTGTGCTGTGCCGATCACATGATCTGATGTCGGCACAGACACAGGAGGAGCCACAGGAGAACTGGGAGCAGGGGGGATCAAAAGTGCGTCTTATAATCCGAAAAATACGGTAGTTTGTTTCTGTTTGACTGCTGGCACACAATAAAAGACGCTTTTTTTTCATAAACAAGGTTTTGCATCTTCGTATTCTAAGAGCTATAATTTTTCTATATTTCTGACGACAGCGTAATGTGAGGGCTTGTTTTTTGTGTTGAGTCAATGGTTTTATTTATTGGTTAAATAATCAGATATTAATTTCTAGCTTTAATTCTGTACTGGGTACATTGGTTAGCCCTTATGAAAGGTTTAGCTGACATGTTATTTCTTTACACTTTTGTCAGGGTAGATGGTCCATATATAGAAAACAGATGCTATGTAAGACATATATACAAGTGCTTCTCACAAATTTAGAATATCATCAAAAAGTTTAATTATTTAGTTCTTCAATACAAAAAGTGAAAATATATTTTATATAGAGTAATTACAAACAGTGATCTATTTCAAGTGTTTTTCTGTTAATGTTGATGATTATGGCTTACAGCCAGTGAAAACCCAAAAGTCATTATGTCAGTAAATTAGAATAATTAACAAAAATCACCTGCAAAGGCTTCATAAGCATTTGAAAAGGTCCCTTAGTCTGTATCAGTAGGATCCACAATCATGGAGAAGACTTCTGACTTGACAAATGTCCAGAAGGCAGTCATTGACACACTCCACAAGGAGGGTAAGCCACAAAAGGTCATTGCTAAGGAAGCTGGCTGTTCACAAAGTGCTGTATCTAAGCATATTAATGGAAAGTTGAGTTGAAGGATAAAGTGTGGTAGAAAAAGATGCACAAGCAACCGGGATTAGTGATGAGTGAGTATACTCGTTACTCGAGATTTCCCGAGCGTGCTTGGGTGGTCTCCGAGTATTTTGGCGTGCTCGGAGATTTAGTTTATGTCGGCGCAGCTGCGTGATTTGCGGCTGCTAGACAACTTGAATACATGTGGGGATTCCCTAACAAACAGGCAATCCCCACATGTATTCAAGCTGTCTAGCAGCCGCAAATCATGCAGCTGCGCCGACAAACTAAATCTCCGAGCACATTAAAATACTCTGAGACCACCCAAGCATGCTCGGGAAATCTTGAGTAACGAGTATACTCGCTCATCACTAACCGGGATAACCGCAGCCTTGGAAGGATTGTTAAGAAAAGGCCATTCAAAAATTTCTGCGTAGATTCACAAGGAGTGGACTGCTGCTGAAGTCATTGCTTTAAGAGCCACCACACACAGACGTATCCAGGACATGGGCTACAAGTGTTGCATTCCTTGTGTCAAGCAGCACTCATAACCAATAGACAACGCCAGAAGTGTCTTACATTTTTCAAGGAGAAAAAGAACTGGACTGTTGATCAGTGGTCCATAATGTTGTTTTCAGATGAAAGTAAATTTTGCATTTCATTTGGAAATCAAGGTTCCAGAGTCTGGTGGAAGAGTGTAGTGGTCACAATCCAAGCTGCTTGAAGTCTAGTGTGAAGTTTCCACAATCAGTGATGGTTTGGGGAGCCATGTTATCTGCTGGTGTAGGTCTACTGTGTTTTATCAAAACCAAAGTCAGCGCAGCCGTCTACCAGGAAATTTTAGAGCACTTCATGCTTCCCTCTGCTCTGCTGACAAGCTTTTTAGAGATGGAAATTTTCATTCTCCAGCAGGACTTGGCACCTGTCCACACTGCCAAAAGTACCAATACCTGGTTTATAAACAGTATCACTGTGCTTGATTGGCCAGCAAACTTACCTGACCTTAACCCCATAGAGAATCTATGGGGTATTGTCAAGAGGAAGATGAGACACCAGACCCAACAATGCAGGTGAGCTGAAGGCTGCTATCAAAGCAACCTGGGCTTCCATAACACCTCAGCAGTGTCACAGGCTGATCGCTTCCATGCCACACTGCAGTGATGCAGTAAATGAAGCAAAATGATGGCCAACTAAGCACTGAGTGCATTTACTGAACATAAATTTCAGTAGGCCAACATTTCGGATTTTAAAATCATTTTTCAAGCTGGTATTATGAAGTATTCTAATTTACTGAGATGATGACTTTTGGGTTTTAATTGGCTGTAAGCCATAATCCTCAACATTAAAGGGACTCTGTCACCTGAATTTGGAGGGAACAATCTTCAGCCATAGGGGCGGGGTTTTTGGGTGTTTGATTCACCCTTTCCTTACCCGCCGGCTGCATGCTGGCTGCAATATTGGATTGAAGTTCATTCTCTGTCCTCCATAGTACACACCTGCGCAAGGCAAGGTATACACAATTATTGTACCCCTGATATCCTGGTTTGCATAGTGAAGACGAATTGGTTTATGTATTTTTTGTAATACTACCATATTTGACACTTTCATTGTATTTTATAATATACTTTGTATATAATTTTTGGGAGGGCATCTTCGCGGGTGTCCCACCATTCTTTCTCCTGTATTTGTGGTAATTGCCCTGTTTTTAATGACTATATTCATTTAATAAAGACATAGTTTTATATATTTTGGCCTTATGTGAAGGGTTTCATTTATGTGTTGTCTCTCCATGGCCCTATAAAGGATATAATTAGGCATTTTTGAATACCATTAAGCCAAATCGAAGATTGGGGGTTGGTATAAATTGTCCTTACAAAGTTGTAAAAGGTAAAGCCAAACAATGTAAGGTATACTTAAGGGTTTAAATGAGGTGAGACCAAGACACTCGATCGAAGGCTGACCAGTAAATGCTGCTTTGCTTTAGCTTGGTAACTATGTGTAATGGCAGCCAATGCTGTCCTCATATTATGTGATAGACCGACCATGAACAAAGCCCGTTTGCAATGAGGTGAGAATATCAGGAAGTATAGAGTGAAGTCTACTAGCCATGATTTTGGTAAGAAATTTTAAATCAAAGTTTAGGACGGAGATCGGATGGTACGAGGCAGGGAGAAGCGAGTCCCTGCCTGACTTTAGTAACAAAGGTAGATGAGCTTCGTTGAATCGGTCAGGCATAGAACCCGAGTCAATAATATGATTAAAAAGAGAAGTAAGGTGGGAGTGAGTAAAGGTTGTAACATTTTATAGAATTCAACCAAAACCGATGCAAGGCAGGTACTTTAAGCAACTTTGAAGACTTGATGACAGATCCCACCTCCCCAGGTGAGATCGGCTGATTTAAAATTTCCTTTCGGGAAGCGGAAAGTTTTGGCGGATCAAACATATATAAAAATTTGTATCCATCCTCCCGGGAGTCTAGGGATGGGCCATAAAGGTCTGCGTAAAAATCTCTAAAAACTGCACAGTTTTCAGTCATGTCACGGGTGATAGAGCCATCGGGTAATGCAATATTAGAGACTCTAGTAAGACGGCCTGGTTTACTACCCCACCGAAAATATTGATTGTGTTGATGAGCTAACTGATTGTGTGCCTGTTCATGCAATAGGGTGTTTAAGTTTTGTTTAGCCATAAGGTAAGCCTCTCTGAAGGAGGGAGTATTATGTAATTTCAAATCTCTATATGATTGAGTAAGCCGGTCTAAGAGAGGCCGCAGGGAGGACAACAATTTCTTTTTTTTTCTGGGACACAAAGGAGATAATATGTCCTCTAAGCACCGTCTCAGTGGCCCAGAATAGGTGTTCCAGGTTATCCTCCATGAAAGTTTCCCACCAACCAGGTATATAACGTTTGAAGTCATCTGAAGTGTAAAGATATGAGGGAAAACACCAACAAAAAGATACAGTTCTACTAGTGGGGAGTTCCAAAGTAAGTAGAACTGAAGAGTGGTCTGAAATAACTGATGGGAGGATATCAACTGTTTGTGAGAAAGAAAGAAGAGGGGCAGAGATTAACCAATAATGCACGTCATGTACTATAGAATAAAAGGTGTATTCTCTCTTCTTTGGGTGGCAGCATCTCCAAGCATCAACTAGATCAAACCTATCTAGTAGGGTAGAAATCGCTCCAGTTGAAGAATGAGATGCAGGCAGAGGTGTATATCTATCAAGAAAGATGTCATGAAAGGTATTTAATTCTCCACCTAATAAGATATTAGTGGGATGCCAGCCATGAACAACTTCCAAGAATCTAGCAAAAAAGGAAAGATTGGCAGTGTTGGGAATTATTTTACTGATGTGCAGGGATTTGTGTTGCGGCGGCTCCACTCACCAGCCGGCAGTGTCCAGTCCTGCTGGCTTTCAAAGCCAATATCTCGGCTGTGCCTGCACGTAGAGGGTCACAGGTGGTCTTGGATTGCTCCACAAGCAGTTCTGTATCCACCCAAACAGGGTCCAAATGAGACCAGCTTCTTTTTGTTGAGTTATAGGTCGCTAGTTATAGGTCACTTTCTCCGGTGTCCCCATGGAGCTCAGTAAACCTACTTCCTACATACCGGGACTCCCGAGTGACAGTTTTAAACCATGACAGACATAACACGTCATGATGCGGACCTGAAACCTGATCATGACATGTGTGAGGCAATGACTGGTGTGATTTGCGAGGGTTGCTATGTGTCCCCCAGAATGCGCTCATAAGCGTATTAGATCCGCTGGAGTGCCTTGTGGTCACAGCAGGACGCCTGTGAGTCACAAGGCAGAATAAAAGTATGCATGAACCTGGTTAAGTTATTTGGCCAAGGAATTGTTCAGGAAAACCCAGTATGGGCTTTTATTTTTGAAACGGACTGCAGGAAGGTAGTGGGGCCGATTCATTTCCTCCAGCCCGGATCTTGCAAGTGGCCCATGGCCACAGATTTCAGTTTGGAGAAATACCCTGCAGGAAGGGTTTGGGTGTGTCAGTTTGGAGTTTGCAGAAGCTCTGTCAGTGTGAGGTAATACTGAACCAGCAGAGCGGACTACTGGCACTCAGTGGGGTGATTCGGTGGTGCAGTTGCCGTCGGCAACCAGACACATTTATGAACTGTCTTTGTTTTCTCGGCTGCATCCGGAGGACCTGCTTTACTTTCTGGTTGTGAGTTCGCTGTACGGTAAACAAGACTTTATTTTGAACTTTTGCTGGGTCACTGCTTCCTCACTGCACAGCGAGGACACCGCTGCACTACACGTGCTATGTCCATCATTGGTTGTAAAGGGGTTAAGGCCTCATTAACACAATTCAATTGGAACCTTTTTTTCGTATCTACATCAAAGACTTTATCAAGGTACAAGTATAAAATAATAATGATTCACCTAATGAAATTTGGATCCATTTCATGTTCTGCTAATTACATACTGCCACAAAAGTACTATGTGAGAATGAGGTCTAAATCTGGAGTATAATGGTCTCAAAGCTTATCCTAGGCCTCATCAGTTTTCCTCTACTGATACCATCCAATAACAAATAATTTTAATTATATTTTAGTAATATCTTAATCTAAAATTCTAAGCAATACAGTACACCTATTTTTTATATTTGGTTTACAGGTAATAAATTAATCAGACGTGAGACAAAATGACGGAAGTTATGATTTACAGGGAATTTGTGACCACATTTTTGCAGTCTCTTCTAAGGGCAGCGTAATGTAGATGAAGAGACTATGATTCTAGCAAAATATCACTTACTGGGCTGCTTGCTGTAGTTTTGCTAAAATTACTGTTTTTTCTGCTGCAGGTCCACCAGTTCTCCAAATACTGAGCTTTCTTTAACCAGACGCAAACCACTGATTGGCAGCTTTCTGTGTAGACTGTGCATAGGCAGAAAACTGCCAATCAGTGATGGGGGAGGGTTATACAGATCTCATGAATATGGAAGACTACATGGCAGCAGGTTTTCTAGTTCTCTGATGATAATCTCCTGCTGATAAAACAGTGATTTTATTAAAACTACAGCAAGCAGCCTAATATGTAACCTGTAGCTGTAATCAGAATCTGTCTCTACATTATGCTGCTCTCAGATTAGATGGAGAACACCTGCTGAAAAATTTCCTTTAAAACAGATTATTCATTCATTCTATCATTTAGCATTTCCATATAGTAACACAAGCCCGTACTGCTTTCTTGCTGCTTAATAGATAGAAGTGCTATTCATAGAAATTCGACAGAAGGAACGAGCAAGTGTGGATACTAGAAAAAATGTTTTGACAGTTCTGATAGGCAGAGTATATCTTCAGGCTACTCTACACTTACCACCTACTGCTTTTGAATTAGAATTAATTTGCAAGTAGTCCTTGTGAGCTATATCAGCATGACGGCCCTTCTCCCTGGGTGTGTGAGCTGCGCCAGTTGACCTATTTATTGTCTGTTAATCTAAATGTAACCATGAATTAAAGAATAATGGGTTATAAAGCCGATAAAGGACAAAGTTGTATGCTTGTATCTATGTGTCAGGCTTATTTTGTGATAAGAAAGGTACTGCACTCAATACGTGTCTTTAAATGTAGTCAAGTTTAATGTGATGTAAAGCACAAAATGAAATAGTATTTATTTTTACAATTGTGTGATTAGCATTCATTTATTCCCCACCGTTATCATAAGCGTATTTTATGGAAAAAATACTTCTAGTTAGTGACTCAAAATTTGTTAATGTCATCTTGTTCTACAAAGTGAAGCCTGAACTACAGTGAGGAAAATAAGTATTTGATACACTGCAGATTTTGTAAGTTTTCCCACAAAGAAAGGAGATATCTGTAATTTTTATCGTAGGTACACTTCAACTGTGAGAGACAGAATCTTAAAAAAAATTCAGAAAATCGCATTGTATGATTTTTTATTAAGTTGCATTTTATTTCATGAAATAAGTATCTGATACTATAGAAAAAAAACAAAACATTGGGCAGGTCCTTCTGTGTAATTCTGGGCTGGAGTGTGATTGATTGAGTGTATGGACAGGTGTCTTTTATACAGGTAATGAGTTCAAACAGGTGCAATGAATACAGGTAATGTGTGCAGACTAGGAGGGAGTGCAAAGTAGAAGAAAAATTAACAGATCCGTGAGAACCAGAATTCTTGCTGGTTGGTAGGTGATCAAATACGTATTTCATGCAATAAAATACAATTTAATTACCGTATATACTCGAGTATAAGCCGACCCGAGTATAAGCCGACCCCCCTAATTTTGCCACAAAAAACTGGGAAAACTTATTGACTCGAGTATAAGCCTAGGGTGGAAATGCAGCATTTACCGGTGAATTTCAAAAATAAAAATAGATCATTATTTCCCCATAGCTGTGCCATATAGTGCTCTGCACCGTTCATATTTCCCCATAGGTGTGAACCATATAGTGCTCTGCACCGTTCATTGTGCCCCCTAGCTGTGCCATATACGGTGCTCTGCACCGTTCATTGTGCCCCATAGATGTGCCATATACGGTGCTCTGCACCGTTCACTGTGCCCCATAGCTGTGCCATATACGGTGCTCTGCACCGTTCACTGTGCCCCATACATAGCTGTGCTGTGCCATATACGGTGCTCTGCACCGTTCACTGTGCCCCATAGCTGTGCTGTGCCATATACGGTGCTCTGCACCGTTCACTGTGCCCCATAGCTGTGCTGTGCCATATACGGTGCTCTGCACCGTTCACTGTGCCCCATAGCTGTGCTGTGCCATATACGGTGATCTGCACCGTTCACTGTGCCCCATAGTTGTGCTGTGCCATATACGGTGCTCTGCACCGTTCACTGTGCCCCATAGCTGTGCTGTGCCATATACGGTGCTCTGCACCGTTCACTGTGCCCCATAGCTGTGCTGTGCCATATACGGTGCTCTGCACCGTTCACTGTACCCCATACATAGCTGTGCTGTGCCATATACGGTGCTCTGCACCGTTCACTGTGCCCCATAGATGTTCCACATAAATTTGTGCCGCCGCTGCCGCAATAAAGAAAAAAAAACACATACTCACCTCCCTTGATTGCAGCTCCCGGCGTCTCGTTCCGGCGCCTCCATCTTCCCGGCGTCTCTGCTCTGACTGATCAGGCAGAGGGCGCCGCGCACACTGTATGCGTCATCGCGCCCTCTGCCTGAACAGTCAGAGAGCGCAGACGCCGGGAAGATGGAGGCGCCGGCCGGGAAGATGGATCGGCGCCCGGCGGCTGGAACGAGGACAGGTGAATATGCTATACTCACCTAGTCCTGGCGATCCTCGCGCTGTCCCCTCCTGTCTTCGGTGCCGCAGCTTCTTTCTCTATCAGCGGTCACCGGCACCGCTGATTAGAGAAATGAATAAGCGGCTCCGCCCCTATGGGAGGTGGAGCCGCTTATTCATTTCTGTAATGAGCGGTCCCACGTGACCGCTGAAGAGAGGAAGAAGCTGCAGCGCCGAAGACCGTGGGACGGCAGGGACAGCGCGAGGATCGCTGGGACTAGGTAAGTATGCCTCAGCGCCCTCTCCCCCTCACCCGCCGACCCCACCGCTACCGTGACTCGAGTATAAGCCGAGGGGGGCACTTTCAGCCCAAAAATTTGGGCTGAAAATCTCGGCTTATACTCGAGTATATACGGTATTTAAAAATCTTACAATGTGATTTTCTGGGTTTTATTTTTAGATTCTTTCTGTCACAGTTGAAGTGTACCTATGATAAAGATTACAGACCTTTCCATTCTTTGTAGGAGGGAGAACTTACAAAATCGGCAGTGTAACAAGTACTTATTTTCCCCACTGCATGGCTATGTGCCCACATTGCAGAAATGCTGCGGAAATGTCCGAGGCATTTCCGCAACTCCCTGCTGCAGGTAAAACGCATGCAGAATTCACATGCGTTTTGCAAGCGTTTTTAGCTTGCAGAATGCTTGCGCTTTACAAGCGATTTGAAGCATCGCTTGTAAAAGTGATTGACAGGCTGGTCACACAAGCATAGTGTGTGACCAACGTTTTACTATTGATGCTGCCTATGCAGCATCAATAATAAATGATAGAATGTTAAAAATAATAAAAAAATAAAAAATATGGTTATTCTCACTATCCTCACTCTCCTCAGCAGTGCTCCTGGTACCTTCTCTTCCCAGGGATGCTTTGCGCGAAGGACCTTTGTGACGTCACGATCGCGTGACCCCTACGTAATCCCAGATTCTTTGCACAATGCATCCCTGGGACAGAAGCCGCCGTGTGCACCGCTGATCAGGTTGTAGATATTATCTCGTGATGAGTAAACTTGCTCGGATAACGCCCCATCAGGGGTCTATCTACAGCATTCTGTATTGCTGTAGATTATACTCACCTGGGGGGTGAGTCTGGTCTGGTCCGGGGCCTCCCATCTTCATAAGATGATGTCCTCTTCTTCTCTTCATGCTGTGGCTTCGGCGCAGGCGTACTTTGTCTACCCTGTTGAGGGCAGAGCAAAGTACTGCAGTGTGCAGGTGCCGATCCTCTCTGACCATTCCCGGCGCCTGCGCACTACAGTACTTTGCTCTGCCCTCAACAGGGCAGACAAAATGTGCCTGCGCCAGAGCCACAGCATGAATACAAGAAGAGGACATCATCATAAGAAGATGGGAGACGCCGGAGCGGATCGCGACGCCCATCGGACCATCGCCCCTGCATGAGTATAATCTAACCTCTTTTTCTCATCTTTCAGGATACATCGGGGGCTTATCTACAGCATTACAAAATGCTGTAGATAAGCCCCTGATGCCGGTGGGCTTAGCTCATCTTCGATTTTGGGGGTGACAGGTTTGCTTTAAACTATGTTGAAATACTTGATTTTCTGTGCAATGATAATCATTTTAGTAGAAATGCTGCTAAGTCTTGGGAGAGTGAAAGCATTAGTTTAAAGTTAGCTGGCTTACTACATGCTCATGTATTTTTAGTTTTAGCATCAGGAATTAAAGTAATTGTAGAACTATAGATGCATTTCCTGATCTGAGATATGAGTTGCATTATGATCATTTACAAGAATAAGTTAAGAACACACCAGTTAGAGGACTACATTTTCATCATTTTGGTAGAAACATATCACATGCTCTTTATAATGTCATATGTCTTATGCACACATCCTGACCCTAACAATCACAACATTTATATATTTTTGCAGATAGTAATAGTGATGAGCGAACGTGCTTGGCTGCATGTTTTGCAGCGGTTATACAGCCGCAACAAATGCGGGGATTGCCTGTTTGTTAGTCCCTGCATGCAGCTGTAGGGATGCTAACATATTATCCAAGCACGCCCAAGATACTGGGATAACACCCAAGCATGCTCAGATAACACGTTATCCGAGAAAGTTCGCTCATCACGAGATAATATCTAAAGTCTTCCTACCACATTATATAAATAAATCTTTAATTCTGCTTGTAAATCTGTATTTTCCTTGTGACCACAAAGCCTATAAACAGCTACTTATTAATTCCATACGCAACTGTACTTTGGGAAAGGTGATCCGATCTGTGTGGGTGCACGATATCAGACCTCCTCTAAAGAATTATCTCTTCCCACTCACAGGATTATCAGAATCAGAAGGGATACCGTTACCACCCTGGAAATGTCATATACATTGAATCCATGTTGGATGGGTTGGCATATTCTCATTATGAGGAAGCTAAATATTTATGCTAATATTATGGACTAGGTTATAGGGAACCTTCTGAAGCTGTGACAGAGATCTCTTAAGAATTAGCACAGACTCGTAGAGTAGCTTTACAGAATAAGCTACCACAGGGGTGGGCAATTAATTTTCGTGAGGGGCCACATGAAAGATCGTGACTGTTGTACAGGGCTGAACCAATAGGCCAAAATTAATTCTACTCAATATTAATATCAATATATTACAATTATATTATTGATAATTATATTATGAAATGTATCACTTAATATTGAGCAGAATTAAGTATGCTGACATTCTCCTGAATATCATCTGAACCCAAGTACTACCCCTTATTTATATCGTATGAGCCCCACTTATATACTATAAGAGCCCCCACACGGCCTCTCTATATAGAGCATAAGCCCCACACAGCCTCACTTTTTTATACTGCATGAGACCCACAGCCTTCCTATATACTCTGCATGAGCCTCACACAGCCTCCCCATATGCTGCATGAGCCCCACACAGCATCCCTATATATACTGCATGAGCCCCACACCGCCTCCCTATATAGAGCATGAACCTCACACAACCTCCCTTTTTATACTACATGAGCCCCACAGCCTCCCTATATACACTGCATGAGCCCCACACAGCGTCTCTATATGTACTGCATGAGCCCCACACAGGCTCTCTATATGTGCTACATGAGCCTCAAACAGCATCTCTATATACGGCATGAGCCCCACACAGCCTCCCTATATACTGCATGAACCCCACACAGCCTCCCTATATACTGCATGAGCCCCACACAGCCTCCCTATATATACTGCATGAGCCCACACTGCCTCTCTACATATGCTGCATGAGCCCCAAACAGCCTCTCTATATATGCTGCATGAGCCCCACACAACCTGCCTACCTATGCTGCATGAGCCCCACACAGCCTCTTTATATATGAACTGCATGAGCCCCACACAGCCTCCCTATATATATACTGCATGAGCCCCACACAGCATCACTATATATACTGCATGAGCCCCACTATATACTGCATGAGCCCCACACAGCCTCCCTATACACTGCATGAGCCCCACACAGCCTGCCCATATACAGCATGCATGAGCCCCACACAGCCTCCCCATATATACAGCATTAGCCCCATAAAGCTTCCCCATATACTACACAAACCCCACACAGCCTCCCAATGTGCCGCATGAGGCCCTGATAGCCTCCACTTGTGCAGCACGAGGCCCCCATAGCCTCGCCTTGTGCAGCATGATGCCCCCATAGCCTCCCCTTGTGCAGCATGACGCCCCATAGCCTCCCCTTGTGCTGCACAACACCCCCATAGCCTCCCTATGTGCTCCATGTCACCCCTATAGCCTCCCCTTGTACAGCATGATAGCCCCATAGCCTCCCCTTGTGCAGCACAACACCCCCATAGCCTCCCCCAGTGTAGCACAACACCCCCATAGCCTCCCCTTGTGCAGCACAACACCCCCATAGCTTCCCCTTGTGCAGCACAACACCCCCATAGCCTCCCCCAGTGCAGCACAACACCCCCATAGCTTCCACTTGTGCAGCACAACACCCCCATAGCCTCCCCTTGTGCAGCACAACACCCCCATAGCTTCTCCTTGTGCAGCACAACACCCCCATAGCCTCCCCCAGTGCAGCACGACACCCCTCATAGCCTCCCCATGTCCACCCAAACATTCCATACACATGAAAAAGAATGAATACCACATACTCACCCAGATCCCGTTCCCGGTGCTCTGCTTCTCTCCCTGCCTCCGGCGCGCTGACTATCCGCAGCACACAGCTGACGCAATGAAATGACGTCGTCATGTCAGCTGTTTCACACACTGATTGGTGGAGGAAGTGGCCGAAGTCAGCGCAGATGGAGACAGTGAGCGGATGGGCACGGTGCGGCTTGTGGACCTCTGTTTTCCAGTCCCTCGGCTCTCTCGGTCCACACTTTGACCAGGTCTAGGTTTTCAGATGTTTTTTTACCAGCAGCACAGGGTGGTGTGTGCGCATTTACAGGGGATGAATATTACATCTCTTACATCTCTGATAGCTCTGACCTTGCATCAGGGCATCTCCAATAGGTAAAAGTTAGCATCTAAGACAGGTGAATGTGAGCCACTCTCATGGATGGATTTCATAGGGGCATGGTTGAGCGAGTACTTTGGTGCATTTCTCAAACCAATTGTTGCAATTCTTGTTCTTATATTAATTACTAGATGGTAGCCCGATTCTAATGCATCGGGTATTCTAGAATATGTATGTAGTTTATTTATGAAGATTTTAGAATAATACATTGAATACACAGGATTCGGCCGGGCGCGACCAATTAGCTCAGTGTGGTTCAAATCCCACACCAATTCGCAGCCGGACTGCACCTGTCGCTGATTGTTCACGGCCGGCCACGTAGTATATAGCACAGCCACGTAGTATATAACAGTCCATGTAGTAAATAAGACAGCCACGTAGTATATTGCACAGCCACGTAGTATATTGCACAGCCACGTAGTATATTGCACAGCCCACATAATATATAGCACAGCCACGTAGTATATTGCACAGCCCATGTAGTATATTGCACAGGCCACATAGTATATTGCACAGGCCACGTAGTATATTGCACAGCCCATGTAGTATATTGCACAGGCCACGTAGTATATTGCACAGGCCACATAGCATATAACACAGCCCACGCAGTATATTGCACAGCCCACGCAGGAAATTGCACAGCCCACGTATTACATTGCACAGCCCACGTAGTATATTGCACAGCCCACGTAGTATATAACACAGCCCACGCAGTATTTTGCACAGCCCACGTAGTATATTGCACAGCCCATGTAGTATATTGCACAGCCCACGTAGTATATTGCGCAGCCGACGTAGTATATAGCAATGTGGGCATCACATACCTGTTAAAAAAAAAATTAAAATAAAAAATAGTTATATACTCACCTTCCGTTGGCCCCCGGATCCAGGCGAAGCATTTACCGATGCTCCTCGCGCGCTCCGGTCTCAAGAGTGCATTGCGGTCTCGCGACATGATGACGTAGCGGTCTCACGAGACCGCTATGTCATCATCTCGCGAGATCGCAATGCATGGAGCGATGACCGGAGCGTCGCGAGGAGCGGGAAAGGCCTGTTCTGGATCCGAGGGACCGACGGACGGTGAGTATATTACTATTTTTTATTTTTTTATTATTTTTAACATTAGATCTTTTTACTATTGATGCCGCATAGGCAGCATCAATAGTAAAAAGTTGGTCACACAGGGTTAATAGCAGCGTTAATGAAGTGCGTTACACCGCGCCATAACGCGGTCCGTTAACGCTGCCATTAACCCTGTGTGAGTGCTGACTGGAGGGGAGTATGGAGTGGGCACTGACTGCGGGGAGTAAGGAGCGGCCATTTTGCTGCCGAACTGTGCCCGTCGCTGATTGGTTGTGGCTGTTTTGCCGTGACCAATCAGCGACTTGGGATTTCCGTTACAGACAGACAGAAAGACAGACAGACAGAAAGACGGCAGTGACCCTTAGACAATTATATAGTAGATGTACAGTGAATTTTGAATTTCCGTGTGTATTTGCAAACAGTGTATTTCTAGCTCGTGAAAACAGCTATTGATTATAATTGAATTTGAATATTGATTTTGTACAAACAAAAACAAAAACAAAAGAAACAAAAGAAGGAAACTGATAAAAAAAATAATCTATACAGCTATTATAATTTGCCAGTATGTTAAGTCACTTGATATTTATGTCAGCTATGCACTAATATTATAAAATCATACTTTGTTTTAGAGAATCTGCAAAACAATGCTCTGTAGATAAGATATAGTCACACAAACCAGAAACCTCCAAACCTTTATGAGAAGTGATTTTGAAAACTAGTGATTAATATTTTGCTTATGTATTGTTTAACTATTACCGGCTTGTTGTATCATTGTGGTTTGGTTATGTGTAGAAGACCAGTGGCTGTGTGCCAGAATTTTTGCTTACATATTGCACAATTTGAAATGCAAGACAGGTCCGACACTCATATTCATACAAATCACATACACACATTTCTTTTTTTTCTTATCTTCATATATCCCTTTCAACTTTTATTTGAAATACATTTTCCTTTTATTGAAATCATATGTGAAGACCGCGTCTTTGCTGGAAAATATAGATTTTTCTACATGACTAGAGACGAGTAAATTGATCCACTTCGAATTTAGCAATCTAGCATTCTCAGATGCCGCCGAGCTGTAATTGGCAGCGAAATGTATGGAAAATGAAAAAGTGGCACTGGCAATGGATGAGGTAATGCAAGAAAAAAACATGAAATGGTAAAAGATGTGGGAGCAGCTAGCAGCAACTGCAGAACAACCACCACTGGTAGCACCAGCCATCCAGTCAGTAGGAGTACTAAACGCAGTTCACACTCAGCTGTATTGCCTATAGAAATGGAAGGCATAATAGCCGGTAATAATATATTCTATCACTTATCTCAGTCACAGCCATGATGTTACCTCTGATAACAACACCATCATCTTGACTTGGTTTTCTACTCAGTGCACTCCATCACCATCAATAACACATTTTGTACATGACGGAATTGAAATTCTGTCAATGAAACCTGTTTCTATTCTGACCAACAAGGTAAGCAAGGCCGAAGCTATCTCTTCTTCTTGATTGTTTTCTGGCAACCAGTCCACATCCATAAGTTATGCTGGTTGAGAGAGGATCACCGTGATGTAACAGTGGGCAATTTGGACTGTTTTGGATGTGTTATATAAGTCTTTTTTTCTACAGCTATGTTGCATTGCATAGTATGTATCATCTTTCAAGAATTACCCATATTAAAATGTAACTTTTATTCATATTATTTAAAAACACCCTCCCTGCAGGTAAAAAGACATAGCTATGTTACATTAGTACATGTGTATGGAATGCCTGCCAGTGCCCTGGGGTACTCGGTACCGGGTCCGGTACTTAAAGGGATGTGTCATGGCGGCGGTGACCCGGTCCGTGGTCTTTAAAGGGGTTTGAATAAAGTATGTTCATGACGCCACCAGTTGGTCAAGGGTGACCGACGCTGCTTAAAGGAGTCCTCTGGGGTGATGTTGTGGTAGCAGGGATGGTGGTATGACAGGTGGTAGGTGGTGTAGAAAGAAACAGAGGACAAGGACACAGGGATACAGTCTCTTTACCTTTTTACTGATGGATTCAGGCAGACACAGTCCAGGGTACTGGACCACAGGTGCAGGTATGGTCCAGCCGGCTTGGAAGCAATTCTGGAATCCCCTTTACCAGATGGGATTGGAAGCCTTCCTACTAGCGCTGTGGTGTAGTCCCTTGCTGCCTTAGGCCTCACACAAGGTCCTCACGTTCTCTCTGTCCCCCTTGTTGGTAGGACACTACCCGTACGACAAGTAGCTCGAGCCTCTATCACGACCCGGGCTCTATTCTGCTACTGTGTCCTCAGGTGTCAATGGTGGACAGGTGACTTGCAATCCAGCTGTCCCGCCGGTTACTGCTGTGAGACATTGAGTACTTCACAACCTCGGTCGTCCAGCTACCGGTATCTGTGCTCAGCGTGGAGGAAGCCCAGTCACAGCTTCTCTACAGCTATTCACTCTCCTGTACTCCACTTTGTTTGCTTTCTCTTTGCTCTTCCCAGGAGCTGCAGCACCTCACGTGGCTGCACAGCCCCTTCTTTCTCTCTCAGACTCTGTCTGCCTCCTCTCACTCCACTCTCCTCTCACAGACTGGCTGCTCTGGTCTCCCTGGACCAACTGCCTAACTCTTCCTTTGGACCAGAATATATATCTATATCTAGGGAAGCTTCCCTGAAACTGGGTTCAAATCTCCCCCTTCTGGCCTAGAGTCAGAACAGTGTTGTATGTGTTGAATACCTGATAAAGTGATCCTTCCTTGCTTCCAAGTGTGACATCACTCTCCCCGTAAGGAAAGCAATGCCACTGTAACAACCAAGAACCTGGGGTGTTACATATACCAACTAGATAAATTCACAGATTAAATTCACAGTTCCACAGAATCGGATCCTGATACACCAAAGATTATAGCAAAGAAAAAAAGGGAGGCCTAGCTGCGGAGGTTGGCACCCTAGGGTTAACGTCAGTGCCACCCCTGCTCAATGAGGACTTTCCCTATATGTTACTTAACTGCTCCAGATGTGAAAAATTCAATTCATCCTAATAACATGCAGCTTATAGTATATCAGATACACTGTTAAGTTATACACCCAAATTATACAGTATGACCCAACATATAATCCTCTAATGTACGAGTTATGCACCCATATCATGTACTGTAATATAAGCAACTCAGTCAGCATGTAGGACTATGTATTTACCTGTTATAAAACCAGAAATATCAGTTTGTGGCTCTATCCATCCAGATTAACCAAACATCGGTTATTTACACGTCATAATCTTGTGCATTTGCCAAATTAATAATAAATTAGTGGATCATATGTCCAAATTATACCAGGTACTGTATGTATCATCAGTATTAGATAGTACTCATCTAACTCCCATGCATTGCCTCTACATGCTTCCCATCCGGAATTTGGCTCATCAGGATGCTCTTAGATAGTCTTGCATCGATAATGAATTGTCTGTGGTAGTTTGATTTCCCTTCTATATTTATCCCCTTTCCCTCCTAGATATACATGATTGTACATCCCCCATGACATCATTAGTTTAGTCGAAACGCTTGTTGGGACATTGTTACTTAGGGGTTTGTACCTGCTATTATGCACTGATTTCACTTTATACTCATTTATATTGGATACATCTACAATAGCTATTCTTGATGTGAAGAGTGACTTGTATCTATAAATGTTCTATGAGTCTGCAGCACTTGTTTTTTTATTTATAATATTTATTCATTTGCTTTTCTTCTAATTGAACTATATTCATATTTAGGAATTATTTATTTTGTTTATATATTTTTTTATTTATGCACAAGTTACTTTATGTCACGCAGTGACTGTATGTGATCAGGGAAAGGGGCCCAGAACCGTCCCTAGGACTGGGGCCCCAACTATCCATGCTCCCAAAGATACCTCTAAAGGTGAGGAGGTTTGGGGCACCAGCCTTGCTGTTCTTCTGTTATTCCAAAACTGTCCCCTCCCTCTACTCCAGGAGGCTTGGACAGAAATCCTAGTGTATTAACACCTAAGAGAGACAGGAATAACAGAAATAAACATGCAGAAACATTCCCTAAAGGTAGAGAGGTGTATAGGGAGGGATATGACTGTACCAACCAAATGGGAAAAGGACAATGAGGAAAGCATACAGTTAGGTCCATATATATTTGGACAGAGACAACATATTTCTAATTTTTGTTATAGACATTACCACAATGAATTTTATGCAAAACAATTCAGATGCAGTTGAAGTTCAGACTTTTAGCTTTCATTTGAGGGTATCCACATTAAAATTGGATGGAGGGTTTAGGAGTTTCAGCTCCTTAACATGTGCCACCCTGTTTTTAAAGGGACCAAAAGTAATTGGACAATTGACTCCAGGGCTATTTCATGGACAGGTGTGGGCAATCCCTTCGTTATGTCATTCTCAAGTAAGCAGATAAAAGGCCTGGAGTTGATTTGAGGTGTGGTGCTTGCATTTGGAAGGTTTTGCTGTGAAGTAAACATGCGGTTAAAGGAGCTCTCCATGCATGTGAAACAAGCCATCCTTAAGCTGCGAAAACAGAAAAAACCCAATATATATGGACCTAACTGTACATCCAAAAAACAGCACACAACAATCTCCAGTAGCAACAACCATCTCCAATTCAGCGCTGCATCTCCAAGGAGCTAGAGCAAAGCTTTCACTGGCAAGTGAGAGAAGGTATGACCAGATTTTATAGGGGGAGTATATGACCAGGTCAGGAACAGCTGAGAGATGGAGCTGCAAGTTTCTAACCAGCATAGAAAAGGTCACTAAGCACTTCAGCACCAAAATAAACTAAGTCAATCTATTTAATATGAAACACAAAGACATTGGCTAAATGGAAGATCTACGATTCACAATACGTAGTGACTTTCTAAACCCAGATCTCCCAGGAGGACGTGACCCGCTCGTGACATTTTATTATCTAACTTATAGAACTTTTCTGAATCACCTAATTTTATCCAATTGGCAAATATTTAATATATATACATAGAAACATTGTATCAATCTATACGGCTGGCAGGCCGCAACCAATCAGCGACAGGCTTAGTCCGGCCGCGAATTGGCCCTTCCTACTCTCCTCCAGTCAGTACCTACTCCCCTCCAGTCAGTGCCAGTGTGTCGCCCCATCCCGGAAAAATTGGGCATAATTTCACACAAAGCCCCAAAAATGGGCTAGACAAAATGGTTGGCACCCTCAACTTAATATTTTGCTGCATATTGTTTGTAATAAATAACTGCAATTAATGACTTCCTATAATCATCAAAAAACTTCTTACACCTCTCAACTGGAATTTTGTATCGCTCCCCTTTTGCAAATTGCTCCAGGTCTCTCATATTTGAAGGATGCTTTCTCCAAACAGCAATTTTAAAATCTCTCCACAGTTATTCAATGGGATTTAGATCTGGACTCATTGCTGGCCACTTCAGAATTCTCCAGCGCTTCGTTTACATCTATTTCTGGGTGCTTCTTGAAGTGTGTTTGGGGGTGATTTTCTTTTTGGAAGGTCCACTACCTAGCATGCAAACCCAGCTTTCTGACACTGGGCACTACATTGCGACCCAAAATCCTTTGGTAATCTTCAAATTTTATGTTGCCTTGTACGCAGTCAAGCCACCCAGCGCCAGATGTAGCAAACCAGCCCCAAAACATATTTGAACCTCCACCATATTTGACTATGTTCTTTTCTTTGTAGGCTTCATTCTGTTTTTGGTAAGCATTAGAATGATGTGCTTTATCTTAAAGCTCTATCTTGTTCTCATCTGTCCACCAGATGCTTCCACAGAAGGATTTTGGCTGACTCACGTTCCTTTTTTTCAAACTGAAGTCTAGCTGACACTGATGCATCCTGAGCCTGCAGGACAGCTTGAATTTGTTTGGAACTTGATTGGGGCTGTTTATCCACCATCTGGACTATTCTGTGTTGCAACCTTTAATCAATTTGTCTCTGCTATCCATGTCTAGGGAGATTAGCTACAGTGCCATGGGTTGCAAACATCTTGATTATGTTGCCCACTGTGAACAAAGGAACTTCAAGATCTCTGAAGATGGGCTGGTAACCTTGAGATTGTTGATATTGTTCAACAATTTTGGTTTTCAAGTCCTCAGTTTTCATCTCCTCTTTTTGTTCTCCATGCTTAGTGTGACACACACAGACACACAATGCAAATATTGAGTTAATGAATCCTCTTTTTATCTGATTTAAGTTGGAATTTTCATAATGCCTGCACCTGTTACTTGCAACATATGAGTTTGAATGAGCATCACATGCGAACAATTTTGTCCTGCCTATTTTGGGTGAAATTATGTCCAATTTGCCTTTTTTCTCAGTTTTTTTGTGCTGTTCCCATACACACAAAGAAAAATAACAAAATGTGTAATTGCAATACTTTTCTAGAAGAAATACTTAATTTTCTGGAATAATATTAAGGGTGCCAACACTTTCATCCATGACTGTTGCACAGGTTTACCATGACAAAGAGGAGCCTGAAGACTACAGCGTCTGACTTCTCCTACTCCTGCACTGTTTTGCTGCATGGCTGATGGTAGTTGGTGGTTGTTATTGGAGAAGGCGCTTGGTGGATTTATCTGTGACTGTTGCTAAGTTTTGAGGGTGTGATAATTCCATTTCTTCTCCTACTTTTGATTTAACCCCATCTTCTACTCTCAGGTACATTCCTCTGTTATCTGAGTGAGTATATTTGTATGATTGGTATTTTCCTTTATCCCTGTTCCTATTACCTTGTTAGTCTGGTTGGTGTATTACGGTACACTACTATTCCCCTCTTCCCTGGATGGGGGAAGGGTACAGACTAAGGCCGGGATCACACATGCGAGAAATATGGCCGAGTCTCACATGTTAATGCCCAGCATTGCCGCTGTCACTCAGGAGCGGAGCGTGCGGTGGCATAGCAATACATGCAGCCGCACGCTACGCTCCTGAGTGATGGTGGCAATGCCGGGTATTAACATGTGAGACTTGGCCGTATTTCTCGCATGTGTGATCCCAGCCTTAGGGTGGATTTAGGAGCTAAGGCAAGGTACGTAGCCCCGGCATCTTCACCATCAGAAGTAAACCGGGGAACTGGGTGTGCTAGGGCGCCCCTAGCATTAGGGACAAAGAAGGTGCCCCTGGTACTGGGACACGTGACAACAGTCATGACAGACTGTATATATTTTTGCTACAATTGTAACCTATAATCCTGTTACTAAAATCACCCTAGGGCTAAGGAACATGCTACACCAGAACAACTTTTTCCAGCTGATACATGCACGAAATGAACAGCCAGCTTTTATGCTCAAATGACGTGGGACTGGACTGATGTAATATAAAAACACGACTCTAATTACAAGCACTGGCAATACTAGTAGTACTCTGAGTCACAGCAAACATCGAAGTGAGAATAAAGCAGGGGGCAAATAGCTCAGGCCATTTCTAACACAGAGGCTACTGTCAGCCAAAACAGGCATGGTGATGAACATGATGATGTTGATTTTGTTGTGGTCAACAGCTTGGAACCAGACATGGGTACCAAAGAGATTAAAACATTAAAGGAGGAAGTTGTTGACCTCAGCGAAACAAAGCTAAAACGATGTGTGGCTAAAAAAAAAAACCTGGAGCAAAATCTGCTTGTTCTGCTTTTGAGCAGATGACGTGATAACTGCTGTAGTGGTGGTCATGGTGCTGGCGAGTACTGTGTACGGCCATCTCATGTGTGAGAATTCTTTTCCACATTGCTGTTTGACCAATCTATTGCAGTTTGTGTGTTGTGCTGGAAATAAGCTGGGTACATGCTGGCACACATCGACTAGTAACTACATTACTCTGTCATCACATGAAACAGCATCATTTGCTTACATGGAGAAAGCAAACTGACCAGCAAGGTGAGCAAGGTTCAAGCTGTCCTCTGTCTTTTCGACTTTCTGGTAACAATTCTGCAACTGCAAGTAGTGCCTTGCCATTATCATCAGACCCACCATCATTCTTACCTACTTCCTCCTCTACTTCCATTGCATTGCTTCAGTTCTTCTTTTATGTGCCCAAGAAACATGAGTTCATTTATCCAATTACGTGGCAATTTTACTCCCAAGTGTTCAATTTCACATTTTTTGATGCCAGACTATGTACATTGCACAGTTTTTTTTTATAGAATTTGCGTGCACTCAGCTGCAATGGAAGATTTATAGCTTCCATTATTTATTGTATTAAAAAGCAGTAATTTCCAGGCTTGGGCACACAAATCAAAATGTTGTCATGTTCTGTGCATCAATTTTTCAATATAACTTACCGTCTTTCTAATTTTTGGTGAAATTCATTTGTATTATGACTGCATCTGAAGTTCACTGTCCCCATAACACCCTGATCATGACTGTGAGAAAGGGCAAAATAGCTGAAAATTATCCAACCAAAAATTTTTAAATTCCATAAATAATATTTTCTTAAAAAATATCATTTTTCTCCAAAATTGTTAAGAAATTTTTAAGGCAGGGGAATTATTACCAGGAAAATCTGTGTTCTTTAATCATTGAAGCTTTGGCACGGTCAACACATCTCTGCATGTATGACACCTGTGCAAGGTGTTAGGTGTTGGGATTCTCCCGCTGTGCAGGATAGATCCGAAGCATTATCTACTTCTGCGGTCTCTAATTCTGGTCCGGCTGCTGCGAGTGCTGCTCAGCACAGGCGTCAGTCCCAGCCTCTTGTCAGGCTCATGGTATGCGCTTGGTTACTGCTGGCTCTCCAGTCAAGTCTATGGTAACCAGTGATATGCAGGTTCTGCCTTGCGCTCTTCAGTCTAAATCCAGAGATGACCTTACTGAGCATGTCCGTGATGTGGCGTCTTCTCATTGGTGATCGGACATTAGCTGCTCTGGTGATGTGGCAGAGCAGGATTGGCCTGCGGGTAATGTCTCGCTTAACTGGGAATGAGCGTTTGGTGTGGAGCCTAATGTAAAAAAGTCTCTCAGCGGTGCACGTGGACGCACTAGTGTCATTTATGTTTGGTGTGTATGGGTGGTGCTCTATCACTGTCTGCACATTCATGCCGTTTCATTCCCTTGGCTCAACACCAGAGTCTCTTGTTTGCTATATGCTTTGGGTGCCGGTTAGGCACAGGTTCAGTAGTGTCAGGACTGGGGTAACTAGCTGCTTGGCTTTGACGCTTGCTGGTTCCGCCATTGTTCACACTAGCGACAGGTTTCATCTCTGTACGGTGGTTGCGATTGTACTTTAATTTATATTTTATTTTGTGCAATTCACCAACTGTAACACATGGCAGGTCAGAAAGGGCAAACTTGTTTTTAAATACTAATTCTTTGAATTTCATAGGTGCAATTTTTTTCACAAAATGAACAATTTTACAATTAACTAAGGCATCAGGAGCAACAATTACAATATATATGACATGATGGACCAGATGGTTTATCTGGCGGTGCAACTAGTTGTTGCACAGCAGCAAACAGAGTTGCAGGAAAAGCCGGGTTAAGTTGTACCTGCACCATTCCCTTTCTACAGCAGATACTCTGTGCTCCAATTTTTTGGACATGTGTTTAGCAGATTGGAAAGGAGTGACACAGTTTTGTATGAATATACTGTCAGTAAGAGTGGAGATTCAGCGTGGCCACTTGCTTTTTCACACTAAAGTAGACCAAGTTATCTTCTGACAGGGTCAAAATTTTTACATTTATCAAAATGACTCAGGCACCGATCAGTGCCAACTTTAATTCACCTATGTCTGATACCAATGATGAAATCACTCATACCTTCTGTCTGCCAGACTGTCTGTCTTCTTCGCCTTTCTACTGCCACCAGTGCCGAAGGCACACTTTTGGCCTACCATATACTCTCTCCCCATCATGTAATCTGTATTGTAGCACTGCTACTGCCAGTGTTGCCATTGCTGGCCTTGTGCTTCCATATATTTCCTTACTTGTCACATTATAATTCTCCACCACATGTCTCCTGGCTGCCCTCTGTAGTTTATAGCTATAAAGTACAGTGGATGTGAAGCATACTATATTGTGTGCATACAAACAGAAAATAGCTCCCAAAATAGGGCTAATTTTATGAAAGGCATGTTGACTATTAATTTCTTCACTTTGAAAACAGCTAGCCTGTTACCTGCTCCTAAAAGAAGGATAATGTTTGGATGACTTTATCTTCATTTTTTTTCTATTCAGTATTTTCAGAGTCCATATCCAAGAGATCCTTTAGATTGCTTTTACATGATAACATGATTGCCTACCATTGGAAGAAAACATCTCCACCTTCCCAACTTGATCTATATTCTTGCATCAAGGAAATCAAGAACTTTGAATACCGGGCAGCCGTTAATGACAATACTGTAGAGAGATTTAAACTTGTTTGGTCTCCTTGGGATTTCATTGGGGTCATGTTAAATATATGACCTCTATGACATGGATATTATAGGGCACAACATTCTATATCATATTCCCCCCTTTTTCCTTTTGTCTGAGTCTCTGTGTTTGTTCGTTCCTGAGCTTTTACACTATATATACTTGAAAATGTTTAACCGAAAGTTAAAGTATTATTATAGAATAATATTAGTTGACAACCTGTAAATGATAGTGAAAGTTTAAAATTGCACATTTTTTTTCTGTAAAAATTTTAACATTTATTTCAATAAAAATTACAATTTAAAAAAAAAACCCTTTGTAATTTCTTCAGGATTTTGTGAATAGCAAACCTGTTGCTGATCCTAACAAAAGGAAAAATTTTTTACTGATTGTTGAGAAGCCTTCGCTTTGTGATCTAAATTTTGGGACGGATTGTGAAAAAGCTATTGCTTCTTCATTAAGCAAAGAACAGAGCTTTTGACACTCCCCAAAAAGGAATCATATTTTAACATCCCGCATCAGAAAGCCATGTCTCTTTCCTCTATTGTGTATAAACAAAGCGGGCTTCAGGCCCCAAAAATCAGAGTCAGAGTCGTGGAATCGGAGTCGGAACCCATTTTGGTGGAGTCGGAGTTGGTGTCATGGAAATTGAGGAGTCGAAGTCGGAGGTTTGGCTTACCGCTCCACAGCCCTGCCAAAAATAGATATTTTTTGGACTGTTTATACAATATAAGTAGCCTATAAAGTATGAATCTGCAATGTCTGGTAAAATAGGTTGCTAGTTACTACCGCTTAGCATTTTCCGGTAATCAGATATATTGAGGTCACTTGAACATTAATAAGGCAGTGTTTGCATTACAGCATTCAAAATGGGTTCAACACATATTTTCCAGGAAAGCAGAAGCTTTGCAATTCTATGATTCACTGCAAATTTATTTGAGGCAAATCGAATTTTGAGGGAAAACAAAGTCAGCAAACTTGAATATAAAATGATCAACTCATCTCTAATTCAAGTTATTTAAACATATCTCGAAACTTCTCATCTTCCACTTCCAGCTATAATATCTTATTTGTAGTCATGCAGTATTTTATTGCACTGAAACATAACATACTCAGTTCACTCAACCAAATTCCAAAGCATGATAAATCAAGCGGACTATGTCTGAACTGCAAAAAATCACCTTATCATTTCTTCAAATAAATGTCCATAAATATTAAAAATAATTACACAGTCAATAAATGAAGGTTGCATGGGCTGACATTTACTTATGAATCATATTATGAGATGATGCATGGTAGATATTTTATAAATAATAAAGGTTTCATCATATGTCAGCTGTGCCAGAAGGGAGGAGACAAAGAAAGCAGTTGAACTATTGATTGTTTGTTCCTGCTATAAATATACATTCACTTAAGTATTCTCACATTCCAAGTTTTATTTTAATTCAATTAAAGGGTCTAATAACACTACCCCCATTGTGGTTTCTTAGGGCAGAAATGATTTTGCAAATATAGAAAAGCGCCCATTAAATTCATAGCAATTATTGAGGCTAGTCATGTGAAACAGGCATGCGATGGAGCTACTGAGCTTTAAGGTTCATTAGTGAGCATCATTGAATATCATTTCCATTTGTCTGCTCTGGTTTCTTGCAGGGCTTATTTCTTTGCAAAACTATTAAATTAAATTGTTGCATACAATACAGCACAAGAGCAAGATTTCCGTTTACTTACTTTTAAAAAAAAATGACAAAAAAAAAGAAACTGCCATGTTTGCAGAAATAGACCCGTAAGTGTGTATGGGTTGTTTCTGATATGGCAGCTCAGACCCTTTCACTTACATCTACTATATAATTGTCTAAGGGTCACTTCCGTCTTTCTGTCCTTCTGTCTGTCTGTCTTTCTGTCTGTCACGGATATTCATTGGTCGCGGCCTCTGGCTGTCATGGAATCCAAGTCGCTGATTGGTCTCGACCAATCAGCGATGGCCACAGTCCGATTAGTCCCTCCCTACTCCCCTGCAGTCGGCGCCCACTCCATACTCCTCACAGTCACCGCTCACACAGGGTTAATGTCAGCGGTAACGGACTGCGTTATGCCGCGGGTAACTCACTTCATTACCGCCGCTATTAACCCTGTGTGACCAAGTTTTTACTCTTGATGCTGCCTATGCAGCATCAATAGTAAAAACATCTAATGTTAAAAATAATTAAAAAATAACAAATCATTATATACTCACCTTTCGCGACGCTCCGGTGACCTCTGGCAGGTTCCGGTGCCAAGAATAGTATAGGAGAAGGACCTGCCATGATGTCACGGTCATGTGACCGCGACATCATCACAGGCCCTGCGCGCCTGCACGAGAAGGACCTGCCATGACGTCACGGTCATGTGACTGAACTACAAGGGGCCCTCGGAAGGTGAGTATATGTTTATTTTTTATTTTTTAACCTGTGACACACAATTTTTTATTTTTTAACCTGTGACATAACTTGGCTGGGCAATATACTACGTGACTGGCCAATATACTATGTGGCTGGGCAAAATACTACGTGGCTCTGTGCTGTATACTACGTGGCTCTGTGCTGTATACTATGTCGCTGTGCAAGATACTATGTGGCTCTGTGCTGTATACTACGTCACTGGGCAATATACTACGTGACTGGGCAATATACTACGTGACTGGGCAATATACTACGTCACTGGGCAATATACTACCTCACTGGGCAATATACTACGTGCCTGGGCAATATACTACGTGGCTGGGCAATATACTATGTGGCTGGGTAATATACTACGTGACTGGGCAATATACTACGTCACTAGGCAATATACTACATGGTTGGGCAATAAACTACGTGGCTGGGCAATATACTACGTGGGCTGTGCAATATACTACGTGGCTGGGCAATATACTACGTGGCTGGGCAATATACTACATGGGCTGTGCAATATAGTATGTGGCTGGGCAATATACTACTTGACTGTGCAATATAATACGTGGTTGGGCAATATACTACGTGGCTGGACAATATACTATGTGGCTGGGCAATATACTATGTGGCTGGGCAATATACTACGTGGCTGGGCAACATACTACGTGACTGGTCAATATACTATGTGGCTGGGCAATATACTACGTGGCTGGGCAATATACTACGTGGGCTGTGCAATATACTACGTGGATATGCATATTCTAGAATACCCGATGCGTTAGACAATATACTACAATATACTACGTGGCTGGGCAATATACGACGTGGCTGGGCAACATACTACGTGACTGGTCAATATACTATGTGGCTGGGCAAAATACTACGTGGCTCTGTGCTGTATACTACGTGGTTCTGTGCTGTATACTATGTCGCTGTGCAATATACTATGTGGCTCTGTGCTGTATACTACGTGACTGGGCAATATACTACGTGACTGGGCAATATACTACGTCACTGGGCAATATACTACGTCACTGGGCAATATACTACGTGCCTGTGCAATATACTACATGGCTGGGCAATATACTACGTGGCTGGGCAATATACTATGTGGCTGGGTAATATACTACGTGACTGGGCAATATACTACGTCACTAGGCAATATACTACGTGGTTGGGCAATAAACTACGTGGCTGGGCAATATACTACGTGGGCTGTGCAATATACTACGTGGCTGGGCAATATACTACGTGGCTGGGCAATATACTACTTGACTGTGCAATATAATACGTGGTTGGGCAATATACTACGTGGCTGGACAATATACTACGTGGCTGGGCAATATACTACGTGGCTGGGCAATATACTACGTGGCTGGGCAACATACTACGTGACTGGTCAATATACTACGTGGCTGGGCAATATACTACGTGGCTGGGCAATATACTACGTGGGCAGTGCAATATACTACGTGGACATGCATATTCTAGAATACCCGATGCGTTAGACAATATACTACAATATACTACGTGGCTGGGCAATATACTACGTGGCTGGGCAACATACTACGTGATTGGCCCATATACTACGTCGCTGGGCAATATACTACGTGACTGGGCAATATACTACGTGCCTGGGCAATATACTATGTGGCTGGGCAATATACTACGTGGGCTGTGCAATATACTACGTGGCTGGGCAATATACTACGTGGCTGGGCAATATACTACATGGGCTGTGCAATATACTACGTGGCTGGGCAATATACTACGTGGCTGGGCAATATACTACTTGACTGTGCAATATAATACGTGGTTGGGCAATATACTACATGGCTGGACAATATACTACGTGGCTGGGCAATATACTACGTGGGCTGTGCAATATACTACGTGGCTGGGCAACATACTACGTGACTGGTCAATATACTACGTGGCTGGGCAATATACTACGTGGCTGGGCAATATACTACGTGGGCTATGCAATATACTACGTGGACATGCATATTCTAGAATACCCGATGCGTTAGAATCGGGCCACCATCTAGTTGTGACAATAATGAGGCAGTTTTGGGGAAAAGATGTAAACCATCGTGGATGATCTCTTTTATTTTTATAAATTGGTTTAAGTTTTCAGATTCAGAGTCTTAAGGCACACATTAGATAGATCACTGACTCGTCTGTTTTCAAATCATAGAATGCAGAGAGCAGCTTCAATACACTTCAATACACCTCTGGCAGCTACTTGTCTCCTAAATAACAAAAGGGTTGTGTTACATACCTGACTTGAATCCAGGGCCAGGCTCTGAACCCGTCTCCTATGGCCAATAGATTTTTTTGTTCTCCATGTTAAGTTTCAGACGCTTCATTGCGAAATTCACTTACATCATCTATTAAGACAAGGGCGAACTTCAACTGGATGTGTCATCGAACACACATTCAGTCAAAGTGTATTGTGACACCAAGACTTAATTGATCGCCTGTATATAGCTGAATTGCTCACTTGCTATGAGCGCCGACCACCACTTGCCGGAAGAGCGTGTTAAATATCGCTGTCAGAGTTTGACAGCAGCATTTAACAAGTTAACAGCCACGGGTGGATCGCGATTCCACTTGCAGCTATTAGAGGCACATGTCAGCTGTTCAAAACAGCTGTCAATTACAAAAACAACAAGAGGAGGCGGGCACCTCACACAATATAGAAAAAAGGGGGATCAGCCACGTGCATATATAAAATACTGAGAAAGAACACAAGAGAAAAGGATATGCACACAGTGGGATCAACCATATATAATAAATTTTATTGTAACATATCACTACACATCAGGGCAAAAAAAGGAGACAAACATTTAAAAACATTTAAAAACTAGACGGACCTACCCACATCCCCCCAGATACAATAGCAGGGATCCACACAACAATACACAAAAAATGTGCAAATAGTATAGGGGACATCAACCAAAGCAGCAAAATACCGTATATACTCTGGGAAAACTGGGGAAACTTATTGACTCGAGTATAAGCCTAGGGTAGGAAATGCAGCAGCTACTGCTAAATCTCAAAAATAAAAATAGATGCTCCATACCGTTCATTATTGCCCCATAGATGCTCCATATACAACTGTGCTATATAGAATGCTCTGCACCGTTCATTATGGCCCCATAGATGCTCCACATAAAGCTGTGCCATATGGAATGCTCTATACCGTTCATTATGGCCCCATAGATGCTCCATAGAAAGCTGTGCCATATATATATTGCTCTGCACCGTTGATTATGGCCCCATAGATGCTCCTTATAAAGCTGTGCCCCATATATATTGCTCTGCACCGTTGATTATGGCCCCATAGATGCTCCTTATAAAGCTATGCCATATATATATATTGCTCTGCACCGTTGATTATGGACCCATAGATGCTCCTTATAAAGCTGTGCCATATATGCTCTGCACCATTGATTATGGCCCCATAGATGCTCCTTATAAAGCTGTGCCCCATACATATATATGCTCTGCACCGTTGATTATGGCCCCATAGATGCTCCTTATAAAGCTGTGCCCCATATAGAATGCTCTGCACCGTTGATTATGGCCCCATAGATGCTCCTTATAAAGCTGTGCCCCATATAGAATGCTCTGCACCGTTGAATATGGCCCCATAGATGCTCCTTATAAAGCTGTGCCATATATGCTCTGCACCGTTCATTATGGCCCCATAGATGCTCCTTATAAAGCTGTGCCCCATATAGAATGCTCTGCACCGTTGATTATGGCCCCATAGATGCTCCTTATAAAGCTGTGCCCCATATATATATATGCTCTGCACCTTTGATTATGGCCCCATAGATGCTCCTTATAAAGCTGTGCCCCATATATATATATATGCTCTGCACCGTTGATTATGGCCCCATAGATGCTCCTTATGAAGCTGTGCCATATAGAATGCTGCTGGTGCTGCAATAAAAAAAAAAAATCACATACTCACCTCTCTTGCTCAGGACGCCGGCGCTTTTAATATTTACCTGCTCCTCGTGCGGCTCCGTCTCCAGCACTGACGCTCAGCAGAGGGCACGCACTGACTACGTCACCGCGCCCTCTAACCTGAGCGTCACTGCTAGAGGACGCTGGAGACGGAGCCACACCGGAGCGAGGAGCAGGTAAATATCGCACAGCGCTGCGCTCCCCGTATACTTACCTGCTCCTGTTGCGGTCCCTGCAGTCCCTGCTTCCCCGGCGCTGCAGCTTCTTCCAGTAATTGAGCGGTCACAGTTACCGATCATTTACAGCAATGAATATGCGGCTCCTCCCCTATGGGAGGTGGAGCCGCCTATTCATTTCTGTAATGAGCGGTGCCATGTGGCCACTCAGTACAGGAAGAATCTGCAGCGCCGGGGAAGCCAGGGACTGCAGGGACCGCGCCGCAGCAGGTAAGTATAACTACACAGCCCCCGCTCCCCCTCCCCTGCCGACCTCCCAGTATATGACTCGAGTATAAGCCGAGAGGGGGACTTTCAGCCCAAAAAAATCTCGGCTTATACTCGAGTATATACGGTAATACAATAATAGTACATATATTTGATACCCTGTGCTGCCAGCTGAATAAGTCTCCAATGTCCCGGATCCTAAATGTTACCGGCACTCCCTAGTCAAACAGTAGGCATGAAGTCAATATACAGTGCTGTCCCAAGGCAATAAACCAAATGCTATGCCATGCAAATAGATGGTACGACCAGCCTTCCCTAATACTAGTACCCCACACTATACATTACCAGACATAAGGCAAAAAGTCCTAGCCACTGAGGAGCCGGTACTCCGTTGGTAACAGAAACTAGATATTTCCTCAAGAGGGGTGTAGGAATAGCAGGCATAAACAAGCGTAGGCCCCTGAGCACAGCCGAGACATGCAGGGAGTAAAGCCAAGACAAGGGAGGTCCAAGAGGAGGGTCGAGGCCCCACGCGTATCGACGCTACTGGAGCATCTTCGTCAGGGGAAGGTAGTGAGGATAATCTCCCAAATATGCCCCTTAAGTATAGGACATAATCAAATTAAAGATTCATGTGACCTGTGAGGCTTACGGGGGCGTCCCATTAACTTCCTGGTGTGCGGCGTTGAGTAAGAACTTCCGGACATGCGCTTTAGACGATAACATTATGCGCATGTGCGCATCAATCTAATGCCGAGGGGTGGACCTCTCCAGGACTGGACAGTGGGCCGCAAGAGGACCACGAGGAAGAACAGGAGATTCTAATACAGGATAATGTACGGGAGGATGGGCCGGGTGAGTTACAGATTGTCAACTTGTCTTCATATCCTTTGTCATTAGGGGAGATTTCTCTACTCTCTAAGGGATTGTCTTTCTCTCCCAATAATCCGCTTAATAAATTTGAACTAACCAAAGACCTGTACCTATTTTGTAGGCAGCTCATGTTTAAACTGCTCTACCATAAACCATCAGTGATTGACACAATGCCAGATGAAGACAGACAGGTGTTTCGGGACCTATTGGAGCTCCTTGATGAAAATGAGGGGGATGATGGTAAGTCCCGTAGGTTTATGGGGCGCATTCCGTCCCAGGTGTTTCCACCCTTTTCCCTTTTTCCAGTAATACAGATATTTTTTGAAACTGTGAGCAGGGATATCTGTAACCTCAAAATAAGGAACTTGGGTACCAAAAATCTTACTCGGGAGGAGGCACATTGTTTGAAACATCTTAAAAAACAAGACTCTTTCGTCATCAAGGAGGCCGACAAAGGGGGCAATATTGTGATCTGGCCCAAGGATATGTACGTGGCCGAGGCCAAAAGGCAATTACATAACATCTCTCATTATCAGGTCCTACCCTCGGATCCCACGGACATCTTTAAGAAACATCTTGATGGACTGGTCCTGACCGCTCACAGCTCGGGAATCATCAACAAGAGGGACAAGGATTTCTTGATTATTGAGACACCCAGAGTGCCTACATACTATATGCTCCCCAAGGTGCACAAAAGTCTGGACAACCCCCCAGGTAGGCCTATAATATCGGGGATTGGGGGGCTATTTGAGAGGCCGTGCATATACTTGGATTATTTTTTGCAGCCCTTGGTCTTCTCTTTGGGGTCCTATATTCGGGACTCTATGAATTTGATAGAAAAAATTGGTAAGTTGGAGATACCGAGAGACACTCTGATTGTCACGCTTGACGTAGAGTCCCTTTACACCAACATTGACCATAAGCTGGGACTGGCGGCAATCACGTATTTTCTGGACAAAAAATTGAGCAGAGACAGGGACCATGACTGCTTTGTATTGGATTTACTTAAGATAGTTCTGGAGAAGAATTATTTTACCTTCGATCGTACTTTCTATAGACAGGCATTTCAAATATGAAATACATGAAATTTGAATAGCAAAATTGCTTTTTGAACATTAGGAAAAAAATGTTTATTATATATGGAGGTAGCTGCTTCTGGTATGCACCTATTCACACTAGTTTGGATGTGCCAGTGTTTTTTCTGTCATTTCTATGTTAGCTTACTGACTGCGCACTCCTCCCTTCACCATCTGGTTTTTAATTACATCTATTCACACTTGATTCCGGCCAACCCATATGTAGGCTTTGCTGAGAGAGGTGTCCATATTCACCCAAGCATGCAGACATTAGCCTTCGGTAAAGGCCCCGTCACACATAGCGACGCTTGAGCGATTCCGACAACGATACGACCTGTCAGGGATCGCTCAAGCGTCGCTATGTGGTCGCTGGTGAGATGTCACACAGTGCGATCTCCCCAACGACGCAGCAGCGATGTGGTGAACTGTAGCGACCTGTAGAACGATGCTATTTCATGATGATTCAATGGGACGTCCTGTGAGCGAGGTCGTTGGTAAGGTGTCAAACACAGCGATGTGTGCTACCCAGCGGGACCTCAACGATCAAAAAATGGTCCAGGCCATTCCGACACGACCAGCGATCTCACAGCAGGGGCCTGATCGCTGCTACGTGTCACACATAACGAGATCGCTACTGAGATCGCTGTTGCGTCACAAAACTTGTGACTCAGCAGCGATCTCGCTAGCGATCTCGCTGTGTGTGACGGGGGCTTTAGTGTTCACATTTGGACAGGGAAGTCAGGTACCCATCAGTTTTTTAATGAGACCACATTGACGATGGTTGATGGGCTCACACTATTTGGCCAAATTCTGTGCTAAGCGTCTCCAAAAATTTTTTTTTCCTAATGTTCAAAAAGCAATTTTGCTATTCAAATTTCATGTATTTCATATTTGACGTGTTTTGGCACGATAGAGTGCAACCTTTTTTTGTATACGGGCCTAACACTCCCACATATTCCAGAAAGGATTGAACGACCAGCGTATTTCAATTGCTGCACCAGGAACTTGGTGTATGCCCTGGTATGTGGGTGCCCTAAAATTTATGTGGGATACACGACACAGGAGTTGAGACGCCGGGTGCAACAACACCTTTCCGATATCAATACAGCCAAGAAAGACTTGGAGAAAGGGAAAAAACTCTCATCGGTGGCAGGACACTTTTTGCAGGCACATGGGGGTTCCTCTGGGAGTATTAGGGTGATGGGGTTGGAGGGGGTGAAATTGGATATAAGGGTTGGCAATATCACGCTTGATCTGCTTAGGAGGGAGTCTAAGTGGATCTACAACTTGAACAGTCAGGCCCCTGGCGGGCATCAACGAAGAACTTTTATTCACTGGCTTCTACAAGCAGATCTAGTTTCGGAAGCAGATATCTCGTGCCGGTTGACTTATACCATCTGCCCCTATGGTTATAACATCTATGATGGTTGCTCCCCTTGAAGGACAATGGAACTGATAGAAAGATCTTGTGGACTCTTTGATTACCATCAATCGTACTCCCTGTATACCTAATTATATGGTCATTATGTTTTTACTGTGCTGCCAGCAGTATCTGTTTTTCCTCCTTCCCCTCCCCCTTCTCCCTTTCTTTCCCCTCTGCTCTCCCCTCCATTTGTCCCTTTTGATCTATGGCTCATTGTTGGCCATTAGAGTTAGTTATTTTTGCTACTAGGCCTTCTCCATGTGCACACTCTTCCCACCCATATGGTGGCGTTTGGGTGTTTTGCCTGTCAGTCTGTTCATATCCAGTGGCTGGGTTAGGCAGCAAAGGGCCTGCTATTCGGGGTGTTATCTTGGCAGGGAATTTAACCTGAGATCAAACTCTCATGTGTGTGTGTGTGTGTGTGGGGGGGGGGGGGGGGGGGGGGTTGCCATGTGAGGTATGTTTATATTAGCTTTGGGCATTAGCTCATTTTTTTTGTGACTAGCCTCGTATGCTCATTTGTAACTCCATGTGCGTAATGGACAATAAAGATAACTAAAAAAGTAAAAATGCCCTTTTTGGAATCACTTAAGTACATGCATTTGAGCCAGTGGACATAGATTTTGTGTCTGTGTGGGGTTTGGTGCATTTACCATATTGGTCCTGTAATATCGGGGGCCATTGGCATGGGTTTTTATTTCTCCCCTCTCTGTGGGTCATATAAAATATATTTCTATTATTATTAGACCATATGGGGGGAACAGAACCCCCATCAGAGGTCCAAGCCCCTTTGGGGAGGTCGCCCATATGGCCTTGATATTCGTGTTCGGCTATTTTCGGCCGCCACTGTTTACATCTGTTTGCTCATTCTGGGAAACTCCATGCACTAATTGGGGGTTCGCTAAACAAATGGAGACTTGATGCAATTGTAACTTATTCGTATGGTATGGACATACTTTGCTGGCTAAAAACGGTATTTATAGCATCCATTAGGGATGTGTGCGCATCTTTTATCTATATATGTGTATACTTTTTGTTATTGGGTATGGCATGGGGTGAGGCTGTGACCACTTACGCTACTACGGAGTATTGGCGTATCCACCCTGCAGACCTTAAGCACCCTGTCTAGGGTAGTTTGGGCGCCTGCGAATAAAACGTTACGCATTATAGATCATTTGTCGTGTCTATGCGGTGGGAATGTGGTGTAACGCTGCTGACTGTCCATACTTCAGGTAGCGTCCTGGATTTGTATTATGTGTGCCTGGGCGTCCTCCCCATGACAACCCTTGCGCCTGCGCACAAGCCCTATGGTTATCAGGGACGTATTATATGGGAGGTACATACACACCCCCACTATAAGTCCAAACCCCATTTTGGGCAATCGCTTGTATGGCCTTTGGACTTATGGTCGGTGATTATTGGTCACCACCCCCCATACTTATCTGTTCACACCTTGAGATCCTATGTTGTATATGGGGCTTATCATACAAATAGGGACCTGGTGCTATTTGTACTAATTCTTATTGTATGATTTTACCCTGTTTAAATAGAAACTGGATCAATAGTATTCATTAGTGATGCGTCTTTATTTACTACCTTCTCTTTGGTTCACATATTTGACAATTTGGTCGAGAGCGTTGCATAGGGCGTTATTGTGATCACTTACACTGCTATGTAATATCTGTGTGTCCACTTTTCAGATCGTAAGCGTCCTCTTTATGATGGTTAGGGCGCCTGCACATTGAATTTTGCGCGCTATAGAATATCTGTTGCGCATATGCGTTGTGAATGTGGTGCTAGATCGTCCACGTTCTGGGTAGTGTCCCGGATCTTTATTACGCATGCCTGGGCGTCCTCCCCATGGTAACCTGTGCGCATGCACACAAGCTTTATGATCATTACATCATAGTAACATAGTAACATAGTAACATAGTTAGTAAGGCCGAAAAAAGACATTTGTCCATCCAGTTCAGCCTATATTCCATCATAATAAATACCCAGATCTACGTCCTTCTACAGAACCTAATAATTGTATGATACAATATTGTTCTGCTCCAGGAAGACATCCAGGCCTCTCTTGAACCCCTCGACTGAGTTCGCCATCACCACCTCCTCAGGCAAGCAATTCCAGATTCTCACTGCCCTAACAGTAAAGAATCCTCTTCTATGTTGGTGGAAAAACCTTCTCTCCTCCAGACGCAAAGAATGCCCCCTTGTGCCCGTCACCTTCCTTGGTATAAACAGATCCTCAGCGAGATATTTGTATTGTCCCCTTATATACTTATACATGGTTATTAGATCGCCCCTCAGTCGTCTTTTTTCTAGACTAAATAATCCTAATTTCGCTAATCTATCTGGGTATTGTAGTTCTCCCATCCCCTTTATTAATTTTGTTGCCCTCCTTTGTACTCTCTCTAGTTCCATTATATCCTTCCTGAGCACCGGTGCCCAAAACTGGACACAGTACTCCATGTGCGGTCTAACTAGGGATTTGTACAGAGGCAGTATAATGCTCTCATCATGTGTATCCAGACCTCTTTTAATGCACCCCATGATCCTGTTTGCCTTGGCAGCTGCTGCCTGGCACTGGCTGCTCCAGGTAAGTTTATCATTAACTAGGATCCCCAAGTCCTTCTCCCTGTCAGATTTACCCAGTGGTTTCCCGTTCAGTGTGTAATGGTGATATTGATTCCCTCTTCCCATGTGTATAACCTTACATTTATCATTGTTAAACCTCATCTGCCACCTTTCAGCCCAAGTTTCCAACTTATCCAGATCCATCTGTAGCAGAATACTATCTTCTCTTGTATTAACTGCTTTACATAGTTTTGTATCATCTGCAAATATCGATATTTTACTGTGTAAACCTTCTACCAGATCATTAATGAATATGTTGAAGAGAACAGGTCCCAATACTGACCCCTGCGGTACCCCACTGGTCACAGCGACCCAGTTAGAGACTATACCATTTATAACCACCCTCTGCTTTCTATCACTAAGCCAGTTACTAACCCATTTACACACATTTTCCCCCAGACCAAGCATTCTCATTTTGTGTACCAACCTCTTGTGCGGCACGGTATCAAACGCTTTGGAAAAATCGAGATATACCACGTCCAATGACTCACCGTGGTCCAGTCTATAGCTTACCTCTTCATAAAAACTGATTAGATTGGTTTGACAGGAGCGATTTCTCATAAACCCATGCTGATATGGAGTTAAACAGTTATTCTCATTGAGATAATCCAGAATAACATCCCTCAGAAACCCTTCAAATATTTTACCAACAATAGAGGTTAGACTTACTGGCCTATAATTTCCAGGTTCACTTTTAGAGCCCTTTTTGAATATTGGCACCACATTTGCTATGCGCCAGTCCTGCGGAACAGACCCTGTCGCTATAGAGTCACTAAAAATAAGAAATAATGGTTTATCTATTACATTACTTAGTTCTCTTAGTACTCGTGGGTGTATGCCATCCGGACCCGGAGATTTATCTATTTTAATCTTATTTAGCCGGTTTCGCACCTCTTCTTGGGTTAGATTGGTGACCCTTAATATAGGGTTTTCATTGTTTCTTGGGATTTCACCTAGCATTTCATTTTCCACTGTGAATACCGTGGAGAAGAAGGTGTTTAATATGTTAGCTTTTTCCTCGTCATCTACAACCATTCTTTCCTCACTATTTTTTAAGGGGCCTACATTTTCAGTTTTTATTCTTTTACTATTGATATAGTTGAAGAACAGTTTGGGATTAGTTTTACTCTCCTTAGCAATGTGCTTCTCTGTTTCCTTTTTGGCAGCTTTAATTAGTTTTTTAGATAAAGTATTTTTCTCCCTATAGTTTTTTAGAGCTTCAATGGTGCCATCCTGCTTTAGTAGTGCAAATGCTTTCTTTTTACTGTTAATTGCCTGTCTTACTTCTTTGTTTAGCCACATTGGGTTTTTCCTATTTCTAGTCCTTTTATTCCCACAAGGTATAAACCGCTTACACTGCCTATTTAGGATGTTCTTAAACATTTCCCATTTATTATCTGTATTCTCATTTCTGAGGATATTGTCCCAGTCTACCAGATTAAGGGCATCTCTAAGCTGTTCAAACTTTGCCTTCCTAAAGTTCAATGTTTTTGTGACTCCCTGACAAGTCCCCCTAGTGAAAGACAGGTGAAACTGCACAATATTGTGGTCGCTATTTCCTAAATGCCCAACCACCTGCAGGTTTGTTATTCTGTCAGGTCTATTAGATAGTATTAGGTCTAAAAGTGCTGCTCCTCTGGTTGGATTCTGCACCAATTGTGAAAGATAATTTTTCTTGGTTATTAGCAGAAACCTGTTGCCTTTATGGGTTTCACAGGTTTCTGTTTCCCAGTTAATATCCGGGTAGTTAAAGTCCCCCATAACCAGGACCTCATTATGGGTTGCAGCTTCATCTATCTGCTTTAGAAGTAGACTTTCCATGCTTTCTGTTATATTTGGGGGTTTGTAACAGACCCCAATGAGAATTTTGTTACCATTTTTCCCTCCATGAATTTCAACCCATATGGACTCGACATCCTCATTCCCTTCGCTAATATCCTCCCTTAAAGTGGACTTTAGACAAGACTTTACATAGAGACAAACCCCTCCTCCTCTCCGATTTTTACGATCCTTTCTAAACAGACTGTAACCCTGTAAGTTAACTGCCCAGTCATAGCTTTCATCTAACCATGTCTCGGTTATTCCCACTATGTCAAAGTTACCTGTAGATATTTCTGCTTCTAGTTCTTCCATCTTGTTTGTCAGGCTTCTGGCGTTTGCGAGCATGCAGTTTAGAGGATTTTGTTTTGTTCCAATCTCCTCACTGTGGATTGTTTTAGAAATGTTCTTACCTCCCTTCTGAGTATGTTTTCCTGGGTCGTCTTTGTTCGAGTCTAATGTTTTTCTTCCCGTCCCCTCTTCTTCTAGTTTAACGCCCTCCTGATGAGTGTAGCGAGTCTTCTGGCGAATGTGTGTTTCCCAGGTTTGTTGAGGTGTAGTCCGTCTCTGGCGAGGAGTCCATCATACCAGTAATTCACACCGTGGTCCAGGAATCCAAATCCTTGTTGTCTGCACCATCGTCTTAGCCAGTTGTTTGCATCAAGGATCCTGTTCCATCTCCTGGTGCCATGCCCGTCTACTGGAAGGATAGAAGAAAAAACTACCTGTGCATCCAGTTCCTTTACTTTCTTCCCCAACTCTTCAAAGTCCTTGCAGATTGTCGGTAGGTCCTTCCTTGCCGTGTCATTGGTGCCAACATGTATCAGAAGAAATGGGTGGACGTCCTTGGAGCTGAAGAGCTTTGGTATCCTATCGGTCACATCCTTGATCATCGCACCTGGAAGGCAGCATACTTCTCTTGCAGTTATGTCCGGTCTGCAGATGGCTGCTTCGGTGCCTCTCAGTAGTGAGTCTCCCACCACCACCACTCTTCGTTGCTTCTTGGCTGTACTTTTTGCTGTCACTTGTTGCTGTGTGCCCTTTTCTTTTTTGCTTGCTGGTATTGCTTCATTCTTAGGTGTGCCATCTTCATCCTCTACAAAGATTTGATATCGGTTCTTCAGTTGTGTGGTTGGTGATTTCTCCATGGTCTTCTTGCTTCTTTTGGTCACATGCTTCCACTCATCTGCTTTTGGAGGTTCTCTGACACTTTTTGCACCTTCTGTGACCAGTAGAGATGCTTCTGTTCTGTCTAGAAAGTCTTCATTCTCTTTGATGAGTTTCAAAGTTGCTATTCTTTCTTCCAGACCCCGCACCTTTTCTTCTAAAAGGGCCACTAGTCTACACTTCTGACAGGTGAAATTGGATTCTTCTTCTGGTCGATCTGTGAACATGTAGCACATGCTGCAGCTCACCATGTAGGTTGTCACATCTGCCATGTTGCTCCTAGATCCTGCTGACTTGCTGTGTGTTTTCCTTCTTGTGTAATCTACTCAGCCAAGCTCTCTTGCAATAATGTCCTTACGGCGCGCGGTTTGGTGATGCTTTCGAAGCAGCTGGTCCCGGCTGTACCCAGCGATCTTCTAGCTTAGGGAGACTTCGCTTCTCCCAGAAGGCACCTGGAATATGCAAATTAGCCTCCTGAAGCTTGAATCCCTGGTTTGGTGATGCTTTCGAAGCAGCTGGTCCCGGCTGTACCCAGCGATCTTCTAGCTTAGGGAGACTTCGCTTCTCCCAGAAGGCACCTGGAATATGCAAATTAGCCTCCTGAAGCTTGAATCCCTGGTTTGGTGATGCTTTCGAAGCAGCTGGTCCCGGCTGTACCCAGCGATCTTCTAGCTTAGGGAGACTTCGCTTCTCCCAGAAGGCACCTGGAATATGCAAATTAGCCTCCTGAAGCTTGAATCCCTGGTTTGGTGATGCTTTCGAAGCAGCTGGTCCCGGCTGTACCCAGCGATCTTCTAGCTTAGGGAGACTTCGCTTCTCCCAGAAGGCACCTGGAATATGCAAATTAGCCTCCTGAAGCTTGAATCCCTGGTTTGGTGATGCTTTCGAAGCAGCTGGTCCCGGCTGTACCCAGCGATCTTCTAGCTTAGGGAGACTTCGCTTCTCCCAGAAGGCACCTGGAATATGCAAATTAGCCTCCTGAAGCTTGAATCCCTGGTTTGGTGATGCTTTCGAAGCAGCTGGTCCCGGCTGTACCCAGCGATCTTCTAGCTTAGGGAGACTTCGCTTCTCCCAGAAGGCACCTGGAATATGCAAATTAGCCTCCTGAAGCTTGAATCCCTGGTTTGAGCATCATGGATCAGCATCCATGTTTTTGGACGGATGCGGCGCGTGTGCAGTAGAACGCCGGGTATGGGGGTTGGTAGGCTGGTGCACAGGCGCATAATGGTACCGTCTAAAGCGCATGTCCGGAAGTTCTTACTCAGCGCCGCACACCAGGAAGTTAATGGGACGCCGCTGTAAGACCCACAGGTGACGTGAATCTTTAATTTGATTATGTCCTATACTTAAGGGGCATATTTGGGAGATTATCCTCACTACCTTCCCCTGACGAAGACGCTCCAGTAGCGTCGATACGCGTGGGGCCTCCATCCCCCCTCTTGGACCTCCCTTGTCTTGGCTTTACTCCCTGCATGTCTCGGCTGTGCTCAGGGGCCTACGCTTGTTTATGCCTGCTATTCCTACACCCCTCTTGAGGAAATATCTAGTTTCTGTTACCAATGGAGTACCGGCTCCTCAGTGGCTAGGACTTTTTGCCTTATGTCTGGTAATGTATAGTGTGGGGTGCTAGTATTAGGGAAGGCTGGTCGTACCATCTATTTGCATGGCATAGCATTTGGTTTATTGCCTTGGGACAGCACTGTATATTGACTTCATGCCTACTGTTTGACTAGGGAGTGCCGGTAACATTTAGGATCCGGGACATTGGGGACTTATTCAGCTGGCAGCACAGGGTATCAAATATATGTACTATTATTGTATTATTTTGCTGCTTTGGTTGATGTCCCCTATACTATTTGCACATTTTTTGTGTATTGTTGTGTGGATCCCTGCTATTGTATCTGGAGGGATGTGGGTAGGTCCGTCTAGTTTTTAAATGTTTTTAAATGTTTGTCTCCTTTTTTTGCCCTGATGTGTAGTGATATGTTACAATAAAATGTATTATATATGGTTGATCCCACTGTGTGCATATCCTTTTCTCTTGTGTTCTGTTCAAAACAGCTGACACGTGTCGGAAAAGATGTGGGCTCAGCGTCGAAGCCCACATCAAAGTTTAGGAGTGCGACATCGGCGTATATTACGGCTGATGTCGGAAAGGGGTTAAAGAACAGCGGCAGAATGCGGTACATATATATATAAAATGGGGTATATATATAACAGGATGGGGGATATACTGTATATACCAGGATGGGATCCAGGATAAGGGACATACAGTAAAGACCAAAAGTTTTGCTTTCTGTTTTAAAGTGTAATTACTTCTGTCTTGTTGTGATGCCATTTTCCTGGTTATTTTAGTAAACCGGAAGCAAATGGTTGTCAAATATTAGGATGAAAATTTTGTTTGACAGTGTTTTTTCCCTTTATGTGTTAGTTTTCGACATTTGCTGTGCCAAATGTTTGGATATTTTGTCATGGATATAAAAACACAACCTGGATGTTTTGTAAGTCTCCGGGATAGAGAAGAGATGTACAGGTGCTTCTCACAAAATTATAATATGATCAAAAAGTTCAGTTATTTCAGTTCTTCAATACAAAAAGTGAAACTCATGTATTATATAGCGTCAGTACAAACAGAGTGATCTATTTCAAGTGTTTAGTTCATAATGTTGATGATTATAGCTTATAGCCAATGAAAACCCAAAAGTCATAATCTCAGTAAATTAGAATAATTAACAAAAAACACCTGCAAATGTATCCTAAGCATTTTAAAAGGTCCCGTAGTCTGTTTCAGTCAGCTCCACAATCATGGGGAAGACTGCTGACTTGACAGATGTCCAGAAGGCAGTTATTGACACACTCCAAAAGGAGGATAAGCCACAAAAGCTCATTGCTAAAGAAGCTGAATGTTCACAAAGTGCTGTATCCAAGCATATTAATGGTAAGTTGAGTGGAAGAAAAAAGTGTGGTAGAAAAAGGTGCGCAACAACCGGGATAACCGCAGCCTTGAAAGGATAAGAAAAGGCCATTCAAAAATTGGGGGAAAATTCACATGGACTAGACTCCTGAGGAATCATTGCTTCAAGAGCCACCACACACAGACGTATCCAGGACATGGGCAACAAGTGTCCATGTATTAAGCCACTCACGACCAATAGACAACACCAGAAGCGTCTTACCTGGGCTAAGGAGATAAAGAACTAAACTGTTGCTCAGTGGTTCATGGTGTTTTCAGATAAAAGTAAATTTTGCATTTCATTTGGAAATCAAGGTCCCAGAGTCTGGAGGGAGAGTGGAGAGGCACACAAGCCAAGCTGCTTGAGGTCTAGTGTGAAGTTTCCACAATCAGTGATGCTTTGGGGAGCCATGTCATCTGCTGGTGTAGGTCCACTGTGTTTTATCAAAACCAACGTCAGCGCAGCAGTCTACCATGAAATTTTAGAACCCTTCATGCTTCCCTCTGCCGACAAGCTTTTTGAAGATGGAAATTTCATTCTTCAGGAGGACTTGGCACTTGTCCACACTGCCAAAAGTACCAATACCTGGTTTAAAAACAACAGTATCAATGTGCTTGATTGGCCAGCAAACTCACCTGACCTTAACCTCATAGAGAATCTTTGTGGTATTGTCAAGAGGAAGATGAGAAATACCAGACCCAACAATGCAGACAAGCTGAAGGCTGCTATCAAAGCAACCTGGGCTACCATAACACCTCAGCAGTGCCATAGGCTGATCGCCTCCATGCCACACCGTATTGATGCAGTAATTGATGCAAAAGGAGCCCCGGCAAAGTATTGAGTGCATTTACTGGACATACATTTCAGGAGGCCAACATTTCAGATTTTAAAATCCTTTTTCAAGCTGGTGTTAAAAAGTATTTTTATTTACTGAGATAATGACTTTTGGGTTTCCAATGGCTGTAAGCCATAATCATCAACATGAACAGAAATAAACACTTGAAATAGATCACTCTGTAATGACTCTATATAATATGAGTTTCACTTTTGTATTGAAGAACTGAAATAAATTAACTTTTTGATGATATTCTAATTTTTTGAGAAGCACCTGTACATGGAATATTTTTTTAAAAACTTATATCATTTATTGAAAAGAATTAAAAGAAATATTTAAAGCAGCTATTTTAAAAAACAGGAAAAATCCTCAAAGAGAGAAACGCATAGATAATTAAAATGAGCCGAAAAAGATAATTTACTCATTGTTACCAGGAAAGATACTATGAAGGGGAAATAAAATGAGTTTATGAGTAGATAATTACTATTATCTTGGTAATGAAAGTAAAGTGTATAGCTTTTTCCATAGTTGGATATTCCAGGTAATCATCATTGGTGGACGGTCTAATTAGTAAACTGCTAGTGCATAGATACTACATTCATGTTTGGTCAATAAATAATACATTGAATACAGTGCTAATATATAGTCAATACAGAAATTATCTTCATGTGTATGACCAAGAACAAATATATAAACTACAAATTATGTATATAATTTATCCAGCTATAAAAGGTTATTTTACTATTAGAGACATCATCTACAGTGTACAGTAACCTAAATCATTTAAAGTGCAAACAGTAAGGTGCAAGTGCAAAATCATATATAGTTACAGCTGGATATCTGAAATAGAAATGCCAATGCACAAATATCTTTAGATTATGGTTTACCAAAGATGCGAATGAAAGATCAAGTGATCACAAATTCACAGTAATGTTCGCAATCACAGGAGATCTCAGGGGAAAATGAAAATAAAAAAATAAATACTTGTCAAATCTAGGTGTAGTGAGAAAATGTTGTGCATTAATTAAAAGGAGGTTATGTGTAATAGTGTGTGGGTGAGGTAATGAACAGATGTACTGAAAATTATGGGGATAAGAGAATATTCAAAGATTTATAATGATTACAGAACACGGGGACAGATGAATAGGACAAAATAGTGATTTGGAAAAGGTTTTGGCAATATGTGTTAGTGTGTGAATAGATGTGCAACCCATGAAGCGTGAACAATGGGAAAAGGGTAACTGTTGAATATAAAAAAACAAAAACGAATAATATAGGGGTATACTCAATCTATAAACCAAAAAAGAACAGCACCCTTAAAAATATCTTTAATTGACCATATTAAAAAAAGAATATCTAAATAATAACTAACACCAAAATCCAAGATCAGAGTCGGGTATTAGTACAGCATAAAATATGCCAGGAAGACCTAGTAGGGGAAGGCAGTCCTGACTTTATTGATGATTAAGGGAGCCTAGTCTCCAGAAACGCGTTGAGATTCTTACCCATATGGTTGTGCTGAAGTCTGTATCCTCCATGTTATAAGTTTGTGAATAAAGAAAACGCTTTTTTACGGACTCGGTGAAGCTGGACATTTCTTTTTCTTTTTTTGGATCTTGCACGCCTGGACACAGCGGGTCCGTGCTCCCGAGGTTTGGTTGCTGAATCACGGGTGAGCTGGTTTATGTTCCTTCTTACTAAGTCCTGACTTTATCCCTAATTTCTTCCTAATGGACTGTACCTTCCTGGCAGTGGAGGTTGGCACCCTAAGTTCGACATGGCACCCCCACTCCGTGTCGGCTGTCCCTTCTGGCCCTGGTTCGACCCTAACAACTACCCACGCCCAAATCCCAACACCATACACACAACCACAAATACTTGGTCAGGCTAAAAAAGACTAATTGCAATAAATGTTGCACAAGATAAAGTATAGCACCAGTAAACCCATTGCACTTATGTCCACTTAAAGTCCCAGCCTGTTCCCTAGGCTCACCCTTTTAAATATCAGGATGTATATATATTGTAAGGGACAGAAATGGGGAGCAAAAAGGCCTCCAAAATTCAATTTTTTGTGAGAAAAAAATAACTAACGTGCTCTTGTGCTAATAGTCTATTTGCGTTCTACTACCATAATTGGTTGCATAGCTAAGTCACCACGACCAAGTCAGATATTTATAGCAAGCTATATGGAAACTTCACATATATGTGGTTTCACTGGTCTCTCATGGCCACGACACAACATATTATGATATTACACATGTTACCGCCATAGAGAACCACAAGCATGCTAAAAGAACCGTAATCAGTTACTTATCTGGATAATATGACATGATTTGTCCAGTGTCTCCGTCCCTACGCGTTTCGCCCCTCCTAATATAGGGGTTCATCAGGGGACCACGTTCAGGAGCAAGCTATAGTGGCCCCATAGCAGGATGTGAACGAATAGAGGTGACCACACTCTCTTTATAGACTCTGTTACCATCAGCGTCTAACCTGATGGTACAGGTGAGCGAACCATATTCAATTAAATGCGAGCACAAACGCTTATATTGAGAATGGGACAGATTGATCTACCAAGCACTTTGAGATGATGCCTACTTAGGTGGATTACGGTAACATAGTCTATAAAGAGAGTGTGATCACCTCACGAAATGCGTAGGGACAGAGACACTGGACAAATCACAGGGGCGGACACAGACAGCTTGGGGCCCCTGTGCAGGAAATGTGTTTGGGCCCCCCCTTCTTTAAAGGCGACAAAGCTACATTATATATATATATATATATATATATACACTTTAGAATATGCCCATGTATAATAAACACCTGTGTCTACTGCATATGTGACATAGTATACATTAATGTATAAGGGTATGGTTCCACGGTCAGGAATCGGCAGCGCTTTGGACGCAGCACATGTCCGCTCGGTCCAAAGCGCTGCCGGCTTTGGTACGAGTGATACTTCCGCATGTGTTCATTGAACACATACGGAATCACCGCATCCTATACATTGGACTGTGATATTTATCTTGTGGAGACTGAGCGTCTCCGCAAGATAAATAGACATGCTACGGTCTAGAAAGATGTGCCGCATGTCCGTCTCTGCAGGGAAGCTGCGGGTGCCGCTGCATACATAGTGGACATTGGATTCCTTGAAATCTCATGCACTATGCTGTAACATCAGGAGCTGCGGACTGGATGCTGTGGATGTACACAGCGTCCAATCCGCAGAGTTTACTGACAGTGGAAACATACCCTTATATGTGTGTTTAATGCAACAGATACAGTATATGTGAAAAAGTCTTCAGTGGGGGATGGGCTCAGGGGGTCAGTCCCAGCCTGGATCTGATACTGCAGTGATGACTGGAGTCCCGTCAGAGAATAGACCCAGTGATTTAGTGACTGTGTTCCTGAGCTCTCTGGTCCCTGCTGTGTGTGGATGAAAATCCTGCACTGACCAGAGAACACAAAGCTCCGGGGGTCACAGTCAGTAAATCACTGCTTCTAGTCTCTGACTGCAGCCCCTGTCTCCCCTCTTTAGGCCTCTTTCACACTTCAGTTATTTGGCGTCAGTCTAAAACTGCCATTTTCCTCAAATAACGGATCCGTCATTTTTTTTGACGGATCCGTTATTTTCCCATAGACTTGCATTAGTGACGGATTGTGACGGATGGTCGTCCGTTCCATCCGCCATGCGACGGATCCGACGAAATTTGGCGGACGTTTTCTGAAAATAGACGGACATTGGAACGTTTTTTGTCAACGCCGAAATGGCGGATCGCAACGGATCCGTCGCGTCCGCCATTCCATAGAATGGGCGCCTATGGGCGACGGATCCGCCGCAACCGTTTTTTCGGCGGATCCGTCGCCCCAATCCGTTTTTTCAATTGCGCATGCTCCAAAAAGTAGATACTTCTCCCAGACAACCCCCAAGTAACGGATCCGTCAAAAAAACGGATCCGTTAGAACCGTTTTCGCAACAATTGTGACGGATCCGTCAATCCGTCACTATGTCGGTAGTGACTGACGCCAAAAGACTGAAGTGTGAAAGAGGCCTTACTCTGCAAACAATCCATCACATTCAGACCGTTCTTTACCTCCTGTTCAGGGGCTGATTGAGGTCCTGCACAGCTGCAGCTTCCTTCCAGGCATGAGTGTGCAGACGCCGTTCTGCACAGGCTGGAAGTGTGTGCAGGGAGAAGGTGCCAGACAGGACGAGCCGGGAGGAGGAGCAGCCGTGAAGAAGACCTCTGCGCACGGATCCTATCCTGAAGCTGCACGCCGACAGCTTCCTGTCTCGCACAGCCGCAGCTGTGAGAGAGGAAGCAGGAAGCATCCATTCCCTGCAGATCCGTTGCCATTTTCTCTTGCAGGCAGCGGAGCTGCAGGGATTGCTCCATGCCTGCCGCACATGAGGGCAATCTGGCCAGGGGGCCCCCGGAGCCTCGGGGCCGGATAGACTGGCCAGATTGCCCTCTATATTAGCCGCCCTCGGGGGTGAACCTAGCCTCTCTGCTGCCTGAGGCGAACGGAAAAATGGCGCCCCCCCCCCACCCCCACAGTCCCTGCCTCACTGCCTGTGCACACACATCCCTCCACCGGACCCGGTAATCGCCGCTCGCAGTAGCATACCAGCAGAGGTGTATCTAGGGTTTCTGGCACCAGGGACAAGAATTCATTTTGGTGCCTCCCCTCCGCCAAGGACATATGCGATTTGCACACTCAGTCATGTACCCACGAGCTCCTCTCCCTAATGCTCTCAATGTTCAGTGAAAAACTGAGAGAAGCAGAAGAGAAGCTCGATGTCACAGGACCACAAGTATGAAAGTCGCATATGAGTGAAGTGTCCATGTTACGACTACTGGAACCTGCAGAGCTGAATCCTGACATCGCAGCTTCTGAATTATCTCAACCAATGCACTGCACACTACTAGGATTCTCCCTTGCCTGTGGACGGTCATGTCAGCACAAGCATTTTCACTGACGGAGGCTACACATGTCTAGTCAGCACATGACCGCACGTATGTAAATCGCCAGCACGACAGAATCCTGACAGCGTGCAGTGCGCACTGTGAGAATTCAGAAGTCTGCAGTCACAAAGAATGACTGCAGACTCATTACAAACCTGGACAACCCCTTTAAAGCTCCTAACATAAATAAAAACATGAGAGTTAGTCAGTATCACAAATAACATTTACATCCAGGTACCTTATAGATGATGTCGTCTCTGGAGCCGTTCTTCTTTTCTTCATCTTGTCCAGATCCCATGATGAGTTTTCTCATCCACAGCCGTCTCTGCAGACTTCCATCTTTTCCGCTCTTTTGCAGAAAGTCTCCACAAGATGCCCTTAAAGATACAAGTGTCATTATAATGCTCCGGAATAAAAAATTGCCCCTCACTATATTGTCTGCACAAAATATGACCCCCACACTGTCCCTCTTATGGTACATGCTCTTCACACTGACCTCTCCTTTCTATACCGGCCCCCTCTTCACACTGTCCACTCACACTGTGTCCCCCCTATAGGGCTCAGTATTTATACTCCATATTTATACTCCATCCTCCTACCCTGTGTGCATGTCTCCCCCATCCTTCTCACCTGCGTTCACGGCTCCCGTAATTCCTTCTCCCCTGCGTTCACGGCTCCCCCATCCTTCTCCCCTGCGTGCTGGGCTCCCCCATCCTTCTCCCCTGCGTTCACGGCTCCGCCATCCTTCTCCCCTGCGTTCACGGCTCCCCCATCCTTATCCCCTGCGTTCACGGCTCCGCCATCCTTCTCCCCTGCGTTCACGGCTCCCCCATCCTTCTCCCCTGCGTTCACGGCTCCCCCATCCTTCTCCCCTGCGTTCACGGCTCCCCCATCCTTCTCCCCTGCGTTCACGGCTCCCCCATCCTCCCCTGCATTCACGGCTCCCCCATCCTTCTCCCCTGCATTCACGGCTGCCCCATCCTTCTCCCCTGCGTTCACGGCTCCCCCATCCTTCTCCCCTGCGTTCACGGCTCCCCCATCCTTCTCCCCTGCGTTCACGGCTCCCCATCCTTCTCCCCTGCGTTCACGGCTCCCCCATCCTTCTCCCCTGCGTGCTGGGCTCCCCCATCCTTCTCCCCTGCGTTCACGGCTGCCCCATCCTTCTCCCCTGCGTTCACGGCTCCCCCATCCTTCTCCCCTGTGTTCACGGCTCCCGTAATTCCTTCTCCCCTGCGTTCACGGCTCCCCCATCCTTCTCCCCTGCATGCTGGGCTCCCCCATCCTTCTCCCCTGCCTTCACGGCTGCCCCATCCTTCTCCCCTGCGTTCACGGCTCCCCCATCCTTCTCCCCTGCGTTCACGGCTCCCCATCCTTCTCCCCTGCGTTCACAGCTCCCCCATCCTTCTCCCCTGCGTTCACGGCTCCCCCATCCTTCTCCCCTGCGTTCACGGCTCCCCCATCCTTCTCCCCTGCGTTCACGGCTCCCCCATCCTTCTCCCCTGCGTTCACGGCTCCCCCATCCTTCTCCCCTGCGTTCACGGCTCCCCATCCTTCTCCCCTGCGTTCACGGCTCCCCCATCCTTCTCCCCTGCGTGCTGGGCTCCCCCATTCTACTCCCCTGCGTTCACGGCTCCCCCATTCTTCTTCCCTGCGTTCACGGCTCCCCCATTCTTCTCCCCTGCGTTCACGGCTCCCCCATCCTTCTCCCCTGCTGCATGCCTTCCCTATCCTTCCACCCTGCGTGCATGGCTCCCCATCCTTTTTCCTTGTGTGCATGGCTCCCCATCCTTTTTCCTTGTGTGCATGGCTCCCCATCTTTTTTCCTTGTGTGCATGGCTCCCCATCCTTTTTCCCTGTGTGCATGGCTCCCCATCCTTTTTCCCTGTGTGCATGGCTCCCCATCCTTTTTCCCTGTCATACTTACCTCTCACCGCGCAGCACAGAACAGAACTTCCTTCCTGGCATCTCTTCTGCAGCGTCTTCCTTCCTGTCTTCAGCGGTCACATGATAGCGCTAATTAAGGTCATGAATATGCGCATATTCATGACCTTAAATTAGCGGTACCATGTGACCGCTGAAGACAGGACGCGCTGCCGGCGCTGGGACGCAGTTGCAACCATCGCTGGAGGAAGGTGAGTATTACGTCTTCAGGGAGGGGGGGCGGGAAGGAGGGAGGAGGGGGGGGGGCGGGAAGGAGGGAGGAGGGGGGGCGGGAAGGAGAGAGGGAGGAGGGGGGGCGGGCACTTGACTCCGGAGTTTTATAAAAAAAAAAAAAAACCTAGCAGCGCAAATCCAGTTCTGCCGCCCTCTCTTCTGCCGCTAGTAGCGTCCCTGGCCGCCCTGCAGGGGCCCCCCAGAGCCTCCGGGCCCCGGTGCAGCTGCACCGGTTGAACCGGCGGTATGTCCGCCCATGCCCCTAACCCTAATCCCAACCCTATTCCCAACCGTAAATGTAATCCAAACCCTAACCCTAACTTTAGCCCCAACCCTAACCCTAACTTTATAAATAAATACATTTTTTAAATTTTTTTGTTTTTCCCTAACTAAGGGGGTGATGAAGGGGGGTTTGATTTACTTTGATAGCGGGTTTTTTAGCGGATTTTTATGATTGGCAGCCGTCACACACTGAAAGACGCTTTTTTATTGAAAAAAATATTTTTTGCATTACCACATTTTGAGAGCTATAATTTTTCCATATTTTGGTCCACAGAGTCATGTGAGGTCTTGTTTTTTGCGGGACGAGTTGATGTTTTTATTGGTGACATTTTCGGGCACGTGACATTTTTTGATCGCTTTTTATTCTGATTTTTGTGAGGCAGAATGACCAAAAACCAGCTATTCATAAATTTCTTTTGGGGGAGGCGTTTATACCGTTCCGCGTTTGGTAAAATTGATGAAGCAGTTTTATTCTTTGGGTCAGTACGATTACAGCGATACTTCATTTATATCTTTTTTTATGTTTTGGCGCTTTTATACGATAAAAACTATTTTATAGAAAAAATAATTATTTTTGCATCGCTTTATTCTGAGGACTATAACTTTTTTATTTTTTTGCTGATGATGCTGTATGGCGGCTCGTTTTTTGTGGGACAAGATGACGCTTTTAGCGGTACCATGGTTATTTATATCTGTCTTTTTGATTGCGTGTTATTCCACTTTTTGTTTGGCGGTATGATAATAAAGCGTTGTTTTTTGCCTTGTTTTTTTTTTTTTCTTACGGTGTTTACTGAAGGGGTTAACTAGTGGGACAGTTTTATAGGTGGGGTCATTACGGACGCGGCGATACTAAATATGTGTACTTTTATTGTTTTTTTTTTATTTAGATAAAGAAATGAATTTATGGGAATAATATTTTTTTTCATTATTTAGGATTTTTTTTTTTTTTTTACACATTTGGAAAAATTTTTTTTTACTTTTTTACTTTGCCCCGGGGGGGGACATTACAGATCGGTGATCTGACAGTTTGCACAGCACTCTGTCAGATCACCGATCTGACTTACAGCACTGCAGGCTTCACAGTGCCTGCTCTGAGCAGGCTCTGTGAAGCCACCTCCCTCCCTGCAGGACCCGGATGCCGCGGCCATCTTGGATACAGGCCTGGAGCAGGGAGGGAGGTAGAGAGACCCTCGCAGCAACGCGATCACATCGCGTTGCTGTGGGGGGCTCAGGGAAGCCCGCAGGGAGCCCCCTCCCTGCGCGATGCTTCCCTATACCGCCGGCACACCGCGATCATGTTTGATCGCGGTGTGCCGGGGGTTAATGTGCCGGGAGTGGTCCGTGACCGTTCCTGGCACATAGTGCCGGATGTCAGCTGCAATAGGTGCTGACACCCTGCCGCGATCGGCCGCGCTCCCCCCGTGAGCGCGGCCGATCGCGCTGGACATACTATTCCGTCGTTGAGAAGTAGGGCCCACCCCACATGGACGGAATAGTACGTCCATTGGCAGAAAGGGGTTAAGTGGACATAAGTGCAATAGGTTTACTGGTGCTACACTTTATCTTGTGCAACATTTATTGCAATTAGTCTTTTTTAGCCTGACCAAGTGTTTGTGGTTGTGTGTATGGTGTTGGGATTTGGGCGTGGGTAGTTGTTAGGGTCCAACTAGGGCCAGAAGGGACAGCAGACATGGAGTGGTGGCGCCATGTCGAAATTAGGGTGCCAACCTCCACTGCCAGGAAGGTACAGTCCATTAGGAAGAAATTAGGCATAAAGTCAGGACTGCTTTCCCCTACTAGGTCTTCCTGGCGTATTTTGTGCTGTACTAATACCTCGCTCTGATCTTGGTTTTTGGTGTTGGTTATTATTTATATATTCTATTTTTAATAGGGTCAATTAAAGATATTTTTAAGGGTGTTGTTCTTTTTTGGTTTATTAACTGTTGAATATGAAATATAATGAAGAATGCTGAAGAGAGAAGAATGTGGTGAGAAAGGGGGGTGGAGGTAAGAATGATAAAGATTAGAGGTGGAAATGAAAATAGGGGTAGGATAGGTGTTTGGGGGGGACTTGTTGAGGGTCTTTTATTGAGGGTGTGCCAAGATTGGTCCAATATGAAACAACTTTTTCCTTTTAGTTATATTTCTAATTGTAAAACTGAATATTCACATGTGTCTGTATGCTTCAATCTATATTCTAATGGAACACATGTCATTCTTATTGGAAGAAATGTTTCCAATTTCATTCGATATTCTTCTGATGGCCAGATTCTAATTCTTGAATGCATGTAGAATGCATGTAGAAGGATATTGTTTCAAGTTATGGTTGTGGTCCTCAAGGAAATCTTGGAATCTTCCAATTTAACTGGATATTTTTCCGATGGTAATATTCTTTTTCTTAGACGACTATAGGAAGATATAGGTCCGGGTTCCATCATGATCCCCAAGGAAATCCAGGAATAGTCGCATCTACTTAATGAGAGGGTAAGTTAAGATATTGTACACAATATATGCATGAATACATAATATGAATTAAACATAATACTCAAAATAATAACAAAAATAAAAACAATAAATCGAAAACTGTAGATTCATCTATTCTCCAGTTGTGCTAGTGTTTTTCCTAAATCTCCACATCTAGGTCAATGGAGGCCTGATCAATAGCCTTAAGTTTTAGACAAGTAGCATTGCAATTGTGAAATTGTTTAAAGTGTCTAGGTATAGTTCTTAATATATTGATGTCATCAATGATGAGTGCCTTTTTAATGTCACTAATGTGTTCTCTCACCCGTATTTTTAATTCACGTGTTGTGAGTCCTATATAAACGCCTTACCACAAGGACATTCTGCATGGTAGATTACCCACTTAGAAGAACAACTGAGTAGCTTCTGGATGTCACAAATTCTAGATCCATTATGGTTGGTAAATGTTCTAGTTTTTTGTAAAGTTGTGGCATGCTTTACACATGTCACAAATTAAAAAGCCTATCAACCTTGGTATTGTTATTTCCTTACAAGGTGATTCATAATGGCTGTGAACCAGAATGTCCTTCTAGTTTATGGATCTTTTGACCACTATAGAGGGAAATGATGGTAACATTTTCTTTAAGATTGGATCTTTCATCAGGACAATGTTTTCTGATGATATTTGTCAGTTAAGGCTGACAAGGCTATTGCTTGTTATAAGTGGTGATGAATCTAACCACTTCTTGTTGGTCATGATTTTTGGAATTATTAGTTTTCCTGTAGCCAAATAAAAGTTTGTCTCCAGGGGTTTTAGCCACTGTCTTATAGCAATGTTTGATTTGTCTTCGGCTGTAGCCTCGTTTCTCAGATTTGTGAATCAAATAACCAGCTTGTTTTTCAAATAGATAATCTTCTGATTTTTTTGACCCTTAGAAACTGTCCGGTTGGTATGTCTCTGATTGTGGATATCGGATGAGAGGATTCCACGTGAAGTAGGGTGTTGGTAGCTGTTGGTTGGTTGGTTATACACATCAGTTTTTATTTTACCATTGGGGCTACATGTATCTGTAAATCCAAGAAATCCTGATATTTTCCATATTTAAAGGTCAATTTGATGTTTAATTTGTTGTGATTTAATTTGTACATGAGTTTCTCCAATTTGGTTTCAGAACTCTCCCACACGAACCAGATGTCATCGATGTGTAACGGTAGCGTGACGCAAGCCTTAAAGTAAAAAGTGGAGCTGGGGAGGTGCTCATTGAATTATTGAGCTGATCTCCCATCTGCTTTTTTCAGACTGGATGCACAGAAGTATCTGCAGCTTGATCTTTCATCTTTGATCTGATTTAATGCGATATGGACACAGGGCTGTATATCTTTCCAAAAAGCAAACTGATGACATCACACCGACAGGGCGGAGCTGTTAGAGTGAAAAACCAAGAGACCAATGGGATTGATTGAAGAGATATCATCACAGCCAGATCACAAGAGGAGAGTTCACATCCTATGACATCACTCCAGAAGACCAAAAAGAAGGCATTTACACTAATGTATGTCTGTAAGGAGGAAGACCAGGCTGCGGGTACCTGCATCATGCCGGGTCCGGAACTGTCGAGGCTGTGTCCAGTGTTGCCAGGGGGAAAGAATGGGGAATTGGACAGGTCAGATGACCCGGGGAGAGTGGTTGGGGCTAGGCCGGGCAAGGAGCAGGAAGGGCGGGAATGAGTCAGAGTTTTCCCTTCGGCAGAGAGAGCGGAGGCAGTCAAGCAGCGCGCTCCTCAGAGAGAGACAGATCCGAGATGTGCCCTGGCAGTACTCGCGCGAATGCTCCAGGGAGCCCGTGAGTGTGCAGAGTGCCATGCATCCGGCTAAGCAGAGTGCAGTGTTTGCACGGAGGAGCGGGAGTCAGGTGCAGGACCCTGAGGTGCATCTTTCATTTTTGCAGTGGAAAAGCGTGCAGTGGAACACGATATTATTATTTATTTATATAGCACCATTAATTCCATGTTGCTGTACATAAGACGAGGTTACATCAAAATACAAATATCACTTACAGTAAACAAACTAACAATGACAGACTGGAACAGAAGGAAGAGGACCCTGACCTTGCGGGCTTACATTCTACAGGACTATAGGGAAGGAGACAGTAGGTTGAGGGTTGAAATAGCTCCGATGGTGTTGAGGTGGCCATGTAGTCAAGCTTTTTTGAAGAGATGTGTTTTCAGGTTCCGTTTGAAGGATTCAAATGTGGTGGATAACTGGACGTGTTGGGGAAATCTTGGAGGCGACATTGCGGACAGAGACTTCTGCAGCGCTCCCCACTTCTGCTGCACAAATTTATAGACTAGGGGCTCAGCGGGCAAAACCGGTGACCGCCCGTTGCCACCCAAAATGGGACCATGATTTGTTGGATTTCATCTTACGACACTCTACGGGGCGTTGCTGGTACTTCAACTCCCATAGACTGTATGTGGATAAGGATCAGAGAAGACTACAATAAGTGCCATTTAAACATCAGATGGTTGAGTTAACCCTTAAAATGCCCCCCGTTTATTGTTCATAGCCTATTGCTATTAACTAGACCATTGCTAACTCTTTTGTTAAAAATATTAAATAATATTGTTATGCAGCCTTGTTCTGCAAACTCTACGTTACTGCATTCCCACACCTGTTTACACGTGCTTCACAAAGCGGCAGAGGGAATAATGGGGAGAAGTTTGAGAGTGGACAACCCCTTTGAAATTTTAAGATGACAGCTGTTTCCAATAGGTCCTGACAACTATTGTAATATCAGAAAAAGGGTGAGTAACAATTATGAGTAAATAAGACTTGTCAGGCATTGCTACATTCTAATGTGAGAAAATGGAAAATGCTTGAATGCTTCACTATTTTATCTTATGCCTATATAATGTGCCAAATTTGCATATTATTACTTTTATCCTAATTTTGAAATGAAATATATTTGAGTGTACTCTGTATATGTATTGATTGTATCCTTATTTTGCAATAAAGATTTTGGTATATTATTGCTAACACTTTGCTATGATGGCCGGTATAGGAGGCATCTCCAACTATTTCCTTAGATAGTGTGGAATAGCAACATCACCATCTAAGCAGTTAGATAAAGGAAGAAGGGCTCCGTCTGTCACCAAATCAATGGATTTCCATGGCAGCCATAATTCTAATGGAGGCACCCAGTTATGCCATGTCCATACTCCCATTAGGCTTTGTTAGAGAGCAGATATCCTTTTTCCCTGTTACAAATAACTCTTATGTAAAAAGTATAAAACATAAAAAAGCAGATATAACATAATTCACATCACAACAATCTTAACAACTTATACTACAAACAAACTCATTATCTAGCATGTATATTAGTGATGAGCGAGCACTAAAATGCTTGGGTACTTGAGTCGAGGAAATCGTATGGCTTGGGTGCTTGACCCGAGTAACTAGTATAATGGAAGTCAATGGGAAACTCCAGCATTTTTCTGGAGCCCCCACTGAGAAGTCTGGAGGGGGTCTAAAAGCTGCTGAAAACTATGGAAACAGTGCTGAAATGGCATGGCAACAGCATGCGGTAGACCCCTGTAAGCATCTCTGAATCCCAGACTGGTGCTGAGAACAATGTTGTCAGAGTATTACGCCACTTTTATGGACTAACAATAAACCATACAAAAGCTCAGTTAATATTGATTTGACTGCTAAAAATGTTGATAAACATTCTTTCCAGGATAATGACTTGCATATAAGGCAAAATAAATAAGAGAAAAAAAATGCTCCTCCACACCTTGGGCTATGTTCACATGCAGTGTTTTTGCACATTTGCATTGTTTCAGTGGTGAAAAAAACATTCAACAGAAAATTTAATTTGATCATTTTACTACCTTACTTGACCATGTGGTGTGGAGACATGATCATGCCATCAGGCGGTTCTTTCTATTGTTAGAGGGCCAGCATGCGTCATGTGGACAGATAAGACCAAGATAGAGCTTTTTAGTAAAGTACAGTCAAATATTGTGGAGGTTCAAAGATATTTTGAGGTTGTTTTGCTGCCTTTGGCCATGGGTGCCATGTGAAGATTGCCAAAGGATTTTGGGTTGCAATGTAGTGCCTGGGGTCAGAAAGCTGGGTTTGCATCCTAGGTCATAGGTCTTCCAGCAGGACAATGATCCCAAACATTCTTCAAGAAGCAGCTAGAAACGCATAGAAAAAATGGACTGGAGAATTCAGAAGTGGTAATTCCAGCAACAGTAGCATAAAGTCTTGCACCACTACCTCTTATATACAGATGCTACAGACAAACTGTGAATGGACACATTAAGGCAATTAATTTTGCCTGCGTTGATGAATTTTTGAGTACAGATGACCGTAAAAAACATGAATCAATCAATGCGATCATGGAAAAAAACAGCAGCAAGGCTTACAATATATAAGGCAACAAACCCTGACTATATGACTGTCATATGCTATTCCTACTGCCACACCTCACTGTTGACAAATTGCAGATAAGAGTGGTATTAGCATAGAATATATATATGATTTGAATCGGCCCTGAAAATGTTTTTTCTTGTACTTAGCAACAACAGATCGCAGAGTAACATTAGTAACATTGCCAGCTTTGATAAATTTCTGAGTACAGATGACCGGAAACATGAATCCGTCAATGAGTTCATGGAAAAAAAACAGCAGCAAGGATTACAATTTATAACCCAATAATCCCTGACTAGATGCCAGTCATATGCTATACCTACTGCAACACTTCACCATAGACAAATTGCAGATAAGAGCTGTATTAATATAACAGAATAGAATTGATTTGAATTAGCCCTGAAAAAAGTGAATAGTTCAATGTAGCTTCATCAAGGGCTGTTATTTCATTAACCCTGCTGGGGAATATAGTGGAGCATTCCGCATCTACTCAGCCTGATATGGAGGAGACCAGGATCTCCTGTACTTACTATACAAACTCTCTTGACCTGGTTGTGAAATCCTGTATGCAGTGTGAGAACTCCCTTTGTGATGACAACCTGACAGCCCACAAAAAGGCACTGGATCATATACTAACAGAACCCATCGGCTCTTTTGAATTAAAAAAATGTTCCCTGAACGAGAAATTGGATTCTCAGAAAAGCATTTTTTTCTATTATTAAGGAGTGGGTCTCCTACACTGATAAAGTGTATGTGTGGCACCCCAGGAGTCCGGTTGCCACAATGACATTGCCTTCCTCATGGGGGATGTGATGTCATGCCTGGAGGCAAGGAGGGATTCCCTAGTCAAGTAACACAAACATGCAACACCTTCCTGACTCCAGGCCAGAAGGGGGAGCTCTAAACCTGCTTTCAGTGTAGCTTCCCTATAACTTCTGGTCTGGAGGCAGGGTTAGTGAGTTGAATGTGAAAAACTGAAGGAAAAGGAAGCAAGAGAGGAACCTGGGATCTGGAGCTGCGATTTGGCTCACCCCAATAAAGATAAAGTGCAAAGAGACCAGACACTGGAGTCCGCAGTGGTGAGAGGATTGCATACTCAGCCACCGAATCTGGAGGGCAGGAGATTACAAGTCTCCTGGCCCCAACTGACATCTGGAGGCAACACAGCAGGTCAGGAGCCTGGGGCTGCCAGTGAGAAGGCTGTACCCAAGACAGGCTCAGGCTGTCAGCCATACGGATTGGAAGTACAGACACTGATAGGACTTGTGCAGAGCTTCAGGCAGCAAGGGTCAGAGTACAAAGCACAGAAGGAAGGCCTCAAAACCCACCTAGTTAGGTGGATCCCAAGCTGTTTCCAGGCTGCTTGGATCCCATCTTCACCTGCTACCTGTACCCTGGACTGTACCTGCATTTCATCAGTAAAAGGTAAAGGAAACTGCTATCCCTGTGTCCTTCAATTATTTCTTGCACCCTCAGTCCAGCACCCCACCATCAATCATTCCTCTTACCAACTGTACCGGTAGCCCTGGGGACTAAGCTCTACCTGTAGGGAGCTATACTAACTCTGCTCCTACTCAATCAGCCTCAGTGTACTCCTTTAAGCAGCGTCGGCCATCCCTGGCCGAATACCACACGTGGCGTCACGAATGATACTTTATAGACTTTATTCTCCACTTCCGTTCATCCCCTTTCACTGGATGTCCAGGGCCACGGACCGGGTCACTGCCACTGTGACTACCCCTTTAAGAACCGCCGGACACGGCCCGAGTACCCCACAGCCCTAGCGGGCGCTCCATATGCACTAAATGCAAGGGATGCCAAAAAATAGCAGGAGGCACTCCAATACCCCTTTGAAGAGATGGAGTGGAGGGCCTCATAAATTTTTCTTTCCCATTATTAAAGAGTGGGTATCCTAGTATGGTAATACTTATGCACTAAGTGCATGGGCTGAAAAATATTTACCTCTTGGGGGTATACATACAGTATATATATAAAAGAATGTTCGAGGTAGGCTTCTAAAAATTGTTAATGTGGGCATCATAAACACCCTTGTAAAATTTAGAGCAAGGGTAGTGTAACCACCCTGTTGATATGGTGGTGAAGGAGGACGACACTAAAAAGATGAAATCCTGAAGCATATACCCATGTTGGGTTTGGAAGGAGTGCATGCGAATAAACCAGAAGAAAAAAAACGCTGTATTTTAGTTTGTTCCACTACTGTCATCCAGTAGTGTAGAGAAGTGTGGCCCCATCCAGCTCTTGTTTATTTTGATAAGAGTCAGCCTGTCGGCATTTTCAGTTAACAGGTGAATGCGCCTATTGGTTATAATACCCCAGGAGGCACTAAAAACCCGCTCTGACAAAACGCTAGTGGCAAGGAAGGCCAGGACCTCCAAGGCGAAGAGAGACAGTTCATGCCACGTGTATAGCTTGGGTACCAAAGACACAGAGGAATCACTGAGTATGCTGGTATGGTCAGCAAGGTACTCCTTCAGCATCTTCCAAAACTTTTCCCTCCTTTTCAGAATACCCCACGCATGAGGCCTTGGGTGCTGGGAGGTTCTGAGAAAACTGTCATAGACCTTTGAGAGTGTTCCCTTGCGTCCACTGCATCTGGTTTGTGTCTCCTTAGTCTCCACTCCTTGGTTGGAACTGTGACCTTTGCTGCCAGCGTTGTCAGATGGCAATTTTTTTAATAATTCTTCAACTATGGGGTTCTGGTAATGCAACATTTTATTAGATCTCTACGCCACGGGATAGATTAAAAGTTCTCCTTGTAGCATAAGTCTAGAAGGGTGACCAACCAGTAAGTATGAAGTATGAACAGACGGGATGAAGGTGATGTGGGTACTACCGTCTGTAGTACAGGCAACCAACTCCTGCTCCTACTCCTCTTCCTCATTATCACCCAATGAGAAGATGAGATGAGGCTGGGCTGTGAAGTACCACCCAGTATAATGTCTTGCTCCATCTAAAGGCCCAATTGTAGCATGCTAAATGCTGTATAAAATTTCACTGCTCAAAAAAATTACAGTTTTACAATGTCAGGTAAATTTGCACACCTCACATGGACATATGAGATTGGAGTATAAATATAGCAATGCGTTTTTTTAGCTAACCATTTCTTTTTGGGGGGTTTTGAGTCCCAACTGTAGCACAATAAATGGCATGTAAAATTTCACTGCTCAATAAATTGCAGTATTGCAATGCCTGGCAAATTTGTACGTTTGAGATGGACGTATGAGACCGCAGTATCAATATAGCAATGCTATTGAGATCCAACCAAATCTGGCTGTGTGCTTTTTACTCACAACTGCTGCAGTGATGGTGTATAATATTACCCTGCTTAGAACAATTTGCAGGAGCAAGAGCAAAAAGAATACCATTATCCCTGAAAAATAGGTTTTGGCATCAGTTGCAGGCTGTAGTATAAAAGACGTACAATTTGCACTTTCCTGTCCTACACGATCCATTCAGTACAATTTCTCCCTAAATGCTGCTAATAGCAGTATGAATATGTATTATAATTAGCTCTAAGAAGGACTGTTGTTGTACTTAAAAGAAATGTAAATGTGGTTGAATCCCTAGCTAACTCTCATCAGCACCTCTCCCTATGCTGCCTGTGTCCGGGTACAGTGTGCCGAGCATGGTGTAATGGGTCATATATAGACCTGATGATGGTATGCAGCTGTTCATTGCCTGCCTAAAAGTGCCAAACATTCGAGGCAGGACTCGTGCTCCCGCTCAAATATTCAATAGATACTCACCGAGGAACGAGCATCCCAAGCTCACTGATGCTCAAGCGAGTAACGAGTAGTGACAAGAACGCTTGCTCATCACTAATTGTTAATGCTGTTATGAAAGGATTGTCTAGACACACACATTTAAAATGTTATTGACTTGAGTGATGACATTATATTCTCTTCAATTTCCTACAGCTTAAAGGGTTGTTCTACTACTTTTATATTGATGACATATCTTCAGAATAGTTCCTCAATATTAAATTGGTGAGGGTGCGACACATAGCACCTCCACTGATCAATTGTTCTCAGTGGCACTGGTGGCTGAAAATTAGCAGTTGTAGCGCTGAACAGAACAGCTCCATCAACTTTGTAGTGGATTTGAGTGCTGTCCGATTTTTTTCATGGACTCAAAGACTGTCAATCAACATTGGACATGTCTCTGCGATTTTGCATTACTCAAAAAATCACTGACATGTGAACAGCCGCATAGACTATCACAAGTATGAGGGCTAGCCGTGAAAAAACATAAATAGCACTCGTTAATGAAAAACTGATTTGTGAACGAGCCCTAACTCTAACTCATTTCAAAAACATGGCGAACATGTCTCTGAATGTCTCTGGAAAAGAGGGCCACATGGGGTGCAATGTCTCTGGAAAAGGGGCAGCGTGGGGTGGGATGACTGTGGAAAAATTGGCAGCATGGAGTGGGATCACTATGGAGAAGGGACAGTGTGGGGTGAGATCACTTTGGAAAAGGAGGCAGTATTGTGTGGAATCACTATGGAAAAAAGGCAGTATGGGGTGGGATCACAATGCAGAAGGTGCAGCGTGGGATCATTTTAGAAAAAGGGTTATCCTGGGGTGGGATGGCTATGGAGAAGGAGCAGTGTGTGGTGGGATCACTATGGAGAAGGGCAGAGTGGGGTGAAATCCCAATGGAGAAGGGGCAGCATGAGGTGGGATCACTATGGAGAAGGGGCAGCGTGGGGTGGGATCACTTTTTTGGGGCATCGTGAGGTGGGATCATTATGGAGAAGGGGCAGCATGAAGTGAGATCACTATGGAGAAGGAGCCGTAGTGTGAGGTGGGATCACTATGCAGAAGAGGCTGTGTTGGGTGGGATCAATACCCAGAAGGGGCAGCGTGAGGTGAGATAACATAGAACTTTTTGGTATTAACTCCACTTGCCATGTTAGGAAGAAGAAGGATGAGTACAAACCAAAAACACTGTCTCAACTGTGAAGCATGGTGTGGTAAATATCATACTTTGGGGGTGCTTTTCTGCAAAGGGGTCAGGATGACTGCACTGTGTTGAAGGGGGATGGATGGGGTCATGTATCGCAAGATTTTGGCCAACAACCTCCTTCCCTCAGTAAGAGCATTGAAGATGGGTCGTAGCTGGGCCTTCCAGAATGACAATGACACGAAACACACATCCAAGGAAACTAATGAGTGGCTCTGTAAGAAGTATTTCAAGGTTCTCGAGTGGTCTAGCCAGCCTCTAGACCTGAACATAAAAGAAAATTTTTGGTGGAAGCTGGAAGTCAATGTTGTCCTGTGACAGCCCCGTAACCTGAATGATAAAGACAAGATCTATATGGAGGAGTGAGCTAAAATCCCTGCTGCAGTGTGTGCAAACTTGGTCAAGAATTACAGGAAACGTCTGACCTCTATAATTGCAAACAAGGTTTTTTGTATCAAATATTAAGTTCTGTTTTTCTATTATATCAAATACTTATTTCATGCAATAAAATGCAAATTGATTATGTAAAAATAATTTTTCTGGATTTTTTTAAGATTCTATCTCTCACAGGTGAACTGGACCTATGATAGAAATGACAGACCTCTCCATTCTTTGTAGTTGGGAAAACTTGCAAAATCAGCATTGTATCACATACTTATTCTCCCCTGTCACAATAATGTAAAAATGTCATATTGTAAGTTTAGTTTCAGAAGGTTACATGGCTTACCAGACACGCTGTGGGCCATTTCGACCCCCCCCTCTACTCACTCTGCCTTCTGCCGGTGTGTGTAATTCAAAAAACCCTCATTTCCCCCTCCCAGAAGAATTTGTATTGCTTATAGCTGCAGCAGACATCTCCCTAAATCTACTCATTCCCTCCTCCCAACCAATACCAGACCGAACTGGTATAGCCACTTCCAAACTGCAGGCATTTCTTTGTTCTATTAATGTGTTACATATGGGCACTAATCTGGGCTAGAGATATAAGAATTATATATTCCGGATGTCCATCCATAGATCTATCAGTCACTGAAACCGCTAGCAGCTAAACGCAACAAGTGCAAAGCATGGATTTCTCCTTAAGCGGTTAATGTAAGTACGCCGTGCTTACACCTAAAAGAATCGCCCTGATGTAGTACACCTCGGGAACATGATGTATTTCATATACGAGATTCATACAGCGAGATATGCGCAAAAATAGTTTTTATATTCTAAGTAAAGGGGAGGTGTCAGCCTCTAAGAGATGCATGTAAAGAAGCTGCGAAGACACCATCACGTGTTTCTCGACGTAAGCAGTGAACAGCCAGGCCTTTCCCCGGGAAGGAACAACCACGGGAAGGGCAGCATCCCATGAAGGAAAGCCACCTATGCCAAGCATGGTATCCATCCACAGACAGCTGTTTCGGGGTTTTTGCCCCTCATCAGTGTGGAGTAGGAATCTGGCTATTAGGAGCAGTGCCTAGTAAAAAGGCTATAAAGGCACAGATGATTGGCCTCGGGGAGACCAAAACATCCAACACCGCGGAGACACCATCACGTGTTTCTCAACGCAGTGATTCCAGAACACTGCCCCCATCCCTTATGGGAAATATGCAGATGCATGTAAAGAAGCTGCGGAGACACCATCACGTGTTTCTCGACGCAAGCAGTGAATAGCCAGGCCTTTCCCCGGGAAGGAACAACCACGGGAAGGGCAGCATCCTATGAAGGAAAGCCACCTATGCCAAGCATGGTATCCATCCACAGACAGCTGTTTCGGCGTTTTTGCCCCTCATCAGTGTGGAGTAGAAATCTGGCTATTAGGAGCAGTGCCTAGTAAAAAGGCTATAAAGGCACAGATGATTGGCCTCGGGGAGACCAAAACATCAAACACCGCGGAGACACCATCACGTGTTTCTCAACGCAGTGATTCCAGAACACTGCCCCCATCCCTTATGGCAAATATGCAGATGCATGTAAAGAAGCTGCAGAGACACCATCACGTGTTTCTCGACGCAAGCAGTGAATAGCCAGGCCTTTCCCCGGGAAGGAACAACCACGGGAAGGGCAGCATCCTATGAAGGAAAGCCACCTATGCCAAGCATGGTATCCATCCACAGACAGCTGTTTCGGGGTTTTTGCCCCTCATCAGTGTGGAGTAGGAATCTGGCTATTAGGAGCAGTGCCTAGTAAAAAGGCTATAAAGGCACAGATGATTGGCCTCGGGGAGACCAAAACATCCAACACCGCGGAGACACCATCACGTGTTTCTCAACGCAGTGATTCTAGAACACTGCCCCCATCCCTTATGGGAAATAAGGATAATAAATCATCTGTGCCTTTATAGCCTCTAAGAGATGTCACCACAGGGGGACTGCCTGGGTTTTGGGCAAAGAATAACTGCATTCTTGCAGTGTCTTATTGATGGGGTCTAGATGCTCTATAGATGTGATATGCATCTTGATGTATCGCCTGAGCACATGGGCTCCGCAGAGGACACCGAGAGACGTCTGCAGCTGGTCCTGCAATTCTAAGAGGCAGAGAAAGCCGAGCAGGAGGCCCAAGCTTGGAGGGACCATGAACTGCCGATGGCCCAACTTGGGGCAGTACCATCTACCACGCGGAACCGTGAGCCCAACAGCGCTCAGATCCCTAAACCCCGGGCAGAGCACTTTCCTGTGACGGAAAAGGATGGGGACCTGGACTCATTTCTGCAGGCCTTTGAGAAAGCCTGCAGACAGTACTGGCTGCCTGGGAAAGAATGGGCCCGATACCTGACCCCAGGGCTAAGAGGCAAAGCTCTGGAGGCGTACACTTAAAGAGAGCACCTCATATACCAATCAAATGGGAATAACTTCACCAAAGACTATTTACCAATTGAGAAAAAGATGGAGTAATTTTCCAATATAACAACCTTTATTTCTATTATCATAAAAAATGACAGATTTACAATAACACTTTTTAATATATATATATAAAAAACGAGTACACCTCAGATGGTTTTACTCATCTGTAGAAAGTTTTGCAGAAATAGAAAGAATGGAATCACACATCAATAAACTACATGGCCATTACATTAAAGTTCTATAGAAGGCCTATAGTTATCTATACTGGTCACCATAAAAATGCTAGCGGAAAAATGAAATCTAATTTGTCCATGGAGCCTAATGCTAACTGGATCATTTTGATATGGTGCATGTATGTCCCCACAAAAATCCTATAGCTTATAACTTTCAATGAAAGTGACTATGGCACCTAACCCCTTCACATACATCCATATAATGGCTCCATGAATTTCTCAAACCATCATCACAATATACCTGCAGTCATGGTGCCCTCAATGTGTGATCCAAAATGCTACACCTCGACGCACGTTTCACCACCTTTGCAGTTTCGTCAGGAGGTGAGTAAGCGGTATGTGTAACCATCTTATATAGTAGAGGAATCCTCCCAAATTGTTAGCAGCCGTGTGCGGCGCGTCGCCGTCATGTTGCGTCGCGCAGAGGGGAGCGGCGCTCAAGGCCAGTAACCATGACGACGTGACGCCCTTACTGAGCGCCTCTCCCCACAGCGAAAGGCAGCGCACGCGTGGTACGCGCTCCAGCTTAGCTGAACGGGTGGGTAAGAAAAACTAAGGCATATATAAATGGAATTGGTGTATATATGACATTCAAATTCATCTAAACCCCATCGCTTGATGCTTAACCTATCAAAAACATATTGCACATCCGTCCCAATATTAATTTGCAAAAGACACCAATCCAATAATTATACAAGCCCATATTTACAGTAGCGGAACAGCACTAGGAGGAACAACTCACAGCGCTTATACATATCCCTTCAGGCTATAAAAGCCTAAATATGGGTCGTATACATGTGTATCTTAACCTTTAGACCTTTAGATGTATCATAATATATAATTAATAAAATATAACAATATATCAGACAATATGGATCTTGATGATATAGGTCTCATAGGTTGCCTCACGTATAATTTGCCATATTAGACTCCATCCCGATCCGTGAACTATATATACCACTCAGCTGCAATGGGTAAATTCCTCCATTTCTAAATGCTGTACAGTCGAACAGTCCATAAAGTGTATTGGCATTGTCAAACATCACTAAACTATAAAATATAAACAAAATAAACATATATTACAAAACCACACAACAAACAGAAAAAATAAAAACAGCAGAATATATTTATATAAAAATTATACAATTAAAATTCACGCTTACTCTTTAGATAAAGGGCTTAAAGCTTAATGACTCATTAAGGCCTTTTGGGGCAATGGTATCGAGGCAGACCATCCATTTTGTTTCTCTTTTCAATAATTCCTTTTTATAATCTCCACCCCTGGACCCTATCTATACCCTTGACCCTGAGCCATTTTAGATTGCTATTGTGGTGGATTTGAAAATGTCTCGGTATGGTTTTTAGGATTGTCTGGTCCTGAACAGTTGCTGCATTTTTTATGTCCCTAGCATGTTCCAGGGTCCTCACCTTTAGTTGTCTGGTTGTCATCCCAATATATATCAATTTACAAGGATAATAGGCGTATTACTCAACCATATCAGTAGTACAGGAGATATGGTGTGTAATTCTATACGTCTTAGTACCATCACTGTTGTCGAATGTAAATGATCTCTCAATATATTGGCATGGAGAACAATCACCACATTTGAAATTGCCCCATACTGGGCCTACTTGATCAGAAAAAAAGGACCTCTGTGGTGCCACATAGTGGCTAAGTGTCAATATATGTACCTACACAGATTCTCATCTGCTCTCAAGATGGGCCAATATTTTCTCAAGATATCCATTATATCTGTCCACCTAGAGTTAAATGTGGTGATAAGCCTTACTGGTTGTTCCTGTTGTAGTTTCTTTTTTTTCACTAGAAGTTGACATCTTGGGGTATTGGCAGCTCTCCTGTAACCATTACGTATACATTTGTGATTGCACCCTCGCTGTTGGAGATTCTTAGTAAGAACCCTTGCTTGATTTTGAAAACTCCCCTCATCAGAACAGATACGTTTCATGCTCAAAAATTGTCCCACCGGTATCGCCCTTGTGGTCTGAGGATGATGTGCTGAGGTGGTATGAAGGAGGGTATTCGTCGCTGTACTTTTACAGAAAACATCAGTAGTAATACAACCACTCGCATCTGCCTGTATACAAACATCAAGAAATTCCACTTCCTTCTTGCTATACTTACAAGTGATTTTGATGTTACATTGATTATCATTTAATCTATCAATGAATGAATTTAACGATGTTTCCTAACCCTGCCATATAAATAGTATATCATCGATATATCTAGACCATGAGATCACGGCAGCGAAGTCCCCCATTTCATAGACCACCTCTCTCTCCCACTGCCCCAGGAAGAAATTAGCGTATGAGGGCGTACAAGTCACCCCCCATCGCTGTTCCCTGGAGCTGTAGGAAAAATCTGTCCTTAAAGGGACACTGTCAACTGAATTTGGACAATCTTGCCTTGCGCAGGCGTGTACTATGGAGGACAGAGAATGAACTTCAATCCAATATTGCAGCCAGCATGCAGCCAGCGGGTAAGGAAATGGTGAATCAAAAACCCCAAAACCCCGCCTCCATGGCTGAAGATTGTTCCCTCCAAATTCAGGTGACAGTGTCCCTTTAAATGTAAAAAAATTATGGGTCAAAGCAAATTTTAAAAGATCTATGATAAAGTCCACAAGATCACTATCCAAATATGTCATTTCTAAGAAGGACCTCGATGCCGTGATCCCATGGTCATGCTGATTCGATGTATACAGTGACTCAATGTCACAAACCACTAGAAACATATCTTGTTCCAACTGTATGTTATTTAAACGTGTCAAAATATCTGTGGTATCTTTTATGAAAGATGGCAAGGTTTCAACACAGCACTGTAAATAAAAATCTATGAACCGACAAATATCCTCGTTCATGCCCCCAATCCCCGAGACTATAGGGCGACCCGGTAGGTTCACCATATCTTTATGTATCTTGGGTAATATAAGTAGAATGTTGGAACTACAGGTGTATCCATCATCAACCCTTCCAACATTCTACTGGTAATGATACCCTCCTGGTGTGCTTGCTGCAACATAGCATCCAATTCCATTTTATATGAAACCAATGGGTTACCATCCAATCTCCTATAGCACTGCTTGTTATAGAGCTGTCGAAACACCTCTCGCTCATACATAGCACATGGCCAGATCAGAACATTCCCCTCTTATCTGCTGGTTTGATAACTACCTGCTTTAAATTACGTAGTTTTTTTTGAATAGCTTTATTCTCCACAGAGGTCAGATTAAATGACAGTCTGTCCTCTGGGAGTGACACTAAATCTTTCTTAACCAATTTCATAAAAATGTCCACATTAGAACAAATACCTGAAGGGGGGAAATGTTGTGACCGGGCATGTAGATACGTAGGAAAGCGTAGATCATCTGGTGATGCTTGTTCAGCAAGTAATGTCTCCAAATCAGCCAGGGCCTGTTGTTCTACATTGGTGGGAAAAATATTTTTAGATTGGTTTACAAAATATTTTTTAAAAGTAAATTTTCTAGCAAACAATTCGATATCTTTAACCATTGTAAAATAATTAAATTTAGCCGAATGTAAGGCCCTTTTCCAACACCCGAGTTTATGCAGGAGATAGGGCTACATCAGATAAATTAATTACCTTCATATTTAGCGTATCCCCCTGTTCTGTTTTTTTGTGATAAGTTCGTGTACGCATAGGAGGGAGTGGAGTTGCGGATGTGTGGGGGAATGGATCTATTCTGTTTCCCTCTCCTCCCCCACTCCGCTTTCCTAAAAATGTTCTCCACATGGTTCCTCTGATAAAGTTGATGTAATTGATGAAGAACGTAATATTGGTTTGGATTGTGATTTTTTGTATTGCCACCTATACACTCTATTGGACGAATAGTCCTGTAGGTCCCATTGAAATTTGCAGAACTTAGTTGCTTGTATTTCCTTTTCCCACTTAGTGAGATCAATCTCCAAATCCTTATCAAATTTCACACATTCCTCAACTGTCAACGTTGATTGAATTTTGTTCTTCAATTTGTCTATCTCACTCTCCACACTTTCCAATGCTTTACGATCTGAGCCAATTAGTAGTTCCAACAAGGTATGTGAGCACTTTGTCAGGTTCTCCTCCCACTTGTTGGTAAAAGTGGAGTCACTGGTTTCTAATCAAAGAAAAAAGGGGGTAGTTCCAGCTCCTTTAAAATTCAAAGTCTTTATTTCCAAGTTAAAACGTATTCCGTGATGCAAAAGTAACTCAATTTTTGTGCAAGGGTGCTTTTATGATGCCCGTTAGTAATTAGAAGCCAAAAGAAATGTTACTTCCCCAGGGGGAACTGTCATCAAAATGAGATGTATGTATATCCTTCCCATTTATTCTTATATTTTCCAGTTTTCATATCTCTGGACCATCCTCTTAGCTAGTGCATACCTCTACAATACAAAAATATTGAAATACTATTACATTAAATTATTATTTATATCCTTGTCTCTGAGTTGTCGCTAGGGACAAACATATCTCATTGGACACATTCTGGCTTCATATCTATGAACCTGTGTTCGCGCCTCCCTTTTGTTATTTTCTTTCATAGGTGTATTCACATTTTTTATTTGTTTGATTTCAGTATGATTTATGTTTATGTTTCCTCATTCTCCACAACTAGATCACCAGGGTTTACGTGTTCTGTGCTGCCACAGGCAGTCCAATTTTTGTCAAGGGTGTCTATAATGCCCATAGCATAATTTTTAAAATATTTACCCCATGGGGAAATATTTGTCAGCCCATGCACTTCGTGTATCGGCGTTACAAGTCTAGGAGACCCGATCCTTAACATTGGGCCTAGTATTTAATTGTGCTAGTTGGGCAGGGGAGTCTATGTGTTAGGTGTAGAGTTCCTGCCTCTGCACAGGGGGAATCTCGAACCATCTCTGCTGCGGTCTCCCATTCTTTTCCAGCCACAATGGAGCCTGCTCAGCGGAGACATCGGTCCCAGCGTCTGGCTCAGGCTGATGCTGGACGACTGGTTACTACTGTCCTTCTAGGCTCTGCCTTTCTAGCCAGCACTGATCAGCAGGGAGCAGATCTTTCTGGGACTAAGTCCTGCTTTTCCCATACTGAGCATGCCAACGGGATGACCTCCCATTGGAGGTCGAGGGTCACATGCTCAGGTCCTGTTGCGGTTCCTATTGGACCATCTGGAAGGTCTTGTAGCACTGCCGCTATAAAAGGTTTGCATGGCCGCTCGGCCATGTGCTAGTGTACACTTGTAAACATGTGTGTGTTGATGTGTGAAAGTCGTTCATTAATTATCCCCTCCCTTGTATATGACTGCTCGCCTAAGGTGGATGATTGCTATCTAGTGCCCGACTTAGCTATCAGCACGTGACATACAAAACAGCGTCAAATTGCTGTGACCGCCAGTGCAGCGCCGTGCGCTTTCACAGCGCTTTCCTTACCCAAGCCTGGGTGGTTAGTGGCATCCACCAGAGCGGCACCGCACGCACTCTCGTGCATCTAAATTATTATTATTTAATTCACTCTGACACCCCAGTTGCGGTGTTGAGCGCAAGAGGTCTAGATGAACGCTAATCCAGAGTCTTGGGATTGAGTTCTGTGACACCTTGCTTGCACTCTTTTGTGCGGTACCGTTGCCCTGTTACGCAACAGGGTTTGCTTTCTTCATACAGGGTGAAGTTAACCCGTGTGTGAATCCATATAGTCCGTCATTACTCAGCAAGATTATACCTGCTCATGTTATTACAAAGCAATCCATAGCCCCCTTTTTTCTACATTTATTTGCTTGGTCTTGCTGCAGACTACAGCCAGGTCATTGCAATACAAGAGAGTGAAAATATAATTTTTAACTATATTTTTGAGGGCCTAAGCATCAAATGTGAGTGCGCCAAAAAATCTGTCCTTTTTTTGGTACTATCTAATATTTTGTAGTGTCTTACTACATTTTTGGACACCATTTTGCTGCCCCAAAAATCTGTATCTGGGCCAAAAATATTTAGCTACAGTTCTTATATTTATCACTGTGAGTTGTACGCCACACTCAACACATATCATTGCGCTAAATATCTTCAAATTTTAGTGCTCCAAATTTTTTTTGGGTGTCATAGCCAACTTTTTGACACAATTTTGGTGTGCCAAAAAAAATCAAGGCCACATTTTGATCAGTCTGTTATCTCTGGCTGATTACTGGTGTATCAGTTATGTCAAAAGCCGTGCTTTGCAGGCATACATTGCATTGTCCTGTCTGCTAGCCTTGGTCTACTCAGTATTTATTGTTTAAAAAAAAAATAAAAAATTATACAGTCTGTTATCTCCGTCACATGCCTGGTGTATGCGTGGTATCAAAATCTTCAGTTCGCAGGCATATGTTGCATTGTTCTGTCTGCTAGCCTCGGTCTACTCAGTATTTATTGTTTTACAAAATTACAAAAATAACTTAAAGAAAATTTATACAATCTGTTATCTCCGTCAGACACTTGGTGTATCTGTGGTATCCAAATCTTCACTTTGAAGGCATACATCGTATTTTTTGGTCTATTAGCCTTGGTCTACTCATTATTTTCCTTTAAAAAATATTTAAAACAATATATATATATATATATATATATATATATATATACTGTATATATATTTTAATTGTCTGTTATTTCCCTCAGACACTCAGTGTATCTGCTTGCTTTTCAGGCATACTGATCTCATATAATTTTTCTCCAAATAAATCCATTTGTATTGAGCTTTTCAAATATTTCAGCTGTCCATTTAAAATGGTTAAGGCAAGGGACAGGGAAGTAGACGAGATGCTGATGGTGCATGCAGAGGACGAGGCCGTGGCCAAGATGAAAGTGGGCCACAACAAAGACCCACATGTTCGCACTCGACCTTCCTGTCCCAGTTTCTAGGGGATAGCAGCACATCACTATTGAAGCCAGAGCAATGTGAAATGTTTGTTGGTTGGATAGCGGATAATGCTTCCAGTCACTTAGCCACCACCACCACCATGTATTACACACGGTCTTTCCATTTTTCCTATCGCTGGACCATCCTCTTATGACCTAGTGTATACTATTATATTATATTTTTATTTATATCCCTGTCTCTGAGCTGTTGCTAGGGACCAACATATCTCGTTGGACACATTCTGGCTTCATATGTATGAACCTGTGTTCACCCCTCCCTTTAATTATTTACTTTCATAGGTGGATTCACATCCTTTATTCATTTTTTTGATTTCAGAATGATTGATCATTCATTATGTCTCCTCATTCTCCGCCGCTAGATCACCAGAGTTAATTGGTTCTATGCTGCTTCAGCCAGTCCAATTTTTGGCAAGGGTGTCTATGATGCCCATAAAATATTTTTAACAATTTTATTCCCCCAGGGGGAAATGTTAGTGTATGGGCATTAGGAGACCCGCTCCTTTAAATTGGGCCTAGTTTTTAATGAGGCCTTCCTGAACGTCTCATCATCCACTGCCACTAGAGCACCAGGGTTAACGTGTTCTGTACTGCTACAGCCAGTCCAATTTTTGGCAAAGGTGTCTATGATCCCCATAAAGTATTTTTTAAAAATGTACCCCCTATGGGGAAATGTTTTTAAGCCCATGCACTTAGTGTATGGGCATTACAAGTCTAGGAGACTACTTTGTAATAGGACAGTTTTTTTAGGAGGCCCTCCTTCATGTTTCTTCCAAGGGGGGATTGGAATGCGCGCTAATTTGGGTCAAGGCGGCTCTTGCATTCAATGTATAAGGAAACTGTATGGCAGGACCAACTAGAGACTGTGAAGCGGGTTTTCCTGTGGTCTTCCAGTATCTGGGTTCAAAGGCTTATTAGGGGTGCATATGACTTGATAGCAGGGCAGGCATTGCATTCAATGCAACATTTTTTCAGGAGGCCCTCCTGTACCTCTTGTGAAAGAGGTATTGGAGTGCGTTGTAATCCTTGGCAGCCCAGCCACTCACTGCATAGGCAATAACAGCATAGGGGACCCACTATTTAATAATGGCCCTTTCAGAATATTAATGCCGCCTGATGCCCCTCTTAAAATAGGCATGTGACTTTAAGAGTCCCTCCTTCAGAAAAGAAAAAGATGTGTCTCCTTATGTGTCACACACCATATGGCCAGCTAGGGTTGTTAAATGTTACAATGACATTTCCCAGTGAAAATTGCCTCTTCTGAGAAAAAGAGGACTTAAACTCTATAGCGGCACCTGTTGGAAGTAGCGATCCTACAAATCACAATCAACCCTTTAACGAGTCATACAATATGACTTAGGATAAAAGCCAAATCAATATTTCAATTCGACAGACACGGTGTTTCGGGCTGTTGAATTTCCCAGTGAATGCATTTGTATTGGTTGAAAGCAATGTTAAAGTTGAAAAACGCATCGAAAACGCTGCGTGTGAACATAGCAACATAGCAAAAGTGGTGGAGGAACATTTTGGTCTGGGGTTAATTATTTTGCCTGATATACAAGTCATTACCCTGGAAAGGCTGTACCTTAACATATTTCCCAGCAAAATCCATTTTGGTTTCATTTTTGGGTGCACCTGTAAAAATGGTGTGAAAGTCTGACAACATTGCTGGGACCTAGGAGTCAGAAATGCTTCCTGGGGCGATCCCCATGATGTTCTCGTGTCAGTTGAGCAGTGTTTCCATCATTTTCAGATGGTTTTAGACCTTAAAAGGACCCCCGGGGGTATCGCAGTAAGAATACTCGGGTTTCCCATAGACTTACATTGGGCTCGTGGCTTGGGTCGAGTACCCGAGTATTCCGATTTGCTCAACCCGAGCAACAAGCACCCGAGCATTTTAGTGCTCACCCATCACTATTATTTACCCTTCTACTGTAATGGCAATCATTGGCAGCCTGTGATTGCATTGCGGAGTGCCAATGGTGAGAGAGGGAGCTCCCTCCTTCTCCAAACCTTCCAAATCTATTGATCTCTGCATTTAAAGGTTTACTGTTTAAATTCAGGTGCTGCCTGAGCTGAAGACAGGTGATCAATGAGGATACCAAGTGTCAGACCCCCATGATCTCATAAGGATTATGTATCCTAAGGGAATCCTTCAAATATATGTTAAATAAGTTGTCTGGGATCTAAAAAATGTTTACAAAATCCTCAAAATGGGGTAAAAAATAAAAGATGCAATTCTCAGAAGCATCTTCATATTTTTATCTGAGTGTTGTCTGATTTTTTCATAGACCCATAGATTTGCATTGCTGACTTTGATCCAACACTCGGATCAATAGCAAACTTGTCTCTAGGATTTTGCCTGGACGACTCTGTCCACACAAAATCATACTTACATGTTTTTTTTTGGTTGGCGCCTGTTCACACTAGCTTGGATGTGCTGGTCTTGTTCTCTATTTGTATTAAGCCTTTTTGGACATGTGCACTCCCACTCCCAATAGCCACAGGTGATTTTAAGTAGTTAGCTGGTCCACTCCTGACCCATAAATTGTTGGCTTTTTTGCCCAGGAGAGGTGACAAAACAGGACAGGGACCTAACTACGAAGGACGCCTTGACGTGGCAATTGGGCTCACATACATTGGCCAATTTATAAGCGAAATACCTTCCTTTTTTCATAGCAATTTTTGCAGATAAATATTTCATGTGTACATTACATAGCGCTTTTTTCCTATTTTCTGTGGCAGAAATTCAATTTCAATGTTCTAGGGTAATCATTCTTGGTAAATAATGGTGCAACCTTTATCGTTTTTTAACTTATATTTTTTTTGGGCTCACACTAGCTTGGATGTGCTGGTCTTGTTCTCTATTTGCACAAAAAAAACATGGACATGTGAACAGCCCACACAGACTATGATACGATAGGTACGAGGGCTATCAAAAACACAGGTAGAACTCATACACGAAAAACTGATGTCTGAATGAGCATATATAGTGTTTCCATTTTACCTTGAATGATCCTTTAAGTGATAACTCCAGCGAAGATATCACATTTTAATTTAAAAAATTAGTGTAAACCTAGCAGGACATATTGGTGTGCAATAGGGTTGAGCGAAACGGGTCGTTCATTTTCAAAAGTCGCCGACTTTTGGCAAAGTCGGGTTTCATGAAACCCGATCCGACCCCTGTGCGGGGTCGGCCATGCGGTACGCGACTTTCGCGCCAAAGTCGCGTTTCAATGACGCGAAAAGCGCCATTTCTCAGCCAATGAAGGTAAACGCAGAGTGTGGGCAGCGTGATGACATAGGTCCTGGTCCCCACCATCTTAGAGAAGGGCATTGCAGTGATTGGCTTGCTGTCCGCGGCGTCACAGGGGCTATAAAGGGGCGTTCCCGCCGACCGCCATGTTACTGCTGCTGATCTGAGCTTAGGGAGAGGTTGCTGCCGCTTCGTCAGAAGCAGGGATAGCGTTAGGCAGGGTCCATTAACCACCAAACCGCTTGTGCTGTAGCGATTTCCACAGCCCAACACCACCTTCGGTGTGCAGGGACAGTGGAAGCTACATTTTTTTTTTTTCCTCAGCGCTGTAGCTCATTGGGCTGCCCTAGAAGGCTCCCTGATAGCTGCATTGCTGTGTGTACGCCGCTGTGCAAACCAACTGCTTTTTTCAAAGCACAAATCCTCTTGTTCCTTCCTTTCTGCACAGCTATCTTGTTTGTTTGTCCACACTTCTTATTTAATTTGTGCATCAGTCCACTCCTTATTGCTGCCTGCCATACCTGGCTGAGATTACTGCAGGGAGATAGTAATTGAAGGACAGTTCCTTTTTTTTTTTTTTGTGGGAGATTAAGATTGGCATTTCTGCTAGAGTGCCATCCCTGTCTGTGTCATCTCTCACTCAGTGGGCCATAGAAAGCCTATTTATTTTTTTGCTTGATTTGGGTTCTAAAATCTACCTGAAAAAATCACTACATCAATCAGTGGGAGAAAAATATTGGCCTCAGGGCTTGTGTGCCACTCCTTACTCCTGTGTGTGCCATCTCTCACTCAGTGGGCCATAGAAAGCCTATTTATTTTTTTGCTTGATTTGGGTTCCAAAATCTACCTGAAAAAATCACAACATCAATCAGTGGGAGAAAAATATTGGCCTCAGGGCTTGTGTGCCACTCCTGACTCCTGTGTGTGCCATCTCTCACTCAGTGGGCCATAGAAAGCCTATTAATTTTTTTTGCTTGATTTGGGTTCTAAATTCTACCTGAAAAAATCAATAAATCAATCAGTGGGAGATTAATATTGGCCTTTGGGCTTGTGTGCCAGTCCTAAGCGTGCCATCTCTCTCTCTCAGATAGTGGGCCATAGAAAGCCTATTTATTATTTTTTTTATTGGGTTTATACATTTTCCCTGGAAAAAAAAAAAAAAAGTGGGAGATTAATATTGGCCTCTGGGCTTGTGTGCCAGTCCTGAGCGTGCCATCTCTCTCACAAATAGTGGGCCATAGAAAGCCTATTTATTTTTTGGGTTGATTTGGGTTCTAAATTCTACCTGAAAAAATCAATAAATCAATCAGTGGGAGATTAATATTGGCCTTTGGGCTTGTGTGCCAGTCCTAAGCGTGCCATCTCTCTCTCTCAGATAGAGGGCCATAGAAAGCCTATTTATTATTTTTTTTATTGGGTTTATAAATTTTCCCTGGAAAAAAAAAAAAAGTGGGAGATTAATATTGGCCTCTGGGCTTGTGTGCCAGTCCTGAGCGTGCCATCTCTCTCACAAATAGTGGGCCATAGAAAGCCTATTTATTTTTTTGGTTGATATGGGTTCTAAATTCTACCTGAAAAAATCAATAAATCAATCAGTGGGAGATAAATATTGGCCTCTGGGCTTGTGTGCCACTCCTGACTCCTGTGTGCGTCCTCTCTCACTCAGTGGGCCCTACAAAGCCTATTTTTTTTTATTTGTTTTCTAAATTCTCCCTGAAACAATCATTTTATTTTATTTGGTTTCTAAATTATTCCTGAAAAAATCATTTTTTTTGTATTTTTTTTTTCTAAAGTCTCCCTGAAAAAAAAAAAAAAATCAAATCAGTGGGAGATTAATATTGCCCTTTCTGCTTGTGTGCCAGTCTTGACTCCTGGGTGTGCCATCTCTCTCTCTCCAATTGTGGGCCATAGAAAGCCTATTAATTTTTTTGCTTGATTTGGGTTCCAAAATCTACCTGAAAAAAATCACTAAATCAATCAGTGGGAGATAAATATTGGCCTCTGGGCTTGTGTGCCACTCCTGACTCCTGTGTGCGTCCTCTCTCACTCAGTGGGCCCTACAAAGCCTATTTTTTTTTTTATTTGTTTTCTAAATTCTCCCTGAAACAATCATTTTATTTTATTTTGTTTCTAAATTCTTCCTGAAAAATTCATTTTTTTGTATTTTTTTTTCTAAAGTCTCCCTGAAAAAAAAAAAAAAATCAAATCAGTGGGAGATTAATATTGCCCTTTCTGCTTGTGTGCCAGTCTTGACTCCTGGGTGTGCCATCTCTCTCTCTCTCTCCAATTGTGGGCCATAGAAAGCCTATTTATTTTTTTGCTTGATTTGGGTTCCAAAATCTACCTGAAAAAATCACTAAATCAATCAGTGGGGGATAAATATTGGCCTCTGGGCTTGTGTGCCACTCCTGACTCCTGTGTGCGTCATCTCTCACTCAGTGGGCCCTAGAAAGCCTATTTTTTGTTTTATTTGTTTTCTAAATTCTCCCTGAAAAAATCATTTTATTTTATTTGGTTTCTAAATTATTCCTGAAAAAATCATTTTTTTTGTATTTTTTTTTTCTAAAGTCTCCCTGAAAAAAAAAAAAAAAATCAAATCAGTGGGAAATTAATATTGCCCTTTTTGCTTGTGTGCCAGTCTTGACTCCTGGGTGTGCCATCTCTCTCTCTCTCTCCAATTGTGGGCCATAGAAAGTCTATTTATTTTTTTGCTTGATTTGGGTTCCAAAATCTACCTGAAAAAATCACTAAATCAATCAGTGGGAGATAAATATTGGCCTCTGGGCTTGTGTGCCACTCCTGACTCCTGTGTGCGTCCTCTCTCACTCAGTGGGCCATAGAAAGCCTATTTTTTTTAATTTGTTTTCTAAATTCTCCCTGAAACAATCATTTCATTTTATTTGGTTTATAAATTCTTCCTTAAAAAATCATTTTTTTTTTATTATTTTTTTTTTCTAAAGTCTCCCTTTAAAAAAAACAAAAAACAAATCAGTGGGAGATTAATATTTACATTTGCGCTTCAGTGACAGTCCTGCATGTGTGGCATCTCTCTCATTTGTTGCCACCAACAACAGAGTGTGTAACATTGTGCCTGATTTTCGTTGTGGTCTCACCCACCTGTAAAGGGGTAGCTAAATCATACTGAAGTTATAGCTCACCATGTAAGTTGTGTGACAGCAACAAATACCGTTAGTTTGGTAATGTTTTTAAAACAATGAGGAAGTCTGGTGGAAGAGGTCGTGGCCGGGGGCGTTCATTGTCAGCTGGTAATGAGGGTAGTGGTAGTGGTGGAGCATCAGGTGGTCGTGGGAAAAAAAATATTGCACCTAAGTCTGGAGCTGTGGAGCCAGGTTCGTCGTCTGGCTACACAAAGCCTCGACTGCTCCCTTTTCTGGGAGTAGGAAAACCGCTTTTAAAGCCGGAGCAGCAAGAGCAAGTTTTGGCTTATCTTGCTGACTCAGCCTCTAGCTCTTTTGCCTCCTCTCGTGAAACTGGTAAAAGTAAAAGCAGCGCGTCGTTAGTGGATGTTTACGGTCAGGGACAAGTCGCTTCCTTGTCCTCTTCAGCAAAAACAACAACAGAGAAGAATGCAGCAGGCGACACAACGGGTTACTCCATGTAGCTCTTTACACATACCGTCCCTGGCTTAGAAAGTGAAGCAGTTAACAGTCCATGCCCATTACAAGTTGAATCTGACATGGAGTGCACTGATGCACAGCCACAGCCAGACTACTATGCTGGTCCTTTGACTCAGACCACAACATTGCCCTCGCAGGGTGCTGATCAAGAATCAGACCCTGATGAGACTATGTTGCCCCATCACGAACGCTATACCACCGACCGACACGGTGACACAGACGAAGTTGCACACGAGCTACAAGAAGAGGTAATAGATGACCCAGTTCTTAACCCCGATTGGCAGCCATTGGGGGAACAGGGTGCAGGCGGCAGCAGTTCTGAAGCGGAGGAGGAGGGGCCGCAGCAGGCATCAACATCGCAACAGGTTCCATCTGCCGGGCCCGTATCTTGCCCAAAACGCGTGGCAAAGTCAAAACCTGTTGGAGGACAGCGTGGCCATCCGGTTAAAGCTCAGTCTGCAATGCCTGAAAAGGTATCCGATGCTAGAAAGAGTGCAGTCTGGCATTTTTTTAAACAACATCCAATTGATCAGCGCAAAGTCATCTGTCAAAAATGTTCAACTACCTTAAGCAGAGGGCAGAATCTGAAAAGTCTCAATACAAGTTGCATGCATAGACATTTAACCACCATGCATTTGCAAGCTTGAACTAACTACCAAACGTCCCTTAAGGTTGTAGCACCCTCGGCCAATGAAGCTAGTCATCAACGCAACATCCCTTCCGGCAGTGTAGGGCCACCATTTTCTGCACCACCTGCAGTATCTGTGCAGGTTTCTTTGCCAGGCCAAAGCAGTCAGGGTCAGGGAATCACCAGTTTCGTAGTAGGAAACACTGCATCTAGGGCACCGGCGGCAACAATACCATCTCCCACCGTCTCTCAGTCTGCCATGTCCACCGGCACCCCCGCTAGTTCCACGATCTCCAGCTCTCCAGTCCAGCTCACCCTACATGAGACTATGGTTAGAAAAAGGAAGTACTTAGCCTCGCATCCGCGTGCACAGGGTTTGAACGCCCACATAGCTAGACTAATCTCGTTAGAGATGATGCCCTACCGGTTAGTTGAAAGCGAAGCTTTCAAAGCCCTGATGGACTACGCTGTACCACGCTACGAGCTACCCAGTCGACACTTTTTTTCCAGAAAAGCCATCCCAGCCCTCCACCAGCATGTTAAAGAGCGCATCGTCCATGCACTCAGGCAATCTGTGAGCACAAAGGTGCACCTGACAACAGATGCATGGACCAGTAGGCATGGCCAGGGACGTTACGTGTCCATCACGGCACACTGGGTAAATGTGGTGGATGCAGGGTCCACAGGGGACAGCAAGTTTGGGACAGTTCTGCCTAGCCCACGGTCTAGGAAACAGTTGGCTGTAGCCGTTCGCACCCCCTCCTCCTCCTCGTTCTCCTGCAGAAGCGAGACCTCGTCCACAGACCGCAGTCGCACAACCACTCCATCCGCAGCTGCCACTGTTGCACACCAGGTCTCCCATTATGGGGCAGCTACTGGCAAACGTCAGCAGGCTGTATTGGCTATGAAGTGTTTGGGCGACAACAGACACACCGCTGAAGTTCTGTCCGAGTTCTTGCAGAAAGAAACGCAGTCGTGGCTGGGCACTGTAGATCTTGAGGCAGGCAAGGTAGTGAGTGATAACGGAAGGAATTTCATGGCTGCCATCTCCCTTTCCCAACTGAAACACCTTCCTTGCCTGGCTCACACCTTAAACCTGGTGGTGCAGTGCTTCCTGAAAAGTTATCCAGGGTTATCCGACCTGCTCCTCAAAGTGCGTGGACTTTGCTCACATATCCGCCGTTCGCCCGTACACTCCAGCCATATGCAGACCTATCAGCGTTCTTTGAACCTTCCCCAGCATCGCCTAATCATAGATGTTGCAACATGGTGGAACTCAACACTGCACATGCTTCAGAGACTGTGTGAACAGAGGCGGGCTGTTATGTTTTTGTGGGAGGATACACATACACGGGCAGGCAGTAGGATGGCAGACATGGAGTTGTCAGGTGTGCAGTGGTCGAAGATTCAAGACATGTGTCAAGTCCTTCAGTGTTTTGAGGAATGCACACGGCTGGTTAGTGCAGACAACGCCATAATAAGCATGAGCATCCCCCTAATGCGTCTGCTGATGAAAAGTTTGACGCACATAAAGGATCAGGCGTCTGCAGCTGAGGAAGAGGAAAGCCTTGATGACAGTCAGCCATTGTCTGGCCAGGGCAGTGTACAGGACGAGGTAGCGGGCGAACAGGAGGAGGAGGACGAGGAGGATGATGGGGATGATTATATTTTTAATGAGGAAGCTTTTCCGGGGCCAGTGGAAATTGTTGGCGCGGCAAGGCCGGGTTCTGGTTTTTGGAGGGACACAAGTGACGTGGATTTGCCTGAAACTGCCCCTCAACCAAGCACAACCACAGATTTGAGAACTGGAACGTTGGGCCACATGGCGGATTATGCCTTACGTATCCTCAAAAGGGACACACGCATAACAAAAATGATGAACGATGACGATTACTGGTTGGCCTGCCTCCTTGATCCTCGCTATAAAGGCAAATTGCAAAATATAATGCCATATGAGAACTTGGAACTAATATTAGCAACCAAACAATCAACTCTTGTTGACCGTTTGCTTCTGGCATTCCCTGCACACAGCGCCCGTGATCGTTCTAACACGAGCTGCAGGGGCCAGCAGACCAGAGGTGTTAGAGGGGCAGAAATCAGAAGTGGCGTTGGCCAGAGGGGTTTTCTGACCAGGTTGTGGAGTGATTTTGCTATGACCGCAGACAGGACAGGTACTGCAGCATCAATTCAAAGTGACAGGAGACAACATTTGTCCAGTATGGTTACTAACTATTTTTCATCCCTTATCGACGTTCTCCCTCAACCGTCATTCCCATTTGATTACTGGGCATCCAAATTAGACACCTGGCCAGAATTGGCAGAATATGCATTGCAGGAGCTTGCTTGCCCGGCAGCTAGTGTCCTATCAGAAAGAGTATTCAGTGCTGCAGGTTCAATACTAACAGAAAAAAGGACTCGTCTGGCTACCCAAAATGTAGATGATCTAACCTTCATTAAAATGAACCACAACTGGATTTCGAAATCTTTTGCCCCACCTTGCCCGGCTGACACCTAGCTTTCCTATGTAAAGGTCTTGCATGTGGACTATTCTGAACGACTTTTCCAATCTCGTAATTTGCAGCACCTGATTGTCCAGCATCCGACATGTTAACACCTCCCTAAATGGCCAAAGTCCCCACACGGGGCCGTGGTATCGCCACTTGGCGCCAGCACCCGTGAGAGTGCTGTTTGTCTGAGGAGGTGGGTGTGCCCGCTTTTGGTCGACGGCACTGCCACTAGGTCCCTCATAGTACAATAAAGTGTCTGGCGGTGGTGGTGCGCACCCAACGTCAGACACACCATTGTAATATGAGGGGCCCTGGGCCTGTACCGCCGGCCACAAGACAGTCCCCCCCCAGCTCAAACAGTGCTCTACCACTTGCAAAATTTTCTCTCACAGCTCCACCAATGTTTAGTCTATGCGCTGACATCCTTCAATGCCTGGCACTGTCAATACCATTGTATTGACATTTTTCTTATGTTAGGCCTTCGAAGCCTGTCTGCGGTCACTCCTTCCACTAGGCCTCCACTGACCTGTCTACTGCTGCCCGTGTTCCCCTGGAACCAATTTTAAATTGCCTACAGCCCAATTTTTGTTATGTTAGGCCTTCGAAGCCTGTCTGCGGCCCGTTCTTTCCACTACTACTACACTGACCTGGCTACTGCCGCCCGTGTTCCCCTGGAACCAATTTAAAATTGCCGACAGCAAGCCCAATTTATTATGTTAGGGCTTCGAAGCCTGTCTGCGGTCCCTCCTTCCACTAGGCCTCCACTGACCTGTCTACTGCTGCCCGTGTTCCCCTGGAACCAATTTTAAATTGCCTACAGCCCAATTTTTGTTATGTTAGGCCTTCGAAGCCTGTCTGCGGCCCGTTCTTTCCACTACTACTACACTGACCAGGCCACTGCTGCCCGTGTTCCCCTGGAACCAATTTTAAATTGCCTACAGCCAGCCCAATTTATAATGTTAGGCCTTCGAAGCCTGTCTGCGGTCCCTCCTTCCACTAGGCCTCCACTGACCTGTCTACTGCTGTCCGTGTTCCCCTGGAACCAATTTTAAATTGCCTACATCCCAATTTTTGTTATGTTAGGCCTTCGAAGCCTGTCTGCGGCCCGTTCTTTCCACTACTACTACACTAACCAGGCCACTGCTGCCCGTGTTCCCCTGGAACCAATTTAAAATTGCCGACAGCAAGCCCAATTTATTATGTTAGGGCTTCGAAGCCTGTCTGCGGTCCCTCCTTCCACTAGGCCTCCACTGACCTGTCTACTGCTGCCCGTGTTCCCCTGGAACCAATTTTAAATTGCCTACATCCCAATTTTTGTTATGTTAGGCCTTCGAAGCCTGTCTGCGGCCCGTTCTTTCCACTACTACTACACAGACCAGGCCACTGCTGCCCGTGTTCCCCTGAAACCAATTTTAAATTGCTTACAGCCAGCCCAATTTATTATGTTAGGCCTTCGAAGCCTGTCTGCGGTCCCTCCTTCCACTAGGCCTCCACTGACCTGTCTACTGCTGCCCGTGTACCCCTTGAACCAACATCAGAAAATATAAAAATAAGTATTTTGCTTATAAAAAAGAAAATACTGGAGAGATATCAAATGCAGACATTTTAACATTAAAAACAAACACATACAACAAAAATCTGGTACAGTACTAAAAATGGCCACCAGCTACAATAACTTTCTCCTGCAAGTAGTTAACTGAAAGTTTTTTTCAATTTAAAACACAGATATGGCATCCACCGAATGTTGTCCTGTCGCGTCTTCTTTATATTATTGCCAAGAAGATGCAAAACAATGAAAATAATAAAATCATTATTTACCAAAAAAATAGAGTAAGTCAAAACCACATTGCAAATAAACATTCATTACAAATAAAGAAGCAGGGCGCGTCCGAGGGTGAGTATATACCTAATAAGAATATAATCACCCTCGGACGCGCCCTGCTTCTTTCCGACAGCCTTCCTTCCTAAGAATCAGCCCTTCCGTGGTGTAGAGAGAGGGTGTGTTACACTCCAAGGTGTTCCCCAGGTTGCCTTTCCTGAGCTTCGATCTTCATGCTCTCGTTTAGTAGTTGTCGGAAAGTAGGCTGCATTAGGCCTACAAATTGGGTATGGGGTGGAGAGAGATGGTGTGTTACACTCCAAGGTGTTCCCCAGGTTTCCTTGCCATTGCTTCGGTCTTCAGACTCTCGTTTAGTAGTTGTAGAAAACTACACTGCATTAGGCCTACAAAATGGGTATCGGGTGGAGAGAGATGGTGTGTTACACTCCAAGGTGTTCCCCAGGTTTCCTTGCCATTGCTTCGGTCTTCCGACTCTCGTTCAGTAGTTGTAGAAAACTACACTGCATTAGGCCTACAAAATGGGTATCAGGTGGAGAGAGATGGTGTGTTACACTCCAAGGTGTTCTCCAGGTTGCCTTTCCAAAGCTTCGATCTTAATGCTCTCGTTTAGTAGTTGTTGGAAACTACACTGCATTAGGCCTCCAAATTGGCTATGGGGTGGAGAGAGATGGTGTGTTACACTCCAAGGTGTTCTCCAGGTTTCCTCGCCATTGCTTCGATCTTCCGACTCTCGTTTAGGAGTTGTAGAAAACTACACTGCATTAGGCCTACAAAATGGGTATCGGGTGGAGAGAGATGGTGTGTTACACTCCAAGGTGTTCCCCAGGTTTCCTTGCCATTGCTTCGGTCTTCCGACTCTCGTTTAGTAGTTGTAGAAAACTACACTGCATTAGGCCTACAAAATGGGTATCGGGTGGAGAGAGATGGTGTGTTACACTCCAAGGTGTTCCCCAGGTTTCCTTGCCATTGCTTCGGTCTTCCGACTCTCGTTTAGTAGTTGTAGAAAACTACACTGCATTAGGCCTACAAAATGGGTATCGGGTGGAGAGAGATGGTGTGTTACACTCCAAGGTGTTCTCCAGGTTGCCTTTCCAGAGCTTCGATCTTAATGCTCTCGTTTAGTAGTTGTTGGAAACTACACTGCATTAGGCCTCCAAATTGGCTATGGGGTGGAGAGAGATGGTGTGTTACACTCCAAGGTGTTCTCCAGGTTTCCTCGCCATTGCGTCGATCTTCCGACTCTCGTTTAGTAGTTGTAGAAAACTACACTGCATTAGGCCTACAAAATGGGTATCGGGTGGAGAGAGATGGTGTGTTACACTCCAAGGTGTTCCCCAGGTTTCCTTGCCATTGCTTCGGTCTTCCGACTCTCGTTTAGTAGTTGTAGAAAACTACACTGCATTAGGCCTACAAAATGGGTATGGGGTGGAGAGAGATGGTGTGTTCCACTCCAAAGTGTTCTCCAGGTTGCCTTTCCTGAGCTTCTATCTTCAGGCTCTCGTTAAATTGTGGTTAAATGGAACAACTGCATTTGGCGTACTAGTTGGTTTGGGGCCTACTAACAGTGTCTGCCGCTCCTTGCTGTTCTCCTGGTTTCCTGTCCTGAAATTCCGTTTTCAGGCGCTCGTTAAGTAGTTGTTAATGTTAGACTGCATTTGGCCTACTAGTTGGGTTGGGGCCTACTATCGGTGTCTGCCACTCCTTGCTGTTCTCCTCCACTGAACAAAGCTGTGCCGCCTGTTTACTACGGTTGCCAATTTTGAACTGCATTTCGACTACTTACTGATTTGGGCCTACTCTCTGTGTCAGCCTCTCATTCCAGTTGTCCTCCACTGCAATGCCCCCTGGTTATTCCTGTGTTACCAATTTTGAACTGCATTTAGCCAACTTTATTCTTTGGGCCTATATCTGTGTTTCCTCCTCATCCTGCCCATTGCCCAGCCAGTGATAGATGAGTCTGCTGGTACATTGACCCATAACGCAACATTCCCCGTGCACGCTACACAACAACATTGTGACCCTGCTGAAAGTCAGGTTGCTCTTCCCGCATACCATACCACCTTACACGGGGACAAAGAGGAAGGTGCAGATGAAAGTGCAGGTTCCTTCATCAGGTGGGGGGAGGAATACTAGTTGGCGATGTCACTGGCACAGGGCCTCTCATAGTACGCAAAAGTGTTGCTGCCGGTGGGAGGCGCCCCCGCCGTGCAAACACACCGCTGTACTTTGAGGGGCCCTGTGCCAGTGCCAATGCCAACGAGTGGGCCCCCCCTGCTTGCTCAGGTTCACAGCACTTGCAAAGTTGAAATACTTACCTCTCCCTGCTCCACTGCCGTGACGTGGTCCAGATTTCCTGGGCCCACTAATTTCTTGAACCAGCCCTACCCACCACAACTTTAGCCAAATGACCCCCAATTTCAAATGCCTTCCAATTATTATAAGGTAAATTACGCTTGACAAGCTTCATTAAGAAGAATGGATGGTTTTGACATTAAAATGGGCACTCTGGGTGTTTTCCTGGCCCCCACTCACTGCCGACTATGCTGCCCCATTGACTTGCATTGGGTTTCGTGTTTCGGTCGATCCCGACTTTACGTCATAATCGGCCGATTTCACTCGACCCGACTTTTGAGATAGTCGGGTTTCGCGAAACCCGGCTCGACTCTAAAAAGGTCAAGGTCGCTCAACTCTAGTGTGCAACACTACCACTATGTGGCCACCTAGAAAGGAATATAGCTGCTGGTCAGCAGCACTGGAGCTTGGAAACATCGGGTAGCACTTCCTTTTCATTTTCTCCTATGGGTATAAGTAAAGGTACCATCATGGGACATGTTTCTTCAACCAATTTTTTTTTGCATAATTATACCTCCATTTATTATAGACATAGTTCATACAGCAGTATACATGAATGAGAATATTATAAACCTCCTTGTTCCTAAGCATCAATAAAATAAATGACATTGAGGTCCCTGCTGAAATAATTACCATGGCATATAAAAGCAGGCAGTGGACTCAGTCCTCAAGGTTTTTTAAATAATTCATGTTTTGGAAAGTCTTTGTATTTCTATGAAAAAGACTTATGTTACGGCTGCTCGTCTGCCTGTCAATGACTGAGGGGCATCTTTCGGAAGGAGTAATGCCTGTTAATGGAATGTATCCTTGTGGACAGGGAGTTTCATGTCTTATAATGCGCACTTCAATACTAAATGGATTGAAGTGCTCAGATCAACATATGAGACTCCATTTTTCAGGTCAATGAGAATAACATGGGTCAAAAATCCATGATCAAAATTCCAGTGTTTTTTTTATTATATGCTACAAATATTTGTCTGTTTTCTACAAATTTAATTCATCTAACTTCTTATCATATATTATTTATTAGTTCACATGACGTAAAGAATAATTGAAATTATATTGGATATTAACAAGCAAGTAGACAACATGCTCATGACTAGTCATCTAATCCCTTGAAAGGAATCTGTCAGAAGATTTCACAGCCCTTTAGCTAAGGGATTTTCCCTGGTAGTCTTACACTGCTTATATTTTTGCTATGTGTCTTTTTGTCTACTTTCCCAGCACCTTTTCCATTTCCCACTTTTAAGGTTTCTGGAAGGTTATTCTAGTTTCATACATTTTTTGGTTCTTGTTAAAATTCCATCTCTCCCTTTTATGAACGTGCTTTAAGTTTCTCACACTGTGTCTTCATGGCCAAACTGCACACCTTCCTCTCCCTTTGTTGACAATGTGTTGTGGCCTCCCCTCTGATTCCTCAGGAGGCATGAGAAACCCCTCAGCGGCCTTTTAGAGAGTCAGGTCCAAGGTGGTGTTTTTAGTTGTGCTGCTAGGAATTGAATAGTCTGTACAGGGACCAGTTGGCTGTAGAAATGGCGTATCTTTAGTAAGCCTTCCTTACTCCCTTTACCCGTGTGTGGGTGTGGTACATGCATTACAGCCATCATCAATTGTTTTTTTCTAGTTTTGCTCACTAATAATCTTATATAAAAGCTTATAACCTGACGTTAAATTCATCCATTGGTTGTATAAATTATTCTTTTGAAAGCCGAAACCCTCTGAAATGTGGTTTATGTTAAGAAACTAAATTGGCGTCAATGCAGAAACATTGATCAGTCAATGGACACAGAATGGTCAAATTTTGGCAAGACAAAAGTTTTGTCGCCCACAGAAAGTAATTTGATATTCAAGCAAATAATTAACTTAAAATACAAATATATGTTGCATAACATTGGTGAATAAAGTTGTGGTGCTATTAGAGTCATATTTAATATTTTGTGTGACTTCCATGAGCTTGAAGGACTGCATCCATGCGGTTCAACAATGATTCATACAATTTATTAATGAAGTCATCAGGAATAGAAAAGAGTGCAGTCTTACATGCTTCCCAGAGTTCATATAGATTCTTTGGTTTTGTCTTTCAAGCTTCCTCTTTCATCCTACCCCAAACATGCTCAATGATGTTCATGTTTGGTGAGTGGGCTAGCCAGTCCTTGAGCACCTTGATCTTTTTTGCCTGGAGGAACTTTGTTGTAGAGATGGATGCATGAGATGGAGCACCATCCTGCTGCAGAATTTGACCTCTTTATGATTTGGAATATACGAGGTAGCTAATACTTCTTGATATTTTAGGCTATTGATATTGCCTTCCACCTTGCAAATGTTTTGCACACCCCCATACTGAATGTAATCCCAGACCATGATCTTTCCACCACCAAATGTAACTGTTTTCTGGGTGTATTTTGGATCCATGCGGGCTCCAGTAGGTCTCCTACAGTGTTTGCGGCGGCTGTGGAGTAATTCTACTGAAGATTCATCAGAGAAATCCAACTTCTGCCACTTTTCCAGTATCCATCTGTTTAGCAGGCTGTGCGCAATGCCACATGGTTTTTATTTGCCTTTTGTTTAGTGCTGGCTTCTGGGCACTGATTCGACCATGGAGGCCATTTCGAGACAGAATCCTACACTGTTTTAGTTGACACAGGGATTTGAGGTGACCAGGCCTGATGGAGCTCTGTTGCAGTGGAAGAGGGGCTTGGTTTGGATTTTCTAACCAACAAAAGTTCCTTCTCAGCAGTTGTCTTGAGGGGTCTGCCGGACCTGAGCTTGTCAAACACATCTCCAGTCTTGCGGGGTCTGCTGGACCTGAGCTTGTCAAACACATCTCCAGTCTCTTCAAATCTTTTTTTAATTCCTTGTACTTGACACTGAGACACATTAAATGTGCCAGCCACCTCTGCAGTGGTTCTGGTCTTCAGCCTCTTGATAATCCAGGCTTTGTTCGCAGGGTGGATTTTTGGCATGTTGTCAGAGCTCAAGTAGCAGTTCAAGTGAAGGTCTGGGGTGCTGGGTTTCTTTTTATACACACACTAATTAACTGATCATTTACTGAGCACAGGTGAGGATGTAAACTAGGATTGGGTGCATTATATGATCAGGCGACAAAACTTTTGTCTTGCCAAAATCTGACCATTCTATGTCCATTAACTGATCAATATTTCTGCATTGATGCCAATTTATTTTCTTAACCTAAACCACATTTCGGAGAGTTTCAGCTTTCAAAAGAATAATTTATACAACCAATGGATGAATTTAACATCAGGTTATAAGCTTTTATTTACATAACATGGATAAGAGACATAACTTCTGTCAGGGAGTGTACGTTACTTTTATCTGTATTTCAGATCAAAATCGCTAATTCTAAGTCAATGGGTGAGAAAAAAACAGATCATATATGGGTTACTATACATATTTCATGTGATTGTAACATATATATTACAATTACTAACATAGGAAACTGTATTTATAATTTGGCCTTTTATTTGAATTATTATCCAATTGAAGAAGCTATGGTGAAACGGCTCTCGTCGTGCGCCGGAGAACAGCATTGGCACTCCACATACAGCGCACGGCACTCTTAGATTTACATCTGCACGGCAGGTAATTAACCCATTATACGGAACCTCTTCCCTTTCTCTGGCACCCTTCTTTTCTGGCGTATGTAGTGGTTCCACTTACCAGTTTATTAACAACTGGATGTTGTATTGCTGGGCATATACTCCATACTTACCTCCCCTATAGGGAAGAACAAATTAATGGGATTTTTGATTTATCCTCTGCATGTGCATATATAATTGTTGTGCCTTTGCCTGATTTAGATTTTTTTCTTATGTTATTTTATTTTATTTTATATCATCATCACTTCCATCTTTTTATGGTATAAATATAATCTGGTTAATTATACTCTATAAGCCTGGTGGATTGGTGCTGTGCTATTACCCTTCTTAGTCTGGTGGTTTCAAGCCCCCCCCCCCCCCCCCTTTGTGTCTTTATGGAAAAAATGATTTTTATTTTAATTATTTATAAATAAACACATGATTTTTAATATCATTCCTTCTTCACTTCTTTTCTTATATGGTATTCCATATCTGAATATGTATTTGTAGTATGGAGCATTATGTGGGGCCATTGTACAGTATGGAGCATCATGTGGGGCCATTATACAGTATGGAGCACTGTGTGGCCATATTTTTTTTCGTTTATAATTATTGTTTATGAAACAGTGTGATCAGTAGTACTAAATGGGTGTGGTTGGGGCGTGGATATGGGTGTGACTAGTTGTGAAATGGGTGTGGTCAGAGGCATGGCCTAAAATTTGCCGCTCTTTCCCTTTGTCCCTGTTTCCCTTCTTCAAAAGTTGGGAGGTATGATACTGCATTTGCCAGATTGCGGCAAGTGCCGCAAATGTCCACAAATCTCATAGGGAATGAATGAGGCCGAAAGCTGTGTTGCCGTAAGTGATCCGTTACGCAGCAGATGCAGAAAAACTGCCGGATCTGCTGCAAAAGGCTACTTTCACATCAGCGATTTTTGCCAAAGTTACTGCCGATAGGGTCATACTCCCCAAAGGGGGAGGCAGCACTAAAAGTGCCTAGGGCAGCAAAAACTCTAAATACGGCCCTGGGTGCCAACCTCCGCAGACAAGCAGAGCCTCATTAAGGCCTACTAGGGTGAATTTAGTCCCCCCGATTTTCTCATATATTTATTACATGTGAGTGTTATTTTTGTCACCCAAAATTTTTAACTATATTAATAAAGGGTATATTTTAGGAGGTTTTTTCTTTTGATGTGGTATTTAAACTGAGTTTGAACCTCTATAATTTTCTTTCAAGGCTTTCTGATTATAGTATGATATGCCATAAATAATTGACTATATAGTCACGTCTTGAGTTTGGGCAGAGCTCCTTGTTATGCATATGTTTGTTATTCTTCTGTTTATATCTAGCTAAATTAGCAGCACAGTGGGCACGGACAGTGAGCAGATGTGGATAATTACTGATTTCCTGAACTTGATAAACTGACTTCATCCGCTTGTTGCAAAGTGAGAATGTTATGTATTCCATTAATGTAGCACAACTGAATAAGCAAATTTACTACATATCACATCGTGGGTGATAACTTTCATAATTCATAACTGCTTGAATAAAATACAAAAAAATGTAAACACTTGATATGTTATAAAGTAACTTTTATGGAAAAATTTCCATTATGGTGTTTTCTACAGGAATTTACCCTTCTGACCCTTTATCCATCGTAATAAAGTGATCTCAAATAGAGTAATTCCATTTTAATTTTATTTGCCTGCTATACCTTGAAATATCTGCAATATATGGTAAGTACCTTTTTATGTTCTGAACATCTCATAAAGTGAATATGCACCTTTTTTGTTGAACACTCCTCACCCTCGAGCCTGTTTTTACCTTCCTGACCAGGCCAAATTTTACAATTCTGACCAGTGTCACTTTATGAAGTAATAACTCTGGAATGCTTCAATGGATCCTTGTGATTCTGAGACTGTTTTCTCGTGACACATTGTACTTTATGTTAGTGGTAAATTTAGGTTGATATTTTTTGCTTTTAATTGTGATCGTATCGGATTTTTTGGTGAACATTTCGCAATTTTAAAGCTTTAATTTTTATGCCCTTAAACCAGATAGTTATACCACATAAAATAGTTAATAAATAACATTTATGACATGTCTACTTTACATCATGATTTTTTAACCATTTTTTTTTTGCTAGGAAGTTAGAAGGGTTAAACGTTTATCATAAATCTCTAATTTTTCCAACAAAATTTACAAATCGACAATTTTTGTAGGGACCACATCATATTTGAAACTACTTTAAATGGCCCTATATGACAGAAAATACATTGACAACATTTAAAAAAAACTGCACCCCTCAAAGTGCTCAAAACCACATTCACCTGCACGGTTTATTAACCCTTCAGGTGCTTCACAGGAATTAATGGAATGTGGAAAGAAAAAATGTTACTTTTCTTCACAAAAATTTAACTTTAGCCCCACATTTTTTTATTTTCACAATGATAACAGGAGAAAATGGACCCTAAGATTGTTGTGCAATTTCTCCTGGGTTCGCTAATACCCCATATGTGGGGAAACCTACTTTTTGGGTGCACGGCAGGGCCGCCATCAGGGCATTACTACCCTTACATATGTAAGGGGCTCGGTGAGGAGAGGCAAGGAGGGTGGGCCCGGACTGACTGAAACATGCTGGTAGCATGTCTCACACACTTCGGGCCCCACCTCTTTTCCTTCTACTCTCCGGGCTCCAAGATCAGGGGTGGCACTTTCCTGCTGGTCTGGAAGCATTATGAGCTGACTGCATCCCTCCTCTCTGATGTGGCTGCAAACAGTGCAGCAGACATGATGCACAAGGTGCTCCGCACTAGTTCTGTGCAGAGCTCGATGCAGCCTCTAGCACTGGCTCACCCTCCATCTTCTCGCACCCTCACCTACTCCTGAACATGATAGCAGCAGTGCCTGGAGCTCTGCAGGAATATGTTGGAGCCAGAAAAGGTCAGCAATTCTGCGATGCTGCCTCCTAGTGGCTCCAGAACAAGGGCATCTCGCTGGGCTGCAGGAGGGACCCCTTGCCCCACTATTTTTGTGGGAACAAGCTGTCAGCGCCGCACTACGCTTCGCCACACTATACTACACTACACTGTCCCTCCATAACACTAGTACTGGTTAGGAAACTGCTGTGTAAGGTGTCTCCCTGTACTCGCATGACCTGCTGCAGTCAGGACCGGGGGACGGGGTGACCAAGTGTCTGTAAAGCAGCCATCATAGTCTTCTGCTGTGCTGGGGACTCCTCCTGTTGACTTCTGCCCTGGCTGTCTGCTGTCCTGGTATGGCCAGGTGGTGAAGGCCCTGCTGCAGCATAGTAAGTATATATAATAGTGTGCGTATGGTAATATGTGTATATAGTGTATGCAATATATGATATAGTGTGCAGTATATATATTTTCTTGTTTGTCAATGAGTGTGTATGGATATACTGCAGATGATCCTTGTATATGTAATAGCATATATGTAGTATATAGTGTATGTAATGTATAGTGTACAATATTAATATGATCCTTGTATCTGTAATATATATTGTATGTAATGTATAGTGTGCACTATATACATGATCCTTGTATCTGTAGTATGTATTGTACGTAATGTATAGTGTACAGTGTGTGTATATATATATATATATGTGTATATATATATATATATATATATATATATATATAGTGCTGTCAGTGTAGAGTGACTGTAGAGCGGCCATGTCTGCAGATGAGCGCTGCGCTCGGTACCCTATTGCCAGCACACAATGCATGTGTGTATGTTCCTGAATTATCTCACTCAATGAGTCTTATCTTTAATAACATACTTCATCTATAATGCGTGAGCAGACGTCATATACAGTACCTGTATATTGTATGTATATATAATTGAGCATTTTACAGTAGCCGCAAAATATTTTTTTCTTGCGTTGTGCTTTCCTTTAAAAAAAATTGCAGCGTGTCAATTCTTCCAGTGTTTTTGCTGCATTTCTTTTACCTTTTTAAATGAATGCATCAAAAGTGCACATAAAGTGCACTATATTTAGAATTGAGAGTCCTCAGTGGTTGATACCTTTTAATGGCTAACTGAAAAGATGGTAACAAATTGCAAGCTTTCGAGACTACACAGGTCTCTTCATCAGGCAAATCAGAGACCTGTGTAGTCTTGAAAGCTTGCAATTTGTTACCATCTTTTCAGTTACCCATTAAAAGGTATCAACCACTGCGGACTCTCAATTCTAAATATTTTTCTATCTACTGGCTAACACGGTACCAAGATATATATCTTTCCTGTATCATAAAGTGCACAGCATTTTTCCTGCTAACACTTCATTTTTTTTTAGCAGAAAACTGGCATCCAAAAAAGCAGAGTGTGAAAAACTTCAGAGTATGGGTGGGATCCAGTATTCTCATATTTATCATTAGGGTCATATATAATGAATGGAATAGTCCACGCAGTAAAACAACGGTTATTTCACTACATGTAGGTTTAGCGATGAAAGCGTCAGGGTCCGCAGTGATTATCATGCCAGTTTTATGTGGTTGCTGATGTCTCTTTTTATATTTTCACAAATTCTTACATGTGTGACACAACAATGCACATGAGCCTCGGGGAAAGCAAGTGCCGACACCAAAGAAGCGGCGCCGACACGGGAGGTGAGTATAGGCTTTATTATTTTATTGGGGCCAAATATTTACATCAAGAAGGAGTTGTCCTAAGAGTGGACAACCCCTTTAATATATAATGCCTGTGGACCCTTTGTTGTGCATTTCCTCTGTTGTTACTCCTGGAAATGTGCATATAGCCCCTGGCCTAAGCAGGCACAACCTGATGTTACCTATAGGGCTACAGCTGCTGTACAAAGCAATTTGCTGTGTGACATATTGAAGCTCAGATTTTGCAGGACTGGTTTGACTGTGCCATGTTACATTGGAGGAGCCCATGAGGTGCGCGAACAGCAGAAACTCCCATAAGTGCCCTAATTTTACAATCTGCACCCCCCAATGAATTATCTAGGGCTGCAGTGAGCATGTTGACACCGCATGTGCTTCACAGAATTTTATACCATCTGGAGACTGAGGAATGAGAACGAAGTTTGTTACTCCTGCTATTCTGCGACTCATGGGTCTCTCTCCAGAATCAATATGACATTGGGTAATGATCTAATGACACACATCATCTGGGGGGTAGAATACCTCCCAAGAGTGATTTCAGATCACAAGCCTACAGAGTTGTTAATTAGATGGACAGGAGGGATGATTGGACGGGGAGGTGGGTGGAGGCTGCACTCGATGTGGCTTGAACATATTAATATGGATGCCATTAAGAGGGACATAAAAGCATACCGGCAGTTTACTGAAGATAGTGCTGATAAGCAGGTAGTCTGGGATGCCATGAAAGCTTTTTTGAGGGGCTTCCTTTTTCGCGACATTTGTAAATGTAAGTCCAAAACTAGGCTAGAAGATAGGGAAATATGTAAACGTCTATTTTGACCAAATTGAATTTGTCTGTTAATTTGAATTCTGTTATTAAAAATTTATCTGATTTAAAAAAAGTCACTACAAAGCAAATTTTGACTTTAATGGCCAGACAAAATTTATGAAATCTGACCCTTGTCACTTCATGTGGTATTAACTTTGGAACGCTTCAACGGATTCCAGTGATTCGGAGATTATTTTTTCATGACAGCTTGTACTTTATGTTAGTGGTAAATTTAGGTAATTTATTTTGGAGAAAGTTTAGCAATTTTCAAACTTTAAATTTTTATATCCTTAACCCCTTCCCGACCTGTGACACAGCGTATGCGTCATGAAAGTCGGTGCCAATCCGACCTGTGACGCATATGCTGTGTCACAGAAAGATCGCGTCCCTGCAGGCCGGGTGAAAGGGTTAACTCCCATTTCACCCGGCCTGCAGGGACAGGGGGAGTGGTAGTTTAGCCCAGGGGGGGTGGCTTCACCCCCTCGTGGCTACGATCGCTCTGATTGGCTGTTGAAAGTGAAACTGCCAATCAGAGCGATTTGTAATATTTCACCTAAAAAAATGGTGAAATATTACAATCCAGCCATGGCCGATGCTGCAATATCATCGGCCATGGCTGGAAATACTAATGTGCCCCCACCCCACCCCACCGATCGCCCCCCCAGCCCCCCGATCTGTGGCCCGCTCCCCTCCGTCCTGTGCTCCGCTCCCCCGTCCTCCTGTCCGCTCCCCCCGTGCTCCAATCACACCCCCCCGTGCTCCAATCAAACCCCCCCGCACTCCGATCCCCCCCATGCTCCGAACCACCCCCCCTGCACACCGATCCACTCCCCCGCACAGCGATCCACCCGCCCGCACACCGATCACTCTCCCCCATGCTCCGATCCCTCCCCCCCCGTGCTCCGACGCCCCCCCGTGCCCTGATATCCCCCCCCTGTGCCCTGATCTCCCCCCCTTATACTTACCGATCCTGGCGGGGTCCGTCCGTCTTCTTCCCCGAGCGCCGCCATGTTCCAAAATGGCGGGCGCATGCGCAGTGCGCCCGCCGAATCTGCCGGCCGGCAGATTCGTTCCAATGTGAATTTTGATCACTGTGATATGATCTATCACAGTGGTCAAAATAAAAAAACAGTAAATGACCCCCCCCATTTGTCCCCCATAGATAGGGACAATAATAAAATAAAGAATTTTTTTTTTTTTCACTAAGGTTGGAGTTAGAACTAGGGTTAGGGTTAGGGTTAGGGGTAGGGTTAGGGGTAGGGTTAGGGTTAGGGGTAGGGGTAGGGGTAGGGTTAGGGGTAGGGTTAGGGGTAGGGTTAGGGGTAGGGTTAGGGTTTCGGTATGTGCACACGTATTCTGGTCCTCTGCGGATTTTTCCGCAGCGGATTTGATAAATCCGCAGTGCTAAACCGCTGCGGATTTATGGCAGATTTACCGCGGTTTTTCTGCGCATTTCACTGCGGTTTTACAACTGCGATTTTCTATTGGAGCAGTTGTAAAACCGCTGTGGAATCCGCAGAAAGAAGTGACATGCTGCGGAATGTAAACCGCTGCGTTTCCGTGCAGTTTTTCCGCAGCATGTGTACAGCGATTTTTGTTTCCCATAGGTTTACATTGAAATGTAAACTCATGGGAAACTGCTGCGGATCCGCAGCGTTTTCCGAAGCGTGTGCACATACCTTTAGAATTAGGCTATGTGCACACGGTGCGGATTTGGCTGCGGATCCGCAGCGGATTGGCCGCTGCGGATCCGCAGCAGTGTTCCATCAGGTTTACAGTACCATGTAAACCTATGGAAAACCAAATCCGCTGTGCCCATGGTGCGGAAAATACCGCACGGAAACGCTGCGTTGTATTTTCCGCAGCATGTCAATTCTTTGTGCGGATTCCGCAGCGTTTTACACCTATTCCTCAATAGGAATCCGCAGGTGAAATCCGCAGTAAATCCGCAGGTAAAACGCAGTGCCTTTTACCCGCGGATTTTTCAAAAATGGTGCGGAAAAATCTCACACGAATCCGCAACGTGGGTACATAGCCTTAGGGTTAGGGTTGGGTTGGAATTAGGGTTGTGGTTAGGGTTAGGGGTGTGTTGGGGTTAGGGTTGTGGTTAGGGGTGTGATTAGGGTTACGGCTACAGTTGGGATAAGGGTTAGGGGTGTGTTGGCGTTAGAATTGAGGGGTTTCCACTGTTTAGGCACATCAGGGGGTCTCCAAACGCAACATGGCGCCACCATTGATTCCAGCCAATCTTTTATTCAAAAAGTCAAATGGTGCTCCTTCCCTTCCGAGCCCCGACGTGTGCCCAAACAGTGGTTTACCCCCACATATGGGGTATCAGTGTACTCAGGACAAACTGGGCAACAATTACTGGGGTCCAATTTCTCCTGTTACCCTTGAGAAAATAAAAAATTGCTTGCTAAAACATCATTTTTGAGGAAAGTAAAATGATTTTTTATTTTCACGGCTCTGCGTTGTAAACGTCTGTGAAGCACTTGGGGGTTCAAAGTGCTCACCACATATCTAGATAAGTTCCTTGGGGGGTCTAGTTTCCAAAATGGGGTCACTTGTGGGGGGTTTCTACTGTTTAGGCACACCAGGGGCTCTGCAAACGCAACGTGACGCCCGCAGACCATTCCATCAAAGTCTGCATTTCAAAACGTCACTACTTGACTTCCGAGCCCCGACATGTGCCCAAACAGTGGTTTACCCCCACATATGGGGTATCAGCGTACTCAGGACAAACTGGGCAACAATTACTGGGGTCCAATTTCTCCTGTTACCCTTGAGAAAATAAAAAATTGCTTGCTAAAACATCATTTTTGAGGAAAGAAAAATGATTTTTTATTTTCACGGCTCTGCGTTGTAAACGTCTGTGAAGCACTTGGGGGTTCAAAGTGCTCACCACATATCTAGATAAGTTCCTTGGGGGGTCTAGTTTCCAAAATGGGGTCACTTGTGGGGGGTTTCTACTGTTTAGGCACACCAGGGGCTCTGCAAACGCAACGTGACGCCCGCAGACCATTCCATCAAAGTCTGCATTTCAAAAGTCACTACTTCCCTTCTGAGCCCCGACGTGTGCCCAAACAGTGGTTTACCCCCACATATGGGGTATCAGCGTACTCAGGAGAAACTGGACAACAACTTTTGGGGTCCAATTTCTCCTGTAACCCTTGGGAAAATAAAAAATTCTGGGCTAAAAAATTATTTTTGAGGAAAGAAAACGTATTTATTATTTTCACTGCTCTGTGTTATAAACTTCTGTGAAGCACTTGGGGGTTCAAAGTGCTCACCTCACATCTAGATAAGTTCCTTTCGGGGTCTAGTTTCTAAAATGGGGTCACTTGTGGGGGGTTTCTACTGTTTAGCCACATCAGGGGCTCTGCAAACGCAACGTAACGCCCGCAGAGCATTCCATCAAAGTCTGCATTTCAAAATGTCACTACTTGACTTCCGAGCCCCGACATGTGCCCAAACTGTGGTTTACCCCCACATATGGGGTATCAGCGTACTCAGGAGAAACTGTACAACAACTTTTGGGGTCAAATTTCTCCTTTTACCCTTGGGAAAATAATAAATTGCAGGCTAAAAAATCATTTTAGAGAAAATAAAATTTTTATTTTATTTTCATGGCTCTGCGTTATAAACTTCTGTGAAGCACTTGGAAGTTCAAAGTCCTCACCACACATCTAGATTAGTTCCTTTGGGGGTCTAGTTTCCAAAATGGGGTCATATGTGGGGGATCTCCAATGTTTAGGCACACAGGGGCTCTCCAAACGTGACATGGTGTCCGCTAATGATTGGAGCTAATTTTCCATTTAAAAAGCCAATTGGCGTGCCTTCCCTTCCGAGCCCTGCCGTGCGCCCAAACAGTGGTTTACCCCCACATATGGGGTATCAGCGTACTCAGGACAAACTGGACAACAACATTTGCGGTCCAATTTCTCCTATTACCCTTGGCAAAATAGGAAATTCCAGGCTAAAAATCATTTTTGAGGAAAGAAAAATTATTTTTTATTTTCATGGCTCTGCATTATAAACTTCTGTGAAGCACCTGGGGGTTTAAAGTGCTCAATATGCATCTAGATAAGTTCCTTGGGGGGTCTAGTTTCCAAAATGGGGTCACTTGTGGGGGAGCTCCAATGCATAGGCACACAGGGGCTCTCTAAACGCGACATGGTGTCCGCTAACAATTGGAGCTAATTTTCCATTCAAAAAGTCAAATGGCGCGCCTTCCCTTCCGAGCCCTGCCGTGTGCCCAAACAGTGGTTTACCCCCACATGTGGGGTATCAGCGTACTCAGGACAAACTGGACAACAACATTTGCGGTCCAATTTCTCCTATTACCCTTGGCAAAATAGGAAATTCCAGGCTAAAAATCATTTTTGAGGAAAGAAAAATTATTTTTTATTTTCATGGCTCTGCATTATAAACTTCTGTGAAGCACCTGGGGGTTTAAAGTGCTCAATATGCATCTAGATAAGTTCCTTGGGGGGTCTAGTTTCCAAAATGGGGTCACTTGTGGGGGAGCTCCAATGCATAGGCACACAGGGGCTCTCTAAACGCGACATGGTGTCCGCTAACAATTGGAGCTAATTTTCCATTCAAAAAGTCAAATGGCGCGCCTTCCCTTCCGAGCCCTGCCGTGTGCCCAAACAGTGGTTTACCCCCACATATGAGGTATCGGCGTACTCGGGAGAAATTGCCCAACAAATTTTAGGATTCATTTTATCCTATTGCCCATGTGAAAATGAAAACTGAGGCGAAAAGAATTTTTTTGTGAAAAAAAAAGTACTTTTTCATTTTTACAGATCAATTTGTGAAGCACCTGAGGGTTTAAAGTGCTCAATATGCATCTAGATAAGTTCCTTGGGGGGTCTAGTTTCCAAAATGGGGTCATTTGTGGGGGAGCTCCAATGTTTAGGCACACGGGGGCTCTCCAAACACGACATGGTGTCCGCTAACGATGGAGATAATTTTTCATTCAAAAAGTCAAATGGCGCTCCTTCCCTTCCGAACCTTACCATGTGCCCAAACAGTGGTTTACCCCCACATGTGAGGTATCGGTGTACTCATGAGAAATTGCCCAACAAATTTTAGGATCCATTTTATCCTGTTGCCCATGTGAAAATGAAAAAAATTGAGGCTAAAAGAATTTTTTTGTGAAAAAAAAGTACTTTTTCATTTTTACGGATCAATTTGTGACGCCCCCGGGGGTTCAAAGTTCTCACTATGCATCTAGATAAGTTCCTTGGGGCGTCTAGTTTCCAAAATGGGGTCACGTGTGGGGGAGCTCCAATTTTTAGGCACACGGGGGCTCTCCAAACGTGACATGGTGTCCGCTAAAGAGTGGAGCCAATTTTTCATTCAAAAAATCAAATGGCGCTCCTTCCCTTCCAAGCCCTGCCGTGCGCCCAAACAGTGGTTTACCCCCACATATGAGGTATCAGCGTACTCAGGACAAATTGCACAACAACTTTCGTGGTTCAGTTTCTCCTTGTACCATTGGGAAAATAAAAAAAATGTTGCTAAAAGATAATTTTTGTGACTAAAAAGTTAAATGTTCATTTTTTCCTTCCATGTTGCTTCTGCTGCTGTGAAGCACCTGAAGGGTTAAAAAACTTCTTGAATGTGGTTTTGAGCACCTTGAGGGGTGCATTTTTTAGAATGGTGTCACTTTTGGGTATTTTCAGCCATATAGACCCCTCAAACTGACTTCAAATGTGAGGTGGTCCCTAAAAAAAATGGTTTTGTAAATTTCGTTGTAAAAATGAGAAATCGCTGGTCAAATTTTAACTCTTATAACTTCCTAGCAAAAAAAAATTTTGTTTCCAAAATTGTGCTGGTGTAAAGTAGACATGTGGGAAATGTTATGTATTAACTATTTTGTGTCACATAACTCTCTGGTTTAACAGAATAAAAATTCAAAATGTGAAAATTGCGAAATTTTCAAAATTTTCGCCAAATTTCCGTTTTTATCACAAATAAACGCAGAATTTATTGACCTAAATTTACCACTAACATGAAGCCAAATATGTCACGAAAAAACAATCTCAGAACCGCTAGGATCCGTTGAAGCGTTCCTGAGTTATTACCTCATAAAGGGACACTGGTCAGAATTGCAAAAAACGGCCAGGTCATTAAGGTCAAAATAGGCTGGGTCATGAAGGGGTTAAACCAGTTAGTCATTCTGTACCATATAGTTAATAAATACTATTTCCCTTATCTCAAACTTTACATTTGCATCATTTTACCAATGTCTTTTTATTTTTTTAAGATGTTAGGCGGTGTAAAAGTTTAGCAGCAATTTCTCATTTTTTCAAGAATTGTACAAACCTGTTTGCTAAGGACCTATTCAGATTTAAATGGACTTTGAGGGTCTTATAAATTGGAAACTCTCCAAAAGTGATGCCATTTTAAAAATCACACCCCTCAGATATTTAAAAACTGCTGTCAGGAATGTTTTTAACCCTTAAAGTGCTACAAAGGAATTAACACAAGTGGAATGAAAAAAAAATAAATTGCTTTTTTTCCTCTAAAATGATGCTTTAGCCCCAATTGTTTAAATTTTACAAGGAATAGCATGAGAAACTGGACTCCACACTTTGTTACTCATTTTTTTTCTGAGCGTACTGATACCCCACATGTGGTCAAAAACCTCTATTTAGACAAACGTCAGGGCTCAGAATGGAAAGAGCAACATTTACATTTTGGAATACAAATTCGGCTGAAATAGATTATAGACGCCATATCGTTGCTGCAAATTTGTCAGTTAGACAAGGACTAATAGGTGAAACAGGATCTCACAATTTATTGCACAATTTCACCTGCATCTGGTGATGCCTTATATTTAGTCAGAAAATACTTCAGGGCTCAGAAGGAAATAGCGCTATTTGGCTTTTGGAGCACAAATTTTGGTAGAATGGCTTGTGGGCGACATTTGCAGAGCCCATAAGATGCCACAGCATGGGAAAAAAAACCCAAAAGTGACCCCATTGTAGAAATTGCACCTCTCAGTGAATTAATCTACAGCTGCAGAGACAAGTTTGTCTGCTTCTGGAAAATTGCAAATATGCCCATACAGTGTAAAGCCCCCATATATTGTAGCGCCCTCATACATTTTGCCCAGCTTGTGCTTCTGGAGACATGCAGTCCATAAATTGTTAATTGATCTCTCCTATGACAAACATGTGGCCCCTTACTGTGGTTTAGGCACAGTTGGGAGCACAGAATTCACTAGATTTTATTTGTGAGGGTGTTGGAGACATGTTGCTTTTCCAGAGTCTTTGTTCTATCAGTGACGTGGGAACCCCCTTTATTTCCAGTGTCAGATGACGGACCTGAGCGGGGGTGGGGGTTGGGTTTCTATTAGTAAATTTTTTGAGTACAAAATTTTTTTTATCACTTTCAGTATAAACAACCGAAAGATGACGATCAAATTACCGCCCCCTTAAAGAAGCCAACCATAGATAAAATTCTAATTAATTTAATTGAAGACAATAGAAACAAAATAGACATAAATATTAAAAAAGCTACCTCTATATTAATCAGAGCCATACCCCATGGGGGAATCGTGGAGAAAAACACAAATGCCGTACCAATAAAATGATCAACAGGAGTACTCAAAAACAACCTAACTACAACATGTGCCCAATAATTGAAGCCCACAAACTCACATAGATCTCATATTAGGTGCTCGCCGCATCCCATTCTATATCCATGTTAGAGTGCCTTGTGTATAAATGCAATTCATAAAGTGCAATAATATTATAAAATGCAGTAGCATTGTAATCCAAACGTAAAATTAACTCTGATATCCCAGAACCGATAATATGTACCCAGGCATCAAGGTTACCTATATGTGGATCTCCACTGGCGTCCGTGATACCGCGGTTTCCCCACCGCTGGGGCCAGACGGTAAACCACAGGGTTAACCTGTTCCAGGACCTTGAACGGACCCAAGTAGCGAGGTGCAAACTTAGTGGACTCAACTCGCAGACTGATGTTATGGGCTGGAAGCCACACTAAGTCGCCAAAAGCAAAGGTCAGAGCGGGGGAGTCGATGTGCATCGGTGTTATGATCAGGTGGCCTTGGAGCAGCATGAAATGACCTTCGCTGGAGCAGTGGTAACTATACTGACCGCAAACCCTGATCCTATCAGCGCAACTAGAAGTAGCCGTGGGGTGTGCCTAACCAGACCTAGACACCTCGACACAGCCGGAGAACTAAATATCCCTAAAGATGGAAATAGGAAAACTCTCTTGCCTCAGAGTAGACCCCCAAAGGATAGACAGCCCCCCACAAATAATGACTGTGAGTAGGAGAGGAAAAGACACACGCAGACTGAAAACAGGGATAAGCAAAGGAGGCCACTTCTACCTAGAAAGGAAAGGAAAGTACAGGATACTATGCGGTCAGCTTAAAACACTACAAAATATCCACAGCAGAAAAATACAAAAATTCCACCACCTAACTAAAGATGTGGAGAGTATATCTGCGACTCCAGCGAATCCAACTAGACTGAGAAAAACATCAGGCACAGTCTAGCAGGAACAAAATAGAAACAAGATAGCACAGAAAATAAACACACAGCAGTGTGTCTAAAACAAAATGAAGCAAACACTTAACTTTGCTGAATTGGCAGCAAGCAGGAGAGGCCAGGCAGGACCAACACTTCCAAAGGAACAATGGACAACTGGCAGGGACTAAAGAGTCCTGCAAAGCTATATACCCCAGTCAGCTTTGCAATTAGCAGATACACCTGTCCAATCCTGCAGTCCAGGCACAACTGCATTACCCTCTACAACCACCGGAGGGAGCCCAAAAGCAGAATTCACAACACATCGGCGGAGGACCTCATTCTCTCCCTGGAGGCCCGGATGGCATCCTGAGTGCGGTCCCAAATGTCCCGTTCCTCCACAGCCGAGTCTGCCATCCTGGAATCGGCGGAAGACACGGGCATAGGCACAGGAACCCATGGATGCTGGCCGTAATTAAGGATGAATGGGGTCTGACCAGTGGAGTCGGCTACGGCATTGTTTAGCGCAAACTCTGCCCACGTTAGCAAGGATGCCCAGTCATCCTGCCTAGCAGAAACAAAATGTCGCAGATATGTGACCAAGGTCTGGTTGGCCCTCTCTACCAACCCATTCGTCTCGGGATGGTATACTGAAGAGAGATTCAGCTCGATGCTGAGTAGACGACAGAGCTCTCTCCAGAACCGAGATGCAAATTGGGGACCCTGATCACTGACAATTTTGTCCAGCATACCGTGTAAGGGGAAAATGTGTTTTATAAACAATGCTGCCAAGGCCCGTGCAGAAGGTAGCCGTGGAAGAGGCACCAAGTGCACCATTTTAGAAAAATGGTCGGTGATTACCCAAATGATGGTGTAGCCTCGAGACTTGGGTAAGCCCACCACAAAGTCCATCCCGACCATCTCCCAGGGCCTGTCTGCTACTGGTAGGGAGTAAAGTAACCCAGCTGGTTGTTGTTGAGGAGACTTATTCTTGGCGCAGGAGACACAAACCCGAATATAGTCTCCAACGTCACGGGCCATATGTGGTCACCAGTACATCCTCGCCAGAAGCTCAGATGTCCTTTTGGTCCCAAAGTGTCCACCCACACTGGACAAGTGAGCCCAAGAGAAGACCTCCGGTCACAAATTTGATGGCACAAAAATCTTGCAGACTCTAATGAAACCGGAGCCACGGTCCTCAGGCTCTCAGAAGGGACAATAAGCCGAGGTTCCTCCTCCTCCGCTGATGACACTACGGAGCGGGAGAGAGCATCGACACGAATGTTCTTCTCCCCGGAGAGAAAATGGAGGGTGAAATGGAACCGGGAGAAGAACAGGGACCATCTGGCCTGGTGAGAATTTAGCCGCTGGGCAGTCTGTATATATACAAAATTCTTGTGGTCGGTGTGAACTTGGAAGGGAAAGCGAGCCTCCTCCAGAAGGTGTCTCCACTCTGAGAAAGCCAACTTCATAGCTAGCAACTCCCTGTCCCTGATGGAATAATTCCTCTCCACCGTTGTGAAGGTCTTAGAGAAAAAGAAGCACGGATGCTTCCGACCTTGAGCATCCTTTTGGAATAGGACTGCTCCAGCACCGACAGATGAGGCATCCAACTCCATTATGACAGGTTTATCTACATCGGGGCGATGTAGAATGGGAGCACTAGCAAAGTGGGACTTAATATAGAGGAGGGCCTTGGAGACCTCCTCCAACCACAATTTGGTATTTGCTCCATTTTTGGTGAGGGCAAACAAGGGAGCTACCAAAGTTGAGAAGTGGGAATGAACTGGCGACAGTAATTAATGAACCCCATAAAGCGTTGCACCGCTTTGAGAGAATGGGGTTCCTACCAGTCAATCACAGCCTGTAGCTTGGCAGGATCCATAGCCAATTCCTGGGCGGAGATGATATAGCCATGGAAAGGCAAGGACTCCTGTTCAAATACACACTTCTCCAACTTGACGTAGAGGGAGTTTGCTTGTAGGAAGTCGAAGACTTTGCAAACATCTCTCTGGTGGGAGTCTATATCTGGAGAGTAGATGAGAATATCATCCAGATAGACTACAACCGAGGTGGAGAGCACATCCCGGAAGATATCATTCACAAAGTCTTGGAAAATGGCAGGAGCATTACAGAGCCTGAAGGGCATCACCAGGTATTCATAGCGCCCGTCCCTGGTGTTAAATGCCGTATTACATTCATCCCCCTCATGGATGTGAATCAGGTTGTAAGCACCCCGCAGATCAAGTTTAGTAAATACCCTCGCTCAGTAGTAGCAACCTGAACACACTCCCTCAGACATCTGCCCTCACAAGATTCACTCCATCCCAAAATTCTCCCTGAGGACGACTCTATATGAGGGGAGTGGTAACATAACCAGGGTATCTCTAGCAGAATCTCGTCTATTCCCTCGGGAATGACAAGAAGGGAAATAATCTCCTGATGGGATGGAGACATAGATAATGAAAATGGGATGGTCTGGTGTGTTATTTGTGAAGGCAGTGTCGACCCATTCACCACTCATACAGTCACCGGCTTGGCGAGCATCACCAGGGGTATTGCGTGGCGTTGGGTGAAGGCAGAGGACATAAAATTCCCCTCCACTCCAGAATCCATGCAAAGCTCAACTGTAAGAGTGGATGGGCCTATGGTAATTGTCCCCTTGAAGGACAGTTTGGAGGAAAACGTTGCTGTGTCTAGTGTACCTCCTCCTACAACCACTAGACACTGATGTTTTCCGGACCGCTGGGAATATCTGGAGGCAAGATGTCCTGACTGCTGGCAAACATGACAGAGTTTGAGTGCACGAGCGGTCCGGGACTTAGATCCCACTCGTGACACCTCCATGTCCTCATGTGACTTGGATGCCCGGACCAGAGATTCCAAAGGTTTGGCGAAGGTGGGAGCCAGCCGAAACCTCTGCCTACACTTGGCTCGCTTAAACCTCTGCTCGCTAAAATGGAGGTCAATGCGAGTTGATACAGTTATTAGCTCCTCCAGTGTGGCGAGAATATCCCTGGTGGCCAAAGCGTCCTTCACATGGTCAGCCAGCCCCCTCCAAAATATAGGGATGAGGGCTTTATCCGGCCACTCCAGCTCAGATGCTAAAGTCCAGAAGTGGACGGCAAAATGGCTGACCATGGATGAGCCATGGGTCAATGCCAGCAGTTGGAGCGCCCTATCATGGGTGACTCGAGGTCCTAAAAAGACCTGTTTCAGAGTGCTCAGAAACAACGGAGCACTCTGCACCACATGATCGTCATGCTCCCACAGCAGCTTAGCCCACTCCAACTCCCTGTCCGACAAGAGCGATATAATGAATCCCACTTTAGCCCGCTCTAAGGGGAAACGTGCAGCCAGGAGCTCAAGGTGTATCGCACACTGGTTCACGAATCCCCTGCATGACTTGCTGTCGCCAGAGTACCTATCTGGCAGCGGGAGGCGGGATAAGGTCAGAACAGAGGTAGCAGTGGATAAACTAGATGCAGCCACGCTAGCAGCCTGAACAGCTACTGTGGTAACATCCACAGCTGAGGTTGTGGGCTCGAGAGCCACCAACCTGCCCTCCAGCTGCTGGATGTACCACTGCAGTCGCTGTTTGTCCGCCATACTAGCCAGACCCTGGCGCTAGTATACTGTTAAGGCTAGCAGAACGCACTGAGTAAATATTGAGATAAAATAGGTGCGTTCGCAGCCCGGGGTCCACCGTGCAGGAGAGGAACCTGCAGCTGGTATATGGTGGCACTATATGGCGGTACAAAGCCTGAATAGACACTGGTTCAATCACTCGGTCAATATAGGAGCGAGCTCTGTTGCTTCACAGAGTCACCGGGATTAGGATAATGCTGTGCCCTGTTAACCTCACAGGGGATCACAGATAACTAACAGCAGGTAGCAAACAGTGGTCATACAGTCAGCATAGCACACAAACAACTCCTCCCCAGAGGTGCCGGAATTCTAGTGGCTATACGCCAGCCCTAAATTCACAGTGGTATAGAAGATGCAAAGCACAGCCTGAGTAGGGGAGGTGCACAGTCATAGGTGCCCAAACCTGAACGTATACAATATAAGTGACTAGCACACTCCAAAGTGTTGTGATGCAAAAGTGGGGGTTTATTACATACAGTAATCACAAACGTTTCGGTCGATACTGGACCTTCATCAGTGTGCTAGATACACTTGTATGCTTGTATGGCCCAAGATAGATTGGTTACTTTAATTTGCATCAATCAATAGATTCTGGTAAGAAAAATACAATGCAAATGGCGGTAAGCCAAAGGAATATATAGCGATGAGGCACCAAAGAGCCGTCAGTGCGCCGGGACACTATGGACATACGCGGTATCCACCGCAGTAAGGTGTACTTACTGTGACCTGTGGTACAGTTTTGAAATTTGCAGCATTTTCTAATTTCTTTTTTAATTTTGTGTCACGATTGGACTGGCGAGTAAACTGGGACCAGGGGCACCTTTCCTGGCCCTAGCTCTAGGGGGCGCCCTAACTCGCCCTGTTCCCCGGGATACCTCAGATGGCGAGGATGCCGGGGCCTCTGCCCTCGCCTTATCTCCTGACTGCTGCCCTGCGTCTGTCCCCCTCCCCCACCCGGGGAAGAGAGGCGCTACTGTGTACAACAGTACACCAACCCGACTAACAGAGAAACAAAGACAGGGGTAAAAAGAAAACTCCACTCACACAAAATATGCTCTCACAAATAACAGATGTATCCACCAGGGTGTGAAGGACGGGGAATGTAAATAAAGCAGGTAAGGGATGAGGAATTTTCCAAGCATACAAACCACCCAACTGTCCCACAATAAATTCCTCCAGCTCTCCAAACTCCAGCTCCTCACTACACCAGGTCTCTCAAGCAAGTGCTATCTCAGACAAGGATCTGACCAGAAGGCCTAGCTTTTATAGGAGAGATGAGTGGCTAACCGAGCACAGCTGAAAGCAGGAATTTGCACATGGCCTATTAACCCCTGTCCTGCTGAAAGAAAACAAAGCACCTTCAATACACAGGAGAAGTGCTTCTTCTCAGTGATGAAGCAGAAGCCATCAGACGCCGTGGACTTCTGACACTGCTCTGTCGCGGTAACTCCGTGACATTTTGTTTGCAATTTTCCCCATTCATGTGAATGAAATATGGAAAATCCTCAAATAATAACTACAGCGAAAAACCGTAAAAATCAAGTTATCCACATGTGACTTACTAGCAGTGGATATCGCGTATGTCCATAGTGTCCCGACGCACTGACGGCTCTTTGGTGCCTCATCACTATATATTCCTTTGGCTTACCGCCATTTGCCTTGTATTTTTCTTACCAGAATCTTTTGATTGAGGCAAATTAAAGTAACCAATCTATCTGGGGCCATACAAGCATACAAGTGTATCTAGCACATTGATGAAGGTCCAGTATTGACCAAAACATTTGTGATTACTGTATGTAATAAACCCCCACTTTTGCATCACAACACTTTGGAGTGTGCTAGTCACTTATATTGTAGCCCTAAATTCACATACACAAACTCCTCTCTGGAAGTGCCAGAATTCTAGTGGCTATACAGCTGACACTGAACACATGCAGACACAGACCACTAGGTAGCAAAGCTCATAAACATAAGTTGATACTAGCGTATGGCCGTGCGGCCATGCAAATCTTTTATAGAGAAAGCTCTCCAGGACCTTCCGAGTGGTCCAATAGGAACCGCTTCAGGACCTGAGCATGTGACCCCCGACCTCCAATAAGAGGTCGTCCCCTGGGCATACTCAGTAGCGGAAAAGCAGGACCTAGTCCCTGGAGCATCTGCTCGCTGCAGAGCAGTGCTGGTTACAATGGCTGAGCCTGGAAGATCAGCAGCAACCAAGAGCACAGTATCTTCCTGAGCCAGAGGCTGGGACTGACGTCTCCGCTGAGCAGGCTCCACTGTGGCTAAAGAAGAATGGGAGACAGCAGCAGAGGTGACTCAAGATTCCCCTTGTGCAGCGGTGGGAACTCGACACCTAACAATTAGGGCCTGCTTTTGTGGCATGGTTTAGCTTTTCACTTATATAATTTTTTTTTTTACATATGACTTTTTGATAGCTTTTTATTTATATTTTTGTGTGTCAGTATGATGAATAAGCGACATTTCTGGGGGTTTTTTATTATTTTTTTATGGAGTTTGCTGTACGGAGAAAATAACATGACAGTTTTAGGCTGGCATCACACTGGCGTATTGCATCCGATGCGAAAGCATCGGATGCGATATGCTAATGACAAAGCAGGAGCCGAGTGGCATGCATCTGTGCTCCGATTCTCTCGCACAGGGAGGATCGGAGCACAGCTGCGGAGGAGGCGGAGAAATGAATTTCTCCATCTCCTCCATTGCTGGGGTCCACTTATAATGCACATCACTCGGATGATATCCGAATGGTGTGCACTGTCTCACTCGAACCCATAGTGAGCAGAGATTTTTCCTCGGTCCAAGACCATCGTAGCATGCTGCGATTGTCTCGGACCGAGGAAAACAGCCGACAAAAAGTCAGCTGGTGGGAGCTGCGCCATAGCTTAACATTGCTTCGAGTGCAATGTGATTTTTTTATCGCATTGCACTCCGCCTTTTAAAACACCAGTGTGACGCCAGCCTTATAGTTCGGGTCGTTCCCGAAGCAGCGATTCAAATTATGTGTACATTTTTTATTTTTGTTTTAATGCAAACACTGAGTTTTGTGTATATTTTTTACTTTGATAGTTGATTTCATACATTGCAGTATCCGTGTATTGCAGTGCCTGGGACCTGTCAGTGACTCACCGACAGAGCCTGTTAGACCCTGCTTATAGCTGGGTCTAACAGGCCGCCATTCCCTGGAGTCATTAGATAACCTCAGGGTATCATGGCAATGATTAGCACCCAAGATTACGATCGAGGGGGTTGATCTTATCAAAGGAAGTCTTTTAGCTGACTTATACTTAGATGCCACTGTCGTGATTTGACAGTGGTAGTTAAAAGGTTATTCACCTCCGATTGCTTGCAAAACCGGTTGGGGCTAATGCCTCAGGGTGTCAGCTGTCATATACAGCTGTCACTCGTTGTTTTTGTGCCCGCTGGTGGGAGCTATTCACTTATTCCTCAGCGCCATCAAGAAGCAGCGCTGAGGTATAAAGCCCCTTAACAGCAACTGTTAAAAGGCGTATCAGTGGTTGTTAAGGTGTAAAATGGTTAAACTACTGACGCGTGATTATTTACACAAAAGAAACCTAAGGAAGACTATAAGTATAAATATCTAGTAGAAACAGAGTATCAGGTAAATAAAAAAAAAAAAACTTTTAAAAAGGAGAATTAAACTAACAACTTCAAATATCTGAAAGATGTTTTGATAAAACATTGATAAAGTCACATGTGGATAACTTGATTTTTACGGCTTTTCGCTGTAGTTATTATTTGATGATTTTCCATATTTCATTCACGTGAATGGGGAAAATTGCAAACAAAATTAAAAAAGAAATTAAAAAATGCTGCAAATTTCAAAACTGCACCACAGGTCAATTTTCACAGTGGAAAAATAGAGCACTGCGGGAATGAAATGTATATAAATCACATCCACATTGATTTTTTTTTTATTTGTCTTTATTTATTGATTTAGAAAAGAGACAAAGAAGTATGATCATAAGGCACAAACCGTGCTCAAATAAAGAACAATCCCCCTGAAAGAGTAATAATAGACAGCGTTATCAATTACACAAATCCCACACACAGTCTAGGGCCATGTCATAAATTGTGTATTGAAAGCTAAATATTAATTCCGTAAACGTAATCTCACAGTCAAAGTGATCTAACACCAACATAAAAGGAAGTTCAGAAGAATGAAAGAGAGAGGGAGAAAGATAAGCAAAAGAGGTACGAACAGAAGAGAGAGAATCCCATTTGACATGCAAATATTTGGTAGAAATACCATAGCAAAAACCAAAGAACTAACGCAAGACCTAAAACAGTAAATTTTAATGTAATAATTAAAAACTAGAAAGCAAAAATATCATAAAGACCAGTAGGAGGGATCCTACGGGAAAACAGGGTCTCTGGTATACAAAAAATATTTTTATGCCAGACAAAAGTATATAGCAATAAAAGTATACAGGAAAGGACTAGGGAAGATAGAAGTGCCTATCCCTATTGAATGCCCCTTCCTGACAGCGGAGGTTGGCACCCTGGGATACGATATGGCGCCCCAGCTCAACGTAGACTGTCCCTGAAGTCCCTAAAAAGGAATCCCTCAATAAAAGCCACCACCAAAAAATACACCACAAACACAACAACAACAAAAAAAAACAAGTGAAATAAAATATTTATAATTTCTGACTAATACATGGTGGCTGTTCTTTATCTTAACGCTGCCATTTTTTTGTATCGTTACCTTGTTCGTCACTGCATAAACCCGGGCATGCGCACTGGAAAGCACTCCTTGTGGGAGAACGTCAGTGCGCGTGCGTAGTGCCCATCACACTCGGGGGCCGCTCCGTACGGAGCAGGGTACTATTTGTGAGTTACTTCCCTTGCCTTCTCAGTCATGCGCATTGCTGACTGGGCGTCATCTGCGCAATGCCTTTCTGCGCAAGGATCAGCTTGTATATGCGCAGTAGCGCGCTTTTGGGTATCCCGGAAGTGGTTGGTTTTATTTCCGGGTCTCCGGCATATAGTTGGGGGGAATGCTGCTTCATTACAGCTTTCTCCATATCGCGTGCAGCACCTACATCGCCCGCTGCTCTCATGCCCATTACTGGCTATCCCCTGATGAGCCCCCCTGGACTGGCTTAGGGGGCGAAACGCGTAGGGATGGGACATCTGTCCCGCTGAGATAAGTGTTCTTCATTGATGTATCTGTGTTGCTATGCTGGCGCCGTTTTTTCTTTATATATGGACATGATTTGGGCTATTAAGCACATAGTAAATAACGCCTTTAGCACGCCTGACTGCTGACCCATCACTGTATGGGGTCCGGATTGGCCCTGGCAGTGAGGTCATTTGCCCCTATTAGAGCTTTTCTGCAAAGGGCACCTTTAAATGCAGGATACATGGTCTCTGTCTGGCGAGACGCCAATTGGTCATTTGCCTAGGTCACTATTCTAACATCCCCCTTTTTTTCCTTTTTTTTTTTTTCTTTTATCTCTGGCGTGGATGCCATACAAGTATTTATTGGTTAACAAACATTTTCTTTTGGAGGGGATGCTTTGAAGTGTGAACCTATAAAACCTATATGACCAAGTGATTGACATTCTGTACGTATATTTTCTGGCGTTGATGCCCTTATACATGTCCTATTTCCTTACTCTGGCAAAGACGCCCCTCTTTATATTTATGTCTTTTTCTGGCGGTGATGCCAGTAGGTTATTAAACCTTTATGTGTAACTCACTAAAAAAAATTTTCGCATCCACCTAATCGCTCAGTATGATTGATCTGAGCCTGGGAAGAGTTACTAGACTTTGAGGGGCGTTCTATATGAGCTTCTAAAATTTGGCAAAAATAACAAATCGCTCTATATGCACGTTTTTGGTTGGTGGTGATGCCATTAAGTCACCAAATCTGCTCTCGTATCTGAGCCACATAATATTCTATAAATGCTCAGTGTATGGTGAGGTGCAAGAATATCAACCTGTCTATATTTAGATCTCTATCTGGCGGTGATGCCATTAAGCCACTAAAACCTGCATCCATAACTCATTGATGTGTACAACTATTGAAACTAGGTACCCAGATTGATCTGAGTCCGATAAGAGCTACTGTATTGTGCATTTTTTATCTTTACTTGGATGATCTCTATGGTATTTTGTGCATGATACCCTATATTCAAGCTATTTGGCTGTATCATACATTAGAGATTTCCTATATGTGTACTCTGGAATTTGTTTTTTTTTTTCTTTTCCCTTTCTGAGTACACTATGGGTACCTATAATTCACTGATACTTTTGCAGCACCACTATAGACTATAAGAAGTGTTGCAGTATCAAATATTGCCTATGATATATTTTTATATCTGATATACTACTGTTCGTATACTTTCTAGCTCACATTATATGCCAGAGTTTATAAATGTCAGCTTGATTGAGCTATCTACACACTTGAAGCCAGCATTTAGCAGCACTAATATTTTATTTCACTTGTTTTTTTTTTTTTTGTTGTGTTTGTGGTGTATTTTTTGGTGGTGGCTTTTATTGAGGGATTCCTTTTTAGGGACTTCAGGGACAGTCTACGTTGAGCGGGGGCGCCATATCGTATCCCAGGGTGCCAACCTCCGCTGTCAGGAAGGGCATTCAATAGGGATAGGCACTTCTATCTTCCCTAGTCCTTTCCTGTATACTTTTATTGCTATATACTTTTGTCTGGCATAAAAATATTTTTTGTATACCAGAGACCCTGTTTTCCCGTAGGATCCCTCCTACTGGTCTTTATGATATTTTTGCTTTCTAGTTTTTAATTATTACATTAAAATTTACTGTTTTAGGTCTTGCGTTAGTTCTTTGGTTTTTGCTCTTATAATACTGGACCTCGGTTATTTCTATTCTGGTTTTCCTTAGAAATACCATAGCATATATGCACTGTGTGAACTTAGCATTAACCCCTTAATGACCAGAGGTATTTTTGCATTTTCATTTTTTGCTCCCCTTCTTCAGAGAGCCATAACTTTTTTATTTTTTCGTCAAAATGGCTATGTGGGGGCTTGTTTTTTGCAGGATGAGTTAAACTTTTGAACAACATTGTTTGGTTTTACTATGTCGAGTACTCGAAAACAGGAAAAAAATTCCAAGTGTTGTGAAATTGCAAAAAAGTGCAATCCAACAGTTGTTTTTCTGGTTTTTTTTCACCATGTTCACTAAATGCTTACACTAACCTGACATTATGATTCTCCAGGTCATTGCGAGTTCATAGACACCAAACATGTCTATTTTCTTTTTTATTTAAGTGGTGAAAAAAATTCCAAAATTTGTTTAAAAAATTGTGCCATTTTCCGATACCCGTAGCTTCTCCATTTTTCATGATCTTGGGTTGGGTGAGTGTTGTGAATTCCGCTCTTGGGCTCCCTCCGGTGGTTGTAAGTGGCACTTTTGTGAGTTCTGCTCTTGGGCTCCCTCTTGTGGTTTCTAGTGGTATGGCTGCTCCTTGGAGTTAGCTGTCATCAGCTGCCTCCACTTATTGTCCGCTATTTAAGTCTGGCTCTTTATTCAGCCTGTGTCACTTGTCAATGTTCCTTGCTGGATTCACATCTCTGCTTGGATTCTCCTGGTTTCCTGACCAGTTCTGCAAAGATAAGTTCTGGCTTTGCTCATTTCAGTCCACATGTTGTGGACTTATTGTTCTGTGCATTCTATATTTGTCCAGTTGTCAGTATGGATTTTTTTCTGTTAGCTGGAAGCTCTGGGAAGCAGATTTACCCTCCACACCTTTAGTCAGGTGTGGAGATTTTGTAAACTCTGTGTGGATTGTTTTGTAGTTTTTATACTGACCGCACAGTATCCTTTCCTGTCCTATCTATCAAGCTAGACTGGCCTCCTATGCTAAAATCTGATTTCATTTCTGCGTATGTTATTTTCCCCTCCTCTCACCGTCAATATTTGTGGGGGGCTATCTTTCCTTTGGGGATTTTCTCTGAGGCAAGATAGGTTTCCTGTTTCCATCTTTAGGGGAAGTTAGATCTTAGGCTGTGCCGAGGGGTCTAGGGAGCGTCAGGTACCCCCCACGGCTATTTTTAGTTGCGCTGCTAGGTTCAGGGTTTGCGGTCAGTACAGATACCACCTCCTTCAGAGCTTGTCTCATGTTGTTCCTAAACCACCAGATCATAACAGGTGAGGGCTTATTTTTTGCGTGCCGATCTGACGTTTTTAATGATACCATTTTGGTGCAGATACGATCTGTTGATCGCCCGTTATTGCATTTTAATGCAATGTTATGGCAACCAAAAAAAACTAATTCTGTAGTTTTTAATTTTTTTCTCGTTATGCCATTTAGCAATTGGGTTAATAATTTTTTTAGATGCATAGATCGGGCGATTCTGAACGCGGCAATACCAAATATGTTTTTTTTTTAATTGTTTTATTTTGAATGGGGCGAAAGGAAGGTGATTTGAACTTTTATATTTTTTAAATTTTTTTTACATTTTTTTTTTTTATTTTGCATGCTTCAATAGTCTCCATGGGAAACTAGAAGCTGCACTTGTCTGATCATCTTCTACATACAGGCGATGGTAAGATCGCCTGTATTTAGCAGAATTGCTGACTTGCTATGAGCACCAACCACCATGCGGTGCTCATAGCAATCAGGCAGTGACAACCATAGAGGTCTGCAGGAGACCTCTGGTTGTCATGCCAACCCATCGGTGACCCACGATCACGTGACTGGAGTCACCGATGGGTGAATTTCCGGTGTGATAGCCGGAAGTGCATGTTGAATGCCGCAGAGTTTGACAGCGGCATTTAATGGGTTAATAGCCATGGATGGATCGCGATTCCACCCACAGCTGTTCCAGGCACATGTCAGCTGTTCAAAGCAGCTGACATGTGCTGGGAAAGATGTTGGCTCACCACCGGAGCATCAAAGGGAGGGAGTCCAACATCGGCGTACATTTACACGCGATGTCGGAAAGGGGTTAAAGTACAGAAAAATTTTACAGATTATGTTTTTAGTCAGCATTTCAATAAACAAATCTCGATTTCCATAGCAATGTTATACATAATGATCATATACTTTATTTAAATTGAATATTAACATGGAATTAGAGATGCAAAACAAATTGATGGTGAATTTTTAGGAATTTGCTGACAGCTGAACCTGCATATTCAAACAATTTGCAATCTGCTCTGCAGGAAGCACCTAGAATGGATGTCAATTTACACATTGCAGAATATTGCATTAGGCATTATTCACTTTGCGACACAGACTTTGCGAGGCAGACAGAATTTTTTTTTTCTTTCAGCAATATTGGTAGCCTAAGGCTGGAGTCACACTAGCGAGTTTTACGGACGTATGAGCGCAGAAAATACGTCCGTAAAACACGCCTAACAAATGTCCCAATTATTCTCTATGCCCCTGCTCCTATCTGCCGTATTTTACTGATCAGTATTATACGGCTTTCTACGGCCGTAGAAAATCGCAGCATGCTGCGTTTGTCACCGTATTGCGCAAAAAAAAAGCCAATGAAAGTCTATGGAAGCCAGAAAAATACGGATTACACACGGACCAGCAGTGTGACTTGCGAGAAATACGCAGTGCTGTTAGAGATAAACATACCAGATAAACATGTACATATACGTCATCCCAGCTCAGCAAAACAGGAGCTGGATGTATAACCAGGTATAATCAATATGACCTATATTACATTAACAATAATAAATAAATACATCACCCGGGAGATAACAGCAAGTGCAGGCAGATAGTGGGTCCCAGCGCCCGCCCCAACGCGCGTTTCGGGAAACCTTCGTCAGGGGGCACGCTAAACAGTGGTGAGACCGGAGATTAAAAAGGCCGAGTACCGGAAGTGCTTCAATCGTGAGGGCCGGAAATACTCGGGCGTTCCCTAGCAACAAGGACGCCGAGTAATCGGGACTATGCGTGCATAAGCTGATGCACCAGAAGTGCTCAAAGACTGAGCACAGGAAGCACACGGTCGTATCCTAGCGACCAGGCAAAGCGTCCTCCAGGCCGTGCGTGCGGGAGTCACGTGGGGCCCCACGTGATCCGCACACAACAAAGCTCCAGACGGCGCCGCTACCCAAGGCCGGCAGGTACGAGCATGCGCACAGATGAAATAGCGGTACAAACCACCATATAGTCAAAAAGCAGTATTAAGATGCCAAAAGGCAACATACACGCAGACATATATGGTGTGGAAAGATATATATATCTGGGGGAGCAGGACACACCGGAATATATGAAAACAAATAAAATCAAAATCCACACTTATCAGCAAAAAGGAAAAAAAAAAAAAAAAAAAAAAAAAAAAAAAGTTGTAAATATACATATCCAGAAGAGGACATATCTATAATAGGTCACAGACACCTGATATAATACAGTGATATAATACAGATACGTCACTAAAATCTGGGAGACATAATCATACATAATTCATATAATTACTCAGAAGTGTAGATCTCAAAAGTATATACTAGTGCAAAATAAATAAACAAATCTCACTTCCAAAGTATATACACATATGCCATATGGTTCAAACAAATATGCCTCATAATTCAAAAAGATAAAATAATGATAATGATACAGTAGGTAAATCCTGCTCCAAGACGCATAGTCCCAACTAGTGAAGGAGTTCCAGACTTCATATTCCAAGGTCAGCAGGCGAAGCAGCACTTCATATACACGACCAAGAAGTAAGAATCTAAAAATATATAAAAAGTGTATTAAAACAAATTAAAACACGTCTAGTGAGGAACTGGAAGCCAAAAGAGATCCCCACAGCCAGATGATCACAAAAAGGGGGCAAAACTAAGGTTCTCATTGAGTCCAAGGGGGTATACAGTCTGCAGTGTCCAAATCCACCTTGACTCAAGACGAGCCAATTTGGAGGACAACTTACCACCCCGTATGCCCACATTCAGAGCATCAATCCCACGAAAACGAATAAGTCTCCCATTACTCCCATGAAAAGACTTAAAGTGTCTCGGGATCGTTTTTAAAGTAGAGTGGTCCGTACATCCTGCCGCAGATTCAATCCCAAGTACGTGTTCGCGTATACGTACTTTAAATTGACGAGTCGTAAGGCCAACATAGATAAGGCCACAAGGGCAGGTGGCATAATAGATTACAAAGCGTGTGTTACAAGTAATCTCTTTTTTGATCTTAAAGGTCTTACTACCAGCGGAATTGGAAAACGTGTCTATCCGATCTACGTTGGGGCACGCAACACAGTGGCCACATGGAAAGGAGCCACAACGAGTAGGGAAACCATCGAGAAATGTAGTTCTCGGTATTCCCTCGTAGTGGCTCCGCGTAAGATGATCTTTTAAATTTCTCGCCCTTCTGAAGGATATGAGAGGACGCTCCGGTAGAATTTTGGCAATGGTCCTATCAACCTTCAGAATGGGCCAGGATTTCCGTAGTGCCTCACGGATTTTGTCAGACTGGGAGTTGAAGTTGGTAACAAAACGTAATTGTTGGTTAGAATTTCTATCCTCTACATGATTATAAAGTAGAGATGTACGTGTAGTGGACCTAGCCCGATTATAGGCCTTTTTAACAGCCCGCCTACTGTAACCACGGTTGAGAAAACGTATCTGTAACTCCTTCGCTTGTCGTTCAAAATCTGACTCAGATGAACATATCCTTCGTAAACGGAGAAATTGACCTGTTGGTACTGCTCTAATAATATGGGAGGGATGACAGGAAGATGCATGCAATAAAGTATTTGTAGAGGTGGGTTTACGGAATAGGTCAGTTTGTATAAGACCAGAGGAGTCCTTTCTCACCATAACGTCCAAAAATTCGATACTAACAGGATCCCAGTTAAAGGTTAGATGAATGTTCAAACAGTTGTCATTCAAGAAATCCATAAATGTGGATAACTCCTCTGGGGAGCCGTGCCAGATCAGGAATACGTCGTCGATGTACCGGGTCCAAAGCGGGACCCGGTTCATCGACTCCCACCGATCTGACAGGAAGAGGTCCCTTTCCCACAGCCCCAGGAACAGATTAGCATAGGAGGGCGCAAAGGCCGCTCCCATAGCTGTTCCCTGGAGCTGCAGGAAAAAGGACCCCTTAAAAACAAAAAAATTATGCGTTAGCGCGAACTCCAACAGGGTAAGTATAAGATTACAAAAATCAGAGGAAGAACTTGACATGCCGAGGAAAAAGCGTACTGCATTTAGACCATCCTGATGCCTAATGCTAGTGTACAATGACTCTACATCAGCTGTAGTCAGGATGGCATCTCCGTCCAAATGAACAGAGTCAACCTTCTTGAGGAGCTCTCCAGTGTCCCTCAGGAAGGAAGGCAAATCTTCAACAAGAGGTTGTAGATGGAAGTCTATCCACTGATTAACGTTTTCGAGAAAGTTTCCATTCCCAGAGATAATGGGTCTGCCCGGTGGCACCCTGGCATCCTTATGTATCTTGGGGAGAAGGTAAAAGGTCGAGGCTGCAGGCTCTGTTACACGGAGGGCCAGGGCAAGTTCCTTGGTGATAACCCCACCCTCAACAGCCGAATTAAGAATATCTTCCAATTCAGAGCTGAAAGCCGACAAGGGATTAAAGGTCAATTTTCTGTAACATACGGTATTATTTAATTGCCGATAGGCCTCTTTCTCATACATTGCTTTGGGCCAAATGACCACATTCCCTCCCTTGTCGGCTGGTTTCAGAACGATATCTTGGATGTTTTTCAGATACTGCAGCCTCGACCTTTCCTCACGACTGAGATTATCCCTCCCAAAACGTTGTGGTATTTTTAGGAGATCCTGGGTGACCACCTGAACAAACAGATCAATATTGGAGTTGGTAGACAGGGGTGGAAACTTTCTCGAACGTGGTCTAATGGAAGGTGGAATCTTACCTCCATCAGGGATATTTTCACGGGAGAGCTCCTCAAGTGTCCTCAACGCATCCTGTTCTTCCTCTGTAGGGAACAATTGATAAAGGTTATCATCAAAAAAATGACGTTTGAACAGTAGGGATCGTGCGAACAGATGTAAATCTTTGATGGCTGAGAAGGCATCAAAACCCACCATAGGGGAAAAAGACAAGCCTCTCCATCAGATGTATCTCTTTTAAGTAGAGGCTTGTCTTTTTCCCCTATGGTGGGTTTTGATGCCTTCTCAGCCATCAAAGATTTACATCTGTTCGCACGATCCCTACTGTTCAAACGTCATTTTTTTGATGATAACCTTTATCAATTGTTCCCTACAGAGGAAGAACAGGATGCGTTGAGGACACTTGAGGAGCTCTCCCGTGAAAATATCCCTGATGGAGGTAAGATTCCACCTTCCATTAGACCACGTTCGAGAAAGTTTCCACCCCTGTCTACCAACTCCAATATTGATCTGTTTGTTCAGGTGGTCACCCAGGATCTCCTAAAAATACCACAACGTTTTGGGAGGGATAATCTCAGTCGTGAGGAAAGGTCGAGGCTGCAGTATCTGAAAAACATCCAAGATATCGTTCTGAAACCAGCCGACAAGGGAGGGAATGTGGTCATTTGGCCCAAAGCAATGTATGAGAAAGAGGCCTATCGGCAATTAAATAATACCGTATGTTACAGAAAATTGACCTTTAATCCCTTGTCGGCTTTCAGCTCTGAATTGGAAGATATTCTTAATTCGGCTGTTGAGGGTGGGGTTATCACCAAGGAACTTGCCCTGGCCCTCCGTGTAACAGAGCCTGCAGCCTCGACCTTTTACCTTCTCCCCAAGATACATAAGGATGCCAGGGTGCCACCGGGCAGACCCATTATCTCTGGGAATGGAAACTTTCTCGAAAACGTTAATCAGTGGATAGACTTCCATCTACAACCTCTTGTTGAAGATTTGCCTTCCTTCCTGAGGGACACTGGAGAGCTCCTCAAGAAGGTTGACTCTGTTCATTTGGACGGAGATGCCATCCTGACTACAGCTGATGTAGAGTCATTGTACACTAGCATTAGGCATCAGGATGGTCTAAATGCAGTACGCTTTTTCCTCGGCATGTCAAGTTCTTCCTCTGATTTTTGTAATCTTATACTTACCCTGTTGGAGTTCGCGCTAACGCATAATTTTTTTGTTTTTAAGGGGTCCTTTTTCCTGCAGCTCCAGGGAACAGCTATGGGAGCGGCCTTTGCGCCCTCCTATGCTAATCTGTTCCTGGGGCTGTGGGAAAGGGACCTCTTCCTGTCAGATCGGTGGGAGTCGATGAACCGGGTCCCGCTTTGGACCCGGTACATCGACGACGTATTCCTGATCTGGCACGGCTCCCCAGAGGAGTTATCCACATTTATGGATTTCTTGAATGACAACTGTTTGAACATTCATCTAACCTTTAACTGGGATCCTGTTAGTATCGAATTTTTGGACGTTATGGTGAGAAAGGACTCCTCTGGTCTTATACAAACTGACCTATTCCGTAAACCCACCTCTACAAATACTTTATTGCATGCATCTTCCTGTCATCCCTCCCATATTATTAGAGCAGTACCAACAGGTCAATTTCTCCGTTTACGAAGGATATGTTCATCTGAGTCAGATTTTGAACGACAAGCGAAGGAGTTACAGATACGTTTTCTCAACCGTGGTTACAGTAGGCGGGCTGTTAAAAAGGCCTATAATCGGGCTAGGTCCACTACACGTACATCTCTACTTTATAATCATGTAGAGGATAGAAATTCTAACCAACAATTACGTTTTGTTACCAACTTCAACTCCCAGTCTGACAAAATCCGTGAGGCACTACGGAAATCCTGGCCCATTCTGAAGGTTGATAGGACCATTGCCAAAATTCTACCGGAGCGTCCTCTCATATCCTTCAGAAGGGCGAGAAATTTAAAAGATCATCTTACGCGGAGCCACTACGAGGGAATACCGAGAACTACATTTCTCGATGGTTTCCCTACTCGTTGTGGCTCCTTTCCATGTGGCCACTGTGTTGCGTGCCCCAACGTAGATCGGATAGACACGTTTTCCAATTCCGCTGGTAGTAAGACCTTTAAGATCAAAAAAGAGATTACTTGTAACACACGCTTTGTAATCTATTATGCCACCTGCCCTTGTGGCCTTATCTATGTTGGCCTTACGACTCGTCAATTTAAAGTACGTATACGCGAACACGTACTTGGGATTGAATCTGCGGCAGGATGTACGGACCACTCTACTTTAAAAACGATCCCGAGACACTTTAAGTCTTTTCATGGGAGTAATGGGAGACTTATTCGTTTTCGTGGGATTGATGCTCTGAATGTGGGCATACGGGGTGGTAAGTTGTCCTCCAAATTGGCTCGTCTTGAGTCAAGGTGGATTTGGACACTGCAGACTGTATACCCCCTTGGACTCAATGAGAACCTTAGTTTTGCCCCCTTTTTGTGATCATCTGGCTGTGGGGATCTCTTTTGGCTTCCAGTTCCTCACTAGACGTGTTTTAATTTGTTTTAATACACTTTTTATATATTTTTAGATTCTTACTTCTTGGTCGTGTATATGAAGTGCTGCTTCGCCTGCTGACCTTGGAATATGAAGTCTGGAACTCCTTCACTAGTTGGGACTATGCGTCTTGGAGCAGGATTTACCTACTGTATCATTATCATTATTTTATCTTTTTGAATTATGAGGCATATTTGTTTGAACCATATGGCATATGTGTATATACTTTGGAAGTGAGATTTGTTTATTTATTTTGCACTAGTATATACTTTTGAGATCTACACTTCTGAGTAATTATATGAATTATGTATGATTATGTCTCCCAGATTTTAGTGACGTATCTGTATTATATCACTGTATTATATCAGGTGTCTGTGACCTATTATAGATATGTCCTCTTCTGGATATGTATATTTACAACTTTTTTTTTTTTTTTTTTTTTTTTTTTTTTTCCTTTTTGCTGATAAGTGTGGATTTTGATTTTATTTGTTTTCATATATTCCGGTGTGTCCTGCTCCCCCAGATATATATATCTTTCCACACCATATATGTCTGCGTGTATGTTGCCTTTTGGCATCTTAATACTGCTTTTTGACTATATGGTGGTTTGTACCGCTATTTCATCTGTGCGCATGCTCGTACCTGCCGGCCTTGGGTAGCGGCGCCGTCTGGAGCTTTGTTGTGTGCGGATCACGTGGGGCCCCACGTGACTCCCGCACGCACGGCCTGGAGGACGCTTTGCCTGGTCGCTAGGATACGACCGTGTGCTTCCTGTGCTCAGTCTTTGAGCACTTCTGGTGCATCAGCTTATGCACGCATAGTCCCGATTACTCGGCGTCCTTGTTGCTAGGGAACGCCCGAGTATTTCCGGCCCTCACGATTGAAGCACTTCCGGTACTCGGCCTTTTTAATCTCCGGTCTCACCACTGTTTAGCGTGCCCCCTGACGAAGGTTTCCCGAAACGCGCGTTGGGGCGGGCGCTGGGACCCACTATCTGCCTGCACTTGCTGTTATCTCCCGGGTGATGTATTTATTTATTATTGTTAATGTAATATAGGTCATATTGATTATACCTGGTTATACATCCAGCTCCTGTTTTGCTGAGCTGGGATGACGTATATGTACATGTTTATCTGGTATGTTTATCTCTTATATTTCCCTATGTTGCACCTTACAATGGTTGTTATGTACTCTCGCCCGGGAATACCTATTATGATTATGTTCTATACATCTTACATTTCTTAAATGGCATTTTGTGGTTTCCCAGTACCCTTGCTTTCTATTCCGTCTGGTGACTTCTTGTTGCTGTCACCACTCTCATGCCCTGTACTAATAAAGCATTTTTATAGACTTTGGCTATCTTTTGGAGTTTGTTCTCCCCCCCCCCCCATGTATCGTTTGATAGCTAGTCTATCATTATTTTTGATATCCATGGCTTTGGTACTTCTTTTGGACAATTAGTTACTAATTTATGATATTTTTATACTTATACAATTGTCCTAAAACTATGTTGCCTCATGTTGCCTTCTTTGTAATTTATTAGTGCTGTTAGAGAGAAAAGCCGGCAATTCAGTGCGGTGTACAGTAAAATCACACTGACAGCTTACAGTACAATAGGTAGAATAAATGTGTACACATAGAATAGGTATATATATATATATATATATATATATATATATATATATATATGTCAGTGAGACACATATATATATATATATTATTACTTCATACAGCGCTAGATAGCTTTAAAGCCGGTAATTCAATTACCGGCTTTTGCTATCTCCATCCTAAACCCGACATGATATGAGACATGGTTTACATACAGTAAACCATGTCATATCACCTTTTTTTTTGCATATTCCACACTACTAATGTTAGTAGTGTGTATGTGCAAAATTTGGCCGTTCTAGCTATTAAATTAAAGGGTTAAATGGCGGAAAAAATTGGCGTGGGCTCCCGCGCAATTTTCTCCGCCAGAGTAGTTAAACCAGTGACTGAGGGCAGATATTAATAGCCTGGAGAGGGTCCATGGTTATTGCCCCCCCCCCCCCCCCCGGCTAAAAACATCTGCCCCCAGCCACCCCAGAAAAGGCACATCTGGAAGATGCGCCTATTCTGGCACTTGGCCACTCTCTTCCCATTCCCGTGTAGCGGTGGGATATGGGGTAATGAAGGGTTAATGCCACCTTGCTATTGTTAGGTGACATTAAGCCAAATTAATAATGGAGAGGCGTCAATTATGACACCTATCCATTATTAATCCAATAGTAGTAAAGGGTTAAAAAATACACAAACACATTATTAAAAATTATTTTAATGAAATAAAAACAAAGGTTGTTGTAATATTTTATTCTACGCTCAATCCAATCACTGAAGACCCTCGATCTGTAACCCTTCATTACCCCATATCCCACCGCTACACGGGAATGGGAAGAGAGTGGCCAAGTGCCAGAATAGGCGCATCTTCCAGATGTGCCTTTTCTGGGGTGGCTGGGGGCAGATGTTTTTAGCCAGGGGGGGCCAATAACCATGGACCCTCTCCAGGCTATTAATATCTGCCCTCAGTCACTGGCTTTGCTACTCTGGCGGAGAAAATTGCGCGGGAGCCCACGCCAATTTTTTCCGCCATTTAACCCTTTAATTTAATAGCTAGAACGGCCAAATTTTGCATATACACACTACTAACATTAGTAGTGTGGAATATGCAAAAAAAATGGTGATATGAGATGGTTTACTGTATGTAAACCATGTCTCAAATCATGTCGGGTTTAGGAAGGAGATAGCAAAAGCCAGCAATTGAATTACCGGCTTTAAAGCTATCTCGCGCTGGAAGAAGTAATAATATATATACATATATGTGTCTACTGACATATATATATATAGACAGTATATATGTGTTTTTTGTTTTTTTTTACACATGGATCCCTTGTATAGCCGTATGTTGGTTTTGCAACCCTGCGAGAAAAACCAGCAGTACGGATGCCATACGGATTACATACGGAGGATGCCATGCGCAAAAAACGCTGAAACACCCTGCCTACGGAGGAGCTACGGACCACTATTTTGGGGACTTTTCAGCGTATTACGGCCGTAATATACGGACCGTATTGTCTTACGCTGAGTGTGACTCCAGCCTGATTCTGAATTAATACATGAAAATATAGCTCTTCTGTATCTCTCTAAGGTCAAGTTCACACTTTAAAGTATTTGGTCAGTATTTTACACCAGTATTTGGGTGGAGTGGGTGAAAAATGGTGACGTGTTTCTATTATACTTTTCCTCTGACTGTTCTGCTCCTGGTTTTGGCTTACAAATCCTGGAGGTAAAATATTGACCAAATACTGAACATGTGAACTTGACCTTAGAGAGATATAGAAGAGCTGGTAGTAATTGAATATCGTGGTTATAGTGCTGCTGTTGCATTTTATTTATACATTTTTACGTATCAATTCTGAATCAGGCTACCAATATTGCTGAAAGAAAAAAAAATATTTAACTGTCTGCTTCACAAAGTATGTGCGACACCCGCTAGGGCCATGGAGTACTCGGAACTAGGTCGGATGATTCTTATAGGTTTGGTCACGGCAGCAGTGACGCGGTCCGTGGCCCTAGGCGCGCAATAAAAGTGATGAGGGAATGTTTGTAGGGGGTTTCACGTGACACCATCTGTGGTGTTTGGCTATAGATGGCTGATGCTACTTAAGGGGACCGCTGGGGCCCGTGGTGTTGCAGCTGAGATGGGTTGGCTCCCCACAAGTGGAGTGGGGCCCCAGGGCTACCAGAACAGTTTATGAGGGATGGTTAACATTGGAGTGCAGGGATTAGGGAAATGATTGGAGGACTGTAGTTTCTTTACCTTTAATTGCAGGTGCTGTCCGGGGGACTGGAGACAAGTGATCATGGAGGTCCGGGCAGCCTGGAAGCATTTCAGGATCCACCTAGCCAGGTGGATTTGGAGGCCTTCCCTCTGCAGTGCTCCCGAGGTCCTTGATGCCTTAAGGTCTCCACAAGTCTCTATTCCCGTCTGTCCATGAAATAGAACATTCCCCGCATGGCAGGCAGCTTGAGCCTGCCTGTTCCAGGTGTCACTCCCTAGTGGTAACTCCGGACTCTCGTATGCTGCTGTGCCTCAGGCCAATCTCACATGTCCAGATAATTCCGGTACCGGAAAAATCGGTACCGGAATTATCCGTGTCCGTGTGTCCGTGTGCTTATGTTGAACATTAGTGTGGCACATGTGCAGCAGCCGTGTGCCGACTGAGGACCACACGGACCGTGCAGGAGACAGCGCTAGAGTTAAGCGCTGTCCCCTGCGTGCGGTGCTGAAGCCGGTATTCAGCGTTCGCTGGAAAGAAGGAATGAATAATCTTTTTTTAAATTTATTTTTGTTTTGAAAATAAAGTTGCCGGTAATCTGCCCCCTCCCACCCCCTGTGCGCCCCCCCACTGGCATTAAAATACTTACCCAGATCCCTTGGCGCTTACATCCTCTCAGCGTCGCTGCTTGTCCTGTATGAGCGGTCACGTGGTGCCGCTTATTACAGTAATGAATATGCGGTTCCACCCCTATGGCAGCGACGCTGAGAGAATGTAAGCGCTGAGGGAGCTGGGTAAGTATTTTAATGCCAGTGGGGGGGGGGGCGCACAGGGGGTGGGAGGTGATGTGCGATCAGAAATAGGGGGATTCGGGGACCCTACAATACTCACCTGTGTCCCTGGATCCTCTTGCTGCTCCTCCTGGCCGCCGGCAGAAGAACATAGCGGACGCATGCCCAGTGCGCCCGCCATCTGTCTCCATCTGCCGGCCGGCAGGAGAACAGCAGTTGAGGCTAAACTTAGGGTTAGGGTTAGGGGTAGGGTTAGGGGTAGGGTTAGGGGTAGGGTTAGGGTTAGGGGTAGGGTTAGGGTTAGGGGTAGGGTTAGGGGTAGGGTTAGGGGTAGGGTTAGGGGTAGGGTTAGGGTTAAGGGTAGGGTTAGGGGTAGGGATAGGGGTAGGGTTAGGGTTAGGGGTAGGGTTAGGGGTAGGGTTAGGGGTAGGGTTAGGGGTAGGGTTACGGTTAGGGTTAGGGTTGGGGCTAAATTTAGGGTTAGGGTTGGGGCTAAATTTAGGGTTAGGGTTGGGGCTAAATTTAGGGTTAGGCTTCTTTCACACTTACGTCGGTACGGGGCCGTCGCAATGCGTCGGCCCGACATACCGACGCACATTGTGAAAATTGTGCACAACGTGGGCAGCAGCTGTAGTTTTTCAATGCATCCGCTGCCCAATCTATGTCCTGGGGAGGAGGGGGCGGAGTTACGGCCACGCATGCGCGGTCAGAAATGGCGGATGCGACGTACAAAAAAACGTTTCATTGAACTTTTTTTGTGCCGACGCTCCGCCAAAACACAACTGATCCAGTGCACGACGGACGCGACGTGTGGCCATCCGTCATGATCCGTCGGCAATACAAGTCTATGGGCAAAAAACGCATCCTGCGGGCACATTTGCAGGATCCGTTTCTTGTCCAAAACGACGGATTGCGACGGAATGCCAAACGACGCAAGTGTGAAAGTAGCCTTAGGGCTAGGGTTAGGGTTGGGGCTAAAGTTAGGGCTAGTGTTGGGGCTAAAGTTAGGGTTAGAGCTGGGATTAGGGTTAGGGTTTGGATTAGGGTTGGTATTAGGGTTAGGGTTAGGTTTGAGGTTAGGGTTGAGATTAGGATTAGGGGTGTGTTGGATTTAGGGTTTTGATTAGGGTTATGGTTAGGGTTGACATTAGGGTTGTTTTGGGGTAAGGGTTGTGATTATGGTTAGGGTTAGTGATTAGGATTATGGATGAGGTTGGGATTAGGGTTGGAGCTAGAATTGGGGGGTTTCCACTGTTTAGGTACATCAGGGGGTCTCCAAACACGACAGCCAATTTTGCGCTCAAAAAGTCAAATGGTGCTCCCTCCCTTCTGAGCTCTGCCGTGCGCCCAAACAGTGAGTTACCCCCACATATGGGGCATCAGCGTACTCGGGATAAATTGGACAACAACTTCTGGGGTCCAATTTCTCTTGTTACCCTTGTGAAAATAAAAACTTGGGGGCTACAAAATCTTTTTTGTGGAAAAAAAAAATATTTTTTATTTTCACGACTCTGCATTCTAAACTTCTGTGAAGCACTTGGGCATTCAAAGTTCTCACCACACATCTAGATAAGTTCCTTTGGGGGTCTAGTTTCCAAAATGGGGTCACTTGTGGAGGGTTTCTACTGTTTAGGTACATCAGGGGCTCTGCAAACGCAACATAATACCCGCAGACCATTCTATCAAAGTCTGCATTCCAAAACGGCGCTCCTTCCTTCCGAGCTCTGCCGTGCGCCCAAACAGTGGTTTACCCCCACATATGGGGTACCAGCATACTCAGGACAAATTGGACAACAACTTTTGGGGTCCAATTTCTCTTGTTACCCTTGTGAAAATAAAAACTTGGGGGCTAAAAAATCTTTTTTGTGGAAAAAAAAAATATTTTTTATTTTCACGGCAATGCATTATAAACTTCTGTGAAGCACTTGGGCATTCAAGGTTCTCACCACACATCTAGATAAGTTCCATGGGGGGTATAGTTTCCAAAATGGGGTCACTTGTGGGGGATTTCTACTGTTTAGGCACATCAGGGGCTCTCCAAACGCGACATGGCGTCCGATCTCAATTCCAGCCAATTCTACATTGAAAAAGTAAAACGGCACTCTTTCTCTTCCAAGCTCTGCGGTGCGCCCAAACAGTGGTTTACCCCCACATATTGGGTATCGATGTACTCAGGAGAAATTGCACAACAACTTTAGTGGTCTAATTTCTCCTGTTACCCTTGTGAAAATAAAAATTTGTGGGCAAAAAAGATCATTTTTGTAGAAAAAATGCAATTTTTTCTTTTCACGGCTCTACGTTATAAACTTCTGTGAAGCACATGGGGGTTCAAACTGCTCGCCACACATCTAGATAAGTTCCTTAAGGGGTCTAGTTTCCAAAATGGTGTCACTTGTGGGGAGTTTCCACTGTTTAGGCACATCAGGGGCTCTCTAAACGTGACATGGCGTCCGATCTCAATTCCAGCCAATTCTGCATTGAAAACGTCAAACGGCGCTCCTTCACTTCTAAGTTCTGCGGTGCGCCCAAAAAGTGGTTTACCCCCACATATGGGGTAATGGCGTATTCAGGAGAAATTGCATAACAAAATTTATGGTTACATTTCCGTTTTTACACTTGTGAAAATAAAAAAAATGGTTCTGAATTAAGATGTTTGCAAAAAAAAGTTAAATGTTCATTTTTTCCTTCCACATTGTTTCAGTTCCTGTGAAGCACGTAAAGGGTTAATAAACTTCTTGAATGTGGTTTTGAGAACCTTGAGGGGTGTAGTTTTTAGAATGGTGTCACACTTCATTATTTTCTATCATATAGACCCCTCAAAATGACTTCAAATGTGATGTGGTCCCTAAAAAAAAATGGTGTTGTAAAAATGAGAAATTGCTGGTCAACTTTTAACCCTTATAACTCCCTAACAAAAAAAAATTTTGGTTCCAAAATTGTGCTGATGTAAAGTAGACATGTGGGAAATGTTATTTATTAACTATTTTTTGTGACATATCTCTCTGATTTAAGGGCATAAAAATACAAAGTTTGAAAATTGCAAAATTTTAAAAATTTTCGCCATATTTCCATTTTTTTCATAAATAATCGCAAGTAATATCGAAGAAATGTTACCACTAACATGAAGTACAATATGTCACGAAAAAACGGTCTCAGAATCAGCGGGATCCGTTGAAGCGTTCCAGAGTTATAACCTCATAAAGTGACAGTGGTCAGAATTGCAAAAATTGGCCTGGTCATTAAGTACTAAATTGGCTCTGTCACTAAGGGGTTAAGAAAATAAAAATCCCTTTCAACTTTGTGACTGCTGGCCTAAAATAGTGGGTATATCACAATATACTGATTTGTTTGCACATCCATTATATTAGTCAGACTTGAGGTGTGTACAAACCACCCAAGTACTGAAGCATGTTACCGCTTTTGTTTTTTGAGCACATACATAACATTTCTTGGTTGTGTCACAAAAGTGCAGGTCTCACAAGCGGTTAATTTTTTACATACCTTTGTGTTAGGGATCTTTTTTAAACGTCCTGATGTTTCTGTTATGGAAAAAACAGTACCGGCGATATCAGTGTCCAGTGTCCATGAGTTTCATACTTGTGGCATACGTGTGGCAGCTATGTGCCGCATCAGTATCACACAAATCTGTGCCTGAGAATAGCTGGCACGGTTTGCACTGTTCTCAGACACCATGTGCTGAAGACAGCTCACATCATTGTGCCATAATCCTTCTGTGCGACATTTACTCATCAGCATGAGCGGTGGCCAGAGGAGAACACTCACGCTGAAGAGCAGGGGAGAATGACTGCCTAAAAAATACCTTTATTAGTTAATTAAAACCTATAATAATAAGTGCACTTCACATAAACCATCACCATGACAACAACATAAAATAGAAAAGACCAGGATGATGCCTAGCCCTGTACTGCACTACCTGCACCCTACCTACCAGCGGAGGTTGGCACCCTAAAGACCTGCGCAATTGGCGCCCCCGCTCACCGTCGACTATCCCTTCTACCCCTATTGGGCCCTAAATAGGACGGGATGAAAATACATACACAGTCATACAGAAGTGCTATAATATATATGATGGAAAAACAGGGGGAGTCTATATTGCTACCTGCTCTACCCCTACCTATCAGCGGAGGTTGGCACCCTAAGATAGTACGTGGCGCCCCCGCTCAACGACGACTGTACACTAAACTGTCCCTTTATAGATGTTTCGGGAGATAAAATACTGTATGGATAATAAAGTGCTGTAGTGGTTGTAAACCATGTCTAAACACACTCAACAGGTTTAAATATACTTGTATGGATTCTCTTTATATATAGCGCTCATTCATAAACCAGGTACTCCAGACAAAGTGAAGTTTGATACATAAAAGATGTAAATAATCAGTATTCATCAAAATAGACCTGATGCACCGATTGGACTTGTGAGTCTACAAGGGAGGCTTTGTTTGAGAATGTACTAATTGTGTTTATATATACATCAGTAGGGTATTGGGGTGACCCAAATGGTTGTTGTGTAGGGATTCTCTATAACAAAGGTACCGACTGACTGTGGTTTTTTTGTTTGTGGCCTGACTGGGGATTCAGCCCAGTGGGTTTGGACTAGGTACTTGGGTGTCCAATCGGTGCATCAGGTCTATTTTGATGAATACTGATTATTTACATCTTTTATGTATCAAACTTCACTTTGTCTGGAGTACCTGGTTTATGAATGAGCGCTATATATAAAGAGAATCCATACAAGTATATTTAAACCTGTTGAGTGTGTTTAGACATGGTTTACAACCACTACAGCACTTTATTATACATACAGTATTTTATCTCCCGAAACATCTATAAAGGGACAGTTTAGTGTACAGTCGTCGTTGAGCGGGGGCGCCACGTACTATCTTAGGGTGCCAACCTCCGCTGATAGGTAGGGGTAGAGCAGGTAGCAATATAGACTCCCCCTGTTTTTCCATCATATATATTATAGCACTTCTGTATGACTGTGTATGTATTTTCATCCCGTCCTATTTAGGGCCCAATAGGGGTAGAAGGGATAGTCGACGGTGAGCGGGGGCGCCAATTGCGCAGGTCTTTAGGGTGCCAACCTCCGCTGGTAGGTAGGGTGCAGGTAGTGCAGTACAGGGCTAGGCATCATCCTGGTCTTTTCTATTTTATGTTGTTGTCATGGTGATGGTTTATGTGAAGTGCACTTATTATTATAGGTTTTAATTAACTAATAAAGGTATTTTTTATCTAGTTTACACTGGGGATTTTTTTTTTTCTGTGAAGTTGTTAAAAGTAGAGGTCCCCACAGTTCAACTTTTTTTCTCTGTGAAAGAGAATGACTGCCTGCAGTGAGAGAGGGCCTTACTGTGAACTGCGGTGACCTCAATAAGATCACTGCTATCACCAGGGCCGGACTGGCCATCTGGCAATTCTGCTAAATGCCAGAAGGGCCTGTCTGGTCATGGGCTGCCTTGTCTGCTACGTTGTAAACAGAATCGATGTTCTCAAGATACCTATACTGTTAACAGTTGTGATGGAGCACAAAGTTGCTGACTCCGTCACTTACCCCAGCAGGCCACAGGTATCATTAGACATATTGGTTTTGTAGAAAATCTTCCTTTCCTCCATCCATGGTAATATTAGTTATATATCCCATCTGGTTCATGGGGACGGGGACAACATGGGCCTGTGTGATTTCAAAATGCCAGGGCTGAATTTCAGCCCCAGTCCGTACCTGGCTATCACCGTGAGATAAAGTCTCATGGTGCAGCACAGAGATCATTGAGGTCACCGCAGTTCAGTGGCCTGGCTCATTGCAGCAACTCTCATTCTCCAGTGGTTTTTAGCCTGGACACCAGAGCTGCAGAGGGACAGGGAGAGGTAAGTAATGCAAGTTCCGGGGCCACGGGAAAGGGGGGGGCCACTCGCCGTTGGGGACACCGACACACTATGGTTCCCATGAGTCGGCGGAGCCTTATGCCAGTGTCCGTGAGTGGTTCCCCCACTTGGTCAAGGCCCCGGCACTTGTAATACTTACCTCTCCTTGTCCTTCTGCATCTCTGGTGTCCAGGCTGAAAACCACTGGAGTATGAGCTGCTGCGAGCGCAGCCACAGTGACATCACTGAGGTCCTTTGAAGCTCCGATGTCTTCAGCTTTTTCTGACTCTGTGATGTAACAGGGTAAAGGGCGTGATGACGTCACTACAGTGCACCCTCTTCTCTGAGCAGTCACAGTGCAGAGAGCCAGAAAGATGGTGATGTTGAGAAGTCTGGACCCGCGGCCAGCAAGGAGAGGTGAGTATTTGATTTTTTTTATGTATGGAGCAATATATGGAACTCATGTTGTATGGAGCAATACTGTATATGGGGTCCATTCTGTATAGAGCAATATATGGGGCTCATTCTGTATGGAACATTATGTGGGGCCCATTCTGAATGGAGTATTATATGGTGCCCATGCTGTATGAAGCATTATATGGGGCCCATTATTCTGTATGGAGCAATATATATTTGGCACATTCTGTAGGTATATAAACAAAATTCCAGTGACAGTAATCACCAGAAACAAGAAGAGATCCAGAATAAATAAAAAAATTCAATGTTTATTAATTATCAAAAATTCAAAAAATTACCATCAATATCAACCATATCTCACAGAGAGAGACACCACTAAATATAAATTTACATAGTATCACAAGACCTTAAACCAAGTACACAAGACTGTTAGTCAAAATGCTATTTGTATAAACATACCGTATATACTCGAGTATAAGCCGAGATTTTCAGCCCAAAATTTTGGGCTGAAAGTGCCCCTCTCGGCTTATTCTCGAGTCACGGTAGCGGTCGGGTCGGCGGGTGAGGGGGAGAGGGCGCTGAGGTATACTTACCTAGTCCTGGAGATCCTGGCGCTCCCCGCCTGTCCCACGGTCTTCTGTGCTGCAGCTTCTTTACCTCTTCAGCGGTCACGTGGGACCACTCATTAGAAAAATGAATAGGCGGCTCCACCTCCCATAGGGGTGGAGCCGCGTATTCATTTCTCTAATCAGCGGTGCCGGTGACCGCTGATAGAGAAAGAGGCTGCGGCACCGAAGACAGCTGTGACAGGCAGAGGGAGCGTCAGGATCGCTGGGACTAGGTAAGTATGTAATATTCACCTGTCCGCGTTCCAGCCGCCGGGCGTCGCTCCATCTTCCCGGCGTCGCTCCGCTCCGCTCTGACTGTTCAGGTCAGAGGGCGCGATGACGCATATAGTGTGCGCGGCGCCCTCTGCCTGATCAGTCAGAGCAGAGAGACGCCGGGACCGCACGCTGGGAGCTGCAAGCAAGAAAGGTGAGTATGGCATTTTTTTTTTATTGCAGCAGCAGCAGCAATGGCAGAGCTTTCTATGGCACAGCTATGGGGCAGTACTGAACGGCACACAGCAGTATATGACAGCTATGGGGCAGTACTGAACGGCACACAGCAGTATATTGCAGCTATGGGGCAGTACTGAACGGCACACAGCACTATATGGCAGCTATGGGGCAGTACTGAACGGCACACAGCACTATATGGCAGCTATGGGGCAGTACTGAACGGCACACAGCACTATATGGCAGCTATGGGGCAGTACTGAATGGCACACAGCACTATATGGCAGCTATGGGGCAGTACTGAACGGCACACAGCACTATATGGCAGCTATGGGGCAGTACTGAACGGCACACAGCACTATATGGCAGCTATGGGGCAGTACTGAACGGCACACAGCACTATATGGCAGCTATGGGGCAGTACTGAACGGCACACAGCACTATATGGCAGCTATGGGGCAGTAGTGAACGGCACACAGCACTATATGGCAGCTATGGGGCAGTACTGAATGGCACACAGCACTATATGGCAGCTATGGTGCAGTACTGAACGGCACACAGCACTATATGGCAGCTATGTGGCAGTACTGAACAGCACACAGCACTATATGGCAGCTATGGGGCAATAATGAACGGTGCAGAGCACTATATGGCAGAGCTTTCCATGGCACATCTATGGGGCAATAATGAACAGTATGGAGCATTATATATGGCACAGCTTTATATGGAGCATCTTATGGGGCAATAATGAACGGTATAGGGCATCTATTTCTATTTTTGAAATTTACCAGTAGCTGCTGCATTTCCTACCCTAGGCTTATACTCGAGTCAATAAGTTTTCCCAGTTTTTTGTGGCAAAATTAGGGGGGTCGGCTTATACTCGGGTCGGCTTATACTCGAGTATATACGGTAATAATAAATGGCATGAACAGTCCCCTAATATTGCATGTGCATTTCAAAGCTTAATAGTGAAGGGGGAAAAAATTGTGGCCGAAGGATATATATAGCATAGCTACCTGGAGGTTAAAAGATTGGCGACTCCCCACCCCATTTTGTAGGGAGCATTATATGAGGCCCATTTTTCTGTATACTGTATGGTCATTATATGGGAGTCCATTATTCTGTATAGAGTAATATATGGGGTCCATTCTGTATGGAGCAATATATGGGGCCCATTATTCTGTATGGAGCATTATATGGGGCCCATTATACTGTATGGTCATTATATGGGAGTCCATTATTCTGTATGGAGCAATATATGAGGTCCATTATTCTGCATCGATCATTATATGGGGTCCATTTTGTATGGAGCATTATATGGGGTCCATTATTCTGTATGGATCATATGCTCCATACAGAATAATGGACCCCATATAATGCTCCATACAAAATGGACCCCATATAATGATGGTGACCATTATTCTGTATGGAGCATTAAAATGAGGCCAATTATACTGTATTAAGCATTATATGGGGTCCATTATTTTGTAAGGAGAATCATATGAGGCCCATTATTCTGTATGGAGCCTTATATCAGGCCCTTATTCTCTATGGAGCTTTATATGAGACCCTGGGAAGATCTAAGGTAGTGGGATGTGATAATCACCTAGTCAGGTTAAAAATGCAACTATTTTTTTAATTCCTTATGCTGGCGTCACATTAGAGAAAAATACAGACGAGCGAGAGGTGCAAAAACAACGCATTGCACATGGACCAATGTTTCTCTATGGGGCAGCTTCCATCAGCCGTATATTTATCGACTGTATTTTATGGGCTGTGAAAATCGCAGCATTCTGCGATTGTCAGCGTATTCCGCAAAAAATACGCCAATGAAAGTCTAGGGGGGCGAGAAAAATACGGATTACACATGGACCATGCGTGTGACTTGCGAGAAATACGCAAGACTTTTACAGGTGACAAGAAATGGGCCAAGCCATTATCAGAAGGAAGCTTAGACATGCTAATTAGCTCAAAAACCGCTCCAGACATCCCGGAAGAACGTCTCCACAGAGTCCTGCAGCATGTCTTCCTTAATCAATGTGGAGATGCTTCTTGTTCTGGTCCAAGAAAGACCAGAGCTATTGGACTAAAGGGATGCACACTACTCCGACTGGGCCAGAAAAGTTGCGTTATGGAGGAGGATCTGTGGGCTACTTTTCCCTGATTTTGCAGACCGTCCATGTGAGGGACAGCAACAAATAAGTAAGTTCACTCATGTTTTGAAAATAATATTATGAACTGCACTAAATAACAGGTTTTCATACTATCCCCTTATATCCTAGTATGATGTTTTTGATCCTATTATTATTAATGAAGATTATGTTTTAAAAATACAGCTTACCAGGCCACATGAGTATGTAAAATCTCACTAAACTTGTTGATCCACTGTGCGCAATGTCCTTATACAGTACATTATTCAATTGTCTGTCATTGCAGTGGAAGATGTTTTGAGACGCTGGCGCAGCATCCGCGATCAGTATAGGTAGGAACTACAGCAGCGGGCCAGGACTGGTGCTTCCGCACCAACAGAGCAGAAGTACATTTATTATGATCGCCTTGCTTTTCTGGATCCCAGTATGGATCTCAGACCGTAAGTTCATACATCACACCACATTACACATATGTATTTTATGGTCATATGTTTTATAATGTTTTTTTTTTTTTTCAAACTTTCATAACAGAACTCAGTCCAACCTCACTGAGAGGGAGACAGGGTCGGATTCTGAGGCCTTTATCGACCTGGTCGGAGAAGGAGAAGAGGTGGCGGGCCCATCTTCTCAGCCTTCAAGTAGCATCCCTCAAGCTCCTCCTGCACCAGCACCAGCAGCTGCACCAGCACCAACAGCTGCACCAGCACCCGTCAGCATGGAAGATCCAGGAAACAGCAGCAGCCCTACTGTTGCTCTGGAGGCCTCCCCACAGAATGCTGTCATATCCCACCGTGGGCAACAAAGGCGAGATATCCCTGCCTCAGATACCTGGAGGCATGTTGATACGGGGGTTCTGAATTATCTGGCCAGGGCTGCCCAGGATGAGGGTGAGGAGGCATAATCCCACAGTCTGACCCGGTACCATCGTCCCCTACCCTGTGAGGCAGCTGTCACCCCGTAACCTGATGAGACTTCAAGCAGACCCACAAGTGTATGGTCAACAGGGATCTGATGCACCTCCTTCACGGGTGCCTAGACCTCAACCCATCCCCCCCCCCAAAATCAACCATGGCCACAACAGGCCCAAATGGCATCCTATACCCAACCTGCTCAATATGGCCACTTGTACAGATCTAGTGTTGGAGGCTGGTCCCAACCTGGGTTTGGATGACATGGCCATATTGGGGGGTATAAGTCACCTGGGTTCCATAATCCCCATGAGTCTCATCTCCAATATCCATATGGTCACTTTGCTACCCAGCAATCAGACCATGGCCAAAACATACAGCATGGCCAAGATTATGCACCCACACAGGGTGAAGGACAATTTGGCCAACAAAGCCAGCAAGAGAGAGTATGGACTGCCGACATCACCTCCACCAAGTTATCAAAATCTTTAATTTTGTTTATCGCTTGGATTTTGCTGTTGCAAAATAAGATGTGTTTCTGCTTATTATGTTTAAGTTAATGTTAAAAATATGTGTATGGCCAACTTTCTAAGGCCATATGACTTTAATATGGTTTTGATATCTCAAAATTATGTTTTGGCGTTATAAAAGTTTTTCAAAAAGCCAATTTTTGTCTCTTCTTACAATAATTAATACAACCTACAAAACTGAATCTAAAAACCATCTATTAAATGAATAAAATTAACACACAGAAGAACATAACTGAAAAAAGGATATTTATAGACACAAAAAAATTAAACTTACAACATAGAGACAGCATGCTCTTGCCAGGGAGTAGCACCCTGAGGTGTCACAAAATAATTAGTAAAGATTTCACGTACTTTCAGTCCTGAAAGCGGACGACGCTGAGGGATGGCATGTGGTCTAGGCCTACCCACATTGCCCAACATACCTTCAGCACCATCAGATGAGGAGCATTCATTGGGCACAGGCATAACCTGTTGATGAAGTCTGGACCAATCAGAAATTCAAGATGGAGTTCAGCATATGAAAGTCCCGTTGTCAGGAAGCTGAAAGCAGAAAAACAAAAACATTAAAATGTTTGAATTATTTACAACATTCATATAGACCACAAGTACTGTGTGGAACTAACAAGACAGGCTAGCACTACAGTAAAAAAATTAACACTGGCTATGTGAATTTACCAATAATAACATATTGTTAGTACTAATTAGTAGAGTTGTTACATATATTACTAATAAATTAACATCAGCTGCTAAGCATAAATAAATACCAAATTTATTATAGACACATCATCAACATAGAGTATGTGAGGATGTAGAATACATACCGTACAGTAAGGAGAAGACGCTCCTCTGCAGATATACATTTTTGCATCCTGGTGTCTACCCTGTTATTCCAGGGCGCACTGTCTACAACAAAATATCAAATGTGGCAATGCGACAATATTGGAAAAACTTGTCAGGATGTGCCTGCAGAGATGCATAAAGCCGGTGGAAATGGCCTTTAGTGACGCATTGCCTCAATAGCGGATGGACCCACATTCATCTCCTCCTCCTCGGATCCACTATCACTGGGTATGGATGGCCAAAGCGGCATGACAAAACCCAGTGGTATAAGACACGCTGAGTTGGGGTGAAATGAAGTAGGTCTGACATGTTGCCAACAAACCACCAATACACCAATACAAGCACAGCAACAAAATGGTCAGATTGTAGGCTGCCACCTGTTGTAGAGGCAATAAATAGGGTTGCTGATGATGATTTAAATTAATTTCAGACCTCAAAACTGTTAAATGTCCATTTTGCATGGTTGCGAGAAAAAAACGCTATACGGATGCCATACGGATGACATACGGAGGTTTACATTGGCAAAATACACAGCCACACCTTGCCCACGGATGACATACGGATCACTGTTTAGGGAAGATTTCAGCGTATTTGGTCCGTAAAAAAATGGACCGTATTTTTATATGTTAGGTCTGACCCTGGCCTTACATCCATGATTTTACAACATCTCTGGGTAGATGGCCAAAATGAATTTCCCCCAGACCACAAAATCCCCTTCCCGAGGCCGGTAGTCCCACTGCCCCCTGTACCAGGCAATACACACTGTCTCCCAACTTTTAGTTAGCCCACAGATTTCGTATCTTCCGCAAGTATAGTCTGTTGGTTAGCCCACAGATTTTGTACCTCCCGCCAGTATAGTCTGTAGTCACAGTCCATGCTCCTCTAGATGACAGAATAAACAAGGAGAATAAAAGTCAATTTATGCCATTAAAAAAAATCAATATAAAATTTTATTATCTCACAAATACAAGTATTAAACACATAATAACAGAAGTTCTATTGGCACATGTATAAATCCATGATCATGACCCAGAGTAAAAAAGGGGTCTGAGGACAAGGCAAGAACAAGATGGTTTGTGTCAAACTGTTGTATATCAAAGGGTATGATTAGTATTGGTAAGAGTATAGTTATTAAATCTCACCACAATTACCGCCTAGTGCCATGCCATCCAGATGGGCAACAAATCTTTTGTGCTGGTAAGGTCACATTTTTAGAGCCCGGAAGGTACGAAATCACAAAGTCAAAACGGGCAAAAAACAGCGACCAACGAGCCTGTCTAGGATTCAAGCGCTTGGCAGACTCGAGATAAGTCAAGTTCTTATGATCAGTCAAGACCACCACGCGATGCTTAGCTCCTTCAAGCCAATGACGCCACTCCTCGAATGCCCACTTCATGGCCAGCAACTCTCGATTGCCCACATCATAATTTCGCTCAGCAGGCGAAAACCTCCTGGAAAAGAAGGCGCATGGTTTCATCACCGAGCAATCAGAACTTCTCTGCGACAAAACAGCCCCTGCTCCAATCTCAGAAGCATCAACCTCGACCTGGAAAGGAAGCGAAACATCTGGTTGACACAACACAGGGGCAGAAGAAAAACGACGCTTCAACTCTTGAAAAACTTCCACAGCAGCAGAAGACCAATTGACCACATCAGCACCCTTCTTGGTCAAATCGGTCAATGGTTTAGCAATACTAGAAAAATTGCAGATGAAGCGACGATAAAAATTAGCAAAGCCCAGGAACTTTTGCAGACTTTTCAGAGATGTCGGCTGAGTCCAATCATGGATGGCTTGGACCTTAATAGGGTCCATCTCGATAGTAGAAGGGGAAAAGATGAACCCCAAAAATGAAACCTTCTGAACACTAAAGAGACACTTTGATCCCTTCACAAACAAAGAATTAGCACGCAGGACCTGAAACACCGTTCTGACCTGCTTCACATGAGACTCCCAATCATCCGAGAAGATCAAAATGTCATCCAAGTACACAATCAGGAATTTATCCAGGTACTCTCGGAAGATGTCATGCATAAAGGACTGAAACACTGATGGAGCATTGGCAAGTCCGAATGGCATTACTAGATACTCAAAATGGCCCTCGGGCGTATTAAATGCAGTTTTCCATTCATCGCCTCGCTTAATACGCACAAGATTATACGCACCACGAAGATCTATCTTGGTGAACCAACTAGCCCCCTTAATCCGAGCAAACAAATCAGATAACAACGGCAAGGGGTACTGAAATTTAACCGTGATCTTATTTAGAAGGCGGTAATCTATACAAGGTCTCAGCGAACCATCCTTCTTGGCTACAAAAAGGAACCCTGCTCCTAATGGCGACGATGACGGGCGAATATGCCCCTTCTCCAAGGACTCCTTCACATAACTCCGCATAGCGGCGTGCTCAGGCACAGATAAATTAAACAGTCGACCTTTTGGGAATTTACTACCAGGAATCAAATCGATAGCACAATCACAATCCCTATGCGGAGGTAGGATATCGGACTTGGGCTCATCAAATACAGGTCCTTCTCAAAAAATTAGCATATAGTGTTAAATTTCATTATTTACCATAATGTAATGATTACAATTAAACTTTCATATATTATAGATTCCAGGGTCCGGTCTCCTCTTCTCGTTGTACAGCGTTTTCTGCCACATTGTTTCCTTCCAACAGACTTACCATTGAGGTGCCTTGATACAGCACTCTGGGAACAGCCTATTTGTTGAGAAATTTCTTTCTGGGTCTTACCCTCTTGCTTGAGGGTGTCAATGATGGCCTTCTTGACATCTGTCAGGTCGCTAGTCTTACCCATGATGGGGGTTTTGAGTAATGAACCAGGCAGGGAGTTTATAAAAGTGTAAGGTGAAGATAGAATGGCACCAAGTGTTTCATCCACGAATATGGTATAACGTGGGGTATGCCTAGACTGTCAAACAAACAGCGCTGGAAAATGGAGACTCAATTTAGAACCACTGTGGCATGCGGTAATCAAAAGCATTAGGGTGGTGCTCAACAAAAAAGCAATGAAGATCCAAGGAATGAAGAAAAAATAAAGTGGCACTCACCCAATATTGCTGTATGAAAAATGTCCTTTATTCAGAGTATACACTCACAGACATCGGGTGGAGAGGCGGCTTGGTAGGAAGGGAGGTGCAAGAGGAGGCAAGAGGACGACGGCCGTTTCGCGCCTGCGTGCTTCAACGGGTCCAGGTGCATGAATTAAGAACGTCACATCCTATATAGAGGACTAAACATCATGGTGTGAACAGGTGATACCATTAAAAACATATTTGGATACAAACACCAAAATATGCTAATAAGCACAAATACAAACGCTTTTTGTATATATTATACATAGTGCTAATACAAAAAAATATATATAATTCTTACAAGAAAATAGACATGTCCAATTTGTCATTCAATCCTATTGCGCCTTGCGCATTCGTTTCAATAATCCACCTTGCTTCACGTTGTAACAATGCATTACCTCGATCTCCTCCATTCTGGGGATTTTTTACGATTTCCAAGCCTGCAAATCGCAAGACATTCGGGTCTGCATTGTGTATGTCACGCATATGCTTAATAAAGCGTGGACAGCCCTTCCCAGAGGAGACCGAACTATAATGTTCTCTGAACCTGTGGTAAAGTGGGCGGATAGTTTTACCGATATAGAAGGAATGGCATGGGCACATAATTAAATAAACCACATACTGTGATTTACATGTTATTAATTGGCGGACTGTATGACAGATGGGACCAATATGAATGGGATTATCAAGTAGTCTAAATCGACAATAACTGCAATTTCCACATTTGTGGTTACCTGTAGGTTGCAGTTCCCTCAACCAATTTGAATTTTCAATGGCTGACAAGCGGTTTTTCACAATAAGATCCCCTAAATTTTTTGTTCGTCTATAGGCGAAAATTGGGTGATTTTTTTGTCAAAGATGAAAGTTCCCGATCGGACTGTAGAATGTGCCAGTTTTTTTGTATAGCCGCATAAATTACTTTATTCATCGGGCTATGCATGAATGTAAATACAAATTTATTACTATCACTGCCACTAGGGGAACTTTTTATTTTTTTACGATTTTTGAGCAGATCCTCTTGTGCTAATTTTCTAACCCTATTTTCTGCTACCGACAAAATTTTGGGGGGATAATTTCTTTCTAGAAAATTGGTTTTGAGTTCAACTATTTGTTTATCGAAAACTTCCTCATTATTAATAATTTTCCTATATCTAACCATCTGTCTGTAAGGTATGCTGTTTTTTGTGTGAAAAGGATGAGCGCTATTAAAATGCAATAAACTATTTGTCGCTGTCAATTTTTTATGTACCGATGTATTAATTTTACCTTCGGTTATCTCGATCTTAACATCTAAAAATTCAAGCGACAAGCCCCCAAATACGGCGGTAAACTGCATATTGTCATCATTATTATTGTTCAGATAAGAAACAAAATTCTCAAAATCCTGTTTTGAGCTGTCCCACACAATAAAGACATCGTCTGCAAACCTATAATAGGCACGTATAAACCGCAAAAACGGGTTCTTAATAGAGGTTATATATCGTTCCTCAAACACTGCTAGAAATAAATTCGCAAAAACACATGCGACTGGCGTGCCCATTGCGGTTCCGGTTCATTGTAGGAACCATTTGTTAATGAACCTGAACGCGTTATGTGATAATACAAAGTCCAGGCTTTCAGTGATAAAATCAATGAAGTCCTGGTCTTTATTACAATTCTGTAATATCAAACGTATTGCTTCGATGCCTTTATTGTGGGGGATCCGCGTATACAAATTCACGATATCAATTGAAACTAATGAAAAAGTGGGCTGCCAGTCTAAAGCGCGTAAAGCTAGTAAAAAATCTCCAGAATCCTTAACAAAGGAGGGAACTTTATGCAGCAGGGGTTTGAGCAACCAATCCAGGAATTTAGACAAGGGCTCCGTTAGTGAACCAATGCCCGATATTATAGGTCTTCCGGGCGGTTTAGTAGCATGTTTGTGAATTTTTGGCAAACTGTACCAGTTAGGGATAGTAGGATGTTCAGGAAGCAGTTTCTCTGCTTTATTTTTTAATAGAACACCTTTTGTTACATATTTATTCAAATGCTTTCTCAGTTTTTCTTTAAATTTCGAAGTAGGGTTGAAATCTAACGGAGTATATGTACATCTATCATTTAACTGGGACATTGCCTCCTCAATATAGTAACTTCTATCAAGAATAACTATATTGCCCCCCTTGTCTGCTTTCCTGAATATTGTGTCATTCCACCGCTGCATTTCATGAATAGCATTCTCCTCTTCCCTTGACAAATTTTTTTGGGGATGGCGATATAGAATGGCCTCCACGTCCTATATCACCAAATCCTGGAATAAGTCTACAGCATTTCCTGGAGAGATGGGAGGCATAAACGTTGATTTTGTGCCCCCTTTAAAGGGTTCTATGCTGGGGGCACCCTCTGTAATAATATTTAAGTCGCGTATTGTGGCCGTTGATTCATCCAGACTAGCAAGGAGCCATGCGTCTTCAATATCTTTCTGATCAATGGGTGGAAAAGCCATAAAGCCTAAATTCCCAATACGGGCAGGACTTTCTGTAGAAGTATCAGAAGAATATTTTTTCTCTTTGATGTTTGAAAAGAATTTTTTTAGATGCAGCTTTCTTGTGGCTTTAAACAAATCGATCTTAAAGTCTGTAAAATTAAATTCCTCTGGGATACAAAAATTTAAACCCAACGATAATACTTTTTCTTGCTCCTGGGTCAAGGTTCTTTTAGACAAATTGATTATTTGCAATTTGTTACTATCTGTTGTCACTTTCTCCAGGATACTTGTTTGCGTTTCTTTTGTGGGTTTCTTTTTTCGTCCACCTCGTCGGGTCTTTTTTCTAAAGGGATATCACTGTGAAGGTAAACAGCTGTGGCTCCTTGATTATCTGGGCCCTCTTCTACCCCACTAGAATCGGAGTCTGTTACCCATCCATCTCTTTGCATTTTTCGTTTATTAAATTCTCTAAAAGATTGATTTCTTTGAAAATTCCTCTTTTTGCTGCTAAACTTGTTCCAGGAAAAAATCTGCCCGGTGGCAAAATCATTTTTGTCTCTCAAAAATTTATCTTTTTTCTTTTGTTTTGTTTCAATCTTGTATTAGCACTATGTATAATATATACAAAAAGCGTTTGTATTTGTGCTAATTAGCATATTTTGGTGTTTGTATCCAAATATGTTTTTAATGGTATCACCTGTTCACACCATGATGTTTAGTCCTCTATATAGGATGTGACGTTCTTAATTCATGCACCTGGACCCGTTGAAGCACGCAGGCGCGAAACGGCCGTCGTCCTCTTGCCTCCTCTTGCACCTCCCTTCCTACCAAGCCGCCTCTCCACCCGATGTCTGTGAGTGTATACTCTGAATAAAGGACATTTTTCATACAGCAATATTGGGTGAGTGCCACTTTATTTTTTCTTCATTCCTTGGATCTTCATTGCTTTTTTGTTGAGCACCACCCTAATGCTTTTGATTACCGCATGCCACAGTGGTTCTAAATTGAGTCTCCATTTTCCAGCGCTGTTTGTTTGACAGTCTAGGCATACCCCACGTTATACCATATTCGTGGATGAAACACTTGGTGCCATTCTATCTTCACCTTACACTTTTATAAACTCCCTGCCTGGTTCATTACTCAAAACCCCCATCATGGGTAAGACTAGCGACCTGACAGATGTCAAGAAGGCCATCATTGACACCCTCAAGCAAGAGGGTAAGACCCAGAAAGAAATTTCTCAACAAATAGGCTGTTCCCAGAGTGCTGTATCAAGGCACCTCAATGGTAAGTCTGTTGGAAGGAAACAATGTGGCAGAAAACGCTGTACAACGAGAAGAGGAGACCGGACCCTGGAATCTATAATATATGAAAGTTTAATTGTAATCATTACATTATGGTAAATAATGAAATTTAACACTATATGCTAATTTTTTGAGAAGGACCTGTATTTGATGAGCCCAAGTCCGATATCCTACCTCCGCATAGGGATTGTGATTGTGCTATCGATTTGATTCCTGGTAGTAAATTCCCAAAAGGTCGACTGTTTAATTTATCTGTGCCTGAGCACGCCGCTATGCGGAGTTATGTGAAGGAGTCCTTGGAGAAGGGGCATATTCGCCCGTCATCGTCGCCATTAGGAGCAGGGTTCCTTTTTGTAGCCAAGAAGGATGGTTCGCTGAGACCTTGTATAGATTACCGCCTTCTAAATAAGATCACGGTTAAATTTCAGTACCCCTTGCCGTTGTTATCTGATTTGTTTGCTCGGATTAAGGGGGCTAGTTGGTTCACCAAGATAGATCTTCGTGGTGCGTATAATCTTGTGCGTATTAAGCGAGGCGATGAATGGAAAACTGCATTTAATACGCCCGAGGGCCATTTTGAGTATCTAGTAATGCCATTCGGACTTGCCAATGCTCCATCAGTGTTTCAGTCCTTTATGCATGACATCTTCCGAGAGTACCTGGATAAATTCCTGATTGTGTACTTGGATGACATTTTGATCTTCTCGGATGATTGGGAGTCTCATGTGAAGCAGGTCAGAACGGTGTTTCAGGTCCTGCGTGCTAATTCTTTGTTTGTGAAGGGATCAAAGTGTCTCTTTAGTGTTCAGAAGGTTTCATTTTTGGGGTTCATCTTTTCCCCTTCTACTATCGAGATGGACCCTATTAAGGTCCAAGCCATCCATGATTGGACTCAGCCGACATCTCTGAAAAGTCTGCAAAAGTTCCTGGGCTTTGCTAATTTTTATCGTCGCTTCATCTGCAATTTTTCTAGTATTGCTAAACCATTGACCGATTTGACCAAGAAGGGTGCTGATGTGGTCAATTGGTCTTCTGCTGCTGTGGAAGTTTTTCAAGAGTTGAAGCGTCGTTTTTCTTCTGCCCCTGTGTTGTGTCAACCAGATGTTTCGCTTCCTTTCCAGGTCGAGGTTGATGCTTCTGAGATTGGAGCAGGGGCTGTTTTGTCGCAGAGAAGTTCTGATTGCTCGGTGATGAAACCATGCGCCTTCTTTTCCAGGAGGTTTTCGCCTGCTGAGCGAAATTATGATGTGGGCAATCGAGAGTTGCTGGCCATGAAGTGGGCATTCGAGGAGTGGCGTCATTGGCTTGAAGGAGCTAAGCATCGCGTGGTGGTCTTGACTGATCATAAGAACTTGACTTATCTCGAGTCTGCCAAGCGCTTGAATCCTAGACAGGCTCGTTGGTCGCTGTTTTTTGCCCGTTTTGACTTTGTGATTTCGTACCTTCCGGGCTCTAAAAATGTGACCTTACCAGCACAAAAGATTTGTTGCCCATCTGGATGGCATGGCACTAGGCGGTAATTGTGGTGAGATTTAATAACTATACTCTTACCAATACTAATCATACCCTTTGATATACAACAGTTTGACACAAACCATCTTGTTCTTGCCTTGTCCTCAGACCCCTTTTTTACTCTGGGTCATGATCATGGATTTATACATGTGCCAATAGAACTTCTGTTATTATGTGTTTAATACTTGTATTTGTGAGATAATAAAATTTTATATTGATTTTTTTTAATGGCATAAATTGACTTTTATTCTCCTTGTTTATTCTGTCATCTAGAGGAGCATGGACTGTGACTACAGACTATACTGGCGGGAGGTACAAAATCTGTGGGCTAACCAACAGACTATACTTGCGGAAGATACGAAATCTGTGGGCTAACTAAAAGTTGGGAGACAGTGTGTATTGCCTGGTACAGGGGGCAGTGGGACTACCGGCCTCGGGAAGGGGATTTTGTGGTCTGGGGGAAATTCATTTTGGCCATCTACCCAGAGATGTTGTAAAATCATGGATGTAAGGCCAGGGTCAGACCTAACATATAAAAATACGGTCCATTTTTTTACGGACCAAATACGCTGAAATCTTCCCTAAACAGTGATCCGTATGTCATCCGTGGGCAAGGTGTGGCTGTGTATTTTGCGAATGTAAACCTCCGTATGTCATCCGTATGGCATCCGTATAGCGTTTTTTTCTCGCAACCATGCAAAATGGACATTTAACAGTTTTGAGGTCTGAAATTAATTTAAATCATCATCAGCAACCCTATTTATTGCCTCTACAACAGGTGGCAGCCTACAATCTGACCATTTTGTTGCTGTGCTTGTATTGGTGTATTGGTGGTTTGTTGGCAACATGTCAGACCTACTTCATTTCACCCCAACTCAGCGTGTCTTATACCACTGGGTTTTGTCATGCCGCTTTGGCCATCCATACCCAGTGATAGTGGATCCGAGGAGGAGGAGATGAATGTGGATCCATCCGCTATTGAGGCAATGCGTCACTAAAGGCCATCTGGATGGCATGGCACTAGGTGAAGCAAGGTGGATTATTGAAACGAATGCGCAAGGCGCAATAGGATTGAATGACAAATTGGACATGTCTATTTTCTTGTAAGAATTATATATTTTTTTGTATTAGCACTATGTATAATATATACAAAAAGCGTTTGTATTTGTGCTTATTAGCATATTTTGGTGTTTGTATCCAAATATGTTTTTAATGGTATCACCTGTTCACACCATGATGTTTAGTCCTCTATATAGGATGTGACGTTCTTAATTCATGCACCTGGACCCGTTGAAGCGGGCAGGCGCGAAACGGCTGTCGTCCTCTTGCCTCCTCTTGCACCTCCCTTCCTACCAAGCCGCCTCTCCACCCGATGTCTGTGAGTGTATACTCTGAATAAAGGACATTTTTCATACAGCAATATTGGGTGAGTGCCACTTTATTTTTTCTTCATTCCTTGGATCTTCATTGAGTTTATAAAAGCCTCAGGTATCTTTTGCATGTGTTTAGAGTTAATTAGTTGATTCAGAAGATTAGGGTAATAGGTCGTTTAGAGAACCTTTTCTTGATATGCTAATTTATTGAGACAGGTTTTTTGGGTTATCAGGAGTTGTATGCCAAAATCATCAGTATTAAAACAATAAAAGACCTGACAAATTTCAGTTGGTGGATAATGAATCTATAATATATGAAAGTTTAATTGTAATCATTACATTATGGTAAATAATGACATTTAACACTATATGCTAATTTTTTGAGAAGGACCTGTATATCCCGGTAATCAGACAAGAACTCTGGAACCTCAGAAGGGGTGGATGACGAAATAGTCAGAAATGGGACATCACCATGTACCCCCTGACAACCCCAGCTGGACACAGACATGGATTTCCAATCTAATACTGGATTATGGACTTGTAGCCATGGCAACCCCAACACGACCACATCATGCAGATTATGCAACACCAGAAAGCGAATAACCTCCTGATGTGCAGGAGCCATGCACATGGTCAGCTGGGTCCAGTACTGAGGCTTATTCTTGGCCAAAGGCGTAGCATCAATACCTCTCAATGGAATAGGACACTGCAAGGGCTCCAAGAAAAACCCACAACGCCTAGCATACTCCAAGTCCATCAAATTCAGGGCAGCGCCTGGATCCACAAATGCCATGACAGAATACGATGACAAAGAGCAGATCAAGGTAACGGACAGAAGAAATTTTGACTGTACCGTACCAATGGTGGCAGACCTAGCGAACCGCTTAGTGCGCTTAGGACAATCAGAGATAGCATGAGTGGAATCACCACAGTAGAAACACAGCCCATTCAGACGTCTGTGTTCTTGCCGTTCAACTCTGGTCAAAGTCCTATCGCACTGCATAGGCTCAGGTTTAAGCTCAGGTAATACCGCCAAATGGTGCACAGATTTACGCTCACGCAAGCGTCGACCGATCTGAATGGCCAAAGACATAGACTCATTCAGACCAGCAGGCATAGGAAATCCCACCATGACATCTTTAAGGGCTTCAGAGAGACCCTTTCTGAAAATAGCTGCGAGCGCACCTTCATTCCATTGAGTGAGTACTGACCACTTTCTAAATTTCTGACAATATACCTCTATCTCATCCTGACCCTGACACAGAGCCAGCAAATTTTTCTCTGCCTGATCCACTGAATTAGGTTCATCGTACAGCAATCCGAGAGCCAGGAAAAACGCATCGATATTACTTAATGCAGGATCTCCTGACGCAAGAGAAAATGCCCAGTCCTGAGGGTCGCCACGTAAAAAAGAAATAATGATCCTAACTTGTTGAACTGGGTCACCAGAGGAGCGAGGTTTCAAAGCCAGAAATAGTTTACAATTATTTTTGAAACTCAGAAATTTAGTTCTATCTCCAAAAAACAAATCCGGAATAGGAATTCTCGGTTCTAACATAGAATTCTGAACCACAAAGTCTTGAATATTTTGTACTCTTGCCGTGAGCTGATCCACACATGAAGACAGACCTTTAATGTCCATCGCTACACCTGTGTCCTGAACCACCCAAATGTCTAGGGGAAAAAAAAGGCAAAACACAGTGCAAAGAAAAAAAAATGGTCTCAGAACTTCTTTTTTCCCTCTATTGAGAATCATTAGTACTTTGGGCCTCCAGTACTGTTATGATAAGGTAATTCAGTACCACAATGGACATAGAGGTCAGAGCACATACAGTGACCTGACAATAACCCAAAAACATTGAACGAGCTCTGAGACGTGGGAACTCTGCTGACCGCAATCCCTAATCCTCTCCAACCACACTAGAGGCAGCCGTGGATTGCGCCTAACGCTCCCTATGCAACTCGGCACAGCCTGAGAAACTAGCTAGCCTGAAGATAGAAAATAAGCCTACCTTGCCTCAGAGAAATACCCCAAAGGAAAAGGCAGCCCCCACATATAATGACTGTGAGTTAAGATGAAAAGACAAACGTAGAGATGAAATAGATTTAGCAAAGTGAGGCCCAACTTTCTGAACAGAGCGAGGATAGGAAAGGTAACTTTGCGGTCAACACAAAACCCTACAAAAACCACGCAAAGGGGGCAAAAAGACCCTCCGTACCGAACTAACGGCACGGAGGTACACCCTCTGCGTCCCAGAGCTTCCAGCAAGCAGGAAAAAACAAATAGACTAGCTGGACAGAAAAAAACAGCAAACAAAATAGCAAAGCAGAACTTAGCTATGCAGAGCAGCAGGCCACAGGAACGATCCAGGAGGAAACAGGTCCAATACTAGAACATTGACTGGAGGCCAGGATCAAAGCACTAGGTGGAGTTAAATAGAGCAGCACCTAACGACTTCACCATATCACCTGAGGAAGGAAACTCAGAAGCCGCAGTACCACTTTCCTCCACCAACGGAAGCTCACAGAGAGAATCAGCCGAAGTACCACTTGTGACCACAGGAGGGAGCTCTGCCACAGAATTCACAACATTTATCGGGCTTTTAACTAAAAAATAATTTTTTTTGCTTAAAAAAAAGAATATAATGACACTAAAAGATTTTAACACTATTGTGTCCATTCAATGTAACAAGTTTAAATGTGCCTAATGTAATGTTCTTTCAAATTTGTAATGTACCTAGATTTTCTACTGTTTTGTGCTTTGAATAAACTTACTTTATTGTGCCTTTACTTTTCAAAACCTGCTCCCCTTTTTTTTTCAAATGTTGTTGTCAATAAAAAAAGTTTAAACTATTCCAATGTTCATTTTCCTACCAACTGGTCTAAGTGTGTACCACAAAAAATGTACTCAGGTGATCACCAGCTCCCAAATACACTCTGCCAAACCTCGCCACTTATGTTCACATGGCCGTGTGTTCTATAGTTGAGTGAACATGCTCGGCTCCCTCCTTGGCCAGCTATAAAGCTTGCTGACTAGTTGCATATGGAACCCGGCTTCATGTAGTGCGCTGGCTGATCAGCAGTTTTCAGCCGCCGCACTACACATGCATGGCGAGGCCAACAAATAGGCTTGGGTTGTGCATGTGTTGTGCCTGTCACACAGCCTCGGAACATGCAGATGTGGTGGCGGAAAAATGCAGATCATCATCCGCACTCCAGGAAGCCGGGTTCCATATGCAAGTAGTCGGCAAGTGTTATAGCTTGCCACAAGGAGGGAGCCGATCATGTTTGCTCAACTCTAGTGAGTAAAAACTATTGAACTCAGGATGCTGAAATACATCCTGAGTCAAATAGTGGCGAGACTTGGCCACGGGACCATTGCTACCACCTCACCTGACCCATTATCTTAATGTATGTTACTATAAGATTTTTTAATCCTCTTTGTGTTTCCAACACCTCATAGTACAATGAGACACACAAAAAAAGACGATTAAACTATTGATAAAATAGTGTCTGACATTGCAGATATGAGGTGTAAAAAAACAAAAGATTTGTGTACACGGCCCACGGTGTGAGTTGCCGGAAATTACGTTTAAACAATACAAATAAATAGAGTTTTCAACATAACATTTTTATTTTGGGACACAAAAAAAAAGGGGGAAAGATTATTAAGGGGTATGGACGGTGGCAATCAAGGGAGACTGATAACTAGCGGTTTGGGAGTGGGTAGAGGAGGAGGAACCGTAGTCCAGAATGCTAAACGGTATCTCAGACCACCCTATGTGCGATGGTGATGATATTGTCACCTCTGTATGGGATGGAGGAGGCAACACCAGTCTACGTGTGCTTATTGACTGGCTCTGGCTACTCCTGCTCCGGCTTGACCCCGGCCAAGAGCTAGGTGTGGGTATTGGAGCAGCCAGAGCCGCCACTGCTGGCCGTGTTTTCCTCTTTTTCCTCTCTCCCTCTGGGTGTTCCTCTGATTGCCGTCTTCTGGAGCTTGAGGGCATGGCAGGAGCAGGACTCGTCGGGTGGGTGTGATGTGTCGGTCGCGGCATCCCTCAGCACCCGGACCTCTGTAGAGTTGCTGTGCAGCAGGAGTAGGAGTCATGCTTGCCAGCGTTGGTACTACTGGCATTGTAGTTGCTGACTGCATGATCCTAGCCTGCTGCAGAGCACTCACGTAGGCGTTGTTGCAGGCCTGTATCACCGAAATCTGGAGTTACGGTGTAAGGTGTTCCACCATGCCCTTAGCAATGGCACTAAAGGCCACTTCAAGGCGCCGGTCGATATTGGACAGAGCAGTGTCCATCCTATCTCCCAGCACCTTGAAACAATTTTGGAAAATATTCGGGCATTAGCGGCCTGTCCGAGGCCCGCTGACGCTGGCGGGAATACCCGAGAGAAGGAGCGACAGAGGCCTCGGCCAGGGGAACACCAGATGGACCGGCTGCTAGTTCTCCAGAAAGTGGTGCATGCCTGCTCTCGCTGTGGGATGGCTGTGACTGGTCCGATGGCGATTCATGAAGGACCGCTCCAGATGGCCAAACAGGTTCGAGGGTGCTGCTGTGTGTTCTGTGAAAAGATAAGGAAAACATTAGTATACAAAAAATAACATTTCACATTCGCCAACTCCTGTATAATATAATAAAGTTAACATTACATCACACAACACTATAAAATAATTTAACATATAATTGTAAGGGTCACTTCCGTCTGTCACTCTGTCTGTCCTTAACTCAAGGTTATTCATTCGCTGATTGTTCTCGCCAGCTGCCTGTCATGGCTTATGCGACCAATCAGCGACGGGCACAGTCCAGAATAAAATGAGCGCTCCTTACTCCCCGCAGTCAATGCCTGTTGCCCGCATACTCCCCTCTGTCATCTCTAAACACAGGGTTAAGGCCGGCGGTAATGCACCATGTTATGCCGCAGGTAACACAATCCGTTGTCGCCCCTAAACCTTGGTGTCACCAACTCTTTACTATTGACGCTGCCTATGCCGCATCAATATTAAAAAATGTAATGTTACAAATTGGATTACAAAAAATATCCTGCTATACTTGTCCTCCGTAGGCGTTTGCGAAGGCCGCCATCTTTTACGCTGATCGCAGGACCTGCCATGACGTCACGGTCATGTGACCGAGACGTCATCACAGGTCCTGTGGTCAGACCAACCCTGGGAACGGAACCTGTCGTGGACTACAAGGTCTCCCGCTGAAAATTTTTTTTTTTTTTTAAACTGTGACAAACCTGGATGGGCAATATACTACGCCACTAGGAAATATTGTACGTGGCTGGGCAATATACTATGTGGCTCTGTGCTGTATACTACGTCACTTGAAAAAATGTAATGTGTGACTTGGCAATATACAACGTGACTCTGTGCTTTATACTACGTCACTGGGCAATGTACTAGTTGGCTTGGCAATATACTATGTGGCTGGGCAATATACTACGTGGCTGGGCAATATACTACGTGGCTGGCCAATATACAACGTGGACATGCATATTGTACACTACCCGATGCGTTGGAATAGGTACACCAATAATTAAATACTTACGCTCGGCGGCCAAGGATCGGTCTCGGGAACTGGAGCAGCCTAGTGTACTTATAGGTTGTCGACCTTGCCGCAGCAGCACCACTTCGAGCCTGTTCCTCCTCCTTCCGCAGGCCCCGATTGAAACGGTCCTTCATGGAACGCCATCTTGTCTTCAATTTTTTGACTGTGAATGCAAACAACAAAAAGGTGAGATATTGAGCATTTTCCAATGATAACACAACCGTGTGCGATGCAACAAAGTTGCAGGAGTTGATCACATCACACATGGTTGTGTTATCCTGGCCTGATGGGTCAGAGTGGCATTTCAGCAATACTTACCAAAGTTTGATTTGTCCAATGCAGAAGCGCTGTCAAAGCCATCCCACAGCGATTTTGCCACCTCATTCCATATCCGCCTCAACACCACCTGGACCGCGTGCTGGGGGTCACGGCTGTCCCACAACGGGCCTCGCTCCTGGATGCTGGTGACGAGGAGATCAATGTTTATCCCCTTCTCTTGGTCCCATTGTGAAACCTAGAATAATAGAAAAACATTAATGTTTGCAAGCTAAATAAAAATTGCCAACAACCACCACCACCAGCCCCACCCCCCCACCCCCCGCCGAAAAGAAAAATGAAATAAAGATAAAAAAAATTCCTAATTTTGTTTGGAAAAATACTTACTCGCCGTCTTGCCTCCACAGCTTGGCCCCGAGGTCGCTGCTCCTGCTGGGTAGCTTCTCTTCACTTGAAGAAGCCTGTTAAATTTGTAAATAAAAATTAGTGACACGTCTACAAATGACACCGAATAGTAAGTAACTGTAGATAATGTACTCACTGTACTCCCCTGCGACGTGTGGCTTGAGTCTGTGACCATGGTTTACCAAGATACTTCTGCAAGGAAAAATTGAAAAAATTATTACATTAAATGCACAAAACACAGCCACATAGAAGAAAATAGCAAAAATACCATACATAACATTACGACCACAACGGACAGTGCACTCATAGGACAATGCCAACTCAACAAGCGCTGATCAAACCACACCGCCATACATTGAAATAAAAATCAATGGCAGAGACGACACAATGCCAGAGTATAGCAAAAGCACAATAAAGTTCCAGAAAAGATAAAAAAAACAATTAATAAACAACAGCCCCTATGTACAAATCAAAAAAAGACACATATACCTTTTTTAAAAAAATAAATAATTTTTTTTAAAAAAGGGCCAAGAAAAGGCAATCCAGTATAAACCGCCATACTTTACAATTAAAAACAACAAGACCGGAGCCAAAAAGCACCATATGGTTACATATAACCCCAGAAATATATCAGAACCAGATAAAAGATAAAAACTTTTCTATAAAAAAAAAACCACGGCCGCATGAAATTACAGAACAACCCAATAACAATTAAATAAACCACCATAAATTGTATTAGTAAAATAAAAAAAAGCACACACTTGATTAAAAAAAAAAAGGGCAAAGAAAAGGCAATCCATATAAACCGCCATACTTTACAATAAAAAAAAACAAGGCCGGAGACAAGAAAACGCCATACGGTTACATATAACGCCAGAAATACATCAGAACCAGATTTAAAAAAAAAAAAAATTCTATAAAAAAACACAATGGCATAGCCGCATGACATTACAGAATAACCCAATAAAAATTAAATAAAACACCATAAATTTAAACAAAAAATTTTTTAAAAAGGCACACAGAAAAAAAGGGCAAAGAAAAGGCAATTCAGTATAAACCGCCATACTTTACAATAAAAAACAACAAGAAATGAGCCAAGAAAACGCCATACGGTTACATATAACCCCAGAAATAGAAACCAGAATTAAAACCCTAGAAACCAGAAATTAAACAAGAAAATCCCATTTCAAAAAAACACAGTGGAACAACCGCATGAAATTACAGAACAACCCAAAATAAATTAAGTAAAAAAACAATCAGTCAATCCAGGATAAACCACCATACTTAACAATAAAAAAACCAACGAGGCCGGAGACAAAAAAACGCCATCATATAACGCCAGAAATACATCAGAACCAGATAAAAAAACACAAATTTCCATTAAACAACCACAGTGGAATAGCCGGACTAAAGTACAGACCAAACATTAAATTTAACCTGCACAAATTGCATTAAAAAAATGAAAAAATAAAACACACATAAAAAAAAAATGCACAGAGAAATTATATACTTACAGCTTTTGAAAGCAGATCAGAGAGCTTGTCTTGTGTCCTATCCTGCAGGCAATTGAAAGACAATGCAAAACCCTTTTTTTATATATATATATAGGTTGTTTTGTCACTGTCTAGACACCGTCTAGACACTTATCTTGCTTTTTTATTAAAGGACGCATGCGTCGCACAACGCGCTGCGACGCAAGCACTTGCGCCTTCTGCATTTTCAATTGACTTGCATGGAGGTTTTGGCGCATTGACGAAGCAAGTGCGACGCATGCGTTTTTAGAAAAAATTTATGACGCCGGAAAACTGCAACATGCCAGGTGCACCGAAACGACGCATGCGTCATAAAACGCATGAAAACGCATAACAACGCATGTCCATGCGCCCCCAATGTTAAAGATAGGGGCGCATGACGCATGCGTTGCTATGCGTCAACGATGCTGCGCCCAAAGGCGCAAATGTGAACGTAGACTTAGCGGTATTTACCCATGATTAGAGTCTTCCCTTGACATCGGTCCCGTTCCCCCATGGGTTGGAATGAAGAATATTCCAGAATATTCACCTGGGACTGCTAGTGAGACCCCCTGTAGTGACGGCTCCATTCGGACTACAATCCTCATCCACACAATGGAACTAGTGGCTGGAATAACAATTGAATGATTGAGGTCCTTGATTACTAATCTTGGGTTTAGCCTTATGTATGCATTTTATTTTAATGAGTGAGATGTTTATTTAAGCCAAGAGGAATAGACTGTTATCTATATTTTTGAATATTGAATGTATGTGTTTTTTTCTTGTTGGTCAAGAGTCTGAAATTTTGACTCTTCTTGTAGGTTAAATTCATATTTCTAAGTGGATGAATGACTACTATTTTGCATCTTATATCAGCTCCTACAACTTATTGTCTGCTATCTTTACAAGACAGTGATATAGGGTCATTGAACAGTTTGCAAAAAAGAAGGCTAAGAGGTGACTTAATAGCTGCCTACAAATATCTGAAAGGATGTCAGCGTAGAGGGGTAATCGTTATTCTCATTTGCACATGGAATGAAACTGAAAGGGAGAATATACGATTACGTATTAGAAAAAACTTTTTGACAGTTAGGGTAATTAATGAGTGGAACAGGCTGCTACAAGAGGTGGTGAGTTCTCCTTCAATGGAAGTCTTCAAACAGAGGCTGAACAGACATCTGTCTGAGATGGTTTAGTGAATCCTGTGCTGCACTGGAAACGATGACCATGGAGGTCCCCTTCAACTCTAACACTAACATCACTTCTACGATGATCTTGGCACCGTCTAGGTAGAAAACTTTATCGCAGACATGGATTGTGGCATGGGACAGGTAAGGGATGTCACGATAATGTGAATATGCCATGTTTGAGTATCTGCCTAGCTTTACAAAGCAGACGCTGCGGGCCATCCCGACCCCTCCTCTTCTTTTCTGCATGCTGCTATGTGTGTAATTCAAACCCTCATTAGAATTTATGGCAGTAGCTGCAGATAACAGTCTCTGAGAAAGCTGCTCATTTCCCCCTCCCATCTAGTACTAGTTGAAACTGGGATAGTCCCTCTCAAAAGGCATGGATTTCTATTGTACTTTTAAATTGATATATCGCGGCACCGATTTGGGCTAGAAATATACGAATTACATATTCCAGATGTCCTAGTATGGGGCATGTCGTGAAGGGGTTAATAATGGAGAAGAGCCTGCTCTCACTGTTATTACTTGAATATAACTCTCATTATTCTCCCATGTTCATACAGACCTGCGACAGAGCAGAGGAGAATGATGAGAGCAGTTTCCAGCACCCGGCGCTGGGTAACAGCGCTAACTGTACTGCTGCTTCTCAAGCACCAGTGCGTGTGGTACTGATGTGCCACACAGGTGGCACACAATTGTCATGCGCGTGCCTCAAGATTTAGATACACATGTATATATGAAAGCGGGCACCACAAGATAATATATAACCTATATTGATAATAATCAGTTCAGGGATCAACCCAATGCATACTATAGACAAGTCAAAAAAAGCAAAGCGAAAAAGAGGTATGCATACAACTAGGGATCACCTTAACAAAATGATTTTTATTTAGATACAAAAAAAGCACAGGTATACCGCCATATAAAAACATTTAAAAAGCCAAATTGGCTAACTTGACCAAATATGGTTCTCCCCTAGATAAGGGTACACCATCGAGCTCAATAGTAAACAACAAGTTTTGACAATATGAGTACAGTCAAAATATTGAATTGCTGACTAATGCAAGTAAATGCTCAAAGTCAATTCACATTCAGAAACACAGTTCAATTGTTGGTGTGCTGCCAGCTATACCTAGTGAGCAAGAAAAGATTTGAAAAAAGTTTTAGCACCATGTAAATGAACATGGGCAAAAGCCAGAAGAGAAGCTCTGTTTAAAATGACAGAGCCATTATCCAATGTGGTTCCAGCTGATGTGAGCTCAGAAGGCACTTAGGCAGTCATATAACCCTCCATTAAAGGGAACCTGTCACCAGGTTAGGCCGATACAGGTTGTGGCCATCACCTTTCAGGGCTTATATAAAGCACTCTATAATGCTGTATATCTGCCCCCAACCTGACCTGAAAGAGAACATACTTATCTGCCCTGTTGAGTGCAGAGCAAATACAGCAGTGCGCAGGCGCTGGGAAAGGGCAGAGAGGCCCAGCACCTGCGCACTGCGGGATTTTGTCTACTCTCAACAGGACAGGTAAATATGCCTGTGCAGGAGTGAGGTGCCGGGAAGACTGTGTGGATGATGCAGGGACGCATCAGCCACACAAACCAAGAAGGAGGGCAGCATTGTAAGAAGATGGGAGGGGCCGGACCAAGAAGAGCGACACCCCTCAGACTTGACCGCCACACAAGTGAGTATAATAAGTTATTTTTCTTCTCTTCCAGGTCAGGTTGGGGCAGATATACAGCAATATAGAATGCTGTATATAAGCCCTGAAAGGTGGTGGCCATAACTCGTATCGGCCTAACCTGGTGACAGGTTCCCTTTAATAAAGTGCTTTGTGCAGCCAGGGAAGCAGGTACCCCACGCGTATCGACACTAAGCAGTGTCTTCCTCAGGGATGATGTTGAACATGACGTGTGCCTCAAGAATTACACACAGGGACACTGATATCTCCAGTAACGGTTTTTCCTGTACCGAAAATATCAGGACATGTGAAACCGGCCTAAGGCCTCTTTCACACATCAGTTTTTTATAATTAGTCACAATCCGTCAAGGTGTTGAAAAGATGCATCCGGTGCAAACTGTAAAAGACTGATGCACTGGATCCTTTTTTTTTTACGGATCCGTCGAAGCAGCTTCCGCAAGAATTTAAAGGAATAGAATTCTGGAGAGAGAGAGAGATTCCCTGAATGGAAAAATGGGTTAAATTAAAGGAATAGAAATTCTTCCAGGCATGCTTAGTTTCAAAAAACGGAATCCGTCGCTGGATTCCATCTTTTGACAGACAGCGATGGATCCTGTGCCCATAGGCTTCCATTATAGCCGACGGACGGCGCAGGATCCATCACTGTGCGACTTTTCGACGTACACAAAAAACATTACTTTGTCCGTTGTCTCCAGACGACGGACAAAGACTTTACGACGGATCCGTCAAACGACGGATAAAATGGAAGTCTATCCTTCACAATCCGTCGCTAATACAAGTCTATGAGAAAAAAACGGATCCAGCAGCAACATTTGCTGGATCCGTTTTTTTCTAAAAAATACGGATTGTGACTGATTCTAAAAAACTGATGTGTGAAAGAGGCCTAAGCCAAACAGTTGCCCAATTGAAGTGTCAGGGTTTTGAACAAGTGCAAGCTCCTCACAAAGCAGGAAATAGTGAAAAGAGAGGCCTATCGGATCCATATTATGCAGTCACTCAATCGTTGTGGCATTCAAGAAGCACTCCTATCAATGCTTTTATCCTCTCAATATATTGCAGCCATCATATAGTACTGTGTACTTACAATTGCTCCTATTGCCTTTCAACCTAGTTAATTCTTCTTTTTCATTAGGTCTATGATATCACGTGATGAAAACAGTTTGGCTGAATTAATCTAAGCGCTATGTAGAAACAGCAAATCTCATCCCCATCTTCAACTCCTGACACAGCTGCTTCTTTCCTCTCCCCTGCCCGGGACTTTGCAGTGAGTAGAATTGTAGTTCTAATGCTTGTCCATGCAGGAAAAAGAGACTCCCTGTTTATACATAGAGATTAGAAGAATTCAGCTAGTCTGTCTTTAATCATGTGATCTCATAGATCTAATGGAAAAGAGAAGGGTTAATTGGGTAAAAGGGCAAAATGGGCAATTGTAAGTACACAGTGCTATATAATATGATGACTGCAATATTTTAAGAGGATACAAATTTAGATGGGAGTGCTTCTTTAGTCATGACTATGAACTTCATACATTCTTATAAGTAATTAAATTCTAACATTATTTTTTTTCTAAGAATGGTACCATGTCCCACTCATGCCCTCATGCCCAGACAGCAGAGCTGTTAGCCTAATGATCTATAATATTTTCAGATTTTCATTAAGTTATTTTCAACTATATTCTTCTTTAAAACCAATAGAGAGAGCAAAGATCCTCAAAAACAAAAATATATCCAAAAATTCGTTAATCTCTATTCAGTTACTAATGTAGGTTAAAAAAACACATTAAATGACATAAAAACAAAGGAGATGACAACATATGCTATGCAGAATATGAAAGACACTGTGCAAAGAAAATGAATCATTTGTAAAACATATGATGTTAGACAAATGGGTAAAACACCTCATGCAAAAATACCTAGTATAGCGTCAGTAACTATTAACAGATGACAAATATCCTGCTAAACACTTCAGAAAGCAGCATAATATATAAAATGCAGAGCAGTATCATAAAAGTGTCAAGTGCTTGAGATGCGGAAATAATGCAGAGTGATGAAGGAGGGTGTCACAGACCCGTATTGTGGATCAGAAGGGACGGATGTCAGGAATAAAGCTGTAACAGCATTAGTCCGAACCCTATGTCCACAAACAGGCCAGGGAGTGCCTATACAAGTGACATTTATTAGCAAGGGTTACCCAAAGGTATATTTACCCAGAGTAGGCTTTGCAACAGTGGACCCCTTTACTAGTGTACCCCCAAATGACATCAATAAAAACATCAGCTTGACACACAAAAAATAAGCCTCAACCAGCCCCAGATCCTGAAAAATGGAAACGCTACAGGTCTCGGAAGATGGAAACTTTTTTTTTCTTTTACAAACTTTGGATTTTTTTTCATCACTTAAATAAAAAAGAACCTATACACGTTGGGTATCTAATGGCCTGGAGAATCATAATGGCAGGTAAGTTTTAGCATTTAGTGAATATGGTAACAAAAAAAACAATTGTAGAATTGCTTTTTTTTTTCAATTTCACCACATTTTGAATTTGTGTTCCCGTTTTCCAGTACACTATTTGGTAAAACCAATCACGTCATTCAAAAGTACAACTTGTCCCGCAAAAACAAGTCCTCACATCGCCATAGTGACAGAAAAATAAAAAAGTTATGGCTCTGAGAATAAGGGGAGCAAAAAATGTTGTCAAGGGGTTAATTGAAAGAATGACACAGAATCCTTTAATGATTTTAAATTAAACCATACTCTAGTCGTTGCCCATTCCATTGAAGCCATCATCTCCTGTAATAAAACAAAAATAAAAGACAACCATATGATTCACCTGTCCATCGTTCTGTCCCACTCCGTAAACTATGTCTGGGGATTATCAGTTTTTCAGCTGGACGGTGAGAAATCTGCTCTAAGCTCTGTTGGGGGCTTGTTCTTTTTCTACTGTGTGCTTCTGACTGCTTTTCATAGGTCAACTTTATACATACCCTCAACAAACATTCTTTGATAATGCCCACTTGGACTTAGTGAAAATTAATTAATTAGGGGTCAAATACTTAGATTGTTAATATCTCCGCAGCTAAGTGGCGAAATTAAAATGTAACAAATGTAAATGTAAAATTAACAAATGTTTTATCCCGCTCTGCACTCACTATTGCATTGTGTGTCCAGTTCAACATGAAGCATTTGGTGAAAGATCCTCTTAAAGGCAGCAGTAGCTGATAAGTAACATAAAACTGCTATTCAATGACTCAACCTACTGAGTATATGTGTATTCCTATGTGATGCAGATGCAGCCCATTTCCTCTGCTTCCTGCTTATGATAAGCTTCTTTTGGTCAGCTCTTACAAGCAGGGGCAGGCTGAAACGGTATTTCAAGGAAAATACTAAAGATTATGTACATAGCATTCACAGATTGTATAGGAAGTATAGCTAATCATTGTTTGAGCTAATCTGCTGTATCACTACCAAATATGAGATCCGGTTTGCAAGGGGCCTGGTGCCCAGTCCATTCAGGCCATTTAAACTCCATTCAATAGTGAAAAGTTCTTTTCTTTGTAACTTAGCTGTGGTTTTCAAAAGTAATGCGAGCTTGCCAATCTTTTGATATCATGTTGAGTAAAATGTTATGCTTTGAAAATTTCATTAAAGACACTGGCGGACACTGCCAGAAAAGGACCCCTGTGCAAGAACAATATATGGGCCATTTGCAGGCGACTAGTTCATCATAATGTCCAATTCCACTTTCGTGGAGGTGGAAATGGGCCATCTTATCTCTTGGGCCTCTGTGCACGGTTGCACCAATGATCTGTCTGCCCCTGATCAAAGATATACATTTCATGTATGTACTTAACCCTGCTGTTCTGTTGGTCAAAAATGACCGACTTTGAACTTCAATATTCTTTAAAATATTCAAGATGCGGCTCTGAAACCCGTGGCCGACCGGCCCATCCTCATTTAAGTCAATCAACCACAAGTTTCAGAACCGCATCTTGAACACCCCAAAAAAATACCAAAGTTCAAAATAGGTCTCCCCAGACCGAACAGAACAGCAGGGTTAAACAGTTCTTCAGTTCAGGTCTGTAGTATAACACGTACTGGTTCTATTCAGAATTTATTTTTCTCCTGACTGGGATCAGGTAAATAGCTTCAATTACCCGCTTCTCATCATAATGTGCTTCAGAAAACGTCTGCAATGCAGGATTCTTAAGTTTCGTGTCACAAAATAAATCTAAGATCTGTGCTTTGACGTCTGTAGTTAGGAGACAACATTTAATATGACTGAACATTGATTGAGAAATCTATTTGTGAATCTGGACATTTTTAATCTTGGCTACAGCAGATTTGTGTTAATTTTTTTGCTTCAGAAATTTCCCTTTAAGATTTTTTTTTTTGCTTTGTAATATTCTAAAACAGAATTGATTGCAGATTTTTTTTCTTGGTGTCAGCAATATTTACACTGCACTAGTCCTGCAAATCTGCTTGAGAAGTAATATTTAGGTAGGTTTGATATTTAATAAATTAAATAAAGTGCATTTTTCATAATATTTGCAATAAAAAAAGATTCCCTATCGCTAGATTTATTTCGTAATTGATTTTCTTTGGATAATATGAAGATGAAAGTGTTTACAAAATGGACACATTACATAGTGGTTTCTCATGTATGAACTTTTTTGTTATTTTATGAAAAAAAGGGCTTTTCCCATGAGCAAAGTTCATTTTAAAGTTGATTTTAATCAATAAATCTTAGAATCATAATAATTTCCACAATAGGATGTGTTTAAAAAAAATGTTCCTGTGCTGAGATAATTGTATAAATGTGTCCCTGCTGTGTACTGTGTAATGGCTGTGTCTGACCGTACAGGAACATGGTCTGATCATACCACAGCTCCTGGGCTCTCCCATTGACCTTGCAGGTGGTGGTAATCTACTCTACCTGCCCATAAATTGTAGGTTTAGCCCGAAGTGACATGTTTTGTCCAGAGTTGTAGGCTGGTGGCCCAAAAGTGGTATGTAGGGTTGAGCGAAACGGGTCGAAATTGTTCAAAAGTCGCCGACTTTTGGCAAGGTCGGGTTTCATGAAACCCGACCCGACCCCAGTGGGGGGTCGGCCATGAAGTCGGCGATCTTTTGAATCTGGAATCGGAATTCCGATCCCGATTCCCGATATGTTTAAGATATCGGGAATTGGTATCGGAATTCAGATTAAAGTGTAAAATATAGAATTAAAATAAAAAATATTGCAATACTTACCCTCTGACGCGCCCTGGTACTAACCGGCAGCCTTCCTCCTTCGAATCCGCGCTTCTAGGACCTTGCCGTGACGTCGCGGTGACATCGCGACTTGTGATTGGCCGCGCGGCCGCCCATGTGACCGCTCGCGCGGCCAATCACAAGCCGCGACGTCACCCGCGACGTCACCGAAGGTCCTGGAAGGGCTGATTCTTAGGAAGGAAGGCTGTCGGAAGGAAGCAGGGCGCTTCCGAGGGTGAGTATATACCTAATAGGAATATACTCACCCTCGGAAGCGCCCTGCTTCCTTCCGACAGCCTTCCTTCCTAAGAATCAGCCCTTCCAGGACCTTCGGTGACGTCGCGGGTGACGTCGCGGCTTGTGATTGGCCGCGCGAGCGGTCACATGGGCGGCCGCGCGGCCAATCACAAGCCGCGACGTCACCGCGACGTCACGGCAAGGTCCTAGAAGCGCGGATTCGAAGGAGGAAGGCTGCCGGTTAGTACCAGGGCGCGTCAGAGGGTAAGTATTGCAATATTTTTTATTTTAATTCTATATTTTACACTTAAATATGGATCCCAGGGCCTGAAGGAGAGTTTCCGCTCCTTCAGACCCTGGGAACCATGGAAACCCAATGCACTGCATTGGGTTTCGAGTTTCGGCCGACCCCGACCCCGACTTTTTTATAGGATCGGCCAATTTCACTCGACCCGACTTTTCCAAAAGTCGGGTTTGGTGAAACCCGACCCGATCCTATAAAAGTGAAGGTCGCTCAACCCTAGTGGTATGTATGGTAGTGTAAGACCCATCAGAGGGAGATCACCTTGCCGTAATTGATGGGCACACATGAATTGGCCAATTTATACGCTAAGAATCTTCATTTTATCTATAACTGTAAGATTTATGAAAAAAAATATTTTGAAATATTTTTATGAAAAATATTTTTGAGAAGTATAATTCATATTGAATATTTGTCTGTGTTTTCACATGGCCTAGATTCATGTACATGTGCTGCTGTGTTCTTTATCTACAGTACAGACCAAAAGTTTGGACACACCTTCTCATTTAAAGATTTCTTTTGTATTTTCATGACTATGAAAATTGCACATTCACACTGAAGGCATCAAAACTATGAATTAACACATGTGAAATTATATACTTAACAAAAAAAGTGTGAAACAACTGAAAATATGTCTTATATTCTAGGTTCTTCAAAGTAGCCACATTTTGCTTTGATAACTGCTTTGCACACTCTTGGCATTCTCTTGATGAGCTTCAAGACGTAGTCACGGGAAATGGTCTTCCAACAATCTTGAAGGAGTTTCCAGAGATGCTCAGCACTTGTTGGCCCTTTTGCCTTCACTCTGCAATCCAGCTCACCCCAAACCATCTGGATTGGGTTCAGGTCTGGTGACTGTGGAGGCCAGGTCATCTGGCGTAGCACCCCATCACTCTCCTTCTTGGTCAAATAGCCCTTACACAGCCTGGAGGGGTGTTTGGGGTCATTGTCCTGTTGACAAATAAATGATGGTCCAACTAAACGCAAACCGGATGGAAAAGCATGCAGCTGCAAGATGTTATGGTAGCCATGCTGGTTCAGTATGCCTTCAATTTTGAATAAATGCCCAACAGTATCACCAGCAAAGCACCCCCACACCATTACACCTCCTCCTCAGTTATGATCAGGTGACCTTGGAGCAGCATAAGAACAAGAAAAAAGAAGACATACACAAAACCGGGGATCACCAAAAAGGACAACAATAATCCTAATACAAACAAATAATCAATTTTTATTATGGTCAAACAGAGACACAACACACGATTAAAAACATGATTAAAAACAGTGACAGTCCATCCCCAAAAGGGGAATACCCCCAAGACCGGAAAAAAGGTTAATGCTGAAGTAAATGTACATAAATACACAGTCTAGATAGTAAACAGAGTGCATGTAATAAATATAAAAATATACACAACTGCTCAAAAGGATAAGGCGAAAAATAATACACGCCCTAAAGGCATATATTTGTTATGGCCTTAACAACATAAGCAAACAATTAGCAAAAAATTAATATAACGTAACACTCACAAGATTGTTATGATAAAGATCAAATGCCACCAAATATTTAAGCGTATAGGACAAACAAGGCTCAAACTATATTGATGCCGATAATATAAATTCGGGTATAGTAAAAAAGATATAGACAACCATATCATATAGCTGGACCAGCTGATATTAGTATATATGGGTATATCATGTATATTACAAAGACCCCAGATCTATATAAAGTGTTAAATGCAAGGAATTCCACGTCCATAAAATGAGCTAAGGAGAATACCCGGACCCCACAAATAAGCAAAGTAATATCTATAAGCCAAAAGATGAGAGGCGTGTCAATGTAACACCTGCCAAAAGGCAGTGGTTACAGGTAAACGAAGAGGCATACAGGTATACACCAAAAAGGGGCAGAGAAAATGAGCCATAAGGTAGCAATGTAACCTGTCCAGAGCTGAAAGCAGCACTCAAGAAAGCATAGCACCGGTCATGGGGGGCAAAAAAAGCCCAACGCGTGTCGCCACAGCGTGGCTTCGTCAGGAGCAAGAGTACTGGTGTCCACATGTTGAGTCCTATTTATACCTCTAAATCAAACAGAGTTGTTACATACCAGCTGTGTGGATCTTCCATGAGGGAGAACGGAGGAGTGTATCGTAGTACAAGCTGCAGCGCCATGTTTGGGACCGGAAATGTCACAACGTCATGGACACCTGACCGGCGAGGTGTACCAAGATGGTGGGCGGAGTCGCAAATGCGCATGCGCCGAAACCGCTCATCTTTTGGCTTATAGATATTACTTTGCTTATTTGTGGGGTCCGGGTATTCTCCATAGCTCATTTTATTGACGTGGAATTCCTTGCATTTAACACTTTATATAGATCTGGGGTCTTTGTAATATACATGATATACCCATATATACTAATATCAGCTGGTCCAGCTATATGATTATGATATGGTTGTCTATATCTTTTTTACTATACCCGAATTTATATTATCGGCATCAATATAGTTATTGTATATATATATATACAGTACAGACCAAAAGTTTGGACACACCTTCTCAGTTAAAGATTTTTCTGTATTTTCATGACTATGAAAATTGTACATTCACACTGAAGGCATCAAAACTATGAATTAACAAATGTGGATTTATATACTGAACAAAAAAGTGTGAAACAACTGAAAATATGTCTTATATTCTAGGTTCTTCAAAGTAGCCACCTTTTGCTTTGATGAATGTTTTGCACACTCTTGGCATTCTCTTGATGAGCTTCAAGAGGTAGTCACCGGAAATGGTTTTCACTTCACAAGTGTGCCCTGTCAGGTTTAATAAGTGGGATTTCTTGCCTTATAAATGGGGTTGGGACCATCAGTTGTGTTGAGCAGAAGTCTGCTGGATACACAGCTGATAGTCATACTGAATAGACTGTTAGAATATGTATTATGGCAAGAAAAAAGCAGCTAAGTAAAGAAAAATGAGTGGCCATCATTACTTTAAGAAATGAAGGTCAGTCAGTCCGAAAAATTGGGAAAACTTTGAAAGTGTCCCCAAGTGCAGTTGCAAAAACCATCAAGCGCAACAAAGAAACTGGCTCACATGAGGACTGCCCCAGGAAAGGAAGACCAAGAGTCACCTCTGCTTCTGAGGATAAGTTTATCTGAGTCACCAACCTCAGGAATCGCAGGTTAACAGCAGCTCAGATTAGAGACCAGGTCAATGCCACACAGAGTTCTAGCAGCAGACACATCTCTACAACAACTGTTAAGAGGAGACTTTGTGCAGCAGGACTTCATGGTAAAATAGCTGCTAGGAAACCACTGCTAAGGACAGGCAACAAGCAGAAGAGACTTGTTTGGGTGAAAGAACACAAGGAATGGACATTAGACCAGTGGAAATCTGTGCTTTGGTCCAAATTTGAGATTTTTGGTTCCAACTACAGTGTCTTTGTGCGACACAGCAAAGGTGAACGGATCGACTCTACATGCCTGGTTCCCACCGTGAAGCATGGAGGAGTGTTGTGAATTCTGCTTTTGGGTTCCCTCCAGTGGTTGAAGGTGGGAATGCAGTTGTCTCTGAGTCACAGTCCTGACCAGGTGTATCTGCTGATTGCAGTTCGGACTGGGATATTTAGGTGTGCAGGATTCATTAGTCCTTGCCAGTTGTCAATGTTTCTCGTGAAGTGTTGGATCACTTTCTGGCTTCTCCTGCTTAGCTGCCAATTCAGCAAAGATAAGTGTCTGTTTCTTTTTCTGTGGCACACAAGCTGTGTGCTTATATTCTGTGCTATTCATTTGTTTTTTCTTGTCCAGCTTAGACTGTGTCAGTGTTTTTTCAGTCTTGTTGGATTCTCTGAAGTTGCAGATATACGCTCCACATCTTTAGTTAGATGGTGGAGTTTTAGTATTTTCTGCTGTGGATATTTTTGGAAGGATTTTAATACTGACCGCTTAGTATCCTGTCCGCTTCGTCAGGAGCAAGAGTACTGGTGTCCACATGTTGAGTCCTATTTATACCTCTAAATCAAACAGAGTTGTTACATACCAGCTGTGTGGATCTTCCATGAGGGAGAACGGAGGAGTGTATCGTAGTACAAGCTGCAGCGCCATGTTTGGGACCGGAAATGTCACAACGTAATGGACACCTGACTGGCGAGGTGTACCAAGATGGCGGGCGGAGTCGCAAATGCGCATGCGCCGAAACCGCTCATAGGTTCATCACTATTCATGGCAGGAGTACCAAGATGGAGGCATGCCGAACAAGCGCTGGGGCTATATATACAGGTCCCAGGGGGGGAGATCAAAATAAATATATAACATACATATTGGAAAAAGTCATGGCACAATGCCTCATTTATTCAACACCCCCACACATATACCAATAAGAAACTGGATGTAAGAATGGTTTGTGGTACCTCCAGTTTACAATGATCTCACTTGGAAGGGCATAAATATTATGCCAACGCCATCACAAAATATCAGACACAATATTGTGTGCAAAATGGTCATAAAAAGTATAATAAATATCACCAAAATATGCAGAAATAAAGGCAAAATGTACAAAAATGAAATCAATAAATTGAAACCCCCTAGGGATCAACAAATATAGTGTGTGGCATGTGACTAATGATGTTATATTATAGGCATGAAAGATGCCACTAAACGAATACAGACAGCGGTCAAAAGAAAAAAGTGATAGGATACTAATGCTATGACAAGGAAGAGACCTGATAGGGATACAGCAGGGGTGTATATTTATATATGAGAAAATTTGTCGACATAAAGGCCCGTGCAGCCAGAGACCAGAGGAGCCCAGAATATATTGGCACCCCTGAAAGGCGACTAGATGAAAGAAAATATATACATGTATATATACATATATATATATATATATATATATATATATATATATATATATATACATACACACACATATATATATATATATATATAAATATGAGTGCACATACAGTGGGGCAAAAAAGTATTTAGTCAGTCAGCAATAGTGCAAGTTCCACCACTTAAAAAGATGAGAGGCGTCTGTAATTTACATCATAGGTAGACGTCAACTATGGGAGACAAACTGAGAAAAAAAAAATCCAGAAAATCACATTGTCTGTTTTTTTATCATTTTTTTTGCATATTATGGTGGAAAATAAGTATTTGGTCAGAAACAAACAATCAAGATTTCTGGCTCTCACAGACCTGTAACTTCTTCTTTAAGAGTCTCCTCTTTCCTCCAGTCATTACCTGTAGTAATGGCACCTGTTTAAACTTGTTAACAGTATAAAAAGACACCTGTGCACACCCTCAAACAGTCTGACTCCAAACTCCACTATGGTGAAGACCAAAGAGCTGTCAAAGGACACCAGAAACAAAATTGTAGCCCTGCACCAGGCTGGGAAGACTGAATCTGTAATAGCCAACCAGCTTGGAGTGAAGAAATCAACAGTGGGAGCAATAATTAGAAAATGGAAGACATACAAGACCACTGATAATCTCCCTCGATCTGGGGCTCCACGCAAAATCCCACCCCGTGGGGTCAGAATGATCACAAGAACGGTGAGCAAAAATCCCAGAACCACGCGGGGGGACCTAGTGAATGAACTGCAGAGAGCTGGGACCAATGTAACAAGGCCTACCATAAGTAACACACTACGCCACCATGGACTCAGATCCTGCAGTGCCAGACGTGTCCCACTGCTTAAGCCAGTACATGTCCGGGCCCGTCTGAAGTTTGCTAGAGAGCATTTGGATGATCCAGAGGAGTTTTGGGAGAATGTCCTATGGTCTGATGAAACCAAACTGGAACTGTTTGGTAGAAACACAACTTGTCGTGTTTGGAGGAAAAAGAATACTGAGTTGCATCCATCAAACACCATACCTACTGTAAAGCATGGTGGTGGAAACATCATGCTTTGGGGCTGTTTCTCTGCAAAGGGGCCAGGACGACTGATCCGGGTACATGAAAGAATGAATGGGGCCATGTATCGTGAGATTTTGAGTGCAAACCTCCTTCCATCAGCAAGGGCATTGAAGATGAAACGTGGCTGGGTCTTTCAACATGACAATGATCCAAAGCACACCGCCAGGGCAACGAAGGAGTGGCTTCGTAAGAAGCATTTCAAGGTCCTGGAGTGGCCTAGCCAGTCTCCAGATCTCAACCCTATAGAAAACCTTTGGAGGGAGTTGAAAGTCCGTGTTGCCAAGCGAAAAGCCAAAAACATCACTGCTCTAGAGGAGATCTGCATGGAGGAATGGGCCAACATACCAACAACAGTGTGTGGCAACCTTGTGAAGACTTACAGAAAATGTTTGACCTCTGTCATTGCCAACAAAGGATATATTACAAAGTATTGAGATGAAATTTTGTTTCTGACCAAATACTTATTTTCCACCGTAATATGCAAATAAAATGTTAAAAAAACAGACAATGTGATTTTCTGGATTTTTTTTCTCAGTTTGTCTCCCATAGTTGAGGTCTACTTATGATGTAAATTACAGACGCCTCTCATCTTTTTAAGTGGTGGAACTTGCACTATTGCTGACTGACTAAATACTTTTTTGCCCCACTGTATATACATAAAGAGCATCTCAAAAAATAAGGGGCTGTGTGACGGTCGCAGCAGTGTACTCATCAGTGCGACACATACACACCCCATAGGAACATGGCACAAGAAGAATAGACGCAAAGTAAGGCCAAAAAGGACATGGTCAATTTATTTAAATCCTGGGAGGATTCTACTTAATAGTAGTGACTATTACATCCAAAAAAAGAATCTGCTAAGCCCAATAGGCACATATGGAGACGTGAGGAAAGAGACACAAACATGGTACAATACCAGAAATATAGAGGTCCCTATAACATGTAAAGTACAATGAATTTCTTGAAGGCAAGAAGTATACTCGATGGAGGGCCAGACTCACGAACAAACTCCAGATGACGAAGCCACGCTGTGGCGACACGCGTTGGGCTTTTTTTGCCCCCCATGACCGGTGCTATGCTTTCTTGAGTGCTGCTTTCAGCTCTGGACAGGTTACATTGCTACCTTATGGCTCATTTTCTCTGCCCCTTTTTGGTGTATACCTGTATGCCTCTTCGTTTACCTGTAACCACTGCCTTTTGGCAGGTGTTACATTGACACGCCTCTCATCTTTTGGCTTATAGATATTACTTTGCTTATTTGTGGGGTCCGGGTATTCTCCTTAGCTCATTTTATGGACGTGGAATTCCTTGCATTTAACACTTTATATAGATCTGGGGTCTTTGTAATATACATGATATACCCATATATACTAATATCAGCTGGTCCAGCTATATGATTATGATATGGTTGTCTATATCTTTTTTACTATACCCGAATTTATATTATCGGCATCAATATAGTTATTGTATATATATATATATATATATATATATACAGTACAGACCAAAAGTTTGGACACACCTTCTCAGTTAAAGATTTTTCTGTATTTTCATGACTATGAAAATTGTACATTCACACTGAAGGCATCAAAACTATGAATTAACAAATGTGGAATTATATACTGAACAAAAAAGTGTGAAACAACTGAAAATATGTCTTATATTCTAGGTTCTTCAAAGTAGCCACCTTTTGCTTTGATGAATGCTTTGCACACTCTTGGCATTCTCTTGATGAGCTTCAAGAGGTAGTCACCGGAAATGGTTTTCACTTCACAAGTGTGCCCTGTCAGGTTTAATAAGTGGGATTTCTTGCCTTATAAATGGGGTTGGGACCATCAGTTGTGTTGAGCAGAAGTCTGCTGGATACACAGCTGATAGTCATACTGAATAGACTGTTAGAATATGTATTATGGCAAGAAAATAGCAGCTAAGTAAAGAAAAATGAGTGGCCATCATTACTTTAAGAAATGAAAGTCAGTCAGTCCGAAAAATTGGGAAAACTTTGAAAGTGTCCCCAAGTGCAGTTGCAAAAACCATCAAGTGCAACAAAGAAACTGGCTCACATGAGGACTGCCCCAGGAAAGGAAGACCAAGAGTCACCTCTGCTTCTGAGGATAAGTTTATCTGAGTCACCAACCTCAGGAATCGCAGGTTAACAGCAGCTCAGATTAGAGACCAGGTCAATGCCACACAGAGTTCTAGCACCAGACACATCTCTACAACAACTGTTAAGAGGAGACTTTGTGCAGCAGGACTTCATGGTAAAATAGCTGCTAGGAAACCACTGCTAAGGACAGGCAACAAGCAGAAGAGACTTGTTTGGGTGAAAGAACACAAGGAATGGACATTAGACCAGTGGAAATCTGTGCTTTGGTCCAAATTTGAGATTTTTGGTTCCAACTACAGTGTCTTTGTGCGACACAGCAAAGGTGAACGGATCGACTCTACATGCCTGGTTCCCACCGTGAAGCATGGAGGAGTGTTGTGAATTCTGCTTTTGGGTTCCCTCCAGTGGTTGAAGGTGGGAATGCAGTTGTCTCTGAGTCACAGTCCTGGCCAGGTGTATCTGCTGATTGCAGTTCTGACTGGGATATTTAGGTGTGCAGGATTCATTAGTCCTTGCCAGTTGTCAATGTTTCTCGTGAAGTGTTGGATCACTTTCTGGCTTCTCCTGCTTAGCTGCCAATTCAGCAAAGATAAGTGTCTGTTTCTTTTTCTGTGGGACACAAGCTGTGTGCTTATATTCTGTGCTATTCATTTGTTTTTTCTTGTCCAGCTTAGACTGTGTCAGTGTTTTTTCAGTCTTGTTGGATTCTCTGAAGTTGCAGATATACGCTCCACATCTTTAGTTAGATGGTGGAGTTTTAGTATTTTCTGCTGTGGATATTTTTGGAAGGATTTTAATACTGACCGCTTAGTATCCTGTCCGCTTTGTCAGGAGCAAGAGTACTGGTGTCCACATGTTGAGTCCTATTTATACCTCTAAATCAAACAGAGTTGTTACATACCAGCTGTGTCGATCTTCCATGAGGGAGAACGGAGGAGTGTATCGTAGTACAAGCTGCAGCGCCATGTTTGGGACCGGAAATGTCACAACGTCATGGACACCTGACCGGCGAGGTGTACCAAGATGGCGGGCGGAGTCGCAAATGCGCATGCGCCGAAACCGTTCATAGGTTCATCACTATTCATGGCAGGAGTACCAAGATGGAGGCATGCCGAACAAGCGCTGGGGCTATATATACAGGTCCCAGGGGGGGAGATCAAAATAAATATATAACATACATATTGGAAAAAGTCATGGCACAATGCCTCATTTATTCAACACCCCCACACATATACCAATAAGAAACTGGATGTAAGAATGGTTTGTGGTACCTCCAGTTTACAATGATCTCACTTGGAAGGGCATAAATATTATGCCAACGCCATCACAAAATATCAGACACAATATTGTGTGCAAAATGGTCATAAAAAGTATAATAAATATCACCAAAATATGCAGAAATAAAGGCAAAATGTACAAAAATGAAATCAATAAATTGAAACCCCCTAGGGATCAACAAATATAGTGTGTGGTATGTGACTAATGATGTTATATTATAGGCATGAAAGATGCCACTAAACGAATACAGACAGCGGTCAAAAGAAAAAAGTGATAGGATACTAATGCTATGACAAGGAAGAGACCTGATAGGGATACAGCAGGGGTGTATATTTATATATGAGAAAATTTGTCGACATAAAGGCCCGTGCAGCCAGAGACCAGAGGAGCCCAGAATATATTGGCACCCCTGAAAGGCGACTAGATGAAAGAAAATATATACATGTATATATACATATATATATATACATACACACACATATATATATATAAATATGAGTGCACATATATACATAAAGAGCATCTCAAAAAATAAGGGGCTGTGTGACGGTCGCAGCAGTGTACTCATCAGTGCGACACATACACACCCCATAGGAACATGGCACAAGAAGAATAGACGCAAAGTAAGGCCAAAAAGGACATGGTCAATTTATTTAAATCCTGGGAGGATTCTACTTAATAGTAGTGACTATTACATCCAAAAAAAAGAATCTGCTAAGCCCAATAGGCACATATGGAGACGTGAGGAAAGAGACACAAACATGGTACAATACCAGAAATATAGAGGTCCCTATAACATGTAAAGTACAATGAATTTCTTGAAGGCAAGAGGTATACTCGATGGAGGGCCAGACTCACGAACAAACTCCAGATGACGAAGCCACGCTGTGGCGACACGCGTTGGGCTTTTTTTGCCCCCCATGACCGGTGCTATGCTTTCTTGAGTGCTGCTTTCAGCTCTGGACAGGTTACATTGCTACCTTATGGCTCATTTTCTCTGCCCCTTTTTGGTGTATACCTGTATGCCTCTTCGTTTACCTGTAACCACTGCCTTTTGGCAGGTGTTACATTGACACGCCTCTCATATTTTGGCTTATAGATATTACTTTGCTTATTTGTGGGGTCCGGGTATTCTCCTTAGCTCATTTTATGGACGTGGAATTCCTTGCATTTAACACTTTATATAGATCTGGGGTCTTTGTAATATACATGATATACCCATATATACTAATATCAGCTGGTCCAGCTATATGATATGGTTGTCTATATCTTTTTTACTATACCCGAATTTATATTATCGGCATCAATATAGTTATTGTATATATATATATATATATATATATATATATATATATATATACACAGTACAGACCAAAAGTTTGGACACACCTTCTCAGTTAAAGATTTTTCTGTATTTTCATGACTATGAAAATTGTACATTCACACTGAAGGCATCAAAACTATGAATTAACAAATGTGGATTTATATACTGAACAAAAAAGTGTGAAACAACTGAAAATATGTCTTATATTCTAGGTTCTTCAAAGTAGCCACCTTTTGCTTTGATGAATGTTTTGCACACTCTTGGCATTCTCTTGATGAGCTTCAAGAGGTAGTCACCGGAAATGGTTTTCACTTCACAAGTGTGCCCTGTCAGGTTTTATAAGTGGGATTTCTTGCCTTATAAATGGGGTTGGGACCATCAGTTGTGTTGAGCAGAAGTCTGCTGGATACACAGCTGATAGTCATACTGAATAGACTGTTAGAATATGTATTATGGCAAGAAAAAAGCAGCTAAGTAAAGAAAAATGAGTGGCCATCATTACTTTAAGAAATGAAGGTCAGTCAGTCCGAAAAATTGGGAAAACTTTGAAAGTGTCCCCAAGTGCAGTTGCAAAAACCATCAAGCGCAACAAAGAAACTGGCTCACATGAGGACTGCCCCAGGAAAGGAAGACCAAGAGTCACCTCTGCTTCTGAGGATAAGTTTATCTGAGTCACCAACCTCAGGAATCGCAGGTTAACAGCAGCTCAGATTAGAGACCAGGTCAATGCCACACAGAGTTCTAGCAGCAGACACATCTCTACAACAACTGTTAAGAGGAGACTTTGTGCAGCAGGACTTCATGGTAAAATAGCTGCTAGGAAACCACTGCTAAGGACAGGCAACAAGCAGAAGAGACTTGTTTGGGTGAAAGAACACAAGGAATGGACATTAGACCAGTGGAAATCTGTGCTTTGGTCCAAATTTGAGATTTTTGGTTCCAACTACAGTGTCTTTGTGCGACACAGCAAAGGTGAACGGATCGACTCTACATGCCTGGTTCCCACCGTGAAGCATGGAGGAGTGTTGTGAATTCTGCTTTTGGGTTCCCTCCAGTGGTTGAAGGTGGGAATGCAGTTGTCTCTGAGTCACAGTCCTGGCCAGGTGTATCTGCTGATTGCAGTTCTGACTGGGATATTTAGGTGTGCAGGATTCATTAGTCCTTGCCAGTTGTCAATGTTTCTCGTGAAGTGTTGGATCACTTTCTGGCTTCTCCTGCTTAGCTGCCAATTCAGCAAAGATAAGTGTCTGTTTCTTTTTCTGTGGCACACAAGCTGTGTGCTTATATTCTGTGCTATTCATTTGTTTTTTCTTGTCCAGCTTAGACTGTGTCAGTGTTTTTTCAGTCTTGTTGGATTCTCTGAAGTTGCAGATATACGCTCCACATCTTTAGTTAGATGGTGGAGTTTTAGTATTTTCTGCTGTGGATATTTTTGGAAGGATTTTAATACTGACCGCTTAGTATCCTGTCCGCTTCGTCAGGAGCAAGAGTACTGGTGTCCACATGTTGAGTCCTATTTATACCTCTAAATCAAACAGAGTTGTTACATACCAGCTGTGTGGATCTTCCATGAGGGAGAACGGAGGAGTGTATCGTAGTACAAGCTGCAGCGCCATGTTTGGGACCGGAAATGTCACAACGTCATGGACACCTGACCGGCGAGGTGTACCAAGATGGCGGGCGGAGTCGCAAATGCGCATGCGCCGAAACCGCTCATAGGTTCATCACTATTCATGGCAGGAGTACCAAGATGGAGGCATGCCGAACAAGCGCTGGGGCTATATATACAGGTCCCAGGGGGGGAGATCAAAATAAATATATAACATACATATTGGAAAAAGTCATGGCACAATGCCTCATTTATTCAACACCCCCACACATATACCAATAAGAAACTGGATGTAAGAATGGTTTGTGGTACCTCCAGTTTACAATGATCTCACTTGGAAGGGCATAAATATTATGCCAACGCCATCACAAAATATCAGACACAATATTGTGTGCAAAATGGTCATAAAAAGTATAATAAATATCACCAAAATATGCAGAAATAAAGGCAAAATGTACAAAAATGAAATCAATAAATTGAAACCCCCTAGGGATCAACAAATATAGTGTGTGGCATGTGACTAATGATATATTATAGGCATGAAAGATGCCACTAAACGAATACAGACAGCGGTCAAAAGAAAAAAGTGATAGGATACTAATGCTATGACAAGGAAGAGACCTGATAGGGATACAGCAGGGGTGTATATTTATATATGAGAAAATTTGTCGACATAAAGGCCCGTGCAGCCAGAGACCAGAGGAGCCCAGAATATATTGGCACCCCTGAAAGGCGACTAGATGAAAGAAAATATATACATGTATATATACATATATATATACATACACACACATATATATATATAAATATGAGTGCACATATATACATAAAGAGCATCTCAAAAAATAAGGGGCTGTGTGACGGTCGCAGCAGTGTACTCATCAGTGCGACACATACACACCCCATAGGAACATGGCACAAGAAGAATAGACGCAAAGTAAGGCCAAAAAGGACATGGTCAATTTATTTAAATCCTGGGAGGATTCTACTTAATAGTAGTGACTATTACATCCAAAAAAAGAATCTGCTAAGCCCAATAGGCACATATGGAGACGTGAGGAAAGAGACACAAACATGGTACAATACCAGAAATATAGAGGTCCCTATAACATGTAAAGTACAATGAATTTCTTGAAGGCAAGAGGTATACTCGATGGAGGGCCAGACTCACGAACAAACTCCAGATGACGAAGCCACGCTGTGGCGACACGCGTTGGGCTTTTTTTGCCCCCCATGACCGGTGCTATGCTTTCTTGAGTGCTGCTTTCAGCTCTGGACAGGTTACATTGCTACCTTATGGCTCATTTTCTCTGCCCCTTTTTGGTGTATACCTGTATGCCTCTTCGTTTACCTGTAACCACTGCCTTTTGGCAGGTGTTACATTGACACGCCTCTCATCTTTTGGCTTATAGATATTACTTTGCTTATTTGTGGGGTCCGGGTATTCTCCTTAGCTCATTTTATGGACGTGGAATTCCTTGCATTTAACACTTTATATAGATATGGGGTCTTTGTAATATACATGATATACCCATATATACTAATATCAGCTGGTCCAGCTATATGATATGGTTGTCTATATCTTTTTTACTATACCCGAATTTATATTATCGGCATCAATATAGTTTGAGCCTTGCTTGTCCTATACATTTAAATATTTGGTGGCATTTGATCTTTATCATAACAATCTTGTGAGTGTTACGTTATATTAATTTTTTGCTAATTTTTTGCTTATTTTGTTATGGCCATAACAAATATATGCCTTTAGGGCGTGTATTATTTTTTGCCTTGTCCTTTTGAGCAGTTGTGTATATTTGTATATTTATTACATGCACTCTGTTTACTATCTAGACTGTGTATTTATGTACATTTACTTCAGCATTAACCTTTTTTCCGGTCTTGGGGGTATTCCCCTTTTGGGGATGGACTGTCACTGTTTTTAATCATGTTTTTAATCGTGTGTTGTGTCTCTGTTTGACCATAATAAAAATTGATTATTTGTTTGTATTAGGATTATTGTTGTCCTTTTTGGTGATCCCCGGTTTTGTGTATGTCTTCTTTTTTCTTGTTCTTTTGCATCACTCTTGTTGGACATACCCCGGGTTGATCCCAGTCTGGTATAACTATGATGGTGCCCTCCATCCCTCCTGCTTTGTGACCTTGGAGCAGCATGAAAACTTTCAATGGAGTAGGTGGTAACTATTCTGACCTCAAATCCTGATCTTAACACCGCAACTAGAAGTAGCCGTGGGGTGTGCCTAACAAAACCTAGACACCTCGTCACAGCCGGAGGACTAAATACCCCTATAGATGGAAATAAGAAATCTACCTTGCCTCAGAGCGGAACCCCAAAGGAAAGGCAGCCCCCCACAAATATTGACTGTGAACAGTAGAGGAAAAGACACATGTAAGCAGGAAACAGGATTTAGCAAAAGAGGCCAGTCTAGCTAAAATAGGAAAGTATAGGACAGGATACTAAGCGGTCAGTATTAAAATCCTTCTAAAAATATCCACAGCAGAAAATACTAAAACTCCACCATCTAACTAAAGATGTGGAGCGTATATCTGCAACTTCAGAGAATCCAACAAGACTGAAAAAACACTGACACAGTCTAAGCTGGACAAGAAAAAACAAATGAATAGCACAGAATATAAGCACACAGCTTGTGTGCCACAGAAAAAGAAACAGACACTTATCTTTGCTGAATTGGCAGCTAAGCAGGAGAAGCCAGAAAGTGATCCAACACTTCACGAGAAACATTGACAACTGGCAAGGACTAATGAATCCTGCACACCTAAATATCCCAGTCAGAACTGCAATCAGCAGATACACCTGGCCAGGACTGTGACTCAGAGACAACTGCATTCCCACCTTCAACCACTGGAGGGAACCCAAAAGCAGAATTCACAACACTCCTCCATGCTTCACGGTGGGAACCAGGCATGTAGAGTCGATCCGTTCACCTTTGCTGTGTCGCACAAAGACACTGTAGTTGGAACCAAAAATCTCAAATTTGGACCAAAGCACAGATTTCCACTGGTCTAATGTCCATTCCTTGTGTTCTTTCACCCAAACAAGTCTCTTCTGCTTGTTGCCTGTCCTTAGCAGTGGTTTCCTAGCAGCTATTTTACCATGAAGTCCTGCTGCACAAAGTCTCCTCTTAACAGTTGTTGTAGAGATGTGTCTGCTGCTAGAACTCTGTGTGGCATTGACCTGGTCTCTAATCTGAGCTGCTGTTAACCTGCGATTCCTGAGGTTGGTGACTCAGATAAACTTATCCTCAGAAGCAGAGGTGACTCTTGGTCTTCCTTTCCTGGGGCAGTCCTCATGTGAGCCAGTTTCTTTGTTGCGCTTGATGGTTTTTGCAACTGCACTTGGGGACACTTTCAAAGTTTTCCCAATTTTTCGGACTGACTGACCTTCATTTCTTAAAGTAATGATGGCCACTCATTTTTCTTTACTTAGCTGCTTTTTTCTTGCCATAATACATATTCTAACAGTCTATTCAGTATGACTATCAGCTGTGTATCCAGCAGACTTCTGCTCAACACAACTGATGGTCCCAACCCCATTTATAAGGCAAGAAATCCCACTTATTAAACCTGACAGGGCACACTTGTGAAGTGAAAACCATTTCCGGTGACTACCTCTTGAAGCTCATCAAGAGAATGCCAAGAGCGTGCAAAGCATTCATCAAAGCAAAAGGTGGCTACTTTGAAGAACCTAGAATATAAGACATATTTTCAGTTGTTTCACACTTTTTTGTTCAGTATATAATTCCACATTAGTTAATTCATAGTTTTGATGCCTTCAGTGTGAATGTACAATTTTCATAGTCATGAAAATACAGAAAAATCTTTAACTGAGAAGGTGTGTCCAAACTTTTGGTCTGTACTGTATATATATATATATATATATATATATATATATATATATATACAATATATACGGTATTTTCCGGCGTATAAGATGACTTTTTAACGCCTGAAAATCTTCTCAAAAGTCGGGGGTCATCTTATACGCTGGGTACGGCAAATGCAGGGAGCATTCCCGGATGGTTCCCAGGGTCTGGAGGAGAGGATATCCAAAAACTATAGACCAATAAATACATACGGTGTATCTCCAAAATTGCATAAACCAAAGAGAAAGGGAGTTACAAACCAAAAAGTAAAATTTAAGAAATTTTATTGATAACAATTTAAAAAACAAAAAATTATTAACATGATTGTACAGAAAGGGAAATTGAAACAAGGCAGAGTGAACTCAAAGCAATCCATATGATAGGTGAAGTTGTATAATTAAATGTAGACAGAGAAATAAACTAATGCACCAAGCGTGAAGCAAAAGTGCACCAGCAAGCTCTGGAATGTATGGAAAAGTTTCCACAGAGTGAGCATAAAGCTGCCTACAGAATGTAGTTATGTCAGTAGGTAAAATGTATATAAATGGCCCCTAAATGATAAATGAAGGGTATGCAGATATTGCACAGTGTACTAGGTAATAATTATACCAAAACGTAGTAAGTCCTAATAAAGTGCCAGTGCATTAATTAGACTAAATTAGGTATACATATATACAGGGGACATTAACGTTTATTGAAAAAGTAATAGCGTCATATTATTACCTGCTGACCAGTGGATCGCCTTGAGAGGGATAGCCCCGACGCGCGTTTCGCAACATAGCTTCTTCCTGAGGGTCATAGTAGTGAGGGGAATGCAGTGCCAGATTTTTAAATGCGGCGGTTGTCACGGCGCTGGCGTCCATCAAGCACCCTACAGGAAGCGTCGGGTCCGGCGTCCCACATCATCAAGCAGGGCCGCCATCAGGGCATTACAGCCATCACTACAGTATGGGGCCCGATGAGCTGAAGCAAAAAGGGGGGCCCGCACACGCTGGCAGCCCGGTCTGGGCGGGCCCCCCTCTCTTTGCTAATGCTCATCGGGCCCCTGGGATATTTTGTTTAAAGCTGCCGCAGACCAGACACATAACAACACTGTGGTGACTAAAAGTTACACCTACAGCATTCTTAATGTATCCGGCAGAGAGAAATGGGCACTATACCTTTAATTTGCGGGCCCTGGTGCATCATGGTCCCGACGTCACGTTACACACTGAGCACTTCCTCATTCTGGAGGAGTGTGGCGTGTGTTGTCGTCGGGCGGGCTGAGGCAGAGAGCAGGAGAAGTGAGGAGACTGCAGCACATCCAGTGAGCAGAGGCTTCGGGTGGCTGCATCTGCCGGCGCTAATTCAGGTCTCTCCTCCTCCCCCCTGTCTGGCAGTTGTGCAGCTCTGTGCTCTTAGTCACGGAGAACTGTCACTCCAGTCCTGTTGGACACAGTGGGGGCAGAAAGCTGGACACAGTGGGGGCAGAATGCTGGACACAGTGGGGGCAGAAAGCTGGACACAGTGGGGGCAGAATGCTGGACACAGTGGGGGCAGAATGCTGGACACAGTGGGGGCAGAATGTTGGACACAGTGGGGGCAGAATGCTGGACACAGTGGGGGAAGAATGCTGGACACAGTGGGGGCAGAATGCTGGACACAGTGGGGGCAGAATGCTGGACACAGTGGGGGCAGAATGCTGGACACAGTGGGGGAAGAATCCTGGACACAGTGGGGGCAGAATGCTGGACACAGTGGGGGCAGAATGCTGGACACAGTGGGGGCAGAATGCTGGACACAGGGGCAGACTGTGAGACCCGGGGGCAGAATGTTGGACATGGGGGCATGGTTGGAGACATAGGGGGCAGAATGGAGACATGGGGCATGATTGGAGACAAGTGGCAGGATTTCAGACATGGGGGCATGATTGGAGACATAGGGGGCAGAATGGAGACATGGGGCATGATTGGAGACACTGGGGGCAGAATTGGAGACAGATCGTGCAGGATCATGGGGCAGGATGGATACGATGGAGACAGATGGGGCAGGATGGAGAGATCACATGGGGCGATCATATGGGGCAGGATGGGGAGATCATATGGGACAGAATGGATACTCATGAGGGCAGGATGGGAGAACATATGACTGACGCCAGGAATGAGACACACGGTGGCCAGGATGGGGAATATTATTACCATAGGGGCTAATTTAGGGATATTATTACTGCAGTGATGTATTTATTTTATTTTTTAAAGACACGGTTTTAAATGGGGGGGTGGTACTGTTACTGTGTAGAGTGACACTATGTCGCCTCTTTTTCTTCATGTGGTGTAATGTAGAAGTTGGGAAAAATTAAGTAATGTATTCTACAAGCAGAGCTCGAGATAACTGTGTTATTTCCTGCAGAGACGAGTCCTGGCTGGATGAAGTGATGGCGGTCTGGGCTGGATGAAAGATGAAGGACTTCACCTAGAGACGTCAATGGTGAGTCAGTGTGTTACCTGTACACTGACACTATACACTGTATACTATATACAGAGCTCCTGTGTATAATTTCACTAGTGATCACTGTATTATCTGTACACAGACACTGCATACTAAGTACAGATTTCCTGTGTATAATGGCACTTATGGTGATAGTATGGTGCTTTCTTTTTAATTACTGATCAGAATTGTAGTATTCAGTCACTATGTGGTGGTAATATGTGGTCTGGACATGGTGTTGCGGTATTTGTTCCTTGTATGTGATATTATTCGATCACTGTGGTGGTAATATGCGGTCTGGACATGGTGTTGCGGTATTTGTTCCTTGTATGTGATATTATTCGATCACTGTGGTGGTAATATGCGGTCTGGTCATGGTGTAGCGGTATTTGTTCTTTGTATGTGATATTATTCGATCACTGTGGTGGTAATATGTCATCTGGTCATGGTGTAGCGGTATTTGTTCCTTGTATGTGATATTATTGATCATTTTAAAAATTGAAAAATAAATAAAAATATACCTAAATTGTATTGCATATTTTAACAAATATTTAATAGGTTACAGTAGAGTAGGGCCCGGCCAAAAGTGTCTACCGTGTTATGGTGGCGGCTTAAAAAATCTTTTGGCCAAAACAAAAGCTGCCGGCTATATGTGTGATCTGGTGATGGGAACTGTCAATGTGTGATTGGTGAGAAGTGGAGTTTTTCCAAGAGAGAGCGGTGGGACTGTGGACAATTCGAGGGGTGGGGCCTAGAGGCGGGGCTGGGGTGGAGCCTGGGCAGAGTCTCAAGGGGGCCCCGAAAATTTTGCCAGTATGGGGCCCCGACATTTCTAGTGGCAGCCCTGTCATCAAGTCCCACCCAACTCCGACGCGTCAGAGAGGTGAGGAGCAAGATGACGCTGGGGGATGCATTACCACGGCAACCCGGAGCAGCTGACGGGCGCAAGCGCACTACGCAGCAAATAAGGAGCACAGACCAGGAGCTATTGAAGATATGTGAGGAGGACGCTAATTGTAAATGTGAGCTGTGAACAATACTAAAAGGGGATGGTGGACAAATATTAAGCTCTGTATTTTATGTGAGAGGGATAAAAGGGAATTGTGCAAAAGATGTGCATAAAAAGAGCACTGATAAATAATGCATAAATGATAAAATACAACTAACGTGGCAATAATAAAGTAGAATACAATAGTGAGAATAAGACAATTATAATGCATAATATATAAAACAAGCTGATATTAAATAATAATATAATAATAATAGCTATAATGTACAAACATGTACTATAATAAGAATTATATATATATATATATATATATATATATATATATATATATATACATGAAAAAGATTTTTTGTAAAAATTTCCACATAAAAAAGGGAAAATGATAAAAAGTCCTTTTCTTGGGTGAACAGGTGAGACCTAGGTGGGCCACAACGTGAGTAGGAAGTAGAAAGACAGCAACTGGTCAGTACATATTCAAAGCTGCAAAGAGTATACAACTGAAGTGAAAGACAACACAAGGTTAAAATCCATAAAAAGCATGTACAAAATAAAAAGTACATACATACACACATATATATATATGCATATATATACATATAATCATATATTTAGAAGAATAAAAATTATTAAAATAAGAAAGAAATATAAGCACCATGAAAATCCCGATTGATTATCTAAAGGAAGGGAACAAAACTCATAACTTCGTTTAAGCCATTAGGTTGAAGTGAGCCTATCCTAGAGATCCATTTGGTTTCTAATTGGGCCAGTTTGGTTTTAAAATTGCCACCTCTTGAATCTTTGAAAATCCTGTCAATACCAGTTACCCTCAATAAGCTGGAGTCACAATTATGGGCAGATTTAAAATGCCGTGGTATTGGTTTCAAAAGTGCCAGATCATTAACCTCATGAGCATTAGATATATCTCGGACATGTTCCCGAGTCCGTATTTTAACCCCTTAAGCCCCGAGGGTGGTTTGCACGTTAAAGACCAAGCCAATTTTTACAATTCTGACGACTGTCCCTTTATGAGGTTATAACTCTGGAACGCTTCAACGGATCCCAGTGATTCTGACAGTGTTTTCTCGTGACATATTGTACTTCATGATAGTGGTAAAATTTCTTTGACATTATCTCTGTTTATTTGTAAAAAACAAACAAACTGAAATTTGGCAAAAATTTGGAAAATTTCGCAATTTTTCAACTTTGAATTTTTATGCAATTAAATCACAGAGATATGTCACACAAAATACTTAATTAGTAACATTTCCCACATGTCTACTTTACATCAGCACAATTTTGGAACCAACATTTTTTTTGTTAGGGAGTTATAAGGGTTAAAAGTTGACCAGCAATTTCTCATTTTTACAACACCATTTTTTTTTAGGGACCACATCTCATTTGAAGTCATTTTGAGGGGTCTATATGATAGAATATAACCAAGTGTGACACCATTCTAAAAACTGCAACCCTCAAGGTGCTAAAAACCACATTCAAGAAGTTTATTAACCCTACAGGTGTTTCACAGGATTTTTTGGAATGTTTAAATAAAAATGAACATTTAACTTTTTTTCACAAAAAATTTAATTCAGCTCCAATTTGTTTTATTTTACCAAGGGTAACAGGAGAAAATGGACCCCAATGGTTGTTGTACAATTTGTACTGAGGACGCCGATACCCCATATGTGGGAGTAAACCACTGTTTGGACGCATGACAGAGCTCGGAAAGGAAGGAGCGCCATTTGACTTTTCAATGCAAAATTGACAGGAATTGACATGGGACGCCATGTTGCGTTTGGAGAGCCACTGATGTGCCTAAACATTGAAACCACCCAACAAGTGACACCATTTTGGAAAGTAGACTCCCTAAGGAACTTATCTAGAGGTGTGGTGAGCACTTTGACCCACCAAGTGCTTCACAGAAGTTTATAATGCAGAACCGTAAAAATAAAAAATCATATTTTTTCACAAAAATTATTTTTTCGCCCCCAATTTTTTATTTTCCCAAGGGTAAGAGAAGAAATTGGACCCCAAATGTTGTTGTACAATTGGTCCTGAGTATGCTGATACCCCATATGTGGGGGTAAACCACTGTTTGGCCGCATGGGAGAGCTCGGAAGGGAAGGAGCGCTGTTTGACTTTTCAATGCAAAATTGACAGGAATTGAGATGGGATGCCATGTTGCGTTTGGAGAGCCCCTGATGTGCCTAAACATTAAAACCCCCCACAAGTGACACCGTTTTGGAAAGTAGACCCCCTAAGGAACTTATCTAGAGGTGTGGTGAGCACTTTGACCCATCAAGGGCTTCACAGAAGTTTATAATGCAGAGCCGTAAAAATAAAACAAACATTTTTTCCCACAAAAATAATTTTTCAGCCCCCAGTTTTGTATTTTCCCAAGGGTAACAGGAGAAATTGGACCCCAAAAGTTGTTGTCCAATTTGTCCTGAGTACGCTGATACCCCATATGTGGGGGGGACCACTGTTTGGGTGCATGGGAGGGCTCGGAAGGGAAGGAGTGCCATTTGGAAAGCAGACTTAGATGGAATGGTCTGCAGACGTCACATTGCGTTTGCAGAGCCCCTAATGTACCTAAACAGTAGAAACCCCCCACAAGTGACACCATTTTGGAAAGTAGACCCCCTAAGGAACTCATCTAGATGTGTTGTGAGAGCTTTGAACCCCCAAGTGTTTCACTACAGCAGGGGTGTCAAACTGCATTCCTCGAGGGCTGCAACCAGGTCATGTTTTCAGGATTTCCTTGTACTGCACAGGTGATAATTTAATCACCTACACACATAATGATTGCAGCACCTTGTGCAATGCTAAGGAAATCTTGAGAACACGCATGGTTTGCGGCCCTCGAGGAATGCAGTTTTACACCCCTGCACTACAGTTTATAACGCAGAGCCGTGCAAAGAAAAAATATTTTTTTTTCCACAAAAACTTTTTTTTAGCCCCCAGTTTTGTATTTTTCCAAGGGTAACAGGAGAAATTGAACACTAAATCTTGTTGTCCAATTTGTCCTGAGTACGCTGATACCCGATATGTGGGGGGGGGGAACCACCGTTTGAGCGCATGGGAGGGCTTGGAAGGGAAGGAGCACCATTTGGAATGCAGACTTAGATGGAATGGTCTGCAGGCGTCACATTGCGTTTGCAGAGCCCCTAATGTACCTAAACAGTAGAAACCCCCCACAAGTGACCCCATATTGGAAACTAGACCCCCCAAGGAACTTATCTAGATGTGTTGTGAGAACTTTGAACCCCCAAGTGTTTCACTACAGTTTATAACGCAGAGCCGTGAAAATAAAAAATCTATTTTTCCCACAAAAATTATTTTTTAGCCCCCAGTTTTGTATTTTCCCAAGGGTAACGAGGAGAAATTGGACCCCAAAAGTTGTTGTCCAATTTGTCCTGAGTACGCTCCTGTTTGGGCACACGGGAGAGCTCGAAAGGGAAGGAGCACTGTTTTACTTTTTCAACGCAGAATTGGCTGGAATTGAGATCGGACGCCATGTCGCGTTTGGAGAGCCTGATGTGCCTAAACAGTGGAAATCCCCCAATCATAACTGAAACCCTAATCCAAACACACCCCTAACCCTAATCCCAATGGTAACCCTAACCACACCTCTAACCCAGACACACCCCTAACCCTAATCCCAACCCTATTCCCAACCGTAAATGTAATCTAAACCCTAACCGTAACTTTAGCCCTAACCCTAACTTTAGCCCCAACCCTAACTGTAGCCTTAACCCTAGCCCCAACCCTAGCCCTGACCCTAACACTAGCCCTAACCCTAGCCCCAACCCTAACCCTAGCCCCAACCCTAACCCTAGCCCCAACCCTAACCCTAACCCTAGCCCTAGCCCTAACCCTAGCCCTAGCCCTAACCCTAGCCCTAACCCTAGCCCTAACCCTAACCCTAGCCCTAACCCTAATGGAAAAATGGAAATAAATACATTTTTTAAATTTTTTAATTTTTCCCTAACTAAGGGGGTGATGAAGGGGGGTTTGATTTACTTTTATAGCGGGTTTTTTAGCGGATTTTTATGATTGGCAGCCGTCACACACAAAAAGACGCTTTTTATTGCAAAAAATATTTTCTGCGTTACCACATTTTGAGAGCTATAATTTTTCCATATTTTGGTCCACAGAGTCATATGAGGTCTTGTTTTTTGCGGGACGAGTTGATGTTTTTATTGTAACATTTTCGGGCATGTGACATTTTTTGATCACTTTTTATTCCGATTTTTGTGAGGCAGAATGACCAAAAACCAGCTATTCATGAATTTCTTTTGGGGAGGCGTTTATACCGTTCCGCATTTGGTAAAATTGATAAAGCAGTTTTATTCTTCGGGTCAGTACGATTACAGCGATACCTCATTTATATCATTTTTTTATGTTTTGGCGCTTTTATACGATAAAAACTATTTTATAGAAAAAATTATTATTTTTGCATCGCTTTATTCTGAGGACTATAACTTTTTTATTTTTTTGCTGATGATGCTGATTATGGCAGCTCGTTTTTTGCGGGACAAGATGACGCTTTTAGTGGTACCATCGTTATTTATATCTGTCTTTTTGATCGCGTGTTATTCCACTTTTTGTTCAGCGGTATGATAATAAAGCGTTTCTTGCTTCGTTTTTTTTTTTTTTCTTACAGTGTTTACTGAAGGGTTTAACTAGTGAGTCAGTTTTATAGGTTAGGTCGTTACGTACGTGGCGATACTAAATATGTGTACTTTTATTGTTTGTTTTTTTTATTTAGATAAAGAAATAAATTTATGGGAATAATATTTTTTTTTTTTTCATTATTTAGGAATTTTTTTAATTATTTTTTTACACGTGTGGAAATTCTTTTTTGAACTTTTTTACTTTGTCCCAGGGGGGGGACATCACAGATCGGTGATCTGACAGTTTGCACAGCACTCTGTCAGATCACCGATCTGTCTCAGAGCACTGCAGGCTTCACAGTGCCTGCTCTGAGGAGGCTCTGTGAAGCCACCTCCCTCCCTGCAGGACCCGGATGCCGCGGCCATCTTGGATCCGAGCCTGGAGCAGGGAGGGAGGTAGGGAGACCCTCGCAGCAACGCGATCACATCGCGTTGCTGCGGGGGGCTCAGGGAAGCCCGCAGGGACCCCCCTCCCTGCGCGATGCTTCCCTGCACCGCTGGCACACCGCAATCATGTTTGATCGCGGTGTGCCGGGGGTTAATGTGCCGGGGGCGGTCCGTGACCGCTCCTGGCACATAGTGCTGGATGTCAGCTGCGATAGGCAGCTGACACCCGGTCGCGATCGGCCGCGCTCCCCCCGTGAGTGCGGCCGATCGTGCTGGACGTACTATTCCATCCTTGGGAAGTAGGGCCCACCCCACATGGACGGAATAGTACGTCCATTGGCAGAAAGGGGTTAAAGGCCTAGGGTGTAATGAGGCAGCATGTAGTACTGAGTTGACAGATGTTTCCTTCCTGAACACCTCGGTATGCAAGAATCCATCATCACCCTTAAAGCTTTTCGTGTCTAGGAAGTCGATGTATGTTTGACTATACTTGCAGGTCAACTTAATATTAACCCCTTCCCGACCCATGACGCCACGTAGGCGTCATGAAAGTCGGTGCCAATCCGACCCATGACGCCTATGTGGCGTCATGGAAAGATCGCGTCCCTGCAGATCGGGTGAAAGGGTTAACTCCCATTTCACCCGATCTGCAGGGACAGGGGGAGTGGTAGTTTAGCCCAGGGGGGGTGGCTTCACCCCCTCGTGACTACGATCGCTCTGATTGGCTGTTGAAAGTGAAACTGCCAATCAGAGCGATTTGTAATATTTCACCTATTATAACGGGTGAAATATTACAATCCAGCCATGGCCGATGCTGAAATATCATCGGCCATGGCTGGAAATACTAATGTGCCCCCACCCCACCCCACCGATCGCCCCCCCAGCCCCCCGATCTGGCCGGTACACTGCTCCGGCTCCCCTCCGTCCAGTGCTCCGCTCCCCCCCGTGCTCTTGTCCGCTCCCCCCGTGCTCCAATCACCCCCCCGTGCTCCAATCACCCCCCCTGCACTCCGATCCACCCCCCCGGTGCTCCGTTCCACCCCTCCGTGCTCCATTCCAGCCCCCCGTGCTCCGTTCCACCCCTCCCGCGCTCCGATTCCCCCCCCCGTGCTCCGATCCCCCCCGTGGTCCCCCCCCCACCCCATCATACTTACCGATCCAGCCGGGGTCCCGTCCGTCTTCTCCCTGGGCGCCGCCATCTTCCAAAATGGCGGGCGCATGCGCAGTGCGCCCGCCGAATCTGCCGGCCGGCAGATTCGTTCCAAAGTGCATTTTGATCACTGAGATAGATTATATCTCAGTGATCAAAATAAAAAAAAAATAATAAATGACCCCCCCCCCTTTGTCACCCCCATAGGTAGGGACAATAAAAAAATAAAGAAATTTTTTTTTTCCACTGTTAGAATAGGGTTAGGGTTAGGGGTAGGGTTAGGGGTAGTGTTAGGGGTAGGGCTAGGGTTAGGGGTAGGGTTAGGGGTAGGGCTAGGGTTAGGGGTAGGGTTAGGGGTAGGGTTAGGGTTAGGGCTAGGGGTAGGGTTAGGGTTAGGGCTAGGTGTTATGGCTGGCAATCAGGCAACACAGCGTGCAATAATCAGCGCACATACAGAGATCTGGCAATAACCAAAAACAATAGGACGAGCTCTGAGACGTGGAATCTCTGTAGACTGCAGTACCTGATCTATCCTCACACAACTATAAGCAGCAGTGGATTGCGCCTAACAACTACCTATGCAACTCGGCACTGCCTGAGGAGCTGACTAGCCTGAAGATAGAAATACAAGCCTGACTTACCTCAGAGAAATACCCCAAAGGAATAGGCAGCCCCCCACATATAATGACTGTTAGCAAGATGAAAAGACAAACGTAGGAATGAAATAGATTCAGCAAAGTGAGGCCCGATATTCTAGACAGAGCGAGGATAGCAAAGAGAACTATGCAGTCTACAAAAAACCCTAAAACGAAAACCACGCAAAGGGGCAAAAAGACCCACCGTGCCGAACTAACAGCACGGCGGTGCACCCCTCTGCTTCTCAGAGCTTCCAGCAAAAGACAATAGCAAGCTGGACAGAAAAAACAGAAAACAAACTAGAAGCACTTATCTAGCAGAGCAGCAGGCCCAAGGAAAGATGCAGTAGCTCAGATCCAACACTGGAACATTGACAAGGAGCAAGGAAGACAGACTCAGGTGGAGCTAAATAGCAAGGCAGCCAACGAGCTCACCAAAACACCTGAGGGAGGAAGCCCAGAGACTGCAATACCACTTGTGACCACAGAAGTGAACTCAGCCACAGAATTCACAACAGTACCCCCCCCTTGAGGAGGGGTCACCGAACCCTCACCAGAACCCCCAGGCCGACCAGGATGAGCCACATGAAAGGCACGAACAAGATCTGGGGCATGGACATCAGAGGCAAAAACCCAGGAATTATCTTCCTGAGCATAACCCTTCCATTTGACCAGATACTGGAGTTTCCGTCTAGAGACACGAGAATCCAAAATCTTCTCCACAATATACTCCAATTCCCCCTCCACCAAAACAGGGGCAGGAGGCTCCACAGATGGAACCATAGGTGCCACGTATCTCCTCAACAACGACCTATGGAATACATTATGTATGGAAAAGGAGTCTGGGAGGGTCAGACGAAAAGACACCGGATTGAGAATCTCAGAAATCCTATACGGACCAATAAAACGAGGTTTAAATTTAGGAGAGGAAACCTTCATAGGAATATGACGAGAAGATAACCAAACCAAATCCCCAACACGAAGTCGGGGTCCCACACGGCGTCTGCGATTAGCGAAAAGCTGAGCCTTCTCCTGGGACAAGGTCAAATTGTCCACTACCTGAGTCCAGATCTGCTGCAACCTGTCCACCACAGAATCCACACCAGGACAGTCCGAAGACTCAACCTGTCCTGAAGAGAAACGAGGATGGAACCCAGAATTGCAGAAAAATGGAGAGACCAAGGTAGCCGAGCTGGCCCGATTATTAAGGGCGAACTCAGCCAACGGCAAAAATGACACCCAATCATCCTGGTCAGCGGAAACAAAACATCTCAAATATGTTTCCAAGGTCTGATTGGTTCGTTCAGTCTGGCCATTAGTCTGAGGATGGAAGGCCGAGGAGAAAGATAGGTCAATGCCCATCCTACCACAAAAGGCTCGCAAGAACCTCGAGACAAACTGGGAACCTCTGTCAGAAACAATATTCTCAGGAATGCCATGTAAACGAACCACATGCTGGAAGAACAAAGGCACCAAATCAGAGGAGGAAGGCAATTTAACCAAGGGCACCAGATGGACCATTTTAGAAAAGCGATCACAGACCACCCAAATGACCGACATTTTTTGAGAAACGGGAAGGTCAGAAATGAAATCCATCGAAATATGTGTCCAAGGCCTCTTCGGGACCGGCAAGGGCAAAAGCAACCCACTGGCACGTGAACAGCAGGGCTTAGCCCTAGCACAAATTCCACAGGACTGCACAAAAGCACGCACATCCCGTGACAGAGATGGCCACCAGAAGGATCTAGCAACCAACTCCCTGGTACCAAAGATTCCTGGATGACCGGCCAGCACCGAACAATGAAGTTCAGAGATAACTTTACTAGTCCACCTATCAGGGACGAACAGTTTCTCGGCCGGACAACGATCAGGTTTATTAGCCTGAAATTTCTGCAACACTCTCCGCAAATCAGGGGAGATGGCAGACACAATGACTCCTTCCTTGAGGATACTCGCCGGCTCAGATAACCCCGGAGAGTCGGGCACAAAACTCCTAGACAGAGCATCCGCCTTCACATTTTTAGAGCCCGGAAGGTATGAAATCACAAAATCAAAACGAGCAAAAAATAACGACCAACGGGCCTGTCTAGGATTCAAGCGCTTGGCAGACTCGAGATAAGTCAAGTTCTTATGATCAGTCAATACCACCACGCGATGCTTAGCACCCTCAAGCCAATGACGCCACTCCTCGAATGCCCACTTCATGGCCAGCAACTCTCGGTTGCCCACATCATAATTACGCTCAGCAGCAGAAAATTTCCTGGAAAAGAAAGCACATGGTTTGAACACTGAGCAACCAGAACCTCTCTGTGACAAAACCGCCCCTGCACCAATCTCAGAAGCATCAACCTCGACCTGGAACGGAAGAGAAACATCAGGTTGACACAACACAGGGGCACAGCAAAAACGACGCTTCAACTCCTGAAAAGCTTCCACGGCAGCAGAAGACCAATTAACCAAATCAGCACCCTTCTTGGTCAAATCGGTCAATGGTCTGGCAATGCTAGAAAAATTACAGATGAAGCGACGATAAAAATTAGCAAAGCCCAGGAATTTCTGCAGACTTTTTAGAGATGTCGGCTGAGTCCAATCCTGGATGGCCTGAACCTTAACCGGATCCATCTCGATAGTAGAAGGGGAAAAGATGAACCCCAAAAATGAAACTTTCTGCACACCGAAGAGACACTTTGATCCCTTCACGAACAAGGAATTAGCACGCAGTACCTGGAAAACCATTCTGACTTGCTTCACATGAGACTCCCAATCATCTGAGAAGATCAAAATGTCATCCAAGTAAACAATCAAGAATTTATCCAGATACTCACGGAAAATGTCATGCATAAAAGACTGAAAAACAGATGGAGCATTGGCAAGTCCGAACGGCATCACCAGATACTCAAAATGACCCTCGGGCGTATTAAATGCCGTTTTCCATTCATCTCCCTGCCTGATTCTCACCAGATTATACGCACCACGAAGATCAATCTTAGTAAACCAACTAGCCCCCTTAATCCGAGCAAACAAGTCAGAAATCAATGGCAAGGGATACTGAAACTTAACAGTGATCTTATTAAGAAGGCGGTAATCAATACACGGTCTTAGCGAACCATCCTTCTTGGCTACAAAAAAGAACCCTGCTCCCAATGGTGATGACGATGGGCGAATATGTCCCTTCTCCAGGGACTCCTTCACATAACTGCGCATAGCGGTGTGTTCAGGTACGGACAAATTAAATAAACGACCCTTAGGGAATTTACTACCAGGAATCAAATCGATAGCACAATCACAATTCCTATGCGGAGGTAGGGCATCAGACTTGGACTCTTCAAATACATCCTGAAAGTCCGACAAGAACTCTGGGATGTCAGAAGGAATGGATGACGAAATAGACAAAAATGGAACATCACCATGTACTCCCTGACAACCCCAGCTGGTTACCGACATAGAGTTCCAATCCAATACTGGATTATGGGTTTGTAGCCATGGCAACCCCAACACGACCACATCATGCAAATTATGCAGTACCAGAAAGCGAATAACTTCCTGATGTGCAGGAGCCATGCACATGGTCAGCTGGGCCCAGTACTGAGGCTTATTCTTGGCCAAAGGTGTAGCATCAATTCCTCTCAACGGAATAGGACACCGCAAAGGCTCCAAGAAAAATCCACAACGTTTAGCATAATCCAAATCCATCAGATTCAGGGCAGCGCCTGAATCCACAAACGCCATGACAGAATACGATGACAAAGAGCACATTAAGGTAATGGACAAAAGGAATTTGGACTGTACAGTACCAATAACGGCAGAGCTATCGAACCGCCTAGTGCGTTTAGGACAATTAGAAATAGCATGAGTAGAATCACCACAATAGAAACACAGTCTGTTCAGACGTCTGTGTTCTTGCCGTTCTACTTTAGTCATAGTCCTGTCGCACTGCATAGGCTCAGGTTTACTCTCAGGCAGTACCGCCAGATGGTGCACAGATTTACGCTCGCGCAAGCGACGACCGATCTGAATGGCCAAGGACATAGACTCATTCAAACCAGCAGGCATAGGAAATCCCACCATTACATCCTTAAGAGCTTCAGAGAGACCCTTTCTGAACAAAGCCGCTAGTGCAGATTCATTCCACAGAGTGAGTACTGACCATTTCCTAAATTTCTGACAATATACTTCTACATCATCCTGACCCTGGCATAAAGCCAGCAGATTTTTCTCAGCCTGATCCACTGAATTAGGCTCATCGTAAAGCAATCCGAGCGCCAGGAAAAATGCATCAACATTACTCAATGCAGAATCTCCTGGTGCAAGAGAAAACGCCCAGTCCTGTGGGTCGCCGCGCAAAAAAGAAATAATAATCAAAACCTGTTGAATAGGATTACCAGAAGAATGAGGTTTCAAGGCCAAAAATAGCTTACAATTATTTCTGAAGCTCAGGAACTTAGTTCTGTCACCAAAAAACAAATCAGGAATCGGAATTCTTGGTTCTAGCATCGATTTCTGATCAATAGTATCTTGAATCTTTTGTACATTTACAACGAGATTATCCATTGAGGAGCACAGAGCCTGAATATCCATGTCCACAGCTGTGTCCTGAAGCACTCTAATGTCTAGGGGAAAAAAAAGACTGAAGACAGAGCTAAGAAAAAAAAATGATGTCAGGATTTCTTTTTTCCCTCTACTGGGAATCATTGGTGTGGCTCCTTGTACTGTTATGGCTGGCAATCAGGCAACACAGCGTGCAATAATCAGCGCACATACAGAGATCTGGCAATAACCAAAAACAATAGGACGAGCTCTGAGACGTGGAATCTCTGTAGACTGCAGTACCTGATCTATCCTCACACAACTATAAGCAGCAGTGGATTGCGCCTAACAACTACCTATGCAACTCGGCACTGCCTGAGGAGCTGACTAGCCTGAAGATAGAAATACAAGCCTGACTTACCTCAGAGAAATACCCCAAAGGAATAGGCAGCCCCCCACATATAATGACTGTTAGCAAGATGAAAAGACAAACGTAGGAATGAAATAGATTCAGCAAAGTGAGGCCCGATATTCTAGACAGAGCGAGGATAGCAAAGAGAACTATGCAGTCTACAAAAAACCCTAAAACGAAAACCACGCAAAGGGGCAAAAAGACCCACCGTGCCGAACTAACAGCACGGCGGTGCACCCCTCTGCTTCTCAGAGCTTCCAGCAAAAGACAATAGCAAGCTGGACAGAAAAAACAGAAAACAAACTAGAAGCACTTATCTAGCAGAGCAGCAGGCCCAAGGAAAGATGCAGTAGCTCAGATCCAACACTGGAACATTGACAAGGAGCAAGGAAGACAGACTCAGGTGGAGCTAAATAGCAAGGCAGCCAACGAGCTCACCAAAACACCTGAGGGAGGAAGCCCAGAGACTGCAATACCACTTGTGACCACAGAAGTGAACTCAGCCACAGAATTCACAACAGCTAGGGTTTCGGTATGTGCACACGTATTCTGGTCCTCTGCGGATTTTTCCGCTGCGGATTTGATAAATCCGCAGTGCTAAACCGCTGCGGATTTATGGCGGATTTACCGCGTTTTTTTCTGCGCATTTCACTGCGGTTTTACAACTGCGATTTTCTATTGGAGCAGTTGTAAAACCGCTGCGGAATCCGCACAAAGAAGTGACATGCTGCGGAATGTAAACCGCTGCGTTTCCGTGCAGTTTTTCCGCAGCATGTGTACAGTGATTTTTGTTTCCCATAGGTTTACATTGAACTGTAAACTCATGGGAAACTGCTGCGGATCCGCAGCGTTTTCCGCAGCGTGTGCACATACCTTTAGAATTAGGCTATGTGCACACTGTGCGGATTTGGCTGCGGATTGGCCGCTGCGGATCCGCAGCAGTGTTCCATCAGGTTTACAGTACCATGTAAACATATGAAAAACCAAATCCGCTGTGCCCATGGTGCGGAAAATACCGTGCGGAAACGCTGCGTTGTATTTTCCGCAGCATGTCAACTCTTTGTGCAGATTCCGCAGCGTTTTACACCTGTTCCTCAATAGGAATCCGCAGGTGAAATCCGCACAAAAAACACTGGAAATCCGCGGAAAATCCACAGGTAAAACGCAGTGCCTTTTACCCGCGGATTTTTCAAAAATGGTGCGGAAATATCTCACACGAATCCGCAACGTGGGCACATAGCCTTAGGGTTAGGGTTGGAATTAGGGTTGTGGTTAGGGTTGTGATTAGGGTTATGGCTACAGTTGGGATTAGGGTTAGGGGTGTGGGGGGGTTAGTGTTGGAGTTAGAATTGAGGGGTTACCACTGTTTAGGCACATCAGGGGTCTCCAAACGCAACATGGCGCCACCATTGATTCCAGCCAATCTCGTATTCAAAAAGTCAAATGGTGCTCCCTCACTTCCGAGCCCTGACGTGTGCCCAAACAGTGGTTTACCCCCACATATGGGGTACCAGCATACTCAGGACAAACTGCGCAACAATTACTGGGGTCCAATTTCTCCTGTTACCCTTGTGAATCTAAAAAAATGCTTGCTAATACATAATTTTTGAGGAAAGAAAACGTATTTATTATTTTCACGGCTCTGCATTATAAACTTCTATGAAGCACTTGGGGGTTCAAAGTGCTCACCACACATCTAGATAAGTTCCTTTCGGGGTCTAGTTTCCAAAATGGGGTCACTTGTGGGGGGTTTCTACTGTTTAGGCACATCAGGGGCTCTGCAAACGCAACGTGACGCCCGCAGAGCATTCCATCAAAGTCTGCATTTCAAAACGTCACTACTTCAATTCCAAGCCCCGGCATGTGCCCAAACAGTAGTTTACCCCCACATATGGGGTATCACCGTACTCAGGAGAAACTGGACAACAAATATTGGGGTCAAATTTCTCCTGTTACCCTTGGGAAAATTAAAAAATTCTGGGCTAAATAATTATTTTTGAGGAAAGAAAACGTATTTATTATTTTCACGGCTCTGCATTATAAACTTCTATGAAGCGCTTGGGGGTTCAAAGTGCTCACCACACATCTAGATAAGTTCCTTTTGGGGTCTAGTTTCCAAAATGGGGTCACTTGTGGGGGGTTTCTACTGTTAAGCCACATCAGGGGCTCTGCAAACGCAAAGTGACGCCCACAGAGCATTCCATCAAAGTCTGCATTTCAAAACGTCACTACTTCACTTCCGAGCCTCGGCATGTGCCCAAACAGTGGTTTACCCCCACATATGGGGTATCAGCGTACTCAGGAGAAACTGGACAACAACTTTTGGGGTCCAATTTCTTCTGTAAACCTTGGGAAAATAAAAAATTCTGGGCTAAATAATTATTTTTGAGGAAAGAAAACGTATTTATTATTTTCACGGCTCTGCATTATAAACTTCTATGAAGCGCTTGGGGGTTCAAACTGCTCACCACACATCTAGATAAGTTCCTTTGGGGGTCTAGTTTCCAAAATGGGGTCACTTGTGGGGGGTTTCTACTGTTAAGCCACATCAGGGGCTCTGCAAACGCAACGTGACGCCCACAGAGCATTCCATCAAAGTCTGCATTTCAAAACGTCACTACTTCACTTCCGAGCCCCGGCATGTGCCCAAACAGTGATTTACCCCCACATATGGGGTATCAGCGTACTCAGGAGAAACTGGACAACAACTTTTGGGGTCAAATTTCTCCTGTTACCCTTGGGAAAATAAAAAATTGCAGGCTAAAAGATCATTTTTGAGAAAATAATTTTTTATTTTTATTTTCATGGCTCTGCGTTATAAACTTCTGTGAAGCACTTGGGGGTTCAAAGTCCTCACCACACATCTAGATTAGTTCCTTTGGGGGTCTAGTTTCCAAAATGGTGTCATTTCTGGGGAATCTCCAATGTTTAGGCACACAGGGGCTCTCCAAACGTGACATGGTGTCCGCTAATGATTGGAGCTAATTTTCCATTTAAAAAGCCAAATGGCATGCCATCCCTTCCGAGCCCTGCCGTGCGCCCAAACAGTGGTTTACCCCCACATATGGGGTATCAGCGTACTCAGGACAAACTGGACAACAATATTTGGGGTCCAATTTCTCCTATTATCCTTGGCAAAATAGGAAATTCCAGGCTAAAATATCATTTTTGAGGAAAGAAAAATTATTTTTTATTTTCATGGCTCTGCGTTATAAACTTCTGTGAAGCACCTGGGGGTTTAAAGTGCTCAATATTCATCTAGATAAGTTCCTTGGGGGGTCTAGTTTCCAAAATGGGGTCACTTGTGGGGGAGCTCCAATGTTTAGGCACACAGGGGCTCTCCAAACGCAACATGGTGTCCGCTAACAATTGGAGCTAATTTTCCATTCAAAAAGTCAAATGGCGCGCCTTTCCTTCCGAGCCCTGCCGAGTGCCCAAACAGTGGTTTACCCCCACATATGAGGTATCGACGTACTCGGGAGAAATTGCCCAACAAATTTTATGATCCATTTTATCCTACTGCCCATGTGAAAATGAAAAAATTGAGGCGAAAAGAATTTTTTTGTGAAAAAAAAGTACTTTTTCATTTTTACAGATCAATTTGTGAAGCACCTGAGGGTTTAAAGTGCTCACTAGGCATCTAAATAAGTTCCTTGGGGGGTCTAGTTTCCAAAATGGGGTCACTTGTGGGGGAGCTCCAATGTTTAGGCACACAGGAGCTATCCAAACGCGACATGGTGTCCGCTAACGATGGAAATAATTTTTCATTCAAAAAGTCAAATGGCGCTCCTTCCCTTCCGAGCCTTACCATGTGCCCAAACAGTGGTTTACCCCCAACATGTGAGGTATTGGTGTACTCAGGAGAAATTGCCCAACACATTTTAGGATCCATTTTATCCTGTTGCCCATGTGAAAATGAAAAAATTGAGGCTAAAAGAATTTTTTTGTGAAAAAAAAAGTACTTTTTCATTTTTACGGATCAATTTGTGAAGCACCTGGGGGTTCAAAGTGCTCACTATGCATCTAGATAAGTTCCTTGGGGCGTCTAGTTTCCAAAATGGGGTCACTTGTGGGGGAGCTCCAATTTTTAGGCACACGGGGGCTCTCCAAACGTGACATGGTGTCCGCTAAAGAGTGGAGCCAATTTTTGATTCAAAAAGTCAAATGGCGCTCCTTCCCTTCCAAGCCCTGCCGTGCGCCCAAACAGTGGTTTACCCCCACATATGAGGTATCAGCGTACTCAGGACAAATTGGACAACAACTTTCGTGGTTCAGTTTCTCCTTTTACCATTGGGAAAATAAAAAAATTGTTGCTAGAAGATAATTTTTGTGACTAAAAAGTTAAATGTTCATTTTTTCCTTCCATGTTGCTTCTGCTGCTGTGAAGCACCTGAAGGGTTAATAAACTTCTTGAATGTGGTTTTGAGTACCTTGAGGGGTGCAGTTTTTAGAATGGTGTCACTTTGGGGTATTTTCAGCCATATAGACCCCTCAAACTGACTTCAAATGTGAGGTGGTCCCTAAAAAAAATGGTTTTGTAAATTTCGTTGTAAAAATGACAAATCGCTGGTCAAATTTTAACCCTTATAACTTCCTAACAAAAAAAAATTTTGTTTCCAAAATTGTGCTGATGTAAAGTAAACATGTGGGAAATGTTATTTATTAACTATTTTGTGTCACATATCTCTCTGGTTTAACAGAATAAAAATTCAAAATGTGAAAATTGCGAAATTTTCAAAATTTTCGCCAAATTTCCGTTTTTATCACAAATAAACGCAGAATTTATTGACCTAAATTTACCACTAACATGAAGCCCAATATGTCACGAAAAAACAATCTCAGAACCGCTAGGATCCGTTGAAGCGTTCCTGAGTTATTACCTCATAAAGGGACACTGGTCAGAATTGCAAAAAACGGCAAGGTCTTTAAGGTCAAAATAGGCTGGGTCATGAAGGGGTTAAGGACATTGTCATTTAAGAGTTGGATAAAAGATGTTAGGTCATTCTCGGAGCCCTGCCAGATGACAAAAATGTCATCAATAAATCGCATCCACGTGCATACTTTTTCAATCAGGGGGATGACATTAGTCAGAAAAATGGTGCGTTCCCATGATCCCAAGAACAGATTTGCATATGAGGGTGCGAATGCAGCCTGTTGTGAATTCTGTTGTCGGGCTCCCTCCTGTGGTCATGAATGGTACTTCGGCTGGTTCTGTCCATGGACTTCCACTGGTGGGTGTTTCTGAGTTTCACAGGTGACGAGGTTAATTCGTTAGCTGCTGCTCTATTTAACTCCACTTAGATCTTTGCTCCATACCACCTGTCAATGTTCCAGTATTGGTCTGTTCACTCCTGGATCGTTCTTGTGACCTGTCTTCCCATCAGAAGCTAAGTTCCAGCTTGTATTTCTTTGGTTTGCTATTTTTCTGTCCAGCTTGCTATTTAATTTGTTGTCTTGCTTGCTGGAAGCTCTGGGACGCAGAGGGAGCCCCTCCGCACCGTGAGTCGGTGCGGAGGGTCTTTTTGCGCCCTCTGCGTGGTCTTTTTGTAGGTTTTTGTGCTGACCGCAAAGTAACCTTTCCTATCCTCGGTCTGTTCAGTAAGTCGGGCCTCACTTTGCTAAATCTATTTCATCTCTGTGTTTGTATTTTCATCTTTACTCACAGTCATTATATGTCGGGGGCTGCCTTTTCCTTTGGGGAATTTCTCTGAGGCAAGGTAGGCTTTATTTTTCTATCTTCAGGGCTAGCTAGTTTCTTAGGCTGTGCAGAGTTGCATAGGGAGCGTTAGGCGCAATCCACGGCTATTTCTAGTGTGTTTGATACTTTTAGGGATTGCGGTCAGCAGAGTTCCCACGTCCCAGAGCTCGTCCTTATTATCAGTAACTATCAGGTCATTCCGTGTGCTCTTAACCACCAGGTCCATTATTGTCCTGACCACCAGGTCATAACAGCAGCCCCAACAGCAGTCCCCTGTAGTTGGAGGTAGAGGACTTCCTTAAAAATGAAAAAGTTATGTGTAAGGGCGTATTCCAATAGTGTGAGAAGAAATTCAATTAAATCATTATCACTGGTTGACTTGTGGAGGAAACTTCTGACTGCCTCAATACCATTATTGTGTCGAATTGATGTATATAATGATTCTACGTCAAAAGTCACCAACCACATGTCAGTCTCAAGGGGTATATCTGTGAGTTTACGAAGTACGTCACCAGTGTCTTGGATATATGACGGAAGGGCTTCCACCATAGGTTTGAGATGAAAGTCAAATTTATTGACCTGTTCACAAAGCCCACCACCCCCTGAGACAATGGGATGCCCAGGGGGGTTGGTGGTGGACTTGTGTATTTTAGGAAGTAGATATAAACATGGCGTACGTGGTGTTTCAGGAACCAACCCGTCCATAATCTCCTTGGAAATTGTACCGTCATAGAACGCCTGTTCCACTAAATCCCTTAATTGATTCTGAAAGGTGGTCGTAGGATTGAAGGTCAAACGTTTATAGCAGTTAGGGTCCTAAACTGCTTAGACGCTTCCTTTTCATACATCAGGGAAGGCCACAAGACAATATTTCCCCCTTTGTCAGAGGGTTTGATTACTATATTATCAAGTGATCTCAGTTCTTTGAGAGCCCTTCTTTGTCGTCTTGTCAGAATGTCATGTTGTATCCCAGTAGGGATGTGACGAAATTCATCAGAAACCAAACAAACAAATAATTCAATATCAGGATATAAGCTGAGTGGTGGAAATTTCTTTGGCTTAGATATCACAAATGTACTCACAGTGGGTGGTGTGGGAGTCTCATTGCCCAATTCTTCTAATATGGCAATAGTTTCCTGCTCCTGAGAAGACCACTCACTTGCAGTAGATGGTTTGTCATGCAATTTTTTAGCACCATCTTTCTTGCAAAAAGATGCAAGTTTTTTAAAGCTGTGAAATAATCAAAAGACGCCACAGGGGAAAATGTTAGTCCCATACTTAGCACATCAATTTGGTCTGCAGACAGCTCAATATCAGACAAATTTATTACCTGAAGTTTAGAAGATTTATTGGAAGATCTCAGGCTCCTGTGTTGATAAGGACTAAACCTGTGACCGCCTCCACGTTTACCCCTATTATTGGAACCTCCTTTAAAAGGATGAGATCCAGATGTACTCTCAACCGAGGATAAAGATGAACTGGACGGGGCCCTCTGAAGGGAGTGGGATTGCTGCCATCTATAAACATTGTTGTTCTGATAGTCATTCAAGTCCCGTTGGAACTTTTTAGTTTTTGTGTCCTTTGACCCAGTTTGTTAAGAGTTTGTCAATGTCACCATCTCTGTCAGAGGTAAGGTATTGGTCAGTTTTATATGAAGGGCCTCAATCTCTCCCTCCAAAGTTCCTAAAGTCTTTTTATTCATGCCGATAAGGATCTCCATAAGGGATCTAGAGCAGGTGGTACACGCCTCCTCCCACCTGCTACGGAAAAATAAATCTTCTACAGGAAATGAGGGTAATATCCTGACTCTCAGGCCCCGAGGTATCAAACTCTTCATTAAATAATTCTCAAGAGAGCTTTGTTCCACCAGATACGGGCTCTCTTTTTCATAAGAAATTTAAACAAATTTTTCAGTTCAGAAGTGCTCCCATTTTCATTACCCACACTCTGCACATGTTCACCCTTGAATATTGTATTGATGTTAGAGAGCCATAATTGATCTCTGGCCTTAATATCCATGGTCAAGAAACTGTGAAAACACAGAAAATCAATCAAATATCCAAAAACTATAGACCAATAAATACATACGGTGTAGCTCCAAAATTGCATAAACCAAAGAGAAAGGGAGTTACAAACCAGAAAGTAAAATGTAAGAAATGTTATTGATAACAATTTAAAAAAACAAAACATTATTAACCCCTTCATGACCAGGGGATTTTTCGTTTTTCCGTGTTCGTTTTTCGCTCCCCTCCTTCCCAGAGCCATAACTTTTTTATTTTTCCGTCAATTTGGCCATGTGAGGGCTTATTTTTTGCGGGACGAGTTGTACTTTTGAACGACATCATTGGTTTTAACATGTCGTGTACTAGAAAACGGGAAAAAAATTCCAAGTGCGGTGAAATTGCAAAAAAAGTGCAATCCCACATTGGTTTTTTGTTTGGCTTTTTTGCTAGGTTCACTAAATGCTAAAAATGACCTGCCATTATGATTCTCCAGGTCATTACGAGTTCATAGACACCAAACATGACTAGGTTATTTTTTATCTAAGTGGTGAAAAAAAATTCCAAACTTTGCTAAAAAAAAAAAAAAAAAAATTGCGCCATTTTCCGATACTCGTAGCGTCTCCATTTTTCGTGATCTGGGGTCGGTTGAGGGCTTATTTTTTGCGTGCCGAGATGACGTTTTTAATGATAGCATTTCGGTGCAGATACGTTCTTTTGATCGCCCGTTATTGCATTTTAATGCAATGTCGCGGCGACCAAAAAAACGTAATTCTGGCGTTTCGAGTTTTTTTCCCGCTACGCTGTTTAGCGATCAGGTTAATACTTTTTTTTATTTGATAGATCGGGCAATTCTGAGCGCGGCGATACCAAATATGCGTAGATTTGATATTTTTTTTATTGATTTATTTTGATTGGGGCGAAAGGGGGGTGATTTAAACTTTTATGTTTTTTTTATTTTTTTCACATTTTTTTAAACTTTTTTTTTTAACTTTTGCCATGCTTCAATAGCCTCCATGAGAGGCTAGAAGCAGGCACAAGCCGATCGGCTCTGCTACATAGCAGCGATCTGCTGATCGCTGCTATGTAGCAGAATTGCACGTGTGCTGTGAGCGCCGACCACAGGGTGGCGCTCACAGCGACGGGCAATCAGTAACCATAGAGGTCTCAAGGACCTCTATGGCTACAATGGAGACGCATCGCCGACCCCCGGACATGTGACGGGGGTCGGCGATGACGTCATTTCCGGCCGCCCGGGCGGAAGCGGTAGTTAAATGCCGCTGTCTGCGTTTGACAGCGGCATTTAACTAGTTAATAGGTGCGGGCAGATCGCGATTCTGCCCGCGCCTATTACGGGCACATGTCAGCTGTTCAAAACAGCTGACATGTCCCGGCTTTGGTGCGGGCTCACCGCGGAGCCCTGCATCAAAGCAGGGGAGCCGGCATCGGACGGTATAGTACGTCCGATGCCGGTAAGGGGTTAACATGATTGTACAGAAAGGGAAATTGAAACAAGGCAGAGTGAGCTCAAAGCAATCCATATGATAGGTGAAGTTGCATAATTAAATGTAGACAGAGAAATAAACTAATGCACCAAGTGTGAAGCAAAAGTGCACCAGCAAGCTCTGGATTGTATGGAAAAGTTTCCACAGAGTGAGCATGGAGCTGCCTACAGAATGTAGTTACGTCAGTAGGTAAAATGTATATAAATGGCCCCTAAATGAATAAATGAAGAGTATGCAGATATTGCACAGTGTACTAGGTAATATTTATACCAAAACGTAGTAAGTCCTAATAAAGTGCCAGTGCATTAATTAGACTAAATTAGGTATAGATATATACAGGGGACATCTGACGTTTATTGAAAAAGTAATAGCATCATATTATTACCTGCTAACCAGTGGATCGCCGTGAGAGGGATAGCCCCGACACGCGTTTCGCAACGTAGCTTCTTCCTGGGGGTTGTAGTAGTGAGGGGAATGCAGTGCCAGCTTTTTAAATGTGGCGGTTGTCACGGCGCTGGCGTCCACCAAGCACACTACAGGAAGCGTCGGGACCGGCGTTCCACGTCATCAAGTCCCGCCCAACTCCGATGCGTCAGGAGAGGTGAGGAGCAAGATGACGCTGGGGGACGTGTTACCTGGAGGAGAGGAGACTGCGACATCACAAAGGTCCTTCGCGGTGCGCAATGCATTCCTGGGAACGGAAGCTGCCGCATACACCGTTGATGGCCGGGAGAACTCCGGGGGCCATTGGAAGGTAAGTATATCAATATTTTTTTTTAAATTCTTTTTTTTTACATGAATATGGATCCCAGGGCCTGAACGAGAGTCTCCTCTCCTCCAGACCCTGGGAACCATCCGGGACCGCTCCCTGCACACGTTGTATAAGATGACACCCGTTGTATAAGATGACCCCTGAAAAGTTGGGGGTCGTCTTATACGCCGAAAAATGCTGTATATTGAAAAATTATAAAATTTAAGAGACCACTGCAAAATTTTCAAGTTGTCTGATTTTTCTCTTTATAGATATATTTTTGAGTAAAATATAAATTGTTATTTTATTCTATAAACTACTGACAACATGTCTCCGAAGCTGCAAGCAATAAATTTAGTATTTATTGTCTGAGAATGAGAAATGGTCAAAATAGCAAAAAAAAGTGCATTGCTTGCAGACCTCAAATAATGGAAAAAACAAGTTCAGAATCATTTAGAAACAACAATACTAATGTTTTAACTCAGGAAGAGTTCAGAAATCAATATTTTGTGGAATAACCATGATTTTTAATCTCAGCTTTCATGCATCTTGGTATGCTTTCCACCAGTCTTTCACACTGCTTTTGGGTGACCTTATGCTACTCCAGTTGGGTGGCATGGTGGCGCAGTGGTTAGCGCCTTGCTGCAGCTGTGCAGCGCTGGAGTCCTGGGTTCAAACTCCACCAAGGACAACATCTGCAAAGAGTCTGTATGTTCTCTCCGTGTTTGCGTGGGTTTCCTCCGGGCACTCTGGTTTCCTCCCACATTCCAAAGACATACTGATAGGGAATTTAGATTGTGAGCCCCATCGGGGACAGTGATGATAATGTGTGCAAAATGTAAAGCGCTGCGGAATATGTTAGCGCTATATAGAAAAGAAAGAAGAAAGAAAGCAGTTCTTCTTTGTTTGATGGCTTGTGACTATCCATCTTCCTCTTGATTACATTCCAGAGGTTTTCAATGGGGTTCAGGTCTGGAGATTGGGCTGGCCATGATAGGGATTTGATGTGGTGATCCTTCATCCACACCTTGATTGACCTAGCTGTGTGGCATGGCGCATTGTCCTACTGGAAAAAACAATACTCAAAGTTGGGGAACATTGCCTGCGCAGAAGGAATCAACTGTTTTTCCAGGATAATCTTGTATGCGGCTTGATTCATACGTCATTCTCAGCAATTAACCTGCCCAATTCCAGCCTTGCTGAAGCATCCCCAGATCATCACCGATCCTCTGCCAAATTTCACAGCGGGTGCAAGACACTGTGGCTTGTACGCCTCTCCAGGTCTCCGTCTAACCATTAGACAACAAGGTGTTGGGCAAAGCTGAAAATTAGACTCATCAGAGAAGACTACTTTACTGCAGTCCCCTATGGTCCAATCCTTATGGTCATTGGCAAACTTCAGCATGGCTCTCATTTTCTTCTCATTGGTGAAAGGCTTTTTTTCTAGCTTTACATGACTTGCGTACTGCCTCTAGGAGCCTGTTAAAAACTGTTCTTGCCGTGCAGTTCACCCAGCTTCCATTTGCCATTCCTTTTGTAGATCACTTGATGTCATCCTGCGGTTGCTGAGTGACATTCGAAGAAGATGACGGTCATCCCGGTCAGTGGAGGGTCGTTTTCGCCCTTTGCCAGTCTGTAGCTTTGTTGTCTTCAATGTCTGCTGCTTGACCTTGTTGCAATGGACTGACGTCTTAGAAATTTTAATGATGGGGGCAACATGACGCTCACTGTGTCCCTCTGCTAGTAAAGCCAGAATTGAGCCCTTCTTTTCCTCACTCAAGACTTTTCTTTTCAACTCCTTTGGCATGGTTAAAAGTTATTTTTTCATTCCTATTACTTTTGGGATATTACTAGCACTTGTTTTGCAATCCAGCTTGTCCTATTGCAAGAGGATTGTGAACACCTCAGCAGTGGTTTTTATACTTTCCTCCATGAAATAAGATTTTGTTCAGCTGATCACATCAGAAGCACATTAAGTAGAATGAGGTGTGAAAAAAATATGATTTTTTATTTTTACGCCTCTACATTATAAACTGTTGTGAAGCACTTGGGGGTTCAAAGTGCTCATCACACATCTAGATAAGTTCCTTAGGGGGTCTACTTTGCAAAATGGTGTCACTTGTGGGGGGTTTCCACTGTTTAAGCACATCAGGGGTTCTCCAAACGCGGCATGGTGTCCGATCTCAATTCCAGCCAATTTTGCATTGAAAAGTCAAACGACGCTCCTTCCCTTCCAAGCTCTGCCATGCGCCCAAACAGTGGTTTACCCCCACATATGGGGTATTGGCATACTCAGGACAAATTGTACAACAACTTATGGGGTCCAATTTCTCCTGTTACCCTTGGTAAAATAAAACAAATTGGATCTGAAGTAATTTTTTGTGAAAAATGTTCATTTTTTTAAACATTCCAAAAATTCCCGTGAAGCACCTGAAGGGTTAATAAACTTCTTGAATGTGGTTTTGAGTACCATGAGGGGTGCAGTGTTTAGAATGGTGTCACTTTTGGGCATTTTCCATCATATAGGTCCCTCAAAGTCACTTCAAGTGTGAGGTGATCCCTAAAAAAATTGTTTTGCAAATTTTGTTGTAAAAATGAGAAATCGCTGGTCAACTTTTAACCCCTATAACTTCCTAACAAAAAAAAATGTTTCCAAAATTGTGCAGGTGTAAAGCATAGATCACACAAAATAGTTAATAAATAAAATTTCTCACATATGACTCTCTAATTTAAGGGCATAAAACTAAAGCTTTGAAAATTACAAAATTTTCAAAATGTTTGCCAAATTTCCATTTTTTTTCACAAATAAACGCAAGTCATATCGAAGAAATTTTACCACTATAATAAATATGTCACGAGAAAACAATCTTAGAATTACCAAGCGTTTCAGAGTTATGACCTCATAAATTGACAGTGGTCAGAATTGAAAAAAATGGCCTGGTTAGGAAGTTGAAAAGAGGCTTCGGGGTAAAGGGGTTAAAAAGCCCTCCTACTCTGCACTCATTATCTATATTAATTGCACCTGTTTGAACTATACCTGTGATAAAAATTGAAATTGAAATATACCTGTGATAAAAATTATAGACCTCCTCATTTGTTGTAGGTGGGAAAACTTGCAAAATCGACAGTGTATCAACCATTAATTTTCCCCACTGTGTGTATATATATATATATATATATATATATATATATATATATATATATATATAATGTATAATGCTATCAACTATCCCCCTCCTTCCCTGACAAAACTTTTCATCAAATTCTCTCTAGCCCAAAGGAGAGTAAATGTATATTAACTTCTTAGAAATAACATCAAAATTTGCTTCATAATTTTAAATTTTACTTTAGTGTTATAGGGATGTTTCCAGTTATTTGTTTTTTTCATACACTTGTTAGTATATTGGAAGCAAGAATGAAGAGCTTGCTTCATGGTTAGTGGTAGAGTGGTTATACATTTCCCCAAATATATATAAAAAAGTTGTTGTTTTTTTCTAATAAAGTGTCTATTAAAGGAAACTTGTCACCTGAATTTGGCGGGACCGGTTTTCGGTCATATGGGCGGGGTTTTCGGGTGTTTGATTCACCCTTTCCTTACCCGCTGGCTGCATGGTGGTCGCAATATTGCATTGAAGTTCATTCTATGTCCTCCGTAGTACACGCCTGCGCAAGGCAATCTTGAGATGAGCGGACCGATTCACGGGACTATGGTGCAGCGTCCAGGTCAGTTGTACTGGGTGACTGGTCGGGAGAGTGTGAATTTTTTATCTTCTGGTGCCTCTATATGGTTTTTGATTACCCAGAGCTGGTGGGACGTCATCTGTGCGTCCAGCTCATCTCTAATTGGGACAAATGGATTTATTTTTGGTTCATTCATTCACTATATGAAATCTGGCTTTTTGGTGTCTGTAAAGCTGTGTTCACATGTAGTATAAATACTGTGTTTTTTTGTTTTCTGCAGCTGTCCATACCAATCTACACAATAACAATCTTCTCTGATAATTGATGTTTTTTGTATGCCTTCCCCTCCTTATTTATTGTGTTTTATTTGCAGATGCAAAAAAAAACGCAGCATTTATGATACAATTGAACAAGGTCTAAGGCCCCCTTCACGTGTCCATTTTTTATGTTCATATGTGGTCCATTTTTTAAGGACCGCAAATACGAACACGCACACCCATTTTATTCAGTGATCGTGCGCACACTGCCCATGTGAAAAACCAGCAGACATGTCCTTTTTTTCCGGCACCACGGACAAAATGCGTGCTGTACACGTGCACACTGATGACACACGAATGACCTCCATATGACCTGGAATTCAATTCTCCAGCAGCATGCTTCGGCAGCTGGGGAAAGCAATACAGTTAGCGCTTTTCCTATCCGCTGGTTGCCAACATCATACTCACCTTGTCTCCCTACAATCAGTGAGCCTTTTCGGCGCTGATAAAAGTTGTAGTTGGCACCTGCTCTGTAGCATGCATAAAATAAATAAATGACAGTAATGAATTCAAAAAGTATTCCTAATGAATGGAGGATAATGCTAATATGAAAAGAATGCAAGAGCTGATCACAACAGAAGAAAAAAAAGACCTGGCAGAACTGGCTGCACAGATTCATGATTCACCAAGTTTGCTGCAAAACTGACCACTTATAATAACTTGTGAAGTCAATCAATCTCTGCTTCTGGTCAGGTACCGTTTACATTTAGATCGGTCTTTGCACACGGCTATTAATAATTAAATGACCTATGATTGATTATAAAGCACTATAAAACAGCTTGATCAGCTAAGATTTGTGCGAATTACTGACATTTTCATATTGCATTGAGTTCAGCGAAATATCCCCATGAAACTGAAAATAGAATTCCCTGCGGGATGTGAAGTTGAGGTGTCAGGGAGTTCTTATAGTGGTGGATAGTGGAATACAGGGCCACAGGGCAATATTGACAGGCAATATAAATCAATATTGCTGAGATCTGATACAAAACTTGAGAAAAGGTGTTGCTAAACATGAGCATGCTTCATGTCAAACAATAATAGCAACCAAATTAGCTAAAGGAATTGCAGAATGAATATTCACAACCAGCCCCAACAGCTTGCGCACGTGAAAAGACGTCAAAGAATTTCAATGTACAAATACATATTTGATTGGTACAGAGTATATAGATCTAGCACATTGTGATGTATAATATGTACAGTATATACATAGTCCATGTTTAGTCCTAGACATTTAGGTGTATGGTACCAGGTTGTGGTTACTGGATCATCTTTTATACAGATATAAGGTGGGTGTCATATTTTTTCCTAAAATGCCAGACAAAACGTGAGTCACTTAAGACAACTGATGCCTCCCACAAATGAATGGCTGAGATCACAGAATTAAATATGAGGCACGGTATTTGTCATTCTCCCTTGTTGCATATTATGCCATCACGTATGATTCATTGAGATAAGAAGGTCTGTATTTATTGGGAGCTAAAAGGCAATGAATGAAATCAGGGCTTTGTCCTAATTTTAAATATCACACAGCATTGGAGCTGAAACACTACTTTTTCACGATGATCATCACTTTGTTCTTGCCATTATATTCTGGAGCGCAGAACATACTGTATTTATAAGATCTTAAAGGGAATTTGTCATAAAAAAAGTTTTTATATTTTCAACTTTTAAACACTAGCGGAAGCAGCTGCTGACATTTCCCATGAAAACCTAGTGTATAACTATCTCATATTATGACTGCAGTAAATGTTGGCAGGGTCTGTTCACGAGTCTGATGTCATCCCACTCCTCTCTGGGTCACTTCTGGGTCCTTGTAAAAGGATAAGGGAGGATGGAGTTTAGGATCACAGCAAGGAGCCATTTTATTGGTGAGCACAACGTGATCCTGAGATGTGGACAGTGTCGCCGAGGATGGCTGTCAGAGCCGATTCTGTTAGTTGGCACTGCGCTTCTCATTTTATCACACGTTAGATGCAGATAAATAGCTCAGTGGACTGCATCACGCATGATAGGACTAGATACAAAGACCATATCACAAATGATAGTATTAGATCAGTAGCATAGCTATTGGGCGGAGAAGGGGCCGTTGCCCTGGGCCCCATCACATGAAGGGACCCACCGGGAGCTATTGTCACTTCTGTTAGGAGGCAGAACACAGCACAGGAGGAGAGCAGTAAAATGCCTGTTTGTGTCTGATAAAGACCCTGCACACTGGCTAGCACAGTGGGCACTTGCAGAGTCTCATTCCTGCAGTGTACGCTGCGGTCTTACCTGATGATAGCACTTTTACCAGGCTGCAGGGTTTTATTCACTCTGTACATGCTCTGATTGGCTCAGGCACGCTGGGTCCTAGTGCCCACCTTGCATTTCACTCAGACACTTCCTGGTCTTGGCTCAATGCCTCCAAACTTCATCAAGTGGAGATGACATTTATTAGGTTTACTAAATGGCATGTTCACCGGGGGTGTGTAAATGTGAGACAATGGGGGTATTGTGGGGGCTGAAGTGGGGGAAGGGGGACAGAGCTCTGGAAGGTGAATGTGAGATGAAGGGGGTATTGTTGGGGAGGAGGGACAGAGCACGGGGGTGAATGTGAGACCATGGGGGGATTATGGGGGCTGAAGTGGAGGAGGGGGGACAGGGCACTGGTGGGTGAATGTGAGAGGATGAGGGTATTGTGGAGGCTGAGGCAGAGGAGGGGGACAGGGAACAGGGCATTGGGGGGTGAATGTGAGAGGATGAGGGTATTGTGGGGGCTGAGGTGGAGGAGGGGGACAGGGCACTGGGGAGTGAATGGGAGACCATGGGGGTATTGTGGGGGAGGGGGGACAGAGCACTGGGGGATGAATGTGAGACAATGGGTATTGTGGGGGCTGAAGTGGAGGTGGGGGAGAGAGCCAGGTCACTGTGGGTGAATATGAGATGAGGGTATTGTGAGGGCTGAAGTGGTGGAGGGTGGACAGGGCACTGGGGGGTGAATATGAGGATGAGAGTATTGTGGGGGCTGAAGTGGGGCAGGGCGGAAGTGGAGATGGGGAGGGGGCAGGGCGCTGGGGGGATGATTATTATACTGTTTTGTAATGAGATTATATGCCCTCCATCACATGTAATAGTTGCTGGTTGGGGAGGCTGGAGATGGGGAGGATGGGGGCTTTTTATACTTACCTGCTGTGTCTTTTACGAGTATTAGTATAACAAGCACCACTCCAGCATTTTTTTGTTATTTCACTGCTGGAGTGGTGCTTAAAAATACAAGTTCCCTGCCCCCTGTCTTGTACTTACCTTCCGGCGTTTTCATCTGTTTTCACCAACACTCCATCTCCTGCAGTTTGTGACCTGTCGGCTGCTCCAGTGTTTCATGGAGGTCAGTAATCAATGTAAGTCTATGTCTATGAGATCCTCACTCTGGCCTCATTCTTGCTCTCATAGACTTGCTTTGAAAGATTGTGACATAGCTTCTAACTTCTGGCTAGTCAGAAGTTGCACTCACAAGATGAAGTCGTGGGACTGGAGCGGGACCAAAAAATATTAAATACTCCGGAGGGTGAGTATATGACTGGGGCAGGGGACTATCACTTAAAGCACAACTCCAGTGGTGAAACAAACATCTTAAAGGGTGCTTTAACAATTTAATAATAATCTATTTATTATAAAGTTAATAAAGGCTTGTAATAAATGTATGCAGTCGCTTTATGTGACTGCAGACTGCCAAATCATGACAGGGAGTGCCTGCTGCATGAGCCCCCAATATCACTGGCGTTATCAGGCAATCATACGACCACGTTTGCTATGTGCACATGCCGACTAGAAAGGGTTGGCTTCTCTCAATAGAAGAGAATTGACAGAACCCAAAAGAGTCATCACATGACCGCCTGCTCGAATCTGTGATACTGGGGCTATTATTACTGTACATGGGGGGACTAGGAAGACATTATTTAATGTTAAGTGGGCATTTAAGAAACATTATTGTTTATAGGGCACCAGTAGTGTTGCTACCTGGTGGTAGAGGCTGCTGAGGCGGCTGTCAATCAGTGGCGGGTGTTGGCAGATATGCAACAGATGCAGACTTATTTGTGTGCAGGAGGAGTTTACACTTTTCTGACAGTAGATGGCGATGTTGCTACTGTTTTATGCTTAGTTGAATGTCATGCATATACTTGTACTTTGGTTTCACTTTCTCTCTGGTAAAAGGTCTTTTAGTCTTCCTGTTATGCTGTATTAAGAAGCTGATGTATGCACCTAATGTTCTGTGTAGATAAAAGTTGAATTACCATACCCCATATAATCTACTCTCACAAGTTTCTTCTGTGACCAAACTGTAACAGGGAGCCCAATAATACAGAGACAAGAGTGTTTGTTTCAGATGTAAGAAAAAGGGACATTTAACCCCTTCATGACCTTGGGATTTTTCATTTTTCCGTGTTCGTTTTTCACTCCCCTCATTCCCAGAGCCATAACTTTTTTATTTTTCCGTCAATTTGGCCATGTGAGGGCTTATTTTTTGCAGGACGAGTTGTACTTTTGAACGACATCATTGGTTTTAGCATGTCATGTACTAGAAAACAGGAAAAAAATTCCAAGTGCGGTGAAATTGCAAAAAAAGTGCAATCCCACACTGGTTTTTTGTTTGGCTTTTTTGCTAGGTTCACTAAGTGCTAAAACTGACCGGACATTATGATTCTCCAGGTCAGTACGAGTTCATAGACACCTAACATGACTAGGTTATTTACCTAAGTGGAGAAAAAAAATTCCAAACTTTGCTAAGAAAAAAAAAAATTGCACCATTTTCGTATACTCGTAGCGTCTTTATTTTTCATGATCTGGGGTCGGTTGAGGGCTTATTTTTTGCATGCCGAGATGATGTTTTTAATGATAGCATTTTGGTGCAGATACGTCCTTTTGATCGCCCGTTATTGCATTGTAATGCAATGTCGCGGCGACCAAAAAAACATAATTCTGGCGTTTCTAATTTTTTTCTCACTACGCCGTTTAGCGATCAGGTTAATGTTTTTTTTAAATTGATAGATCGGGCGATTCTGAACGCGGCGATACCAAATATGTGTAGATTTGATTTTTTTTTATTGATTTATTTTGATTGGGGCGAAAGGGGGGTGATTTAAACTTTTATATTTTTTTATTTTTTTCACTTTTTTTTTACTTTTGCCATGCTCCAATAGCCTCCATGGGAGGCTAGAAGCAGGCACAGCACGATCGGCTCTGCTACATAGCAGCGATCTGCTGTTCGCTGTTATGTAGCAGAAAATCAGGTGTGCTGTGAGCGCCGACCACAGGGTGGCGCTCACAGCTACCGGCGATCAGTAACCATAGAGGTCTCAAGGACCTCTATGGTTACCATTCTGAAGCATCGCCGACCTCCGATCATGTGACGGGGGTCGGCGATGACATCATTTCCGGCCGCCCGGCCGGATGCGGTACTTAAATGCCGCTGTCTGCGCTTGACAGCGGCATTTAACTAGTTAATAGGCGCGGGCAGATCGCGATTCTGCCCGCGCCTATTACGGGCACATGTCAGCTGTTCAAAACAGCTGACATGTCCCAGCTTTGATGCGGGCTCACCGCCGGAGCCCGCATCAAAGCGGGGCTTCTGACCTTGGATGTACTATCCCGTCCGAGGTCAGAAAGGGGTTAAAGGGACACTGTCACCTGAATTTGGAGGGAACAATCTTCAGCCATGGAGGCGGGGTTTTTGGGTGTTTAATCCACCCTTTCCTTACTCGCTGGCTGCATGCTGGCTGCAATATTGGATTGAAGTTCATTCACTGTCCTCCATAGTACACGCCTGCGCAAGGCAAGATTGGCTTGTGTAGGCATGTACTACGGAGGACAGAGAATGAACTTCAATCCAATATTGCAGCCAGCATGCAGCCAGCGGGTAAGGAAAGGGTGAATCAAAACCCCAAAAACCCCGCCTCCATGGCTGAAGATTGTTCCCTCCAAATTCAGGTGACAGTGTCCCTTTAAAGAAGGACTGTACTATATGGAATGCAGAACAACAGAAATTACACCAAAAGGCGAATAAACAGAAAGTAAAAATCACAATGCAGATCACTGGAATGGTACATTTAAAAGTAACTGATAAAGAGTCATCATCAGGCTGGTTTATTGATTCAGGAGCAACAAGTCACATGACTAGTTGTAAAAGCTTCTTTACTGAAGTTGATGAAAATAAGAAGGAAGCAATTTATTTTGCAGATGAAAGTAAAATAACTGCAGACGGTATTGGACAAGAAAAGCCAATCTGTCCTGATAGATTTGTGCATAATTCCAAATTACTAGTAAAGAATGTGTTATATGTTGCAGGACTAGAAGAAGGATTGTTATCCATAAAGCATCTGACAGCCAAAGGAATTACTATAAAATTCAAAGATGATAATTGTACAATTCTAGCAGGAGATAAGGTAATAATTAATGTCAAAGCAGGTGAACAATTATAACACCTAGACACATTAAAGGAACAGATGAAGTTCTGTACACATGATCACAATAATTGTTTTCACATGTGGCATAGACGTCTAGGACACAGAAATCCTGAGAGTATAATGGCGTCACAAAAGAAGAATTTGACAAAAGACCTATTGATATCTGATTGCTCAATTACCGTAAAATGTGAATGTTGTATAAAATCTAAAGCTACAAGAGTATCTATACCTAATGAGTACTTGACTTGGCTTGGCAGAAGACCACTTGACTTGGTACAAACTGATGTATGTGGACCCATGAAAGTGACCACATCAGGAGGTAATAGATATATAGTTGGAGCGCCCCCAGACACAGGGCCATCCTTTCTCGGTACCGGGCCTCTCTGGTTCGGTTCTGAAGCTGTCAGGGTGGCTATACCTGGTCCGTGACCCTGCTAAGGGGCGTCAAATAAAGGTGGTACAGTCTGTCAGGGATTCGTGACGCCACCTGTGGTGTTCGGTCAGGGCGACCGACGCTGCTGTGGGGTCCGCCGGGGTGATGAAATGGCAGCTGGATGGTATACCTTCCCACAGGTGAAGTATGTCCCCAGGGCTTCCCAGTAAGGTGGATGGTGATGGTGTGAGGTGCAGTCAATAACGAGGACACAAGGTTGCAGTCTCTTTACCTCTTTACTGAAGACTTCAGGATCCGCAATCCAGAGCACGCTTAACAGGGCTATCTGAGACCGGCTGGTCCGATGGGCACTTCCAGAATTCCCTTTGCAGGTGGAAATCATTGCCTACCAATAGCGCCTGTGTGCTGTAGTGCTACCCTGCTGAGCATTCGGAATAGTCCTCACAACTTCTGTTCTCGTTCGTTCGTTCTTTCTAATATGTTCCAGATGTTTCTAGTTCAACGTCCCCCAGATATGTTATGGCTAGGACGCACCCGTATGACGGGAAAGCCTGGAGGTCTTCCGGGACCCTAGAGATGCCCCTCTCCCACTGTTGCCCCCTATGTCTTCGTAGGTGTTTAGGTGAGACAGCCAACCTATACCGGTTCCGTAACGTTCTGTTCTGGTCGCTAGGTGCCTGCCAGGTTCCCACACCTGACAGGGACCCCCCTGTGTCTTCTCCCTGCAACACCCCCTGCCACGGGATGTTGCCTGAATCCAACTCAGTCAGCTTCTGACTAACTTTCTATCCAACCCCTAGTTTTACCAGTGTGAGGAGGGGCCCAATAAATAGAGCCCTTTGCTCCCCCTAGTGGCCGGAGTGTGAAGTGTAATGTGTGCTGGTGACACCTGGTCAGTGGAATTCCTTCAGTGCCATCAGACGTACCATCACTCCCCTTAGTGGCAGAGTGTCATACTGCAACGACCAGATCTCTGGGGTGCTGCACAGTGACCTTCATAGATGACTACTCAAGATACACAGTCACATACAGTACTTGATAAATAACAAAAGTGATGTTTTTGAAAAATTAGAAGACTATGTGCAAAGTCAAATAACAAGTTTCAGAGGAAGCCAATCATCATCAGAAGTGATAATGGAGGTGAATTTACAGGACACCAAATAGAAAACTACTTAAGCAGGGTCGCACTGACCTACGCGGGCCCTTTAAATCTTCAGGCAGCGCCACCACGACCAGGGACCCCCGGTGACAGCGTTGGCATCGGGGCCCTCCTTCTAATACTCAGCACCCTCTGACTCTGCAACATCTCAGGGCAGAGGGTGTGATGACGTCATCACTGTGCGCGCCGCTCAGCCTCTCTGTCCTGAGCATTGCAGAGCCGGAGAGAGGCTGAGTGTACGGGACCTGCGGTGGGAGAGGTGAGGATTTTACTTTTTTTTTAAATGTATTGGGGCTAGGGCCCGTAGTAATGTATGGAGAAGTGGGGGGGTCCCCCATAATACTGTATGGAGGAGCTGGGGGGCATAATACTGTGTGGAGGAGCTGGGGGTGTAATACTGTGTGGAGGAGCGGGGGGCATAACACTGTGGATGAGCGGGGGGCATAATACTGTATTGGGGAGCGGGGTCCCATGATACTGTGTGGAGAAGTGGGCTCCCATGATACTGTATAGAAGAGCGGGGGGCATAATACTGTGTGGAGGAGCTGCCCATAGACGATGAAGAAGGGAGATTTGGAAGAAGACTCATTGATGTGGTTATTGTACGCGAACTTAGCCCACAGAAGCAAATCAGACCAGTCATTTTGATGACCATTGGAAAAATGACAGAGATAAGTCATCAGTATTTGGTTTGTGCGCTCTGCTTGTCCATTGGTCTGAGGATGATAAGCTGTAGAGAAATCCAAGGTAACATTCATCAGTTTGCATAGAGCTCGCCAAAAACGAGAGGTGAACTGGACTCCTTTATCAGAGACTATGTGCAATGGAAAACCGTGAATCTGGAAGATATGAGCAATGAATATTCTCGCCAATTCAGGAGCGGAAGGTAATACTGGCAAAGGGATGAAATGAGCCATCTTGGAGAATCGATCCACGACTACAAAAATGACCGTATGACCAGAAGACCGAGGAAGGTCGGTAATAAAATCCATAGCGATATGCTGCCAGGGAACCAAAGGAACAGGAAGCAAATGTAGGAGACTGGAGGGCAAATGTCTGGGGATCTTGTTTCTTGCAAGAGGTGGCAAACTTCGAACATCCGGAAGAAGAGACTGCCACCAATAGTGGCGCGTGATGAGAGCGAGTGTCTTCCTGTATCCTACATGGCCTGCTAGTTTTGAGGCATGGCCCCAACGCAGGACTCGAGACCTTTTGTTCACCTGGACAAAGGTTTTACCTTGTGGTAAAGAAGACATGCTGACCAGAGCTACAAGAATAATTTTGCTGGGATCCACGATGTGTGCCGGCTCCTCCTCAACATCGGATGCGAGAAATTACCTGGACAAAGCATTGGCTTTGAAGTTCTTGTTTCCAGGACGAAAATGTAATTCGAAGTCAAAATGGGCAAAGAACAACGACCATCTGGCTTGTCGGGGAATCAATCTTTGTGCCGAGCGGATATATTCCAAATTCTTATGATCTGGGAAGATCTTGAAAGGGTGAACAGCTCCCTCCAGCAGATAACGCCACCTCTCCAGCGCCAATTTTATGGCCAATAGTTCCTTGTCATCGATGGCATAGTTCCTCTCCGAGACGGAGAAGATTTTGGAAAAGAAACCACAAGTAGTCAGATGTCCGGAAGAGGATCTTTGGGAAAGTACCGCACCAGCACCAATGGCAGAAGCGTCTACCTCAAGAATGAAGGGCTTGTTCACCTCGGGCCGACGGAGTACAGGAGCCGAAGCAAAGGTTTGTTTCAGAGAGCGAAAAGTATCTTCAGCTTCAGAAGACCAGATGTGGGGGTTGGACTCCTTGCGAGTCAAAGCAGAAATTGAGGCGACCAGAGTGGAGAAATGTGGGATGATTTGCCGGTAGTAATTTGCGAACCCGAGGAAGCGTTGGATAGCTTTTACTCTCTGAGGACGTGGCCAGTTAAGCTCAGCAGACACTTTTTCCGGGTCCATTTGCAAGCCAGAGTCAGAAATGATATAGCCAAGAAATGGTAGCGAAGACTGCTCAAAAACGCACTTCTCGAGTTTGGCATAAAGACGGTTCTCTCTAAGACGAGACAGCACTTGGCGGACATCCATTCTGTGGAAAGCAAGATCTGAGGAGAACACCAAAATGTTGTCTAAATATACCACCACACAGGAGTAGAGTAGATCATGGAAAACATAATTCACAAACTCCTGGAACACAGCTGGAGCGTTACACAAGCTGAAAGGCATGACTAAATACTCATAGTGGCCATCTCGAGTGCTAAAAGCGGTTTTCCATTCGTCTCCTGAACGAATACGGATTAGATTGTAAGCTTCGCGAAGATCCAATTTCGTGAAAATTCGGACTCCCCTCAGGCGATCAAACAACTCAGGAATGAGAGGTAGCGGGTACTTGTTCTTGATCGTAAGATTGTTGAGACCACGGGAGTCAATACAAGGACAAAGGGACCCGTCCTTCTTCTTAACGAAGAAGAAACCTGCACCTGCAGGGGAGGAGGATTTGCGAATAAAACCTTTGGATAAATTCTCCTGGACGTATTCAGTCATGGCTGGAGTCTTGGTAGGAGACAATGGGTAGATTCGACCTCGGGGAGGAGTAGAGCCTGGAACAAGATCAATTGGGCAGTCGTAGGGTCGATGCGGAGGTAATGTCTCTGCCTCTTTCTTATTGAAGACATACAGGAAAACAAATAATAAGAAGGTAAATTTGAAGACACTGAAATTGGATGAGAAGTTTTTTTGGCAAAACAGGAAGCAGACAGTTACTCTGGCAGAAGAGTCCCCAATGCATGATTTCACCAGACCGCCAGACAAGACAAGGCTCGCGAGTCCTCAACCAAGGAAGTCCAAGAAGAAACGTGTGGGATAAAGAAGGCAGCACATAGAAGATGATCTTCTCACGATGCAGGATTCCAATTTGGAGTTCCAATTCTTCGGTTACCAATGTAATGGCCATCGACTGATGCAATCTGTCGAGGAGTCTCCAGGGATCTGACCGGAATCCGCAATCTCCTAACTGCCTCGAGTTGAATAAAGTTCCCGGGTGCCCCGGAATCTATATTAGCAGAGTCAGAGAAATGTTTATTACCCAGATGTAAAAGAACAGAAAGAGTGAGGGGTTGAGAGGGTTCTGGGATACCTAGGGAGACCTCTCTTACCAGTCCTAGGTGGAGGCGTTTCCCAGCCTCAAAGGACAGGAATGCAAGAGATGAGACGCACTACCAAAATAGAAACAGAGACCTTGAGTTAGTCTCTCTTTCCAATGTTGCTCCACAGGCTTAAGACGATCCACCTGTATGGGTTCAGGGGCAGAATTAGCAGAAGAAGACTCAGACCGAGGATGGGAAGAGCTAGGAGAAACAGGAGGAAATCGAGGAAATCTCCTCTCTCTAGCAGATTCTCGAGAACATTTTTGAAAATGTAAGTCAATGCGGGTTGCCAACGAGATGAGATCCTCCCAAGAAAGTCGGAGTATCACGACCCGCCAACTCGTCCTCAATTCGAGGAGAAAGCCCCCGCCAGAAGGCTCCCACCAAAGCATCATTATTCCATCCTAATTCGGATGAAAGGGTGTGAAACCGGATAGCGTATTGGCCCACCGAAAGCATACTTTGTTGAAGGTTGAACAGAGACTCGGTGGTAGAGGCCAAACGACCCGGTTCATCAAACACTTTGCGAAAAGTATCAAAGAAGGTGGAGAGTTGAGAAACAAGGGGATCATCCCGCTCCCAAAGAGGATTAACCCACGCCAAAGCCTGACTGGATTGGAGGCCTGCAGGGACGAGAGACGAGATTCCAAGGTTTTCAAACAGGACATAATCCTAGACTGATTCTCCCTAAGGAACAATAATTCCTTCTGGGTTGGAGTCGGGATTCCAGCGGGGCCCATGGCCTATCTTTTCTGTGAGATCTTTTGGAACACCTGAAGTGGACCCACAGATCCACGACAACGAACCTCCCAAGGGTGAGCTGACCAGGTAGCCCACCCCCTACACAGGGAGCATTAGGGGCAGACCCATGGGAGACTATTGCTGCAGAAGCTGGAACCTTGAGACAGGTAGTAGGAGGTACAAAATAGGGAAGCTGGGCGTAGGACGGATAGAGCGGGGTAAGATGAAGTACAGTTTGGTAAGAGCTGAGTACAGGCGAGACCAAAGGAGCACTGGGAAGAGGAAGACATAAAGGAAGCAGGACAGGACAGAGACAACAGACTAACAGAGTACGGAATGGACACTGGGAAGGCTGGACTGGACGAGGAGACAAGGAAGCCTGGGAAAGGCAGAGAAGCTGAACTGGCTGGACAGAGCGGAGACTCAGAACAGACAGTGCAAAGACAAAGGTGGACCTGAGTCACAGAAGCACAAATGACAGACAGGCAAGGAGCAGAGGAAGGAATTGCCTTAAATATATGGAGTGCTGAAGGAGTTCCGGGTCACGGTCCTCCAGGATCACAGAGAGGAGATACAGAGCGCCTGTAAATCAGAAAGAGGAAGTGCTGTAGTGGGCGGTGCGCATGCACACCCGACGAGAACCAGGGACTGGAGAAGAATGAAGGAGAGGACACGAGCCTGCAGGAGGAGCATGCCACAGCGGGTAAGTATGAGTGGGGGGAGCGGCGGTGGTCCTGGCAGCAGGCATGGCTGCAGAAGGAGTGGACGTGACAAGGGGAATGTGCTCTGGAAGTGATCAGCTATAGCTAACTGTGCTATTTTCTGCAGAGACAAGTCTTTGCTGGAAGAAGTAATGGCGGTCTGCACTGGATGAAGAAAAAAGACTTCAACTACAGATGTCACCGGTGAGTCAGTGTGTTGCTTGTACACTTACTCTATATACTGTATACTGTGTACAGAGCTCCTCTGCATAATGTCACTGGTGATCACTGTATTATGTGTACACTGACTTTATATACAGAGCCCTTGTGTATAATGTCACTGGTGATCACTGTATTACCTGTACACTGACACTATATACAGAGCTCCTGTGTATAATGTCACCGGTGATCCCTGAATTACCTGTACACTATACACCATATACAGAGCTCCTGTGTATAATGTCAGCGGTGATCCCTGTATTACCTATACACTATACACCATATACAGAGCTCCTGTGTATAATGTCATTGGTGATCACTGTATTACCTGTGCACTGACACTATATACAGATCTCCTGTGTATAATGTCACCTGTGATCACTGTATTACCTGTACACTGACACTATATACAGAAGTACTGTGTATATTGTCACTGGTGGTAAGAACAGTGTTGTTAGTATTGTGGTTTGTGTTCATAATCAATATTGTAGTATTTGGGCACTATGTGTTGGTAATTTGTGGTCTGGTCATGGCGTGGCAGTATTTCTCCTTGTATGTGGTATCATTTGGTCCCTATATGCTGATAATATTTATTTTTATTTATTTTTACTCATTTATATAGCGCTATTAATTTCACAGTGCTTTACAGACATTATTGCCACTGTCCCAGATGGGGCTCACAATCTAGATTCCCTAGCAGTATGTCTTTGTAAATGTGAGAGGCAACCAGAGTACCTGGAGGAAACCCACGCAAACACGGGGAGAACATACAAACTCATTGCAGATGTTGTCCTTGGGATTTGAACCCAGGACTACAGCGCTGCAAGGCTGCAGTGCAAACCTCTGAACCGTGCTGCCCTAACATGTCATATTATTCGGTCACTATGTGGTGGTAATATGTGATCTGGTCATGGTGTGGTGGTATTCGTCCCTTGTATGTAGTATTATTTGGTCACTATGTGGTCTGTTCATGGTGTGGTGGTATTTCTTCCTGTATGTGGTAATATTGGTCTTGGTATAGTGGATTGTGTTGTGTATGGCGGTCATTTGTTCTCTCTGATATTAATTAGGAGAAGATTCTTTATTTCCATTACAGTTTTAATGCTTTGTACACAGCGGCGGAGATGCTGTTACAGGGGGTTTCCTGTGGAAAAAAGTAATCACCTCTCCACAGGATAAGTGATAACGTATTGATTGGACCCATTTGGCACTGATCCATTCATGCCCTCAGTGGCTGCACTTGTTTTTTTCTGGAAGCCCCAAAGAGAATGAATGGAGCTGCGGTCAGACATCCCACCTGCCGCTGCATTTTAAAATAGGAATAAAAGTGTCATGTCAGGGGTAAAACTTCCCCATTCTTCCTATCGGAAGAACACCATTAATGTAAACTCCCGTAATAATTATACATCCCAGTTATTGGAGCGCACAGTAGATGTGCAGCAGCTGCCTATGTTTTACAGGTGATGATCCGCTATAATGACAGATATTTGCATATAGCTGTAGGGTGGGCCCCTAGAGTCCAATCCACTGGTGGGCCCCAGACACCCCAGTCCAACCCTGTACTTCGGACAGGTGTGTACTGCACAGGTGTGTACTTCGGAGGACACAGCATGAACTTCAACCAATATTGCGGCCAGCATGCAGCCAGCGGGTAAGAAAAGGCTGAATCAAACACCTGAAAACCCCGCCCATATGACCGCAAACCTGTCCCGCCAAATTCAGGTGACAGGTTCCCTTTAATGGTACAATCTCTGCTTGCTGTCATCTGCTGCTTATCATTCTGCAACATTTCCTTTAATGGTACAATCTCTGTTTGCTGTCATCTGCTGCTTATCATCCTGCAACATTTCCTTAAATGGTACAATCTCTGCTTGCTGTCATCTGCTGCTTATCATCCTGCAACATTTCCTTTAATGGTACAATCTCTGCTTTCTGTCATCTGTTGCTTATTATCCTGCAACATTTCCTTTAATGGTACAAACTCTGCTTGCTGTCATTTGCTGCTGATCGTCCTGCAACATTTCCTTTAATGGCACAATCTCTGCTTGCTCTCATCTGCTGCTTATCCTGCAACACTTCCTTTAATGGTACAATCTCTGCTTGCTGTCATTTGCTGCTTATCCTGCAACACTTCCTTTAATGGTACAATCTCTGCTTGCTGTCATTTGCTGCTTATCATCCTGCAACATTTCCTTTAATGGTATATAACGGTGCCTTGTGACTCTTTGCTAAATTAATTTGTTGCATTGTATTCAATACTAACTGCAGTATATCCATGTTGGGGCCACAGGAGATGTTATCTGGTGCAATGTGTTACAGCATATGGATGTAGCCAGGCCCAGTACCTTTGATCATCTAACTTCCCCTGGTATGCTAGCCAATTGCTAATTTATTCCAAACCAGCTCCTACAATCCCTCTCACCTGATCCTCTACTGAGTCCTATAAATTTAGTAGCATTCTAAGGGGTGCACGCGTGTGGGGTCTGGCATGCGCCTCCCTGCAGCAAAAGTATCATGGCAGCTAAAGTATCGAGAAGCTGCAGTTATTTCAATGGCAATTAGTCACGGCAGGAGTCAGGACCCCACAATATGTACTGTATCTGTCTCTTTTGGGTATGTCTGCTGAGTAAGCCATTTTTATTACTTGGATCTAGCTTTCCTATTAACCCATCTTATTCCTACACCATGTTTACATATGCCCTTACAGTGTTTCTGAAACTAAACCTCACTCTTCTTTGCTATCCCCAAACCCCAGCACCCTCTAACCAAATAATCATCTCCCCTTCCCTCTTTACTCCCCACCTGAAATCCTCAGCTGACCTGCTCCTCAACCTCAAATCTGTCCTAATAAAACATAAAACAAACCGCCCACTCTCCTTCTCCCACCTGCTCTGTCTCTCTCTGCTTCTCCTCACTGCTGGCGACATATCTCTCCATTCTGGACCGCCACATCTCATACCTCCCATTAATACCCCCTTCTATCGCTCCCAGTCCCAACCCAATATAAACACCCAAAATCTTGCCCAACTCAAACCCGTGCCCCTGACGCCAACCCCATTGCTCCCCCTCTCTGGAGCACTCTTGAATGCACACTCAATCTGCAATAAGCTTCATGTGATTCATGACCTTTTTCTCTCTCGCAATCTTACCGTCCTCGGCCTCACAGAAACATGGCTAACACTCTCCGACACCGCCTCCCCTGCTGCGTTCCATTAGAGCGGCCTCCATTTCACCCACACTCCTCGCCCTGGCAACAGACATGGTGGCGGAGTGGGTCTTCTTTTTTCTTCTAACAGTACCTTTAACCCAATCCCACCTCTACCCTCCCTTATCCTCCCCTATTTTGAGGTCAATTCTGTCCGCATCTACTCTCCCTCCAACCTCCAAGTGGCCGTCATATACCGATCTCCGGGATCAGCCACTGCCTTTATTGATCAATTCTCCACCTGGCTTCTTCACTTTCTTTCTACTGACATTCCCACTATCATCATGGACGACTTCAACATCCCCACTGATACCCTTCAATCAACAGCCTCCAAACTCTTGTCCCTTACTTCATCCTTTGGACATGCTCAGTGGTCCTCCTCAGCCACCCACACAGACGTACATACATTAGACCTGGTCTTAACCCATCTCTGCTCTCTATCTAACATCACCACTTCCCCTCTCCCTCTATCTTACCACCATCTACTCACTTTTTCATCCCTATCCTCCTCACCTGTCACCCATGTCCAGCAACATGCGCACGCCTGCAGAAACCTTGCACACCTAGACACCCACACGCTCTCTGACTCTGTTCTACCACTGTCATCCATATCCTCACTCCACAACCCAGACAGTGCCACTGCTTTCTACAATGCCACTCTCCCATCAGCTATTGATGCTGGCGCCACTCTCATTTATGGCAGAGTGTGACATATCAACAGACAACCCTGGCACAATAACACCACTAAAAAGCTCCGACAAGTGTCCAGGGTTGCAGAGCGGCGTTGGAAGAAAACAAATTCGCAAGACGACTTCACTGAATTCAAACAGGCAATACTCGCTTTCAAATCTGCCCTCACCTCTGCTACACAGGCCTACTTCACAACCCTCATACCTTTCCTATCCTACAACCCCAAACAGTAATTCAAAACTTTTATCTCCCTCCTTCGCCCACCACTGCCCCCTCCAACCTCCCTCATCTCTGCTGTGGACTTTGCCACACACTTTAAAAATAAGATCGACCAAACAAGGCAAGTCTTCATTGTTCAACCACCACAACCTCTTTGTATACCAGACCAATGCCAAAACCCCATAATCTCCCTATCCAACATCACTGAAGGGGAGCTTAATTGTCTCCTCTCCAAATCGCACCTCACCACCTGTGCGCTCGACCCCATCCCACCTCCTCCCCAACCACAACACCACTCTTATCCCATCCCTAACCCATCTCTTCAACCTATTGCTAACTTCTGGTACCTTCTCTTCTGCTTTCAAACATACCACAATCATGCCTACCCTAAAAAAGCCAACCCTCGACCCAACCGCTATGTCCAGCTATCGCCCAATATCATTGCTCCCATTTGCTTCCAAACTCCTGGAGCAGCACGTCCAAGCTGAACTTTCCTCCCACCCTCATCTAACTTGCTCTTTGACAATCTACCATCTTGTTTCCACCCCATCACTAAACTGAGACTGCCCTGACCAAAATTACTAATGACCTACTTACAGCCAAAGCTAACGGACAATACACTATAGTCCTCCTAGACTTGTCCTCTGCTTTTGATACAGTTGACCACTGCCTCCTACTACAGATCCTCTCCTCCTTTGGCATTAAAGACCTCGCCCTTTCCTGGATCTCCTCATACCTTTCCAACCGCACATTCAGCGTCTCCCACTCCCACACTACCTCCTCATCCCACCCTCTCTCTGTTGGAGTGCCCCAAGGCTCTGTTCTAGGACCACTACTCTTCTCAATCCATACACTTGGCCTGGGGCAACTTGAAAAGTCCCATGGATTCCAGTACCACCTTTATGCTGATGACACTCAGATCTACCTCTTTAGCCCAGGTGTCACCTCTCTGCTGTCCAGAATCCCGGAGTGTCTATCAGCCATATCCTCCTTCTTCTCCTCTCGCTTCCTCAAACTCAATGTGGACAAATCTGAACTCATCATCTTTCCTCCATCTCACAGATCTTCCTTACCTGACCACAATTAGCGACATCACGCTTTCCCCCGTACCGGAAGTCCGCTGCCTCGAAGTAACCCTTGACTCTGCCCTGTCCTTCAAACTGCACATCCAAGTTCTTTCCACCTCCTGTAGCCTCCAGCTCAAAAATATCCCCAGAATCCGTCCTTTCCTCAACCCTCAATCTACTAAAATGCTTGTGCATGCCCTCAACTCCTTCTTCGACTACTGCAACATCCTGTTCTGTGGCCTCCCTGCTAACACTCTCGCACCTCTCCAGTCCATCCTTAACTCTGACTAATTCATCTCTCTACTCTTCCACTTCTCCCCTCTGCAAATCTCTTCACTGGCTCCCATTCCCTCAGTGTATCCAGTTCAAATTACTAATACTGACCTACAAGGCCATCTATAACTCGTCACCTCCATGTCTCTGAACTAATCTCCCGATATCTTCCCTCACTTAATTTCCGGTCCTCCCAAGACCTCCTCCACACTTATTCGCTCCTCACCCAACCGCCTCCAAAACTTATCCCGAATATCCACCATCCTCTGGAATTCTTTGCCCCAACACATCCAACTATCAACCACATTCGGATCCTTCAGACTGAACGTGAAAACCCATCTCTTCAGGAAAGCTTACTGCCTGCACTGACTCCGCTGCCTCTTCACCACTATCAGGACCACCGCCTCTTCAAAACGGGAGCTCCGGCAACCCTCAACCTATTGTCTCCTTCCCCATCATCCTGCAGAATGTAAGCCCGCAAGGGCAGGGTCCTCTCCCCTCTGTATCAGTCTGTCATTGTTAGTTTGTATACTGTAAGCGATATCTGTAATTTGTATGTAACCCCTTCTCATGTTGAGCACCATGGTATCAATGGTGCTATAAAAAATAAATAATAATAATAATAATAACCTACATACAGTATATGTACACCACTAACCAGTCAAAAAGTATATATAAGTACACACTACATATGTGAGCACCCGGTAACCGCCTATACAGTATACAGAGATAAACCCTACATATGTGCGCACCCAGTAACCAGCCATATAGTATATAGAAGTACACCCTATATAGGTGTGCACCCAGTAACCAGCCATACAGTATATAAAAGTACACCCTACATATGTGTGCACCTGGTAACCATCCATACAGTATATAGTACTGATAAGTTATGTGTACTATATACTGTATGGATGGTTACCAGGTGCACACATATGTAGGGTGTACTAAATACTGTATGGATGGTTACTGCACGCACACGTGTAGGGTGTACTATATACTGTATGGCTGGTTACTGGGTGCACACATATGTAGGGTGTACTATATACTGTATGGCCGGTTATTGGTGCACACATATGTTATGTGACATAACATATGTGTGCACCCAATAACCGGCCATACAGTATATAGTACACCCTACATATGTGTGCACCCAGTAACCAGCCATACAGTATATAGTACACCCTACACGTGTGCACCAAGTAACCATCCATACAGTATATAGTACACCCTACATATGTGTGCACCCAATAACCGGCCATACAGTATATAGTACACATAACATATGTGTGCACCCAGTAACTAGCCATACATTATATTGTACACATAACATATGTGTGCACCCAGTAACCGGCCATACAGGATATAGTACACCCTACATATGTGTGCACCCATGACTGGCCATACAGTATATAGTACACCCTACATATGAGTGCACCCAGTAACCAGCCATACAGTATATAGTACACCCTACATATGTGTGCACCTGGTAACCAGTCATACAGTATATAGTACACCCTACAGCTTAACATACGTTTTTTGCAAAAAAACGTATTAACTAAATACCCTGTATTTTTTTCATTTTTTGACTAGCACTTGCTTATTTACTGTGACTTTTTTTTACAACAAAGTATTTTTTGACCTCTCTGTGCACTTTTGTGTCTTCAAGTTCTTTGGTGGTGTGAACAGGTTTCTACAGACTTGTTCACTGTGCAAGTAGGTCATGTGTTTTTTGGTTTTATAATTGTTCTCTTGTTTCTACAAGACTGGGGAGTCCACCACTCCCCTGTGGGTCATGTGCATCGTAGCTGTTCCATCCTGCATGTTCTACATGGATATTTTCTCTCTGAACCCTGCTCATACAGGTACTATACAGATGATCAGGTTTTTAAATACATCAGATAGGGATTATATGCATCAGACAGGACTGCTCTATTATGGGTATACCTTGGCGATTGGTGGAGCAGCTTAACATACTTTTTTTTGCAAAAAAATGTATTAACTAAATACCCTGTATTTTTTTCATTTTTTGACTAGCACTTGCTTATTTACTGTGACTTTTTTACAACAGAGTATTTTTTGACCTCTCTGTGCGCTTTTGTGTCTTCAAGTTCTTTGGTGGTGTGAACAGGTTTCTATAGACTTGTTCACTGTGCAAGTAGCCCATGTGTTTTTTGGTTTTATAATTGTTCTCTTGTTTCTACAAGACTGGGGAGTCCACCACTCCTCTGTGGGTCATTTGCATTGTAGCTGTTCCATCCTGCATGTTCTACATGGATATTTTCTCTCTGAACCCTGCTCATACAGGTACTATCAGGGGTGGATTAAGGGTAGCCAGGGCCCCGGGCTGTTCAGACACTGTGGGCCCCCCCGGTCATGTGACGGGGGTCATGTGACGGGGGGTCATGTGACGGGGGGTCATGTGACGGGGGGTCATGTGACATACCCGAACCAGATTATTCCAGAAAAATGGCCGGGCCCTACTCTACTGTAACCTATTAAATATTTGTTAAAATCTGCAATACAATTTAGGTATATCTTGACCAATAATATCACATACAAGGAACAAATACCACCGCACCATGACCAGACCACAAATTACAACCACAGTGATCGAATAATATCACATACAAGGAACAAATACCACCGCGCCATGACCAGACCACAAATTACAACCACAGTGATCGAATAATATCACATACAAGGAACAAATACCACCGCACCATGTCAAGACCACATATTACCACTTGGTGACCAAATAGCACATACAAGGGACAAATACCACAACACCATTTCCAGACCACATATTACCACCACATAGTGACTGAATACTACAATACTGATCAGTAATAAAAAAAAAACAAAAAAAAAACAATACTATCACCATAAGTGCCAGTATTCACAGGAGATCTGTACTTAGTATGCAGTGTCTGTGAAGATGGTAATACAGAGATCACTGGTGGTATTATACACAGGAGCTCTGTATATAGTGTATAGGTAATACAGTGATCACTGGTGACATTGTACACAGGACCTCTGTATATAGTATACAGTGTATAGTGTCAGTGTATAGGTAACACTGACTCACCAGTGACGTCTCTAGGTGAAGTCCTTCATCTTTCATCCAGCACAGACCGCCATCATTTCTTCCAGCCAGGACTCGTTTCTGCAGGAAATAACACAGTTATCTCGAGCTCTGCTTGCAGAACACATTACTTAATTTTTCACAACTTCTACATTACAACACAAAGAAAAAAAGGCGATATAGTGTCACTCTGCACAGTAACAGGACCGCCTCCCCATTTAAAACAGTATACTCAAAATATAAAATAAATACATCACTGCAGTAATAATATCCCTTAATTAGCCCCTATGGTAATAATATTCCCTATCCTGTTATGAAAGGCAATTCAGTACTACAATGGACATAGCGGTCAGAGCACATACAGTGATCTGACAATAACCCAAAATCATAGAACGAGCTCTGAGACGTGGGAACTCTGCAGACCGCAATCCCTAATCCTCTCCAAACAACACTAGAGGCAGCCGTGGATTGCGCCTAACTCTGCCTATGCAACTCGGCACAGCCTGAGAAACTAACTAGCCTGAAGATAGAAAATAAGCCTACCTTGCCTCAGAGAAATACCCCAAAGGCAAAGGCAGCCCCCCACATATAATGACTGTGAGTTAAGATGAAAAGACAAACGTAGAGATGAAATAGATTCAGCAAAGTGAGGCCCGACTTTCTTAACAGATCGAGGACAGAAAAGGTAACTTTGCGGTCTACACAAAACCCTAAAGAAAACCACGCAAAGGGGGCAAAAAGACCCTCCGTACCGAACTAACGGCACGGAGGTACACCCTCTGCGTCCCAGAGCTTCCAGCAACAAATTAGACAAGCTGGACAGAAAAAATAGCAAACAAATAGCAAAGAAGAACTTAGCTATGCAGAGCAGCAGGCCACAGGAATGATCCAGGGAAAAGCAAGTCCAACACTGGAACATTGACAGGAAGCCAGGATCAAAGCATTAGGTGGAGTTAAGTAGAGAAGCACCTAACGACCTCACCAGATCACCTGAGGGAGGAAACTCAGAAGCCGCAGTACCACTTCCCTCCACCAACAGAAGCTCACAGAGAGAATCAGCCGAAGTACCACTTGTGACCACAGGAGGGAGCTCTGCCACAGAATTCACAACAGTACCCCCCCCTTGAGGAGGGGTCACCGAACCCTCACCAGAGCCCCCAGGCCGACCAAGATGAGCCACATGAAAGGCACGAACAAGATCGGGAGCATGGACATCAGAGGCAAAAACCCAGGAATTATCTTCCTGAGAATAACCCTTCCATTTAACCAGATACTGGAGTTTCCGTCTAGAAACAAGAGAATCCAAAATCTTCTCCACAATATACTCCAACTCCCCCTCCACCAAAACCGGGACAGGAGGATCAACAGATGGAACCATAGGTGCCACGTATCTCCGCAACAATGACCTATGGAATACGTTATGTATGGAAAAAGAATCTGGAAGGGTCAGACGAAAAAACACAGGATTAAGAACCTCAGAAATCCTATACGGACCAATGAAACGAGGTTTAAACTTAGGAGAGGAAACCTTCATAGGAATATGACGAGAAGATAACCAAACCAGATCCCCAACACGAAGTCGGGGACCCACACGGCGTCTGCGATTAGCGAAACGTTGAGCCTTCTCCTGGGACAAGGTCAAATTGTCCACTACATGAGTCCAAATCTGCTGCAACCTGTCCACCACAGTATCTACACCAGGACAGTCCGAAGACTCAACCTGTCCTGAAGAGAAACGAGGATGGAACCCAGAATTGCAAAAAAATGGCGAAACCAAGGTAGCCGAGCTGGCCCGATTATTAAGGGCGAACTCAGCCAAAGGCAAAAAGGACACCCAGTCATCATGATCGGCAGAAACAAAGCATCTCAGATATGTTTCCAAGGTCTGATTGGTTCGTTCGGTCTGGCCATTAGTCTGAGGATGGAAAGCCGAGGAAAAAGACAAGTCAATGCCCATCCTACCACAAAAGGCTCGCCAAAACCTTGAAACAAACTGGGAACCTCTGTCAGAAACGATATTCTCTGGAATGCCATGTAAACGAACCACATGCTGGAAGAACAATGGCACCAAATCAGAGGAGGAAGGCAATTTAGACAAGGGTACCAGATGGACCATCTTAGAAAAGTGATCACAGACCACCCAAATGACTGACATCTTTTGAGAAACGGGAAGATCAGAAATAAAATCCATAGAGATATGTGTCCAAGGCCTCTTCGGGACCGGCAAGGGCAAAAGCAACCCACTGGCACGAGAACAGCAGGGCTTAGCCCGAGCACAAATCCCACAGGACTGCACAAAAACACGCACATCCCGCGACAGAGACGGCCACCAAAAGGATCTAGCCACCAACTCTCTGGTACCAAAGATTCCAGGATGACCAGCCAATACCGAACAATGAACCTCAGAGATAACTTTATTGGTCCACCTATCAGGGACAAACAGTCTCTCCGCTGGAGAACGATCAGGTTTATTAGCCTGAAATTTTTGCAGCACCCGCCGCAAATCAGGGGAGATGGCAGACACAATTACTCCTTCCTTGAGGATACCCGCCGGCTCAGACAAACCCGGAGAGTCGGGCACAAAACTCCTAGACAGAGCATCCGCCTTCACATTTTTAGAGCCCGGAAGGTACGAAATCACAAAGTCAAAACAGGCAAAAAACAGCGACCAACGAGCCTGTCTAGGATTCAACCGCTTAGCAGACTCAAGATAAGTCAAGTTCTTATGATCAGTCAATACCACCACGCGATGCTTAGCTCCTTCAAGCCAATGACGCCACTCCTCGAATGCCCACTTCATGGCCAGCAACTCTCGGTTGCCCACATCATAATTTCGCTCAGCAGGCGAAAACTTCCTGGAAAAAAAAGCGCATGGTTTCATCACTGAGCAATCAGAACCTCTCTGCGACAAAACAGCCCCTGCTCCAATCTCAGAAGCATCAACCTCGACCTGGAACGGAAGAGAAACATCTGGTTGACACAACACAGGGGCAGAAGAAAAACGACGCTTCAAGTCTTGAAAAGCTTCCACAGCAGCAGAAGACCAATTGACCAAATCAGCACCCTTCTTGGTCAAATCGGTCAATGGTTTGGCAATACTACAAAAATTGCAGATGAAGCGACGATAAAAATTAGCAAAGCCCAGGAACTTTTGCAGACTTTTCAGAGATGTCGGCTGAGTCCAATCATGGATGGCTTGGACCTTAACAGGATCCATCTCGATAGTAGAAGGGGAAAAGATGAACCCCAAAAATGAAACCTTCTGCACACCAAAGAGACACTTTGATCCCCTCACAAACAAAGAATTAGCACGCAGGACCTGAAAAACTGTTCTGACCTGCTTCACATGAGACTCCCAATCATCCGAGAAGATCAAAATGTCATCCAAGTACACAATCAGGAATTTATCCAGGTACTCTCGGAAGATGTCATGCATAAAGGACTGAAACACTGATGGAGCATTGGCAAGTCCGAATGGCATCACTAGATACTCAAAATGACCCTCGGGCGTATTAAATGCAGTTTTCCATTCATCTCCTCGCCTGATTCGCACCAGATTATACGCACCACGAAGATCTATCTTGGTGAACCAACTAGCCCCCTTATTCCGAGCAAACAAATCAGATAACAATGGCAAGGGGTACTGAAATTTAACCGTGATCTTATTTAGAAGGCGGTAATCTATACAAGGTCTCAGCGAACCATCCTTCTTGGCTACAAAAAAGAACCCTGCTCCTAATGGTGACGATGACGGGCGAATATGCCCCTTCTCCAGGGATTCCTTCACATAACTGCGCATAGCGGCGTGCTCAGGCACGGATAAATTAAACAGTCGACTTTTTGGGAATTTACTACCAGGAATCAAATTGATAGCACAATCACAATCCCTATGCGGAGGTAGGGCATCGGACTTGGGCTCATCAAATACATCCCGATAATCAGACAAGAACTCTGGAACCTCAGAAGGGGTGGATGACGAAATTGACAGAAATGGAACATCACCATGTACCCCCTGACAACCCCAGCTGGACACCGACATGGATTTCCAATCTAATACTGGATTATGGGCTTGTAGCCATGGCAACCCCAACACGACCACATCATGCAGATTATGCAACACCAGAAAGCGAATAACCTCCTGATGTGCAGGAGCCATGCACATGGTCAGCTGGGTCCAGTATTGAGGCTTATTCTTGGCCAAAGGCGTGGCATCAATTCCTCTCAATGGAATAGGACACTGCAAGGGCTCTAAGAGAAACCCACAACGCTTAGCATACTCCAAGTCCATCAAATTCAGGGCAGCGCCTGAATCCACAAATGCCATGACAGAATACGATGACAAAGAGCAGATCAACGTAACGGACAGAAGAAATTTTGACTGTACCGTACCAATGGTGGCAGACCTAGCGAACCGCTTAGTGCGCTTAGGACAATCAGAGATAGCATGAGTGGAATCACCACAGTAGAAACACAGCCCATTCAGACGTCTGTGTTCTTGCCGTTTAACTCTGGTCACAGTCCTATCGCACTGCATAGGCTCAGGTTTAAGCTCAGGTAATACCGCCAAATGGTGCACAGATTTATGCTCACGCAAGCGTTGACCGATCTGAATGGCCAAAGACATAGACTCATTCAAACCAGCAGGCATAGGAAATCCCACCATGACATCCTTAAGGGCTTCAGAGAGACCCTTTCTGAACATAGCTGCCAGCGCAGATTCATTCCATTGAGTGAGCACGGACCACTTTCTAAATTTCTGACAATATACCTCTATCTCATCCTGACCCTGACAAAGAGCCAGCAAATTTTTCTCTGCCTGATCCACTGAATTAGGTTCATCGTACAGCAATCCGAGCGCCAGGAAAAACGCATCGATATTACTCAATGCAGGATTTCCTGGCGCAAGAGAAAATGCCCAGTCCTGAGGGTCGCCGCGCAAAAAAGAAATAACAATCAACACCTGTTGAACTGGATCACCAGAGGAGCGAGGTTTCAAGGCCAGAAATAATTTACAATTATTTTTGAAACTCAGAAACTTAGTTCTATCTCCAAAAAACAAATCAGGAATAGGAATTCTTGGTTCCAACATAGCTTTCTGATCAATAGTGTCTTGAATCTTTTGTACTCTTGCCGAGAGCTGATCCACAAATGAAGACAGACTTCTAATGTCCATCGCTACACCTGTGTACTGAACCACCCAAATGTCTAGGGGAAAAAAAAGGCATAACACAGTGCAAAGAAAAATAAATGGTCTCAGAACTTCTTTTTTCCCTCTATTGAGAATCATTAGTACTTTTGGCTTCCTGTGCTGTTATGAAAGGCAATTCAGTACTACAATGGACATAGCGGTCAGAGCACATACAGTGATCTGACAATAACCCAAAATCATAGAACGAGCTCTGAGACGTGGGAACTCTGCAGACCGCAATCCCTAATCCTCTCCAAACAACACTAGAGGCAGCCGTGGATTGCGCCTAACTCTGCCTATGCAACTCGGCACAGCCTGAGAAACTAACTAGCCTGAAGATAGAAAATAAGCCTACCTTGCCTCAGAGAAATACCCCAAAGGCAAAGGCAGCCCCCCACATATAATGACTGTGAGTTAAGATGAAAAGACAAACGTAGAGATGAAATAGATTCAGCAAAGTGAGGCCCGACTTTCTTAACAGATCGAGGACAGAAAAGGTAACTTTGCGGTCTACACAAAACCCTAAAGAAAACCACGCAAAGGGGGCAAAAAGACCCTCCGTACCGAACTAACGGCACGGAGGTACACCCTTTGCGTCCCAGAGCTTCCAGCAACAAATTAGACAAGCTGGACAGAAAAAATAGCAAACAAATAGCAAAGAAGAACTTAGCTATGCAGAGCAGCAGGCCACAGGAATGATCCAGGGAAAAGCAAGTCCAACACTGGAACATTGACAGGAAGCCAGGATCAAAGCATTAGGTGGAGTTAAGTAGAGAAGCACCTAACGACCTCACCAGATCACCTGAGGGAGGAAACTCAGAAGCCGCAGTACCACTTCCCTCCACCAACAGAAGCTCACAGAGAGAATCAGCCGAAGTACCACTTGTGACCACAGGAGGGAGCTCTGCCACAGAATTCACAACACTATCCTGGCCCCGTTTATCTCATTCCTGGCTCCAGCCATATGTTCTCCCATCCTGCACTCATGAGTATCCATTCTACACCATATGATCTCCCCATCCTGCCCCATCTGCCTCCATCGTATCCATCCTGCCCCATGATCCAATCCTGCCACGTCTCTAAATTCTGCCCATGCCTCCAGTCCTGCCCCCAGTGTGTCCAGCAATCTGCCCCAGTGTCTCCAGCATTGCCCCAGTGTCTCCAGCATTGCCCCAGTGTATCCAGCATTGCCCCAGTGTATCCAGCATTGCCCCAATGTCTCCAGCATTGCCCCAGTGCTTCCAGCATTGCCCCAGTGTCTCCAGCAATCTTCCCCAGTGTCTCCAGCATTGCCCCAATGTCTCCAGCAATCTGCCCCATTGTGTCCTCCAGCAATCTGCCCCAGTGTCTCCAGCATTGCCCCAGTGTCTCCAGCATTGCCCCAGTGTGTCCTCCAGCATTGCCCCAGTGTGTCCTCCAGCATTGCCCCAGTGTGTCCTCCAGCATTGCCCCAGTGTGTCCTCCAGCATTGCCCCAGTGTGTCCTCCAGCACTGCCCCAGTGTGTCCTCCAGCATTGCCCCAGTGTGTCCTCCAGCAATCTGCCCCAGTGTCTCCAGCAATCTGCCCGTGTCTCCAGCAATCTGCCCCAGTGTCTCCAGCAATCATCTGCCCCAGTGTGTCCAGCAATCTGCCCCAGTGTCTCCAGCAATCTGCCCCAGTGTCTCGAGCAATCTTCCCCAGTGTCTCCAGCATTGCCCCAATGTCTCCAGCAATCTGCCCCAGTGTGTCCTCCAGCAATCTGCCCCAGTGTCTCCAGCAATCTGCCCCAGTGTCTCCAGCAATCTGCCCCCAGTGTCTCCTCCAGCAATCTGCCCCAGTGTCTCCAGCATTGCCCCCAGTGTGTCCAGCATTGCCCCCAGTGTGTCCTCCAGCATTGCCCCAGTGTGTCCTCCAGCAATCTGCCCCAGTCTGTCCAGCAATATGCCCCAGTGTCTCCAGCAATCATCTGCCCCAGTGTGTCCAGCAATCTGCCCTAGTGTCTCCAGCAATCTGCCCCAGTGTCTCCAGCAATCTGCCCCAGTGTCTCCAGCATTGCCCCAGTGTGTCCTCCAGCAATCTGCCCCAGTGTGTCCTCCAGCAATCTGCCCCAGTGTCTCCAGCATTGCCCCAGTGTCTCCAGCAATCTGCCCCAGTGTCTCCAGCAATCTGCCCCAGTGTCTCCAGCAATCTGCCCTTAGTGTCCTCCAGCATTGCCCCAGTGTCTCCATCCAGAATTGCCCCAGTGTCTCCAGCATTGCCCCAGTGTCTCCAGCATTGCCCCAGTGTCTCCAGCAATCTGCCCCAGTGTCTCCAGCAATCTGCCCCAGTGTCTCCAGCATTGCCCCAGTGTGTCCTCCAGCATTGCCCCCCAGTGTGTCCTCCAGCATTGCCCCCCAGTGTGTCCTCCAGCATTGCCCCTCAGTGTGTCCTCCAGCATTGCCCCCCAGTGTGTCCACCGTAACCGTTAGCTCAAAAAACAAAAAAAACAAACAAACAGTCCCCTCACCTGTCCGCGCTCCCGGCGGCGAGCTCCTTCCAGCAGCGCACACTCGCCGGCGACTGACAATGACGTCAGGCGCCGGCGACGTGTGCGCCTGCGGCCGACATCAGCCGCCAGCCTCCAATTGGCTGGCGGCTGTTGTTGATAACTATTGATGTGCGGGCGCGCGCCCGCACATCAATAGGAGACCGCCGCAGCGCTGCAAGGGGCCCGCTGAGCAGATGAGAATGGGCCCGATGCGGACCCCCGCTCTCTGCCCACCGGGTCCGGGGGCACATACATGCCGGCCCGGCGGGCAGTCACAGACGATTATCAGAGGGTCAATCTGTGCGGTAGCCCAGGGCCCCCCCAGACCACTGGGCCCTGGGCTACCGCCCATATTGACCCTCTGATAATCCGCCCCTGGGTACTATACAGATGATCAGGTTTTTAAATACATCAGATAGGGATTATATACATTAGATAGGACTGCTCTATTATGGGTATACCTTGGCGATTGGTGGAGCAGCTTAACATACTTTTTTTGCAAAAAAACATATTAACTAAATACCCTGTATTTTTTTAATTTTTTGACTAGCACTTGCTTATTTACTGTGACTTTTTTACAACATAGTATTTTTTTACCTCTCTGTGCGCTTTTGTGTCTTCAAGCTCTTTGGTGGTGTGCACAGGTTTCTACAGACTTGTTCACTGTGCAAGTAGCCCATGTGTTTTTTGGTTTTATATGTGTGCACCCAGTAATCAGCCATACAGTATATATACACCCTACACGTGTGCACCCAGTAACCAGCCATACGGTATATAATACACCCTACATATGTGTGCACCCAGTAATCAGCCATACAGTATATAGTACACCCTACATATGTGTACACACAGTAACCAGCCATACAGTATATAGTACACCCTACATATGTGTGCACCTGGTAACCAGCCATACAGTATATAGTACACCCTACATATGTGTGCACCCAGTAACTAGCCATACAGTATATAGTACACCCTACATATGTGTGCACACAGTAACCAGCCATACAGTATATAGTACACCCTACATATGTGTGCACCTGGTAACCAGCCATACAGTTTATAGTACACCCTACATATGTGTGCACCCAGTAACCAGCCATACAGTATATAGTACACCCTACATATGTGTGCACACAGTAACCAGCCATACAGTATATAGTACACCCTACATATGGGTGCACCCAGTAACCAGCCATACAGTATATAGTACACCCTACATATGTGTACACCCAGTAACCAGCCATACAGTAAATAGTACACCCTACATATGTGTGCACCCAGTAACCAGCCATACAGTATATAGTACACCCTACATATGTGTGCACCCAGCAACCAGCCATACAGTATATAGTACACCCTACATATGTGTGCACACAGTAACCAGCCATACAGTATATAGTACACCCTACATATGTGTGCACCTGGTAATCAGCCATACAGTATCTAGTACACCCTACATATGTGTGCACCTGGTAATCAGCCATACAGTATATAGTAGACCCTACATATGGGTGCACCCAGTAACCAGCCATACAGTATATAGTACACCCTACATATGTGTGCACACAGTAACCAGCCATACAGTATATAGTACACCCTACATATGTGTGCACCCAGTAACCAGCCAGTCATACAGTATATAGTACACCCTACATATGGGTGCACCCAGTAACCAGCCATACAGTATATAGTACACCCTACATATGTGTGCACGCAGTAACCAGCCATACAGTATATAGTACACCCTACATATGTGTGCACCCAGTAACCAGCCAGTCATACAGTATATAGTACACCATACATATGTGTGCACCCAGTAACCAGCCATACAGTATATAGTACACCCTACATATGGGTGCACCCAGTAACCAGCCATACAGTATATAGTACACCCTACATATGTGTGCACCTGGTAACCAGCCATACAGTATATAGTACACCCTACATATGTGTGCACCCAGTAACCAGCCATACAGTATATAGTACACCCTACATATGTGTGCACACAGTAACCAGCCATACAGTATATAGTACACCCTACATATGTGTGAACCCAGTAATCAGCCATACAGTATATAGTACACCCTACATATGTGTGCATACAGTAACCAGTCATACAGTATATAGTACACCCTACATATGTGTGCACCCGGTAACCAGCCATACAGTATATAGTACACCCTACATATGGGTGCACCCAGTAACCAGCCATACAGTATATAGTACACCCTACATATGGGTGCACCCAGTAACCAGCCATACAGTATATAGTACACCCTACATATGTGTGCACCTGGTAACCAGCCATACAGTATATAGTACACCCTACATATGTGTGCACCCAGTAACCAGCCATACAGTATATAGTACACCCTACATATGTGTGCACACAGTATCTAGTCATACAGTATATAGTACACCCTACATATGTGTGCACACAGTAACCAGCCATAAAGTATATAGTACACCCTACATATGTGTGCACCTGGTAACCAGCCATACAGTATATAGTACACCCTACATATGTGTGCACCCAGTAACCAGCCATACAGTATATAGTACACCCTACATATGTGTGCACACAGTAACCAGCCATACAGTATATAGTACACCCTACATATGGGTGCACCCGGTAACCAGCCATACAGTATATAGTACACCCTACATATGTGTGCACACAGTAACCAGCCATACAGTATATAGTACACCCTACATATGTGTGCACCTGGTAACCAGCCATACAGTATATAGTACACCCTACATATGTGTGCACCCGGTAACCAGCCATACAGTATATAGTACACCCTACATATGTGTGCACACAGTAACCAGCCATACAGTATATAGTACACCCTACATATGTGTGCACCCAGTAACCAGCCATACAGTATATAGTACACCCTACATATGTGTGCACCCAGTAACCAGCCATATAGTATATAGTACACCCTACATATGTGTGCACCCAGTAACCAGCCATACAGTATATAGTACACCCTACATATGTGTGCACCCAGTAACCAGCCATACAGTATATAGTACACCCTACATATGTGTGCACACAGTAACCAGCCATACAGTATATAGTACACCCTACATATGTGTGCACCCAGTAACCAGCCATACAGTATATAGTACACCCTACATATGTGTGCACCCAGTAACCAGCCATATAGTATATAGTACACCCTATATGTGTGCACCCAGTAACCAGCCATGCAGTATATAGTACACCCTACATATGTGTGCACCCAGTAACCAGCCATACAGTATATAGTACACCCTACATATGTGTGCACCCAGTAACCAGTCATACAGTATATAGTACACCCTACATATGTGTGCACCCAGTAACCAGTCATACAGTATATAGTACACCTTACATATGTGTGCACACAGTAACCAGCCATACAGTATATAGTACACCCTACATATGTGTGCACCCGGTAACCAGCCATACAGTATATAGTACACCCTACATATGTGTGCACCCAGTAACCAGCCATACAGTATATAGTACACCCTACATATGTGTGCACACAGTAACCAGTCATACAGTATATAGTACACCCAACATATGTGTGCACATAGTAACCAGCCATACAGTATATAGTACACCCTACATATGTGTGCACCTGGTAACCAGCCATACAGTATATAGTACACCCTACATATGTGTGCACACAGTAACCAGTCATACAGTATATAGTACACCCTACATATGTGTGCACATAGTAACCAGCCATACAGTATATAGTACACCCTACATATGTGTGCACCTGGTAACCAGCCATACAGTATATAGTACACCCTACATATGTGTGCACCCAGTAACCAGCCATACAGTATATAGTACACCCTACATATGTGTGCACACAGTAACCAGCCATACAGTATATAGTACACCCTACATATGTGTGCACCTGGTAACCAGCCATACAGTATATAGTACACCCTACATATGTGTGCACCCAGTAACCAGCCATACAGTATATAGTACACCCTACATATGTGTGCACACAGTAACCAGCCATACAGTATATAGTACACCCTACATATGTGTGCACCCAGTAACCAGCCATACAGTATATAGTACACTCTACATATGTGTGCACCCAGTAACCAGCCATAGTATATAGTACACCCTACATATGTGTGCACCCAGTAACCAGCCATACAGTATATAGTACACCCTACATATGTGTGCACCCAGTAACCAGCCATACAGTATATAGTACACCCTACATATGTGTGCACCCAGTAACCAGCCATACAGTATATAGTACACCCTACATATGTGTGCACCCAGTAACCAGCCATATAGTATATAGTACACCCTACATATGTGTGCACCCAGTAACCAGCCATACAGTATATAGTACACCCTACATATGTGTGCACACAGTAACCAGCCATACAGTATATAGTACACCCTACATATGTGTGCACCCAGTAACCAGCCATACAGTATATAGTACACCCTACATATGTGTGCACCCAGTAACCAGCCATATAGTATATAGTACACCCTACATATGTGTGCACCCAGTAACCAGCCATACAGTATATAGTACACCCTACATATGTGTGCACCCAGTAACCAGCCATACAGTATATAGTACACCCTACATATGTGTGCACCCAGTAACAAGCCATACAGTATATAGTACACTCTACATATGTGTGCACCCAGTAACCAGCCATACAGTATATAGTACACCCTACATATGTGTGCACGCAGTAACCAGCCATATAGTATATAGTACACCCTACATATGTGTGCACCCGGTAACCAGCCATACAGTATATAGTACACCTTACATATGTGTGCACCCAGTAACCAGCCATACAGTATATAGTACACCCTACATATGTGTGCACCCGGTAACCAGGCATACAGTATATAGTACGCCTTACATATGTGTGCACCCAGTAACCAGCCATACAGTATATAGTACACCCTACATATGTGTGCACACAGTAACCAGCCATACAGTATATAGTACACCTTACATATGTGTGCACCCAGTAACCAGCCATACAGTATATAGTACACCCTACATATGTGTGCACACAGTAACCAGCCATACAGTATATAGTACACCCTACATATGTGTGCACCCAGTAACCAGCCATACAGTATATAGTGCACCCTACATATGTGTGCACCCAGTTACCAGACATATAGTATATAGTACACCCTACATATGTGTGCACCCGGTAACCAGCCATATAGTATATAGTACACCCTACATATGTGTGCACCCAGTAACCAGCCGTACAGTATATAGTACACCCTACATATGTGTGCACCCAGTAACCAGCCATACAGTATATAGTACACCCTACATATGGGTGCACCCAGTAACCAGCCATACAGTATATAGTACACCTTACATATGTGTGCACCCAGTAACCAGCCATACAGTATATAGTACACCCTACATATGTGTGCACCCGGTAACCAGCCATACAGTATATAGTACACCCTACATATGTGTGCACACAGTAACCAGCCATACAGTATATAGTACACCTTACATATGTGTGCACCCAGTAACCAGCCATATAGTATATAGTACACCCTACATATGTGTGCACCCAGTAACCAGCCATGTAGTATATAGTACACCCTACATATGTGTGCACCCAGTAACCAGCCATATAGTATATAGTACACCCTACATATGTGTGCACCCAGTAACCAGCCATATAGTATATAGTACACCCTACATATGTGTGCACCCGGTAACCAGCCATACAGTATATAGTACACCCTACATATGTGTGCACCCAGTAACCAGCCATATAGTATATAGTACACCCTACATATGTGTGCACCCAGTAACCAGCCATACAGTATATAGTACACCTTACATATGTGTGCACCCAGTAACCAGCCATACAGTATATAGTACACCTTACATATGTGTGCATCCAGTAACCAGCCATACAGTATATAGTACACCCTACATATGTGTGCACCCAGTAACCAGCCATACAGTATATAGTACACCTTACATATGTGTGCACCCAGTAACCAGCCAGTCATACAGTATATAGTACACCCTACATATGTGTGCACCCAGTAACCAGCCATACAGTATATAGTACACCCTACATATGTGTGCACCCAGTAACCAGCCATACAGTATATAGTACACCCTACATATGGGTGCACCCAGTAACCAGCCATACAGTATATAGTGCACCCTACATATGTGTGCACCCAGTAACCAGCCATACAGTATATAGTACACCCTACATATGTGTGCACCCAGTAACCAGCCATACAGTATATAGTTCACCCTACATATGTGTGCACCCAGTAACCAGCCATACAGTATATAGTGCACCCTACATATGAGTGCACCCAGTAACCAGCCATACAGTATATAGTACACCCTACATATGTGTGCACCCAGTAACCAGCCATACAGTATATAGTACACCCTACATATGGGTGCACCCAGTAACCAGCCATACAGTATATAGTGCACCCTAAATATCTGTGCACCCAGTAACCAGCCATACAGTATATAGTACACCCTACATATGGGTGCACCCAGTAACCAGCCATACAGTATATAGTGCACCCTACATATGGGTGCACCCAGTAACCAGTCATACAGTATATAGTACACCCTACATATGTGTGCACCCAGTAACCAGCCATACAGTATATAGTACACCCTACATATGTGTGCACCCAGTAACCAGTCATACAGTATATAGTACACCCTACATATGTGTGCACCCAGTAACCAGCCATACAGTATATAGTACACCCTACATATGGGTGCACCCAGTAACCAGCCATACAGTATATAGTACACCTTACATATGTGTGCACCCAGTAACCAGCCATACAGTATATAGTACACCTTACATATGTGTGCACCCAGTAACCAGCCATATAGTATATTGTACACCCTACATATGTGTGCACCCAGTAACCAGCCATATAGTATATAGTACACCCTACATATGTGTGCACCCGGTAACCAGCCATACAGTATATAGTACACCCTACATATGTGTGCACCCGGTAACCAGCCATACAGTATATAGTACACCCTACATATGTGTGCACCCAGTAACCAGCCATACAGTATATAGTACACCTTACATATGTGTGCACCCAGTAACCAGCCATACAGTATATAGTACACCTTACATATGTGTGCACCCAGTAACCAGCCATACAGTATATAGTACACCTTACATATGTGTGCACCCAGTAACCAGCCAGTCATACAGTATATAGTACACCCTACATATGTGTGCACCCAGTAACCAGCCATACAGTATATAGTACACCCTACATATGTGTGCACCCAGTAACCAGCCACACAGTATATAGTACACCCTCCATATGGGTGCACCCAGTAACCAGCCATACAGTATATAGTACACCCTACATATGTGTGCACCCAGTAACCAGCCATACAGTATATAGTACACCCTACATATGGGTGCACCCAGTAACCAGCCATACAGTATATAGTGCACCCTACATATGTGTGCACCCAGTAACCAGCCATACAGTATATAGTGCACCCTACATATGGGTGCACCCAGTAACCAGCCATACAGTTTATAGTGCACCCTACATATGTGTGCACCCAGTAACCAGCCATACTGTATATAGTACACCCTACATATGGGTGCACCCAGTAACCAGCCATACAGTATATAGTGCACCCTACATATGTGTGCACCCAGTAACCAGCCATACAGTATAAAGTACACCTTACATATGTGTGCACCCAGTAACCAGCCATACAGTATATAGTACACCCTACATATGGGTGCACCCAGTAACTAGCCATACAGTATATCGTGCACCCTACATATGGGTGCACCCAGTAACCAGCCATACAGTATATAGTGCACCCTATATATGTGTGCACCCAGTAACCAGCCATACAGAATATAGTGCACCCTACATATGGGTGCACCCAGTAACCAGCCATACAGTATATAGTGCACCCTACATATGGGTGCACCCAGTAACCAGCCATACAGTATATAGTACACCCTACATATGTGTGCACCCAGTAACCAGCCATACAGTATATAGTACACCCTACATATGGGTGCACCCAGTAACCAGCCATACAGTATATAGTGCACCCTACATATGGGTGCACCCAGTAACCAGCCATACAGTATATAGTGCACCCTACATATGTGTGCACCCAGTAACCAGCCATACAGTTTATAGTACACCCTACATATGGGTGCACCCAGTAACCAGCCATACAGTATATAGTGCACCCTACATATGTGTGCACCCAGTAACCAGCCATACAGTATATAGTGCACCCTACATATGTGTGCACCCAGTAACCAGCCATACAGTATATAGTGCACCCTACATATGTGTGCACCCGGTAACCAGCCATACAGTATATAGTACACCCTACATATGTGTGCACCCGGTAACCAGCCATACAGTATATAGTACACCCTACATATGTGTGCACCCGGTAACCAGCCATACAGTATATAGTACACCCTACATATGGGTGCACCCAGTAACCAGCCATACAGTATATAGTACACCCTACATATGTGTGCACCCAGTAACCAGCCATACAGTATATAGTACACCCTACATATGTGTGCACCCAGTAACCAGCCATACAGTATATAGTACACCCTACATATGTGTGCACCCAGTAACCAGCCATACAGTATATAGTACACCTTACATATGTGTGCACCCAGTAACCAGTCATTCAGTATATAGTACACCCTACATATGTGTGCACCCAATAACCAGCCATACAGTATATAGTACACCCTACATATGTGTGCATCCAGTAACCGGCCATACAGTATATAGTGCTCCTTACATATGGGTGCACCCAGTAACCAGCCATACAGTTTATAGTGCACCCTACATATGTGTGCACCCAGTAACCAGCCATACTGTATATAGTACACCCTACATATGGGTGCACCCAGTAACCAGCCATACAGTATATAGTGCACCCTACATATGTGTGCACCCAGTAACCAGCCATACAGTATAAAGTACACCTTACATATGTGTGCACCCAGTAACCAGCCATACAGTATATAGTACACCCTACATATGGGTGCACCCAGTAACTAGCCATACAGTATATCGTGCACCCTACATATGGGTGCACCCAGTAACCAGCCATACAGTATATAGTGCACCCTATATATGTGTGCACCCAGTAACCAGCCATACAGAATATAGTGCACCCTACATATGGGTGCACCCAGTAACCAGCCATACAGTATATAGTGCACCCTACATATGGGTGCACCCAGTAACCAGCCATACAGTATATAGTACACCCTACATATGTGTGCACCCAGTAACCAGCCATACAGTATATAGTACACCCTACATATGGGTGCACCCAGTAACCAGCCATACAGTATATAGTGCACCCTACATATGGGTGCACCCAGTAACCAGCCATACAGTATATAGTGCACCCTACATATGTGTGCACCCAGTAACCAGCCATACAGTTTATAGTACACCCTACATATGGGTGCACCCAGTAACCAGCCATACAGTATATAGTGCACCCTACATATGTGTGCACCCAGTAACCAGCCATACAGTATATAGTGCACCCTACATATGTGTGCACCCAGTAACCAGCCATACAGTATATAGTGCACCCTACATATGTGTGCACCCGGTAACCAGCCATACAGTATATAGTACACCCTACATATGTGTGCACCCGGTAACCAGCCATACAGTATATAGTACACCCTACATATGTGTGCACCCGGTAACCAGCCATACAGTATATAGTACACCCTACATATGGGTGCACCCAGTAACCAGCCATACAGTATATAGTACACTCTACATATGTGTGCACCCAGTAACCAGCCATACAGTATATAGTACACCCTACATATGTGTGCACCCAGTAACCAGCCATACAGTATATAGTACACCCTACATATGTGTGCACCCAGTAACCAGCCATACAGTATATAGTACACCTTACATATGTGTGCACCCAGTAACCAGTCATTCAGTATATAGTACACCCTACATATGTGTGCACCCAGTAACCAGCCATACAGTATATAGTACACCTTACATATGTGTGCACCCAGTAACCAGTCATTCAGTATATAGTACACCCTACATATGTGTGCACCCAGTAACCAGCCATACAGTATATAGTACACCCTACATATGTGTGCACCCAGTAACCAGCCATACAGTATATAGTACACCCTACATATGTGTGCACCCAGTAACCAGCCATACAGTATATAGTACACCTTACATATGTGTGCACCCAGTAACCAGCCATACAGTATATAGTACACCCTACATATGTGTGCACCCAGTAACCAGCCATACAGTATATAGTACACCCTACATATGTGTGCACACAGTAACCAGCCATACAGTATATAGTACACCCTACATATGTGTGCACCCGGTAACCAGCCATACAGTATATAGTACACCCTACATATGTGTGCACCCGGTAACCAGCCATACAGTATATAGTACATCCTACATATGTGTGCACCCAGTAACCAGCCATACAGTATATAGTACACCCTACATATGTGTGCACACAGTAACCAGCCATACAGTATATAGTACACCCTACATATGTGTGCACCCGGTAACCAGCCATACAGTATATAGTGCACCCTACATATGTGTGCACACAGTAACCAGCCATACAGTATATAGTACACCCTACATATATGTGCACCCAGTAACCAGCCATACAGTATATAGTACACCTTACATATGGGTGCACCCAGTAACCAGCCATACAGTATATAGTACACCCTACATATATGTGCACCCAGTAACCAGCCATACAGTATATAGTACACCTTACATATGTGTGCACCCAGTAACCAGCCATACAGTATATAGTACACCCTACATATGTGTGCACCCAGTAACCAGCCATACAGTATATAGTACACCTTACATATGGGTGCACCCAGTAACCAGCCATACAGTATATAGTACACCCTACATATGTGTGCACCCAGTAACCAGCCATACAGTATATAGTACACCCTACATATGTGTGCACCCAGTAACCAGCCATACAGTATATAGTACACCCTACATATGTGTGCACACAGTAACCAGCCATACAGTATATAGTACACCCTACATATGTGTGCACACAGTAACCAGCCATACAGTATATAGTACACCCTACATATGTGTGCACACAGTAACCAGCCATACAGTATATAGTACACCTTAAATATGTGTGCACCCAGTAACCAGCCATATAGTATATAGTACACCCTACATATGTGTGCACCCAGTAACCAGCCATATAGTATATAGTACACTCTACATATGTGTGCACCCAGTAACCAGCCATGTAGTATATAGTACACCCTACATATGTGTGCACCCAGTAACCAGCCATATAGTATATAGTACACCCTACATATGTGTGCACCCAGTAACCAGCCATATAGTATATAGTACACCCTACATATGTGTGCACCCGGTAACCAGCCATACAGTATATAGTACACCCTACATATGTGTGCACCCAGTAACCAGCCATATAGTATATAGTACACCCTACATATGTGTGCACCCAGTAACCAGCCATACAGTATATAGTACACCTTACATATGTGTGCACCCAGTAACCAGCCATACAGTATATAGTACACCTTACATATGTGTGCATCCAGTAACCAGCCATACAGTATATAGTACACCCTACATATGTGTGCACCCAGTAACCAGCCATACAGTATATAGTATACCTTACATATGTGTGCACCCAGTAACCAGCCAGTCATACAGTATATAGTACACCCTACATATGTGTGCACCCAGTAACCAGCCATACAGTATATAGTACACCCTACATATGTGTGCACCCAGTAACCAGCCATACAGTATATAGTACACCCTACATATGGGTGCACCCAGTAACCAGCCATACAGTATATAGTGCACCCTACATATGTGTGCACCCAGTAACCAGCCATACAGTATATAGTACACCCTACATATGTGTGCACCCAGTAACCAGCCATACAGTATATAGTTCACCCTACATATGTGTGCACCCAGTAACCAGCCATACAGTATATAGTGCACCCTACATATGTGGGCACCCAGTAACCAGCCATACAGTATATAGTACACCCTACATATGAGTGCACCCAGTAACCAGCCATACAGTATATAGTGCACCCTACATATGTGTGCACCCAGTAACCAGCCATACAGTATATAGTACACCCTACATATGGGTGCACCCAGTAACCAGCCATACAGTATATAGTGCACCCTAAATATCTGTGCACCCAGTAACCAGCCATACAGTATATAGTACACCCTACATATGGGTGCACCCAGTAACCAGCCATACAGTATATAGTGCACCCTACATATGGGTGCACCCAGTAACCAGTCATACAGTATATAGTACACCCTACATATGTGTGCACCCAGTAACCAGCCATACAGTATATAGTACACCCTACATATGTGTGCACCCAGTAACCAGTCATACAGTATATAGTACACCCTACATATGTGTGCACCCAGTAACCAGCCATACAGTATATAGTACACCCTACATATGGGTGCACCCAGTAACCAGCCATACAGTATATAGTACACCTTACATATGTGTGCACCCAGTAACCAGCCATACAGTATATAGTACACCTTACATATGTGTGCACCCAGTAACCAGCCATATAGTATATTGTACACCCTACATATGTGTGCACCCAGTAACCAGCCATATAGTATATAGTACACCCTACATATGTGTGCACCCGGTAACCAGCCATACAGTATATAGTACACCCTACATATGTGTGCACCCAGTAACCAGCCATACAGTATATAGTACACCCTACATATGTGTGCACCCAGTAACCAGCCATACAGTATATAGTACACCTTACATATGTGTGCACCCAGTAACCAGCCATACAGTATATAGTACACCTTACATATGTGTGCACCCAGTAACCAGCCATACAGTATATAGTACACCTTACATATGTGTGCACCCAGTAACCAGCCAGTTATACAGTATATAGTACACCCTACATATGTGTGCACCCAGTAACCAGCCATACAGTATATAGTACACCCTACATATGTGTGCACCCAGTAACCAGCCACACAGTATATAGTACACCCTCCATATGGGTGCACCCAGTAACCAGCCATACAGTATATAGTACACCCTACATATGTGTGCACCCAGTAACCAGCCATACAGTATATAGTACACCCTACATATGGGTGCACCCAGTAACCAGCCATACAGTATATAGTGCACCCTACATATGTGTGCACCCAGTAACCAGCCATACAGTATATAGTGCACCCTACATATGGGTGCACCCAGTAACCAGCCATACAGTTTATAGTGCACCCTACATATGTGTGCACCCAGTAACCAGCCATACTGTATATAGTACACCCTACATATGGGTGCACCCAGTAACCAGCCATACAGTATATAGTGCACCCTACATATGTGTGCACCCAGTAACCAGCCATACAGTATAAAGTACACCTTACATATGTGTGCACCCAGTAACCAGCCATACAGTATATAGTACACCCTACATATGGGTGCACCCAGTAACCAGCCATACAGTATATCGTGCACCCTACATATGGGTGCACCCAGTAACCAGCCATACAGTATATAGTGCACCCTATATATGTGTGCACCCAGTAACCAGCCATACAGAATATAGTGCACCCTACATATGGGTGCACCCAGTAACCAGCCATACAGTATATAGTGCACCCTACATATGGGTGCACCCAGTAACCAGCCATACAGTATATAGTACACCCTACATATGTGTGCACCCAGTAACCAGCCATACAGTATATAGTACACCCTACATATGGGTGCACCCAGTAACCAGCCATACAGTATATAGTGCACCCTACATATGGGTGCACCCAGTAACCAGCCATACAGTATATAGTGCACCCTACATATGTGTGCACCCAGTAACCAGCCATACAGTTTATAGTACACCCTACATATGGGTGCACCCAGTAACCAGCCATATAGTATATAGTGCACCCTACATATGTGTGCACCCAGTAACCAGCCATACAGTATATAGTGCACCCTACATATGTGTGCACCCAGTAACCAGCCATACAGTATATAGTGCACCCTACATATGTGTGCACCCGGTAACCAGCCATACAGTATATAGTACACCCTACATATGTGTGCACCCGGTAACCAGCCATACAGTATATAGTACACCCTACATATGTGTGCACCCAGTAACCAGCCATACAGTATATAGTACACCCTACATATGGGTGCACCCAGTAACCAGCCATACAGTATATAGTACACCCTACATATGTGTGCACCCAGTAACCAGCCATACAGTATATAGTACACCCTACATATGTGTGCACCCAGTAACCAGCCATACAGTATATAGTACACCCTACATATGTGTGCACCCAGTAACCAGCCATACAGTATATAGTACACCTTACATATGTGTGCACCCAGTAACCAGTCATTCAGTATATAGTACACCCTACATATGTGTGCACCCAGTAACCAGCCATACAGTATATAGTACACCCTACATATGTGTGCATCCAGTAACCAGCCATACAGTATATAGTACACCTTACATATGTGTGCACCCAGTAACCAGCCATACAGTATATAGTACACCCTACATATGTGTGCACCCAGTAACCAGCCATACAGTATATAGTACATCCTACATATGTGTGCACCCAGTAACCAGCCATACAGTATATAGTACACCCTACATATGTGTGCACACAGTAACCAGCCATACAGTATATAGTACACCCTACATATGTGTGCACCCGGTAACCAGCCATACAGTATATAGTGCACCCTACATATGTGTGCACCCAGTAACCAGCCATACAGTATATAGTACACCCTACATATGTGTGCACACAGTAACCAGCCATACAGTATATAGTACACCTTACATATGTGTGCACCCGGTAACCAGCCATACAGTATATAGTGCACCCTACATATGTGTGCACCCAGTAACCAGCCATACAGTATATAGTACACCCTACATATATGTGCACCCAGTAACCAGCCATACAGTATATAGTACATCTTACATATGGGTGCACCCAGTAACCAGCCATACAGTATATAGTACACCCTACATATATGTGCACCCAGTAACCAGCCATACAGTATATAGTACACCTTACATATGTGTGCACCCAGTAACCAGCCATACAGTATATAGTACACCCTACATATGTGTGCACACAGTAACCAGCCATACAGTATATAGTACATCCTACATATGGGGGCACCCAGTAACCAGCCATACAGTATATAGTGCTCCTTACATATGTGTGCACCCAGTAACCAGCCAGTCATACAGTATATAGTACACCCTACATATGTGTGCACCCAGTAACCAGCCATACAGTATATAGTACACCCTACATATGTGTGCACCCGGTAACCAGCCATAAAGTATATAGTACACCCTACATATGTGTGCACCCGGTAACCAGCCATACAGTATATAGTACACCCTACATATGTGTGCACCCGGTAACCAGCCATACAGTATATAGTACATCCTACATATGGGGGCACCTAGTAACCAGCCATACAGTATATAGTACACCCTACATATGTGTGCGCCCAGTAACCAGCCATACAGTATATAGTACACCTTACATATGTGTGCACACAGTAACCAGCCATACAGTATATAGTACACCCTACATATGTGTGCACACAGTAACCAGCCATACAGTATATAGTACATCCTACATATGGGGGCACCCAGTAACCAGCCATACAGTATATAGTACACCTTACATATGTGTGCACCCAGTAACCAGCCATACAGTATATAGTACACCCTACATATGTGTGCACCCAGTAACCAGCTATACAGTATATAGTACACCTTACATATGTGTGCACCCAGTAACCAGCCAGTCATACAGTATATAGTACACCCTACATATGTGTGCACCCAGTAACCAGCCATACAGTATATAGTACACCCTACATATGTGTGCACCCGGTAACCAACCATACAGTATATAGTACATCCTACATATGGGGGCACCCAGTAACCAGCCATACAGTATATAGTACACCCTACATATGTGTGCACCCAGTAACCAGCCATACAGTATATACTACACCCTACATATGGGTGCACCCAGTAACCAGCCATACAGTATATAGTACACCCTACATATGTGTGCACACAGTAACCAGCCATACAGTATATAGTACATCCTACATATGGGGGCACCCAGTAACCAGCCATACAGTATATAGTACACCTTACATATGTGTGCACCCAGTAACCAGCCAGTCATACAGTATATAGTACACCCTACATATGTGTGCACCCAGTAACCAGCCATACAGTATATAGTACACCCTACATATGTGTGCACCCGGTAACCAGCCATACAGTATATAGTACATCCTACATATGTGGGCACCCAGTAACCAGCCATACAGTATATAGTACACCCTACATATGTGTGCACCCAGTAACCAGCCATACAGTATATACTACACCCTACATATGGGTGCACCCAGTAACCAGCCATACAGTATATAGTACACCCTACATATGTGTGCACACAGTAACCAGCCATACAGTATATAGTACACCCTACATATGTGTGCACCCAGTAACCAGCCATACAGTATATAGTACACCCTACATTTGTGTGCACACAGTAACCAGCCATACAGTATATAGTACACCCTACATATGTGTGCACCCGGTAACCAGCCATACAGTATATAGTACACCTTACATATGTGTGCACACAGTAACCAGCCATACAGTATATAGTACACCCTACATATGTGTGCACCCAGTAACCAGCCATACAGTATATAGTACACCCTACATATGTGTGCACACAGTAACCAGCCATACAGTATATAGTACACCCTACATATGTGTGCACCCGGTAACCAGCCATACAGTATATAGTGCACCCTACATATGTGTGCACCCAGTAACCAGCCATACAGTATATAGTACACCCTACATATATGTGCACCCAGTAACCAGCCATACAGTATATAGTACACCTTACATATGGGTGCACCCAGTAACCAGCCATACAGTATATAGTACACCCTACATATATGTGCACCCAGTAACCAGCCATACAGTATATAGTACACCTTACATATGTGTGCACCCAGTAACCAGCCATACAGTATATAGTACACCCTACATATATGTGCACCCAGTAACCAGCCATACAGTATATAGTACACCTTACATATGGGTGCACCCAGTAACCAGCCATACAGTATATAGTACACCCTACATATGTGTGCACACAGTAACCAGCCATACAGTATATAGTACATCCTACATATGGGGGCACCCAGTAACCAGCCATACAGTATATAGTGCTCCTTACATATGTGTGCACCCAGTAACCAGCCAGTCATACAGTATATAGTACACCCTACATATGTGTGCACCCAGTAACCAGCCATACAGTATATAGTACACCCTACATATGTGTGCACCCGGTAACCAGCCATACAGTATATAGTACACCCTACATATGTGTGCACCCGGTAACCAGCCATACAGTATATAGTACACCCTACATATGTGTGCACCCGGTAACCAGCCATACAGTATATAGTACATCCTACATATGGGGGCACCTAGTAACCAGCCATACAGTATATAGTACACCCTACATATGTGTGCACCCAGTAACCAGCCATACAGTATATAGTACACCTTACATATGGGTGCACACAGTAACCAGCCATACAGTATATAGTACATCCTACATATGGGGGCACCCAGTAACCAGCCATACAGTATATAGTACACCTTACATATGGGTGCACACAGTAACCAGCCATACAGTATATAGTACATCCTACATATGGGTGCACCCAGTAACCAGCCATACAGTATATAGTACACCCTACATATGTGTGCACACAGTAACCAGCCATACAGTATATAGTACATCCTACATATGGGGGCACCCAGTAACCAGCCATACAGTATATAGTACACCTTACATATGTGTGCACCCAGTAACCAGCCATACAGTATATAGTACACCCTACATATGTGTGCACCCAGTAACCAGCTATACAGTATATAGTACACCTTACATATGTGTGCACCCAGTAACCAGCCAGTCATACAGTATATAGTACACCCTACATATGTGTGCACCCAGTAACCAGCCATACAGTATATAGTACACCCTACATATGTGTGCACCCGGTAACCAACCATACAGTATATAGTACATCCTACATATGGGGGCACCCAGTAACCAGCCATACAGTATATAGTACACCCTACATATGTGTGCACCCAGTAACCAGCCATACAGTATATACTACACCCTACATATGGGTGCACCCAGTAACCAGCCATACAGTATATAGTACACCCTACATATGTGTGCACACAGTAACCAGCCATACAGTATATAGTACATCCTACATATGGGGGCACCCAGTAACCAGCCATACAGTATATAGTACACCTTACATATGTGTGCACCCAGTAACCAGCCAGTCATACAGTATATAGTACACCCTACATATGTGTGCACCCAGTAACCAGCCATACAGTATATAGTACACCCTACATATGTGTGCACCCGGTAACCAGCCATACAGTATATAGTACATCCTACATATGTGGGCACCCAGTAACCAGCCATACAGTATATAGTACACCCTACATATGTGTGCACCCAGTAACCAGCCATACAGTATATACTACACCCTACACCCTACATATGGGTGCACCCAGTAACCAGCCATACAGTATATAGTACACCCTACATATGTGTGCACCCAGTAACCAGCCATACAGTATATAGTACACCCTACATATGTGTGCACACAGTAACCAGCCATACAGTATATAGTACACCCTACATATGTGTGCACCCGGTAACCAGCCATACAGTATATAGTACACCTTACATATGTGTGCACACAGTAACCAGCCATACAGTATATAGTACACCCTACATATGTGTGCACCCAGTAACCAGCCATACAGTATATAGTACACCCTACATATGTGGGCACACAGTAACCAGCCATACAGTATATAGTACATCCTACATATGGGGGCACCCAGTAACCAGCCATACAGTATATAGTACATCCTACATATGTGTGCACACAGTAACCAGCCATACAGTATATAGTACACCTTACATATGTGTGCACCCAGTAACCAGCCATACAGTATATAGTACACCCTACATATGTGTGCACCTGGTAACCAGCCATACAGTATATAGTACATCCTACATATGTGTGCATCCAGTAACCAGCCATACAGTATATAGTACACCCTACATATGTGTGCACCCAGTAACCAGCCATACAGTATATACTACACCCTACATATGGGTGCACCCAGTAACCAGCCATACAGTATATAGTACACCCTACATATGTGTGCACACAGTAACCAGCCATGCAGTATATAGTACACCCTACATATGTGTGCACCCAGTAACCAGCCATACAGTATATAGTACACCCTACATATGTGTGCACACAGTAACCAGCCATACAGTATATAGTACACCTTACATATGTGTGCACACAGTAACCAGCCATACAGTATATAGTACACCCTACATATGTGTGCACCCAGTAACCAGCCATACAGTATATAGTACACCCTACATATGTGTGCACCCAGTAACCAGCCATACAGTATATAGTACACCCTACATATGTGGGCACACAGTAACCAGCCATACAGTATATAGTACATCCTACATATGGGGGCACCCAATAACCAGCCATACCGTATATAGTACATCCTACATATGTGTGCACACAGTAACCAGCCATACAGTATATAGTACACCTTACATATGTGTGCACCCAGTAACTAGCCATACAGTATATAGTACACCCTACATATGTGTGCACCCGGTAACCAGCCATACAGTATATAGTACACCCTACATATGTGTGCACACAGTAACCAGCCATACAGTATATAGTACACCCTACATATGTGTGCACCTGGTAACCAGCCATACAGTATATAGTACACCCTACATATGTGTGCACACAGTAACCAGCCATACAGTATATAGTACACCCTACATATGTGTGCACCCGGTAACCAGCCATACAGTATATAGTACACCTTACATATGGGTGCACACAGTAACCAGCCATACAGTATATAGTACACCCTACATATGTGTGCACACAGTAACCAGCCATACAGTATATAGTACACCCTACATATGTGTGCACCTGGTAACCAGCCATACAGTATATAGTACACCCTACATATGTGTGCACACAGTAACCAGCCATACAGTATATAGTACACCCTACATATGTGTGCACCCAGTAACCAGCCATACAGTATATAGTACACCCTACATATGTGTGCACACAGTAACCAGCCATACAGTATATAGTACACCCTACATATGTGTGCAGCCGGTAACCAGCCATACAGTATATAGTACACCCTACATATGTGTGCACCCAGTAACCAGCCATACAGTATATAGTACACCCTACATATGTGTGCACCCGGTAACCAGCCATACAGTATATAGTACACCCTACATATGTGTGCACCCAGTAACCAGTCATACAGTATATAGTACACCCTACATATGTGTGCACCTGGTAACCAGCCATACAGTATATAGTACACCCTACATATGTGTGCACCTGGTAACCAGCCATACAGTATATAGTACACCTTACATATGTGTGCACCTGGTAACCAGCCATACAGTATATAGTACATCCTACATATGTGTGCACACAGTAACCAGCCATACAGTATATAGTACACCTTACATATGTGTGCACCCAGTAACCAGCCATACAGTATATAGTACACCCTACATATGTGTGCACCTGGTAACCAGCCATACAGTATATAGTACATCCTACATATGTGTGCATCCAGTAACCAGCCATACAGTATATAGTACACCCTACATATGTGTGCACCCAGTAACCAGCCATACAGTATATACTACACCCTACATATGGGTGCACCCAGTAACCAGCCATACAGTATATAGTACACCCTACATATGTGTGCACACAGTAACCAGCCATGCAGTATATAGTACACCCTACATATGTGTGCACCCAGTAACCAGCCATACAGTATATAGTACACCCTACATATGTGTGCACACAGTAACCAGCCATACAGTATATAGTACACCTTACATATGTGTGCACACAGTAACCAGCCATACAGTATATAGTACACCCTACATATGTGTGCACCCAGTAACCAGCCATACAGTATATAGTACACCCTACATATGTGGGCACACAGTAACCAGCCATACAGTATATAGTACATCCTACATATGGGGGCACCCAATAACCAGCCATACAGTATATAGTACATCCTACATATGTGTGCACACAGTAACCAGCCATACAGTATATAGTACACCTTACATATGTGTGCACCCAGTAACCAGCCATACAGTATATAGTACACCCTACATATGTGTGCACCCGGTAACCAGCCATACAGTATATAGTACACCCTACATATGTGTGCACACAGTAACCAGCCATACAGTATATAGTACACCCTACATATGTGTGCACCTGGTAACCAGCCATACAGTATATAGTACACCCTACATATGTGTGCACACAGTAACCAGCCATACAGTATATAGTACACCCTACATATGTGTGCACCCGGTAACCAGCCATACAGTATATAGTACACCTTACATATGGGTGCACACAGTAACCAGCCATACAGTATATAGTACACCCTACATATGTGTGCACACAGTAACCAGCCATACAGTATATAGTACACCCTACATATGTGTGCACCTGGTAACCAGCCATACAGTATATAGTACACCCTACATATGTGTGCACACAGTAACCAGCCATACAGTATATAGTACACCCTACATATGTGTGCACCCAGTAACCAGCCATACAGTATATAGTACACCCTACATATGTGTGCACACAGTAACCAGCCATACAGTATATAGTACACCCTACATATGTGTGCACCCGGTAACCAGCCATACAGTATATAGTACACCCTACATATGTGTGCACCCAGTAACCAGCCATACAGTATATAGTACACCCTACATATGTGTGCACCCGGTAACCAGCCATACAGTATATAGTACACCCTACATATGTGTGCACCCAGTAACCAGCCATACAGCATATAGTACACCCTACATATGTGTGCACCCGGTAACCAGTCATACAGTATATAGTACACCCTACATATGTGTGCACCTGGTAACCAGCCATACAGTATATAGTACACCCTACATATGTGTGCACCTGGTAACCAGCCATACAGTATATAGTACACCCTACATATGTGTGCACCTGGTAACCAGCCATACAGTATATAGTACACCTTACATATGTGTGCACCTGGTAACCAGCCATACAGTATATAGTACACCCTACATATGTGTGCACACAGTAACCAGCCATATAGTATATAGTACACCTTACATATGTGTGCACCTGGTAACCAGCCATACAGTATATAGTACACCCTACATATGTGTGCACACAGTAACCAGCTATACAGTATATAGTACACCCTACATATGGGTGCACCCGGTAACCAGCCATACAGTATATAGTACACCCTACATATGTGTGCACCCAGTAACCAGCCATACAGTATATAGTACACCCTACATATGGGTGCACCCAGTAACCAGCCATATAGTATATAGTACACCCTACATATGTGTGCACACAGTAACCAGCCATACAGTATATAGTACACCCTACATATGTGTGCACCTGGTAACCAGCGATACAGTATATAGTACACCCTACATATGTGTGCACCCAGTAACCAGCCATACAGTATATAGTACACCCTACATATGTGTGCACCTGGTAACCAGCCATACAGTATATAGTACACCCTACATATGGGTGCACCCAGTAACCAGCCATACAGTATATAGTACACCCTACATATGTGTGCACCTGGTAACCAGCCATACAGTATATAGTACACCCTACATATGTGTGCACCCAGTAACCAGCCATACAGTATATAGTACACCCTACATATGTGTGCACCCAGTAACCAGCCATACAGTATATAGTACACCTTACATATGTGTGCACCTGGTAACCAGCCATACAGTATATAGTACACCTTACATATGTGTGCACACAGTAACCAGCCATATAGTATATAGTACACCTTACATATGTGTGCACCTGGTAACCAGCCATACAGTATATAGTACACCCTACATATGTGTGCACACAGTAACCAGCCATACAGTATATAGTACACCCTACATATGTGTGCACACAGTAACCAGCCATACAGTATATAGTACACCCTACATATGTGTGCACACAGTAACCAGCCATATAGTATATAGTACACCTTACATATGTGTGCACCTGGTAACCAGCCATACAGTATATAGTACACCCTACATATGTGTGCACACAGTAACCAGCCATACAGTATATAGTACACCCTATATATGGGTGCACCCGGTAACCAGCCATACAGTCAGGGCCGGCTCCAGGTTTTTGAGGGCCCCGGGCGAAAGAGTCTCAGTGGGCCCCCCCTTTAACACATACCCCGATTCATGATCGCATATAAACACAGCCATGTAGTATATAACACTGCCCACGTAGTATATAGCAGCGCATCCCACGTAGTATATAGCAGTGCAGCCCACGTAGTATATAGCAGCGCAGCCCACGTAGTATATAGCAGCGCAGCCCACGTAGTATATAGCAGCGCAGCCCACGTAGTATATAGCAGCGCAGCCCACGTAGTATATAGCAGCGCAGCCCACGTAGTATATAGCAGTGCAGCCCACGTAGTATATAGCAGCGCAGCCCACGTAGTATATAGCAGCGCAGCCCACGTAGTATATAGCAGCGCAGCCCACGTAGTATATAGCAGTGCAGCCCACGTAGTATATAGCAGCGCCACTCACTCATGCACTGGTAGGACTAGGAGCTCCTCCTGAATCTGCCTCATAACTTCAGCAGCAAGGCAGCCAGCCAGGGGCGGAGAGCAGAGCAGAGAACGTGCGCTGGCTGCCTTCTGTTAACCCCTATGTGTGCCTGCCTGGCTGCACTCACTGAGTGAGAAGATGCTTGTGTTAGGCTACGTTCACATTAGCGTCATGCGACGCTGCGTCGCCGACGCAACGCACAACGCATCGGAAACGCACGCAAAAACGCAACTTTTGTGACGCAAGCGTCGGACGCATGCGTCGTAAAACGCAGCGTTTTTGGTGCGTTTTTGGTGCGTTTTTACAAAAACGCAGCGTTTTACGACGCATGCGTTGTCAAACACTGATTAGATCTTTACACACAATTTAGTGTCTAGACACTAGATAACACCACCAATGAATAGAAGAGGGTGGGTCTAGTGTCTAGACAATCGATAATGCCACCAATGGGTAGATGGGGGTGGGTATTAATGTAATAGTGGTATATATACCCCGGCATACATTATTTCCAACCATAGAGCATCAAGATGGATCGTTCCATGGAGAGTATCTACCTCACTTTTCAGCTGGAATTAGCCCTTGCTATAGCTTATGCTTTTGCCTGTCAAGAACAGAGGAAAAGAGACAAACAACGGAGAAGGAGTCGTCGGCGTTTTTGGCTACACCCTATAGTGGAAGTCCGAGAGAGTCGTGGAGTGTACCATTGTCTTTTTGGCGAATTAAATGAGAACCAGGACAAATATTTTGAGTACACCAGGATGTCAAAAGACAGCTTCCGATATCTGCTGCGTCTGGTGGAAGGAGCCATTTCCAGGCAGGACACGCAGCTCCGTAAATCGATTTCCCCTGAGGAACGTCTGCTGGTGACTCTACGGTACGTAATGGAATGTGAAGGATTTATATGTTCTTGCCACTTTTTAAATTAACGTGTTTTTGTTTTTTGGGGTGGGGGATTGTAATTAAAAATGAAAAATTCTTTCATAACAATTAAATTAATTATATTTATTTATTTATTTTTCTTCTTGTCAGTTTCCTGGCTACCGGAGAGACATTGAGATCACTGCATTTCCAGTTTCGGATTGGAGTCTCAACACTGTCGGGTATTATTGCAGACACATGTCGCGCATTGTGGGACAACCTCAGGGAGGAATTTTTACCCATCCCTACAAGAGAATTATGGCATGCCAATGCCCAAAAATTTGAAAAAGTTTGTGATTTCCCTAACTGTATCGGAGCCGTGGATGGCAAGCACATTAGGATTACCAAGCCTTCAAGAAGTGGATCTCTTTTTTATAATTATAAAAAATACTTTTCCACCGTGCTGATGGCAATTGCAGGTGCGGACTGCAGGTTTCTCGCTGTGGACATTGGAGCGTTTGGTCGTGCAAATGATTCACGGACATTTAAGGAGTCTGACATGGGCCGAAGATTATACGAGAACAATTTTAATTTCCCCCATCCACGACCTCTTCCTAACACCGAAGGCCCGGCCCTGCCATTTGTTGTGGTTGGGGATGAGGCTTTTCAAATGTGTGGCAACCTACTTAAACCGTACTCTAGTCGGGGGTTGGACCGCACAAAAAGTATTTTTAATTATAGACTGTCCAGGGCCCGAAGAACTGTGGAGTGCGCCTTTGGCATTCTCAGGGGCTGACTGGCAAATTTTAGCCTGGGGGGCAAGTACACAGCAGTGGCCCATGAGTAGCGGCCCATCCTTAAAGGGGTTGTCGGATCTTAAAGGGAACCTGTCACCCCGAAAATCGCGGGTGAGGTAAGCCCACCGGCATCAGGGGCTTATCTACAGCATTCTGTAATGCTGTAGATAAGCCCCCGATGTTACCTGAAAAAGGAGAAAAAGACGTTATATTATACTCACCCAGGGGCGGTCCCGCTGCTGGTCAGGTCGGATGGGCGTCTCCGGTCCGCTGCGGCGCCTCCCATCTTCTTTCCATGACGTCCTCTTCTGATCTTCAGCCACGGCTCCGGCGCAGGCGTACTTTGCTCTGCCCTGTTGAGGGCAGACAAAGTACTGCAGTGCGCAGGCGCCGGGCCTCTGACCTTTCCGGCGCCTGTGCACTGCAGTACTTTGTCTGCCCTCAACAGGGCAGAGCAAAGTACGCCTGCGCCGGAGCCGTGGCTGAAGATCAGAAGAGGACGTCTTGGAAAGAAGATAGGAGGTGCCGCAGCGGACCGGAGACGCCCATCCGACCTGACCAGCAGCGGGACCGCCCCTGGGTGAGTATAATCTAACGTCTTTTTCTCCTTTTTCAGGTAACATCGGGGGCTTATCTACAGCATTATAGAATGCTGTAGATAAGCCCCTGATGCCGGTGGGCTTACCTCACCCGCGAATTTCGGGGTGACAGGTTCCCTTTAAGCTACATGTCTACAGTCACTATGTGTGAATCCTCATATCGTGCGCACTATGCTCTGTGAGGATTCTCCGGTGCCTGCGCCGGGAACAGGTTGTCCTGTGACGGCAAACATGCGAGATATATATATATATATATATATAAAACACACACGCACAGTCCCAATGTATAATTGACACACGCACAGCCCCACTGTATATATAGTGCACACACGCACAATCCCACTGTATAATCACACACACACACACACACGGCTGGACAGGGACAAAAAAGCAGCCCTGCCACAAAAAACCCCACCAGTCCACATACTCAAACACTCCCCACCCCCGAAAAGTGAATTTTGCTATACTTTGTCCTGCCCTTCAACACTCCTCTTAAAGGCGTTATTTGAAGAGCTACATGTGAATGGCGCCGAAGTGCGCATGATCGACCACAGGTCCATTTACATGGTGCTCTTTAGCCACGTAGCATATTGCCCAGCCACGTAGTTTACGTAGTATATTGCCCAGCTACGCACAGAGCCACGTAGTATACAGCACAGAGCCACGTAGTATACAGCACAGAGCCACGTAGTATACAGCACAGAGCCACGTTGTATACAGCACAGAGCCACGTAGTATACTGCCCAGCCACGTAACTGGGCAGTATACTACGTGGCTGGGCAATATACTACGTGACTGGCCAATATACTACGTGGCTCTGTGCTGTATACTACGTGACTGGCCAATATACTACGTGGCTCTGTGCTTTATACTACGTGAATGGGCAATATACTACATGGCTGGGCAATATACTACGTGGCTGGGCAGTATGCCCAGTTACGTAGTATACAGCACAATCACGTAGTATATTGACCAGTCACGTAGTATACAGCACAATCACGTAGTATATTGGCCAGTCACGTAGTATGCACCATATCCCTGTTAAAAAAAAAAAGAATTAAAATAAAAAATAGTTACATACTCACCTCCTGGAGCCTCCGGATCGAAGCGTCCGTTCCCCGATGCTTGGCGTGCAGTCCGGTCTGAAGATTGCATTGCGGTCTCGCGAGAACGTACGTCATCATCTCGCGAGACCGCAATGCATGCAGCGGTCACCGGGACGTCGCGCGGAGCGGAAAAGGCCGGTTCCTGATCCGGGGGGGCCACCGGAGGGTGAGTATGTAACTATTTTTTATTTTTTTATTATTTTTAACATTAGATATTTTTACTATTCATGCTGCATAGGCAGCATGAATAGTAAAAATGTGGTCACACAGGGTTAATAGCGGCGGTAACCGAGTGCGTTACACCGCAGTCAATGCTGCCATTAACCCTGTGTGAGCGCTGACCGGAGGGGAGTATGCGGACGCCAAGCACTGACTGCGGGGAGTAAGGAGCGGCCATTTTCTTCCGGACTGTGGCCGTCGCTGATTGGTCGCGGCAGCTATGACAGGCAGCTGGCGAGACCAATCAGCGAATGAATAACCGTGACAGAAAGAAAGAAGGACAGACGGAAGTGACCCTTAGACAATTATATACTGTATATATATATATATAATATATATATATATATATATATATATACATATTTAAGACAGCATTATACTATATTATGATGCATACATCACATAAGAGACACCGCGACTGCTGAATATATATCACATTGAAACTACTGTATATACAATATATAGTTGATACTGCGACTGATGTGTATAGTTGTAGTATCACCTATATATTGTATGTGATACTGTGACTGCTGTACATACATACATTATATAGGTGAAACTGATTATATATATATATATATATATATGTTTCACCTATATAATGTATGTACAGCAGTCACATTATCACATACAATATATAGGTGATACTACAACTATACACATCAGTAGCAGTATTGCCTATATATAGACTGCTGTATATACATTATATAGGTGATATTGCGATTATATACAGCAGTAGCAGCCAGTATCACCTATATAATGTATATATAGCAATCTGTATCTTATATATGTGGGCAATACTGCTACTGATGTGTATATACGTTATATAGGTGATACTGCTGTGTATACAGTGGTGTGATATATACACACACCCCACAGTGTCACCTATATAAGGTATATACGCATCAGTAGCAGTGTCACCTATATAACATATAGACTGCTATACGTACATTACATAGGTGGTATAGCGATTATATACAGCAGTATCACCTATATAATGTATATATAGCAGTCTATACACATTATATAGGTGCAACTGCTGTTTATAATCACTATACCACCTATATAATTTACGTATAGCAGTCTATATGTTATATAGGCAATACTGCTACTGATGTATATATGTTATATAGATGATACTGCTGTTGTGTATACATGTACATATATATATACATAAACACACCCCACAGTGTCACCTATATAAGGTATATATATGCATCAGTAGCTGTCACCTATATAAGATATAGATTGCTATACATACATTATATAGGTAGTATAGTGATTATACACAGCAGTATCACCTATATAATGCATATATAGCAGTCTATACACATTATATAGGTGCAACTGCTGTATATACATAAAAAAAATTCATCTTAGGAGTTGGGACGACTAACCCAGGTCCCTGGTGAGGTCGGGAGGATGAAGGGCTGAGGTGGGACGGGTCCTGGCCAGCGTCGACGATGAAGAGAATCCCAGGCAGACAGGCAGTGGTGAGCAGCCAGTTTTCTCTGACGCTGGTGCAGGCCGGCCAGCGTCAGACGCACACACAGTCAGGTGGAGCCTGGAGGCGCCCTATGCGCGCGCGCGGGACATTTCAAATCTTTCGTGGTCTGATCTCCTGGCTGTGTGCCTGCGCTCAGCTGGCACAGGCAGCAGACGAGCGCGCGCAGGACCTAGGAACGCGGCCGTGCTCGTGCACTAGCACGGCCGCCGCGGCGCTTCTCAGCCGCCGGCAATGCGCGCGCGCACACACAGGACCTCCGACCTGCCTTTACAAGATTTAAAGGGCCGGCTGGCGGAAATCGCTGCCGGTCCTCCAGCGGCCCTGTCCAGCTGCTCAGGCACCGGCCCGGGGGGCATATGCATTCCTGCCACCCGGCCCAGTCCGCCCCTGGGCATTCTGGTGTCCAAATGGCGTATCTTAGGATCCGCAATAAATTTGAAAATTGAGACAGTGGATGAGGTGGTGAAGGCGTGTGTGGTTCTACACAATTTTATTATTGATAAAGAGAGAGTCAACGTTGAACTCGATGAACCCATACAAAATCCATTGCCTGATTATCAAGCTCATCCTCTGCGGACAACTTTGGAGATTGCTCATATGAGGGACCAATTTGCTGCATATTTTGTTTCCGATGTTGGCCGTGTTTCTTGGCAAGATCAAATGGTGTAATTCAACGTGTTGTTATGATGTTATGTAAACACTGTGGAGCCCATGTAACCATCATATGTTTGGTTATTAATGTCACCCGATTGTCTAATGCGTTGTGTTTGTTAATAAAGTTTATTGTGCCTTTCCGCCTTTCCGTTTTCACAAAACAAATCTCCCATCCGTTTTTCCATAGTAATTGTAAAAAATCCTATTTTATTGAAAGTAATGATTCTCCCACAAAATTTATGTGAGCACCAGTACCCAAATGGACTGTGACAAAACAATAAAATTTGCAGCCGTGAGTACCATAGTTTTGACGTATCAAACTTCATCGGCTCCCACCTTGTTAACCATAATTAATACTGAAGACTATTTTCATATGGAACCTGGCTTGACAAGGAGGGAAACTATCATGTTTGCAAAACTCTACAGAGTTAACACTATTGTACTCAGGATGGTAGAATTTGTCCAGAGTCAAATAGTGGCGACACTGTGAACATTGCTTCCACCTCACCTGACCAATATTTTAAAGGGAACCAGTCACCTGTATTTTGTGGGACTGGAACACCCCAAAACTCTGCCCATATGAGCCAAAAACAGTCCCACCAAATTCAGGTGACAGGTTCCCTTTAAGGTACATTAATAAAACTATTCTACAACGATAACTACCAGTGATACCACCGGACCGTGATCGTTGTTTATTGGTCGTGTGGTTGATGGAGAGCTGTCACACAGCCAGCTCTCCAGCAACCCAAAAAGAGCAAGTCCCGTGTAATCTGGGAAATGTTATGAAGCGCATGGCCGCACTCACGATGTTTACCATTGTAAATGTAGTTATTAAAAATACAAAACAACATTTTATTACGGTGTGTGACACGTCCATCGCCGTCAGCTTTCCGTACTGTGCCAGCCCTAAACCACAGTACAGCGTTTATTATTAACGGTGTGCTCTGATTTACGGGCGGGAATCACAGTGTAAGTAATTGCGGAAAGATGACGGCGAGGGACGTGGTTGACACCTTTTTTGATTTGTGGGGTATTTTTTAATTTTTATTTGAGTGTTTAAAACACTGCGCTAGTAACCCAATATTACCTATTTTAAAATAAAGACATCGCTTGATCGGTGTCTAACTCGCCGATCCAACAATGACAGCGTGGGTAACAAAAAAAAATCATAATCATTCGTTGACACCCAAAATCTCACAGCAGGGGCTCTATCGTTTTACGATTACAGAAAAGATAACGTTGGTTACACAAATAAACCAACTTTATCTATACTGAAATCGTTGTGTGATGGTACATTTTAAACTTGACATATTGAGCAATGCTGGTTGTGTTTGTAACAGCTGATAGTACAATGAGCGCCAGGCCTATAAAACAATTAATAAAAAAAAATCTAAAAAATATTGTCAGACATTGCACATCAGGTGTTACAAAGACAATATTTGTGTATACGGCGCAAGGTGTCATTTGGTGAAAACTTTATTTGAGACAATAAAAACCAATTTTTTGTAAACCAAATAAATTTTTTATTTTGGGACAGGAAAAAAAATTAGGGACATAACATTACGGGGTACCTACATCCACAACTAAAGGGGATTGATATCCCTCACTTCTGGTGGGTGTGGAAGAGACCGAGGAGGAGGACGAGGAGGAGGAGGACGAGGGGGAGGAAGCAGCAGCATATTCAATGATACTTGACGGGATGCCGACATCCATCCACTGTTGGGATACTTCCAAAGCAGGTGAGGGAGGAGGAGGAGGGACGACGACCAGTGTCCTTGGCTGGCTACTCCGGCTCCGGGTCGACCCAGGCTGTGTTGACGGTGTGCTCCTTGTAGACCCAGGCTGGGTACTGGGTGTGCTCCGTGTAGACCCAGCCTGGGTACTTGGTGTGCTCCGGGTCGACCCAGGCTGTGTTCTGGTGGTAGTTGTGGGAGCAGCCATAGCCAAGGTCGTAGTGCTAGTCGTCGTCGTCTTGGTCTTCTTTTTTTTCCTCCTCTCTCCCTCTGTGTGTGGGTCGGCTTCCCGTCTGTGCCTGTGTGCCCTTGAAGGCCGGTCTTGCTCCGACCTTTGGGGCTCTGTTCTGTGGTGGCGGTGGCGGTGGCGGTGGCCCTCGTCACGCGGACCTCTGTGGTGGTGCTCTGCAGCAGGAGTCGGAGTCATGGCAGCCAGCGATGGTACTGTGGGCGCATTTGTCGCTGACTGCATGACCCGAGCCTGCTGCAGAGCAGTGACATAAAGATTGTTGCAGCCCTGCATGACCGAAATCTGGAGTTCCGGCGTAAGATGTTCAACCATCCCGTTGTGAAGGGCATTAAAAAAATGTTTCGCCGGCCTCGCGAGATCCGTTTCGATGTTTTCAAGACGCCGCTCGATATTTGACATTTTATCGCACAGCGCCTTGAAACCATTCTGAAAGACGGTACTCAAATGTAAAAATTCGGGCATGGGCGCCCTGTCCGAGGCCCGCTGACGCTGTCGGGAAGACCCGAAGGAAGGAGCGACAGAGGCCTCGGCCAGGGGAACATCTGATGGACCGGCTGCCGGTTCGCCAGATTGTGGTGGTGCAGACCTGCTCTCGCTGTGGGATGGCTGCGAGGCTTGAGATGGCGCTTCACAAAGGACCGCTCCAGAGGGTCGGACAGGCTCGCGGGTGCTGCTGTGTGTTCTGTGAAAACATAAGGAAAGCATTAGTATACTAAATATCAAATTTCACAGGCGTCATTAATTAACTTTACCGCCAGGTATCCATTACCGCCATTAATATTAACCTATTTTTAATCTTGACACTGCATATGCACCATCAATATTAAAAAAACACATTTATTTTATTCCAAATAGTCACCCATGATTGCGATTTAACGCCAGACAATTATGCTTACGTTGGAATTGCCATGACGTCACGGTCATGTGACCGAGACGTCATCACAGGTCCTTTGAGCTGAGCAAGCATGGGAACATAACCTGCCTTGCAGTGGAATGTATGGCGTGTCTATAATATTTTAATTATTTGTGTATAACTAAATCGGGGATACACCTGGATAGGTACTATACTAATCCCCTATGAAATATTGGCTGGGCATGGCCAATCTACTAGCTTTCTGTGTTCTGTATACTTCCGATTTCAGGGACATTACTAGTAAGTCACGCTCACCATTGTAGTAATCCCAGAAGGGAGCTGCTGTGTAAAGTGTGAGAATACCAGAAATGAATATAAATTCGAGGTCAACGAGGCGTGAAAAGTAAAAACAAAATACTTTATTCACTTCAATCAGAAGCAGAGGATGAAACATCTGCACAATACAATAAAAACACTATCTACGTGTTTTAGGTCTGATGTTCCCTGTCACCTGAAACGCGTAGATAGTGTCTATGGTATTGTGCTGATTTTTCATCCTCTGCTTATGATTGAAGAGGATAAAAGTATGTATTTTTTACTTTTCACGCCTCGGTGAACTCACCTTTTTTTTTTTGTTTAAATACTTTGTACTTGCCAAAATAAATGGCTGGGCAATAAGCTAAGTGGCTGGAATGTAGTATGTGAATATGCATGTTGTAAAAACTAGGTGTGTGCATAGGTACTAGACTTACTCTCTGCTTTCAAGGACCGGTCTCAAGAATTGCAGTATACGGTTGTACTTGTAAACCGAGGTCCTTGAAGCCGCTGCACCACTACGGGCCTGTCCTTCCTTTTTCAGGCCCCTCTTGAAACGGTCCTTCATGGAGCGCCATCTGGTCCGCAGTTTTCGAACTGTGTATAAATAAATAAAAAAACACAACAAAATTTAGAGAATATATTGACAACGATTACGCAACCGTGTGCAATACCAATAGAAGACATCACAGACGGTTGTGTAATCCTAGCATGATGGGTCACAGCAGCATTTTGGAGATACTTACGAAAACTAGCTTTGACCGTGGGGGAAGCGCTGTCGAAGCCATCCCACAGCAATTGTGCCACCTCTTTCCACATACACCGCAATATGCCCTGGTCCGCGTGCCGGGGGTCACGGCTGTCCCACAACGGGCCCCGTTCCTCTATGGATGCCACCATGAGGTCGATGTTGAGGGGTTCATCCAGGGCCCGTTGTGAAACCTAGAAAAAATGGAAAATATTAATTGTTGCAAGATAAATAAAAGTTGACCCTACCTCCTCCACCGCCACCTACCACACACAACACCACCCCATCCCGCCACCCCCCATACCCACCCAAAAAAAAAAAAAAAAAGTTTAAAAAAAAAACTTACTCTCCGTCCTGCAACCACAGCTTGGCCCCGTGGTCTCTGCTCCTGCTCCGGTCTCTGCTCCTGCTCCCTCTCTTCCTCCTGGCTCTCCTCCTCACTTGAAGAAGCCTGCAAAATAGTTTACCAAAAAGTTGAGTGACCCATCTACAAATGAAAGCGAATATAGTAATAGTAGATCATGTACTCACCTCACTCCTCAGCGGTGGGGTGCTGGAATCACTGCCGCTGGCCATGACTATTAATGCAATTCTGAAATAAAGAACAAAATAATTGTTCCTATGCTCCTATGCACAATCCAGCAATATAAAAAAACAAACAAAAAAAAAAGGCATTTAAACCACAAACAACATTGCACTCCAACCTAACGCTGAGCAAACAACACTGCCACATTGATTAAATTAAAGAAACAATGGCTGAGACAACCCAATGCCAGATTAAACTAAAGCCTAAAGATAAGATCTACAACAGACCCCATGTTATAATACCAAAAGTTTTTTTTTTTTTTAAAGTACAGTAATCCACGGAGCAAGAAACCCCAAAAACCCAATAGATTTTTGAAAGGAAAAAAATGTAAATATTTAAAAACACCATACTTTACAATAAAACCGACAGGGCCGGAGACAATAGAAGGGCATACAACGCCATACATCACAGCCAGAAACATACAACAATGTCTTTACACAACCACAGTGCAGAACTACACAACTTGCAATAAAAAAATTATTACATGTAAAAGGGCGCATAATCATTCTATGCACTACCATACTTTACAATAAAACCGTCAGGGCCGGAGACTATTAAACGCCATCATATAACGCAATTTTTAAACATCACAACTGAATACAAAAAACACCACCAAACCAAATAATTGAAAATAAAATTCTATCCTGAAAAGAACAATCATCAAGGCCGCAGACACAATGAAACGCCATCCTATACAACGCCATACATCACAACCAGACTAAAAATACAACAATATCTTTAACCACAGTGCAGAATATAAAACACAACTTGCAAAAATAATTTTAAACCACATGTAGAAAATGCACAGAATCATTGTATACTTACATCTCTGGACAGCGGATAAGTAGAAGTGTTCTGGGATGTGTAGAAGTGTTCTGGTGATGGATTTCTTGCCTCAAGATGCTGCAGTAGAAGTGACAAACAATCCAAACATTTTCTTTATATAGGGGGGATGTTTATCTACTGTTTGCACTGTCTAGACACTGTCTAGACACCTTTTTGTTCAATTTTATGTAACGACGCATGCGTCGTACAACGCACGCACGACGCACACACGCGACGCAAGTGCGTTGTCAATGTGTTTCAATGGAGATTTTAACGCAATGTCGACGCACGAGCGACGCAAGTGCGACGCATGCGTTTTTTAGACGCTCGAAAAATGCAACATTGTCGCGTCTCCGACGCCACCCAGGTGCGGTGAAACGACGCATGCGTCGTGCGTTTTACCGAAAACGCACGACAACGCAACGCATGCGTCCCCAATGTAAAAGATAGGGGCGCATGACGCATGCGTTGCCGTGCGTCGGCGACGCAGCGTCGCATGACGCTAATGTGAACGTAGCCTTAGAGCTGGCACATAGGGGTTAAGAGAACGCAGCCAGCAGTGACTTTGTAGGATAGAGCATGTTATCTCCTGCTCTGCTCTCCCAGCTGTATCTATGACAGCGTGAGTGGGCCCCCCTCTCTCCCCAGGGCCCCGGCATTTGCCCGCTGTGCCGGGTGCTGACGCCGGCCCTGCATACAGTATATAGTACACCCTACATATGTGTGCACCCAGTAACCAGCCATACAGTATATAGTGCACCCTACATATGTGTGCACCCAGTAACCAGCCATACAGTATATAGTACACCCTACATATGTGTGCACACAGTAACCAGCCATACAGTATATAGTACACCCTACATATGGGTGCACCCAGTAACCAGCCATATAGTATATAGTACACCCTACATATGTGTGCACACAGTAACCAGCCATACAGTATATAGTACACCCTACATATGTGTGCACCTGGTAACCAGCCATACAGTATATAGTACACCCTACATATGTGTGCACCCAGTAACCAGCCATACAGTATATAGTACACCCTACATATGTGTGCACCTGGTAACCAGCCATACAGTATATAGTACACCCTACATATGGGTGCACCCAGTAACCAGCCATACAGTATATAGTACACCCTACATATGTGTGCACCCAGTAACCAGCCATACAGTATATAGTACACCCTACATATGTGTGCACCTGGTAACCAGCCATACAGTATATAGTACACCCTACATATGTGTGCACCCAGTAACCAGCCATACAGTATATAGTACACCCTACATATGGGTGCACCCAGTAACCAGCCATACAGTATATAGTACACCCTACATATGTGTGCACCTGGTAACCAGCCATACAGTATATAGTACACCCTACATATGTGTGCACCCAGTAACCAGCCATACAGTATATAGTACACCCTACATATGTGTGCACCTGGTAACCAGCCATACAGTATATAGTACACCCTACATATGTGTGCACCCAGTAACCAGCCATACAGTATATAGTACACCGTACATATGGGTGCACCCAGTAACCAGCCATACAGTATATAGTACACCCTACATATGTGTGCACCCAGTAACCAGCCATATAGTATATAGTACACCCTACATATGTGTGCACCCAGTAACCAGCCATACAGTATATAGTACACCCTACATATGGGTGCACCCAGTAACCAGCCATATAGTATATAGTACACCCTACATATGTGTGCACACAGTAACCAGCCATACAGTATATAGTACACCCTACATATGTGTGCACCTGGTAACCAGCCATACAGTATATAGTACACCCTACATATGTGTGCACCCAGTAACCAGCCATACAGTATATAGTACACCCTACATATGTGTGCACCTGGTAACCAGCCATACAGTATATAGTACACCCTACATATGGGTGCACCCAGTAACCAGCCATACAGTATATAGTACACCCTACATATGTGTGCACCCAGTAACCAGCCATACAGTATATAGTACACCCTACATATGTGTGCACCTGGTAACCAGCCATACAGTATATAGTACACCCTACATATGTGTGCACCCAGTAACCAGCCATACAGTATATAGTACACCCTACATATGGGTGCACCCAGTAACCAGCCATACAGTATATAGTACACCCTACATATGTGTGCACCTGGTAACCAGCCATACAGTATATAGTACACCCTACATATGTGTGCACCCAGTAACCAGCCATACAGTATATAGTACACCCTACATATGTGTGCACCCAGTAACCAGCCATACAGTATATAGTACACCCTACATATGTGTGCACCCAGTAACCAGCCATACAGTATATAGTACACCCTACATATGTGTGCACCCAGTAACCAGCCATACAGTATATAGTACACCCTACATATGGGTGCACCCAGTAACCAGCCATACAGTATATAGTACACCCTACATATGTGTGCACCCAGTAACCAGCCATACAGTATATAGTACACCCTACATATGTGTGCACCCAGTAACCAGCCATACAGTATATAGTACACCCTACATATGTGTGCACCCAGTAACCAGCCATACAGTATATAGTACACCCTACATATGGGTGCACCCAGTAACCAGCCATACAGTATATAGTACACCCTACATATGTGTGCACCCGGTAACCAGCCATACAGTATATAGTACACCCTACATATGTGTGCACCCGGTAACCAGCCATACAGTATATAGTACACCCTACATATGTGTGCACCTGGTAACCAGCCATACAGTATATAGTACACCCTACATATGTGTGCACCCAGTAACCAGCCATACAGTATATAGTACACCCTACATATGTGTGCACCCAGTAACCAGCCATACAGTATATAGTACACCTTACATATGTGTGCACCCAGTAACCAACCATACAGTATATAGTACACCCTACATATGGGTGCACCCAGTAACCAGCCATACAGTATATAGTACACCCTACATATGTGTGCACCCAGTAACCAGCCATACAGTATATAGTACACCCTACATATGTGTGCACCTGGTAACCAGCCATACAGTATATAGTACACCCTACATATGTGTGCACCCAGTAACCAGCCATATAGTATATAGTACACCCTACATATGGGTGCACCCAGTAACCAGCCATACAGTATATAGTACACCCTACATATGTGTGCACCCGGTAACCAGCCATACAGTATATAGTACACCCTACATATGTGTGCACCCGGTAACCAGCCATACAGTATATAGTACACCCTACATATGGGTGCACCCAGTAACCAGCCATACAGTATATAGTACACCCTACATATGTGTGCACCCGGTAACCAGCCATACAGTATATAGTACACCCTACATATGGGTGCACCCAGTAACCAGTCATACAGTATATAGTACACCCTACATATGTGTGCACCCAGTAACCAGCCATACAGTATATAGTACACCCTACATATGTGTGCACCCAGTAACCAGCCATACAGTATATAGTACACCCTACATATGGGTGCACCCAGTAACCAGCCATACAGTATATAGTACACCCTACATATGTGTGCACCTGGTAACCAGCCATACAGTATATAGTACACCCTACATATGTGTGCACCCAGTAACCAGCCATACAGTATATAGTACACCCTACATATGGGTGCACCCAGTAACCAGCCATACAGTATATAGTACACCCTACATATGTGTGCACCCAGTAACCAGCCATACAGTATATAGTACACCTTACATATGTGTGCACCCAGTAACCAGCCATACAGTATATAGTGCTCCTTACATATGGGTGCACCCAGTAACCAGCCATACAGTATATAGTACATCCTACATATGTGTGCACACAGTAACCAGCCATACAGTATATAGTACACCCTACATATGTGTGCACCCGGTAACCAGCCATACAGTATATAGTACACCCTACATATGTGTGCACCCGGTAACCAGCCATACAGTATATAGTACACCCTACATATGTGTGCACCTGGTAACCAGCCATACAGTATATAGTACACCCTACATATGTGTGCACCTGGTAACCAGCCATACAGTATATAGTACACCCTACATATGTGTGCACCTGGTAACCAGCCATACAGTATATAGTACACCCTACATATGTGTGCACCCGGTAACCAGCCATACAGTATATAGTACACCCTACATATGTGTGCACCCGGTAACCAGCCATACAGTATATAGTACACCCTACATATGTGTGCACCCGGTAACCAGCCATACAGTATATAGTACACCCTACATATGTGTGCACCTGGTAACCAGTCATACAGTATATAGTACACCCTACATATGTGTGCACACAGTAACCAGCCATACAGTATATAGTACACCCTACATATGTGTGCACACAGTAACCAGCCAGACTGTGGAGACCTGGGTGTCGTAACCAGTGCCTTCCCCCCTCCCATCAATCCCGTAATGAAACACACACAGTCCTAGGTGGGTTGAACAGGTCGGTCACAGTTTATTAATTAAATAATCGGAGAAAGGGCAATTACATATCGTAACGAGCGGCTCGCGCCGAGCTCCTGTCAGTGATCGACAGGGGAATTGGCCCAACGAGCGGTTACGACCTTTGCCCTCCTCCGCTTTTTCCGCTGTGACTTAATAAAGGTTACCAGGGTTAGTTATAACACCATACGTAATAAAAATTTTTTTTTTTTTTTTTTAAATCTTATAACATAATTCACACATTTACATTCTCCTGGGGGTTAGTTTAATCATTAGCCTTTAAAAGGGAGGGTGGGTGGGACAAAAGCTTCCAGGTGTCCTGCCGAGAGTGAAAGAGAAAGTTCCTGGCCGGACACCTGGATTTAACCCCTGTAGGAGTGGCCGTAGGACCCCTCCCCTCTAGTGCCCACTGGCCGGCTGGGGGTCTTCCAATTAGTGCATCACTAAGGGGGAGTGATGCTAGTCACTAAGGGGGAGTGATGCTAGGGGGGAACTGGCACTGACAACCTTTTCGTGCAGCTCTCTGTGTGCTCCCCAGTCAGAGACGCGTACCTTAATCAGTACCGCGTCTGCCAGACTGTGGAGACCTGGGTGTCGTAACCAGTGCCTTCCCCCCTCCCATCAATCCCGTAATGAAACACACACAGTCCTAGGTGGGTTGAACAGGTCGGTCACAGTTTATTAATTAAATAATCGGAGAAAGGGCAATTACATATCGTAACGAGCGGCTCGCGCCGAGCTCCTGTCAGTGATCGACAGGGGAATTGGCCCAACGAGCGGTTACGACCTTTGCCCTCCTCCGCTTTTTCCGCCACGGAGGATCCCGTGTATTAACTACGCGGGACTCCGACCCCACCCCTCGATGTTAGGGCCTGTTCAACCCCATCCTGTAAACCAGACAGAAAAATATCGAGGCCAATGTCCGTTAGGTGAACTCCGTCCGGTCTTAATTGTGGCGTGTTATCCCCTTGTAGCGGGTGGTGACGGATCACGATACCGCCTCTTCCTCTCACATATTTTCCAATCCGCGCGTTGAATTTCCTTCTTGTCCGCTCCATGGCTTTTTTATCTCTTACTCCTCGCCAAACGGCCCGTGGTGTTATATCCGACCACACCAGTATCATGTTCCTGAATAGACAGCTGAACCTTTCCATATCAGTTGTCACCCATTTGTACAATTCGGCCACCTTTTGTTTGCCCAGGTCATTGCCACCCGCGTGTACCACCATTATTACCGGGTGTTCCGCCATCCTTGCTATGCCAACCATCTCCTTGAACACCTGTTTCCACTGGAGGCCTCTGACACCCCTCCATTTAACTTTTATGCCCGGGAGGTAAAGATTTGTTCCTCCTGGCCGCAGTTTGGCCCTCTTTTCGGCCCAGTAAACGTAGGAATCTCCTACAACCCAAACTTCAACCCCTGAAAGACAACACATGTCAATTAAGCAAGTCGGGTCTTATGTATCTGGCGAAGCATGCTGACTTCCAACGACCCATTCTCTGCACCTCAGCCTCTGACACTCCTGCCCTGGCTGCTTCTGTGGCTGCCCCTATGCGGAACGAATGTGTTCCGTACTCTTTTGGATTTGCGCCGGTTTTTTCCAAGCATAGCTTGAACATCGCCTGGAATTGGTACTTGGTCAGAGGGGACCCGTCTGTATGAGTGAAGAAAAATCTACCAGCGTGTCTTATCCCGGCGTATCTTCTAACCATTTTTAGCGGGCAAGCTGGGCCATCTGTGGAGTTAACCAGTACCCATGTGCCCCTACCAGTGGGATCGCATTTGGATTTTCTAACCCTGATGCGCAGGGCGTCACTGCATATAACTATGTCCTCATTAATTAGGCCTCCTTCCGACGCGTTTTTTGACCGCGGTAGCAATTCGCTGATACGCAGCGCTCCGAAAAAGACGGTCGCAAAAGTTGCTGATATGAGGGCCGCCTCATATTGCGATAAGCAGACCGACGGGGATATCGCAATCAGGTCCTGCAATAGTCTCAGAGAAATGGGCGGCGACATTCTTGGCTTGGCTGAAGCCTTTTCCAAACCTTTTATGGCTTGTCTTATGCAAATGGACATAGTTACGTGTACCCAACCCAATAATTGAAAGAAAAATGCTAGCCCCGATAATTACCGTTGTGCCGAGGTGCCCGACGCCCCACTTTCCCTCATCCGTAATAAGAAATCGGTTGTCACCGCGCTTCGTGCTCGGTCGCATTTATCGACTGGCCTACCCCGAATTAGTGAGCACCACTCCTCCCAAGCCTTACCATACACGTGCCAGGTAGCTGGCGAAACGGAGGCCCGGATTAAGGGCATCAATGATTGGCCACTGTGTCCCCAGGGACTGTGGACACCGAATACCCCGGGGGTTGCGCGTTGGGCTGCTGGATTCTGAAAGCCTGCCAATTGGAAAATAACAATGGTTAATGATATTCTCGTCAACCTCCGCCACCACGGTGGCTCTACACCAAATATTGTTTTCAAGGCATATCAGTGCAAGCCGTCGCAAGAGAGCGAGTATGGGCCCAGCCATACAGTATATAGTACACCCTACATATGTGTGCACCCGGTAACCAGCCATACAGTATATAGTACACCCTACATATGTGTGCACCTGGTAACCAGTCATACAGTATATAGTACACCCTACATATGTGTGCACACAGTAACCAGCCATACAGTATATAGTACACCCTACATATGTGTGCACACAGTAACCAGCCATACAGTATATAGTACACCCTACATATGGGTGCACCCAGTAACCAGCCATACAGTATATAGTACATCCTACATATGTGTGCACCCGGTAACCAGCCATACAGTATATAGTACACCCTACATATGTGTGCACACAGTAACCAGCCATACAGTATATAGTACACCCTACATATGTGTGCACCCGGTAACCAGCCATACAGTATATAGTACACCCTACATATGTGTGCACCTGGTAACCAGCCATACAGTATATAGTACACCCTACATATGTGTGCACCTGGTAACCAGCCAGTCATACAGTATATAGTACACTCTACATATGTGTGCACCCAGTAACCAGCCATACAGTATATAGTACACCCTACATATGGGTGCACCCAGTAACCAGCCATACAGTATATAGTACACCCTACATATGTGTGCACCTGGTAACCAGCCATACAGTATATAGTACACCCTACATATGGGTGCACCCAGTAACCAGCCATACAGTATATAGTACACCTTACATATGTGTGCACCCAGTAACCAGCCATACAGTATATAGTACACCCTACATATGTGTGCACCCAGTAACCAGCCATACAGTATATAGTACACCCTACATATGTGTGCACCCAGTAACCAGCCATACAGTATATACTACACCCTACATATGTGTGCACCCGGTAACCAGTCATACAGTATATAGTACACCTTACATATGGGTGCACCTGGTAACCAGCCAGTCATACAGTATATAGTACACCCTACATATGTGTGCACACAGTAACCAGCCATACAGTATATAGTACACCCTACATATGTGTGCACCTGGTAACCAGCCATACAGTATATAGTACACCCTACATATGTGTGCACACAGTAACCAGCCATACAGTATATAGTACACCTTACATATGTGTGCACACAGTAACCAGCCATACAGTATATAGTACACCCTACATATGTGTGCACCCAGTAACCAGCCATACAGTATATAGTACACCCTACATATGTGTGCACACAGTAACCAGCCATACAGTATATAGTACACCTTACATATGTGTGCACCCAGTAACCAGTCATACAGTATATAGTACACCTTACATATGTGTGCACCCAGTAACCAGTCATACAGTATATAGTACACCCTACATATGTGTGCACCCAGTAACCAGTCATACAGTATATAGTACACCCTACATATGTGTGCACCCAGTTACCAGCCATACAGTATATAGTACACCCTACATATGTGTGCACCCAGTAACCAGCCATACAGTATATAGTACACCCTACATATGTGTGCACACAGTAACCAGCCATACAGTATATAGTACACGCTACATATGTGTGCACCCAGTAACCAGCCATACAGTATATAGTACACCCTACATATGTGTGCACCCAGTAACCAGTCATACAGTATATAGTACACCCTACATATGTGTGCACCCAGTTACCAGCCATACAGTATATAGTACACCTTACATATGTGTGCACCCAGTAACCAGTCATACAGTATATAGTACACCCTACATATGTGTGCACCCAGTAACCAGCCATACAGTATATAGTACACCCTACATATGTGTGCACCCAGTAACCAGTCATACAGTATATAGTACACCCTACATATGTGTGCACCCAGTAACCAGTCATACAGTATATAGTACACCCTACATATGTGTGCACCCAGTAACCAGCCATACAGTATATAGTACACCCTACATATGTGTGCACCCAGTAACCAGCCATACAGTATATAGTACACCCTACATATGTGTGCACACAGTAACCAGCCATACAGTATATAGTACACCTTACATATGTGTGCACCCAGTAACCAGTCATACAGTATATAGTACACCTTACATATGTGTGCACCCAGTAACCAGTCATACAGTATATAGTACACCCTACATATGTGTGCACCCAGTAACCAGTCATACAGTATATAGTACACCCTACATATGTGTGCACCCAGTTACCAGCCATACAGTATATAGTACACCCTACATATGTGTGCACACAGTAACCAGCCATACAGTATATAGTACACCCTACATATGTGTGCACCCAGTAACCAGTCATACAGTATATAGTACACCCTACATATGTGTGCACACAGTAACCAGCCATACAGTATATAGTACACCTTACATATGTGTGCACCCAGTAACCAGTCATACAGTATATAGTACACCTTACATATGTGTGCACCCAGTAACCAGTCATACAGTATATAGTACATCCTACATATGTGTGCACCCAGTAACCAGCCATACAGTATATAGTACACCCTACATATGTGTGCACCCAGTAACCAGTCATACAGTATATAGTACACCCTACATATGTGTGCACCCAGTAACCAGTCATACAGTATATAGTACACCCTACATATGTGTGCACCCAGTAACCAGCCATACAGTATATAGTACACCCTACATATGTGTGCACCCAGTAACCAGCCATACAGTATATAGTACACCCTACATATGTGTGCACACAGTAACCAGCCATACAGTATATAGTACACCTTACATATGTGTGCACCCAGTAACCAGTCATACAGTATATAGTACACCTTACATATGTGTGCACCCAGTAACCAGTCATACAGTATATAGTACACCCTACATATGTGTGCACCCAGTAACCAGTCATACAGTATATAGTACACCCTACATATGTGTGCACCCAGTTACCAGCCATACAGTATATAGTACACCCTACATATGTGTGCACACAGTAACCAGCCATACAGTATATAGTACACCCTACATATGTGTGCACCCAGTAACCAGTCATACAGTATATAGTACACCCTACATATGTGTGCACACAGTAACCAGCCATACAGTATATAGTACACCTTACATATGTGTGCACCCAGTAACCAGTCATACAGTATATAGTACACCCTACATATGTGTGCACCCAGTAACCAGTCATACAGTATATAGTACACCCTACATATGTGTGCACCCAGTTACCAGCCATACAGTATATAGTACACCCTACATATGTGTGCACACAGTAACCAGCCATACAGTATATATTACACCCTACATATGTGTGCACCCAGTAACCAGTCATACAGTATATAGTACACCTTACATATGTGTGCACCCAGTAACCAGTCATACAGTATATAGTACACCCTACATGTGTGTGCACCCAGTTACCAGCCATACAGTATATAGTACACCCTACATATGTGTGCACACAGTAACCAGCCATACAGTATATAGTACACCCTACATATGTGTGCACCCAGTAACCAGCCATACAGTATATAGTACACCCTACATATGTGTGCACCCAGTAACCAGTCATACAGTATATAGTACACCCTACATATGTGTGCACCCAGTTACCAGCCATACAGTATATAGTACACCTTACATATGGGTGCACCCAGTAACCAGTCATACAGTATATAGTACACCCTACATATGTGTGCACCCAGTAACCAGCCATACAGTATATAGTACACCCTACATATGTGTGCATCCAGTAACCAGTCATACAGTATATAGTACACCTTACATATGTGTGCATCCAGTAACCAGCCATACAGTATATAGTACACCCTACATATGTGTGCATCCAGTAACCAGCCATACAGTATATAGTACACCCTACATATGTGTGCACACAGTAACCAGTCATACACTATATAGTACACCTTACATATGGGTGCACCCGGTAACCAGTCATACAGTATATAGTGCACCCTACATATGTGTGCACCCAGTAACCAGCCATACAGTATATAGTACACCCTACATATGTGTGCACCCAGTAACCAGCCATACAGTATATAGTACACCCTACATATGTGTGCACCCAGTAACCAGTCATACAGTATATAGTACACCCTACATATGTGTGCACCCAGTAACCAGTCATACAGTATATAGTACACCTTACATATGTGTGCACACAGTAACCAGTCATACACTATATAGTACACCTTACATATGTGTGCACCCGGTAACCAGTCATACAGTATATAGTGCACCCTACATATGTGTGCACCCAGTAACCAGCCATACAGTATATAGTGCACCCTACATATGTGTGCACCCAGTAACCAGTCATACACTATATAGTACACCTTACATATGTGTGCACCCGGTAACCAGTCATACAGTATATAGTGCACCCTACATATGTGTGCACACAGTAACCAGTCATACACTATGTAGTACACCTTACATATGTGTGCACCCGGTAACCAGTCATACAGTATATAGTACACCCTACATATGTGTGCACCCAGTAACCAGCCATACAGTATATAGTACACCCTACATATGTGTGCACCCAGTAACCAGTCATACAGTATATAGTACACCCTACATATGTGTGCACCCAGTAACCAGTCATACAGTATATAGTACACCCTACATATGTGTGCACCCAGTAACCAGTCATACAGTATATAGTACACCCTACATATGTGTGCACACAGTAACCAGCCATACAGTATATAGTACACCCTACATATGTGTGCACCCAGTAACCAGTCATACAGTATATAGTACACCCTACATATGTGTGCACCCAGTAACCAGTCATACAGTATGTAGTACACCCTACATATGTGTGCACCCAGTAACCAGTCATACAGTATGTAGTACACCCTACATATGTGTGCACCCAGTAACCAGTCATACAGTATGTAGTACACCCTACATATGTGTGCACCCAGTAACCAGTCATACAGTATATAGTACACCTTACATATGTGTGCACCCAGTAACCAGTCATACAGTATATAGTACACCCTACATATGTGTGCACCCAGTAACCAGCCATACAGTATATAGTACACCCTACATATGTGTGCACCCAGTAACCAGCCATACAGTATATAGTACACCCTACATATGTGTGCACCCAGTAACCAGCCATACAGTATATAGTACACCTTACATATGTGTGCACCCAGTAACCAGTCATACAGTATATAGTACACCCTACATATGTGTGCACCCAGTAACCAGCCATACAGTATATAGTACACCCTACATATGTGTGCACCCAGTAACCAGTCATACAGTATATAGTACACCTTACATATGTGTGCACCCAGTAACCAGTCATACAGTATATAGTACACCCTACATATGTGTGCACCCAGTAACCAGTCATACAGTATATAGTACACCTTACATATGTGTGCACCCAGTAACCAGTCATACAGTATATAGTACACCCTACATATGTGTGCACCCAGTAACCAGTCATACAGTATATAGTACACCTTACATATGGGTGCACCCAGTAACCAGTCATACAGTATATAGTGCACCTTACATATGTGTGCACCCAGTAACCAGTCATACAGTATATAGTACACCCTACATATGTGTGCACCCAGTAACCAGCCATACAGTATATAGTACACCCTACATATGTGTGCACCCAGTAACCAGCCATACAGTATATAGTACACCCTACATATGTGTGCACACAGTAACCAGCCATACAGTATATAGTACACCCTACATATGTGTGCACCCAGTAACCAGTCATACAGTATATAGTACACCTTACATATGTGTGCACCCAGTAACCAGTCATACAGTATATAGTACACCCTACATATGTGTGCACCCAGTAACCAGTCATACAGTATATAGTACACCCTACATATGTGTGCACACAGTAACCAGTCATACAGTATATAGTACACCTTACATATGGGTGCACCCAGTAACCAGTCATACAGTATATAGTACACCCTACATATGTGTGCACACAGTAACCAGTCATACAGTATATAGTACACCCTACATATGTGTGCACACAGTAACCAGTCATACAGTATATAGTACACCCTACATATGTGTGCACCCAGTAACCAGCCATACAGTATATAGTACACCTTACATATGTGTGCACACAGTAACCAGCCATACAGTATATAGTACACCCTACATATGTGTGCACCCAGTAACCAGTCATACAGTATATAGTACACCTTACATATGTGTGCACCCAGTAACCAGTCATACAGTATATAGTACACCCTACATATGTGTGCACCCAGTAACCAGTCATACAGTATATAGTACACCCTACATATGTGTGCACACAGTAACCAGTCATACAGTATATAGTACACCCTACATATGTGTGCACACAGTAACCAGCCATACAGTATATAGTACACCTTACATATGTGTGCACCCAGTAACCAGCCATACAGTATATAGTACACCTTACATATGTGTGCACCCAGTAACCAGCCATACAGTATATAGTACACCTTACATATGGGTGCACCCAGTAACCAGCCATACAGTATATAGTACACCTTACATATGTGTGCACCTGGTAACCAGCCATACAGTATATAGTACACCCTACATATGTGTGCACCCAGTAACCAGCCATACAGTATATAGTACACCTTACATATGTGTGCACCCAGTAACCAGTCATACAGTATATAGTACACCCTACATATGTGTGCACCCAGTAACCAGCCATACATTATATAGTACACCCTACATATGTGTGCACCCAGTAACCAGTCATACAGTATATAGTACACCCTACATATGTGTGCACACAGTAACCAGTCATACAGTATATAGTACACCCTACATATGTGTGCACACAGTAACCAGCCATACAGTATATAGTACACCTTACATATGTGTGCACCCAGTAACCAGCCATACAGTATATAGTACACCTTACATATGTGTGCACCCAGTAACCAGCCATACAGTATATAGTACACCTTACATATGGGTGCACCCAGTAACCAGCCATACAGTATATAGTACACCTTACATATGTGTGCACCTGGTAACCAGCCATACAGTATATAGTACACCCTACATATGTGTGCACCCAGTAACCAGCCATACAGTATATAGTACACCCTACATATGTGTGCACCCAGTAACCAGCCATACAGTATATACTACACCCTACATATGTGTGCACCCGGTAACCAGTCATACAGTATATAGTACACCTTACATATGGGTGCACCTGGTAACCAGCCAGTCATACAGTATATAGTACACCCTACATATGTGTGCACACAGTAACCAGCCATACAGTATATAGTACACCCTACATATGTGTGCACCTGGTAACCAGCCATACAGTATATAGTACACCCTACATATGTGTGCACACAGTAACCAGCCATACAGTATATAGTACACCTTACATATGTGTGCACACAGTAACCAGCCATACAGTATATAGTACACCCTACATATGTGTGCACCCAGTAACCAGCCATACAGTATATAGTACACCCTACATATGTGTGCACACAGTAACCAGCCATACAGTATATAGTACACCTTACATATGTGTGCACCCAGTAACCAGTCATACAGTATATAGTACACCTTACATATGTGTGCACCCAGTAACCAGTCATACAGTATATAGTACACCCTACATATGTGTGCACCCAGTAACCAGTCATACAGTATATAGTACACCCTACATATGTGTGCACCCAGTTACCAGCCATACAGTATATAGTACACCCTACATATGTGTGCACCCAGTAACCAGCCATACAGTATATAGTACACCCTACATATGTGTGCACACAGTAACCAGCCATACAGTATATAGTACACGCTACATATGTGTGCACCCAGTAACCAGCCATACAGTATATAGTACACCCTACATATGTGTGCACCCAGTAACCAGTCATACAGTATATAGTACACCCTACATATGTGTGCACCCAGTTACCAGCCATACAGTATATAGTACACCTTACATATGTGTGCACCCAGTAACCAGTCATACAGTATATAGTACACCCTACATATGTGTGCACCCAGTAACCAGCCATACAGTATATAGTACACCCTACATATGTGTGCACCCAGTAACCAGTCATACAGTATATAGTACACCCTACATATGTGTGCACCCAGTAACCAGTCATACAGTATATAGTACACCCTACATATGTGTGCACCCAGTAACCAGCCATACAGTATATAGTACACCCTACATATGTGTGCACCCAGTAACCAGCCATACAGTATATAGTACACCCTACATATGTGTGCACACAGTAACCAGCCATACAGTATATAGTACACCTTACATATGTGTGCACCCAGTAACCAGTCATACAGTATATAGTACACCTTACATATGTGTGCACCCAGTAACCAGTCATACAGTATATAGTACACCCTACATATGTGTGCACCCAGTAACCAGTCATACAGTATATAGTACACCCTACATATGTGTGCACCCAGTTACCAGCCATACAGTATATAGTACACCCTACATATGTGTGCACACAGTAACCAGCCATACAGTATATAGTACACCCTACATATGTGTGCACCCAGTAACCAGTCATACAGTATATAGTACACCCTACATATGTGTGCACACAGTAACCAGCCATACAGTATATAGTACACCTTACATATGTGTGCACCCAGTAACCAGTCATACAGTATATAGTACACCTTACATATGTGTGCACCCAGTAACCAGTCATACAGTATATAGTACATCCTACATATGTGTGCACCCAGTAACCAGCCATACAGTATATAGTACACCCTACATATGTGTGCACCCAGTAACCAGTCATACAGTATATAGTACACCCTACATATGTGTGCACCCAGTAACCAGTCATACAGTATATAGTACACCCTACATATGTGTGCACCCAGTAACCAGCCATACAGTATATAGTACACCCTACATATGTGTGCACCCAGTAACCAGCCATACAGTATATAGTACACCCTACATATGTGTGCACACAGTAACCAGCCATACAGTATATAGTACACCTTACATATGTGTGCACCCAGTAACCAGTCATACAGTATATAGTACACCTTACATATGTGTGCACCCAGTAACCAGTCATACAGTATATAGTACACCCTACATATGTGTGCACCCAGTAACCAGTCATACAGTATATAGTACACCCTACATATGTGTGCACCCAGTTACCAGCCATACAGTATATAGTACACCCTACATATGTGTGCACACAGTAACCAGCCATACAGTATATAGTACACCCTACATATGTGTGCACCCAGTAACCAGTCATACAGTATATAGTACACCCTACATATGTGTGCACACAGTAACCAGCCATACAGTATATAGTACACCTTACATATGTGTGCACCCAGTAACCAGTCATACAGTATATAGTACACCCTACATATGTGTGCACCCAGTAACCAGTCATACAGTATATAGTACACCCTACATATGTGTGCACCCAGTTACCAGCCATACAGTATATAGTACACCCTACATATGTGTGCACACAGTAACCAGCCATACAGTATATATTACACCCTACATATGTGTGCACCCAGTAACCAGTCATACAGTATATAGTACACCTTACATATGTGTGCACCCAGTAACCAGTCATACAGTATATAGTACACCCTACATGTGTGTGCACCCAGTTACCAGCCATACAGTATATAGTACACCCTACATATGTGTGCACACAGTAACCAGCCATACAGTATATAGTACACCCTACATATGTGTGCACCCAGTAACCAGCCATACAGTATATAGTACACCCTACATATGTGTGCACCCAGTAACCAGTCATACAGTATATAGTACACCCTACATATGTGTGCACCCAGTTACCAGCCATACAGTATATAGTACACCTTACATATGGGTGCACCCAGTAACCAGTCATACAGTATATAGTACACCCTACATATGTGTGCACCCAGTAACCAGCCATACAGTATATAGTACACCCTACATATGTGTGCATCCAGTAACCAGTCATACAGTATATAGTACACCTTACATATGTGTGCATCCAGTAACCAGCCATACAGTATATAGTACACCCTACATATGTGTGCATCCAGTAACCAGCCATACAGTATATAGTACACCCTACATATGTGTGCACACAGTAACCAGTCATACACTATATAGTACACCTTACATATGGGTGCACCCGGTAACCAGTCATACAGTATATAGTGCACCCTACATATGTGTGCACCCAGTAACCAGCCATACAGTATATAGTACACCCTACATATGTGTGCACCCAGTAACCAGCCATACAGTATATAGTACACCCTACATATGTGTGCACCCAGTAACCAGTCATACAGTATATAGTACACCCTACATATGTGTGCACCCAGTAACCAGTCATACAGTATATAGTACACCTTACATATGTGTGCACACAGTAACCAGTCATACACTATATAGTACACCTTACATATGTGTGCACCCGGTAACCAGTCATACAGTATATAGTGCACCCTACATATGTGTGCACCCAGTAACCAGCCATACAGTATATAGTGCACCCTACATATGTGTGCACCCAGTAACCAGTCATACACTATATAGTACACCTTACATATGTGTGCACCCGGTAACCAGTCATACAGTATATAGTGCACCCTACATATGTGTGCACACAGTAACCAGTCATACACTATGTAGTACACCTTACATATGTGTGCACCCGGTAACCAGTCATACAGTATATAGTACACCCTACATATGTGTGCACCCAGTAACCAGCCATACAGTATATAGTACACCCTACATATGTGTGCACCCAGTAACCAGTCATACAGTATATAGTACACCCTACATATGTGTGCACCCAGTAACCAGTCATACAGTATATAGTACACCCTACATATGTGTGCACCCAGTAACCAGTCATACAGTATATAGTACACCCTACATATGTGTGCACACAGTAACCAGCCATACAGTATATAGTACACCCTACATATGTGTGCACCCAGTAACCAGTCATACAGTATATAGTACACCCTACATATGTGTGCACCCAGTAACCAGTCATACAGTATGTAGTACACCCTACATATGTGTGCACCCAGTAACCAGTCATACAGTATGTAGTACACCCTACATATGTGTGCACCCAGTAACCAGTCATACAGTATGTAGTACACCCTACATATGTGTGCACCCAGTAACCAGTCATACAGTATATAGTACACCTTACATATGTGTGCACCCAGTAACCAGTCATACAGTATATAGTACACCCTACATATGTGTGCACCCAGTAACCAGCCATACAGTATATAGTACACCCTACATATGTGTGCACCCAGTAACCAGCCATACAGTATATAGTACACCCTACATATGTGTGCACCCAGTAACCAGCCATACAGTATATAGTACACCTTACATATGTGTGCACCCAGTAACCAGTCATACAGTATATAGTACACCCTACATATGTGTGCACCCAGTAACCAGCCATACAGTATATAGTACACCCTACATATGTGTGCACCCAGTAACCAGTCATACAGTATATAGTACACCTTACATATGTGTGCACCCAGTAACCAGTCATACAGTATATAGTACACCCTACATATGTGTGCACCCAGTAACCAGTCATACAGTATATAGTACACCTTACATATGTGTGCACCCAGTAACCAGTCATACAGTATATAGTACACCCTACATATGTGTGCACCCAGTAACCAGTCATACAGTATATAGTACACCTTACATATGGGTGCACCCAGTAACCAGTCATACAGTATATAGTGCACCTTACATATGTGTGCACCCAGTAACCAGTCATACAGTATATAGTACACCCTACATATGTGTGCACCCAGTAACCAGCCATACAGTATATAGTACACCCTACATATGTGTGCACCCAGTAACCAGCCATACAGTATATAGTACACCCTACATATGTGTGCACACAGTAACCAGCCATACAGTATATAGTACACCCTACATATGTGTGCACCCAGTAACCAGTCATACAGTATATAGTACACCTTACATATGTGTGCACCCAGTAACCAGTCATACAGTATATAGTACACCCTACATATGTGTGCACCCAGTAACCAGTCATACAGTATATAGTACACCCTACATATGTGTGCACACAGTAACCAGTCATACAGTATATAGTACACCTTACATATGGGTGCACCCAGTAACCAGTCATACAGTATATAGTACACCCTACATATGTGTGCACACAGTAACCAGTCATACAGTATATAGTACACCCTACATATGTGTGCACACAGTAACCAGTCATACAGTATATAGTACACCCTACATATGTGTGCACCCAGTAACCAGCCATACAGTATATAGTACACCTTACATATGTGTGCACACAGTAACCAGCCATACAGTATATAGTACACCCTACATATGTGTGCACCCAGTAACCAGTCATACAGTATATAGTACACCTTACATATGTGTGCACCCAGTAACCAGTCATACAGTATATAGTACACCCTACATATGTGTGCACCCAGTAACCAGTCATACAGTATATAGTACACCCTACATATGTGTGCACACAGTAACCAGTCATACAGTATATAGTACACCCTACATATGTGTGCACACAGTAACCAGCCATACAGTATATAGTACACCTTACATATGTGTGCACCCAGTAACCAGCCATACAGTATATAGTACACCTTACATATGTGTGCACCCAGTAACCAGCCATACAGTATATAGTACACCTTACATATGGGTGCACCCAGTAACCAGCCATACAGTATATAGTACACCTTACATATGTGTGCACCTGGTAACCAGCCATACAGTATATAGTACACCCTACATATGTGTGCACCCAGTAACCAGCCATACAGTATATAGTACACCTTACATATGTGTGCACCCAGTAACCAGTCATACAGTATATAGTACACCCTACATATGTGTGCACCCAGTAACCAGCCATACATTATATAGTACACCCTACATATGTGTGCACACAGTAACCAGCCATACAGTATATAGTACACCTTACATATGTGTGCACCCAGTAATCAGCCATACAGTATATAGTACACCCTACATATGTGTGCACCCAGTAACCAGCCATACAGTATATAGTACACCCTACATATGTGTGCACCCAGTAACCAGTCATACCGTATATAGTACACCTTACATATGGGTGCACCTGGTATCCAGCCAGTCATACAGTGTGTGCCCTGCCAGTCTCCTACATAGGGTGAGTGTGAGAGAGGTGATGGCCTCTGTAGCAGCCATACAGGCCATGGTGTGCGCTGCTGCCTCCTTCCCGCTTGTTTGTCATGTATGCTATGGCTGCAGATTACTCTTCTTCCCTCCTCTTGCTCACCCACCCACCTCACCCCCTGAGACCTCTATGTGTGACGTCATGTGTGCTCCTTTCAGTTGCCATAGCTACTCCCTTCCCCAAACCCCTCTGCCTGTCTCCTCTGGTAGCTTCCACAATGGTACAGGCAGCAGCATCACGCCGCACAATGCTGTCCGGGCACTGAGGAAGGTGATTCAGCAGCCTCTGCCCAGCGCTCCCCCAGGCCAGCTCCCTCCTCTCTGTCCATGCGCCAGCCCCATCTTGGGGGACCCCGAAGTCACCTGGTCACCCTTCCCCCTACACTTGGCGCCTGGGATGTGGTGTGAGAAGGACACATAGAAGAACATCTGGGTCCTGGCATTGCGGGCACGGAATGGTGAGTGGCCCCTGGGGATGGTGGGCACTGCGTGCTGGGTGGGGTGATGGGCATGGTGGACCGTGTTAGTGATGGGGAAGATCGCTGACGGTGTGGCTGACATTGTGCTCATCCTGCCCTACTGGCTGTATACAGCTCATACCACTGGTGATCACCGTCTATAAGATACGTGTATGTGTTATTATAACATGGATATAACGCACATTACAGTGATTACAGGGGATGGATGGATGGATAGATAGATAGATAGATAGATAGATAGATAGATAGATAGATAGATAGATAGTAGATGGATGGATGGATGGGTTGATGGATGGATAGATAGATACGTGGATGGATGGACCTGCAGACAGATAGATAGATCTATAGATAGGTGGATGGATGGATAGCTAGCTATGTGGATGGATGGACAGGCAGACAGACAGACAGATAGATGTACATCTACATAGATGGATAATTGATAGATGAATAGAGATGGACGGACGGATGGATGTACAGGTGGACAGCCCTAGTGAGCGCTGCAGTGAGTGCGGAGGCAGCTGGTGCCTGTACACATTAGTGCAGTCCTTGCTGCTATTGAGGTACAGGCAGGATCCTGCCTCTAATTGCTGTTTCTTCTATAAACTCCCCACAGCTTTTTTTCCTCCTAAAATGGCCTAAATGCCAGGCTTCACTGTGTGGCAAGCTCTGATGATGAAGCTCATACCCACACACCAGTATTTGCCAAGTAGTAATGTGGGATTGTCTGGTAGCCCAGGCTGCAGCCCTGATAGCCCTGTACAGTGCGTGGCCAGGTAGCCGATATCCCTGAGCTCTGCCAGGACAGATCCTTTGGCTACATTGGCATTGCAGTGCTGTAATGGAATAATAGGACATCTCCAGTGTTCCTTTGGTTTTGCTGCATTGCTTCAGCATCATCTGCAATCTGTTCCGTGTGCGCCCAGGACTCCCCTGGTAAGCGGGAGCAGGTGACTGCTGTACAGACCACCCTGCCAGTGTCTAGGTGGGCACAATCCACCAGGCCAGAGCCCTATAACAATACAGCTGAGTGATGCTGCTGGCTTCCAGGCTGCCATTGGTGAGTGACGCCGCTGTGCAGTATGCTGCAGGCCTCACTCCGGCATGGACTGGGTTAATAAGGAGACTGTGGAGGCTGCAGCATAGTGACAGGTTGTCTTTTCTTCGCTGTGTGCCAAGAGTGCAGCATAAATACCCCATGGTTTGTCGCCAGCACAATGCACGGCGTGCTGCTGATACATCTCACGCCGTCCGTGTATTTCCTGCAGCGTGTGATCTCTGTGCCCGTGCCTGTCATATCTGCCTTATACCATCACTAGATAATAAACAGCTTGCCTTTGGCTTCGTCCTATCACATCTGTTTGTTTGATGGTACATATATACCGTATATACTGATTTTTAGTGCCGGCATCATCAGATGTGATCATCATCATCACCCTGATAGTATGCTATGTCTACTATTTCCAGCATTCACACCATAGGAGTTTAAGTCGCCATTCACACTGCTAGTTAGGATAAAAGAGGTAGATTTGGCCAATCTGCTTGTTGTCAGTGTGATCAGTTCATTGGATGGCTCTGCAGTGCTAATGAACCGCTCTATCCCCTGAGATGGGAGGCATTCATTATGCCAATGGCACATTTGTCGGTTTTTGTTATGCTGTTTCATGTAGGCAGGCGAATTGTGCGACTAGCCGACATTGCTTCCCCCTCCCCCATTGGAATGCTAATCTATAGAGCCCCCAGCGGAACTGACAGCTGTCAATTGTAATGGGTGATGGTGCTGTTGTTTCCCTACTGGTACCAGCATTCTGCAGCAGGCACGGGAAATAGATGTGGTCCGCATGCTGTGCTGAAAATCCGGAGACTTTATGGCTGTACACACTAGGGTGAGCTGTTCCTTGAAGAACTATTCTCTTTGTTGCCTTTTGTTGGCAAAGAAGGGGCCAGGTTTTTTTTTGCCAGTATGAGAAATAATGAATGCCATTGACGTCCATAAATAAATTTATACAGGGCGTGAGATCTTTTGTTTGTGTCAGACCTTTATTCTCTCTTGATTTTAGGCTATTATCACTGTCTTAGGCTTTATGAATTTTCATACTGATGACTATATGTATAGATTGAGATCAGTGTCCCTAAAGGGTTGACCCCTTTTCTTTAGTCTACACTGAATTTAGCCACCCGTGTATCACTTTCCAAGCACTGACTGAGGGTCTCCTGACCAGAACTTGACTGTGCCTATGAGCTGTCAGGAGACCAGCAGGGAGCACGTGCCTCGTGGTCCATACTCTGGCCGAGCTACACAGATGTCTGAATTTGGCCTTATCAAATGTGTGGGGCACATTATGTTGTGGCACTTACTAATATATAAGTATTACAGCTTCTCTTCCTTCACTTCATAGTACGCTTTTGTCACAGACCCTTCAGTTCTGAAAATGTTCATTGTTCATTAAAAGACTGACATGTCCGTCCATCAATAGCCATTTTGAGAACAGGTAAGTCTGTGAGTAGGCTGAGTAGGCTATACTGACAAATGCTGGAGGAGAACCTGTAATACTTATAGTAAATGGCACAAAATCAGTGGCCAAACCCATTTGTCGAACTAAAGGTAAAGTATCCAATCTCCTTCGCATAGAATTGCAGTCATCATAGCTTTGGAGACTTTGAATTCTCAAAGCTGTAAGGGTTAATTAAAGGGGTTTAAAAAAGGTCTACATTGATTTCAGAAGCAGCACCACTCTTGTGCCCATAGTAAGTTTGTGTTGGATTTTGCACTCTTTATCACTTGAAAGGAGCTGAGCTGTAATTCCAAGTATATTCCATTTCCTAAAAAAAATAAAAAAAATAATATATATATACAGTACAGACCAAAAGTTTGGACACACCTTCTCATTTAAAGATTTTTCTGTATTTTCATGACTATGAAAATTGTACATTCACACTGAAGGCATCAAAACTATGAATTAACACATGTGGAATTATATACTTAACAAAAAAGTGTGAAACAACTGAAAATATGTCTTATATTCTAGGTTCTTCAAAGTAGCCGCCTTTTGCTTTGATGAATGCTTTGCACACTCTTGGCATTCTCTTGATGATCTTCAAGAGGTAGTCACCGGGAATGGTTTTCACTTCACAGGTGTGCCCTGTCAGGTTTAATAAGTGGGATTTCTTGCTTTATAAATGGGGTTAGGACCATCAGTTGTATTGAGCAGAAGTCTGGTGGATACACAGCTGATAGTCCTACTGAATAGACTGTTAGAATTCGTATTATGGCAAGAAAAAAGTAGCTAAGTAAAGAAAAACGAGTGGCCATCATTACTTTAGGAAATGACGGTGAGTCAGTCCCAACAATTGGGAAAACTTTGAAAGTGTCCCCAAGTGCAGTGGCAAAAACCATCAAGCACTACAAATAAACTGGCTCACATGAGGACCTCCCCAGGAAAGGAAGACCAAGAGTCACCTCTGCTGCTGAGGATACGTTTATCCGAGTCACCAGCCTCAGAAATCGCAGGTTAACAGCAGCTCAGATTAAAAACCAAGTCAATGACACCCAGAGTTCTAGCAGCAGACACATCTCTACAACAACTGTTAAGAGGAGACTGTGCAGCAGGCCTTCATGGTAAAATAGCTGATAGGAAACTGCTGCTAAGGACAGGCAACAAGCAGAAGAGACTTGTTTGGGCTAAAGAACACAAGGAATGGACATTAGACGAGTTGAAATCTGTGCTTTGGTCTGATGAGTCCAAATTTGAGATCTTTGCTTCCAACCACCGTGTCTTTGTGCGACGCAGAAAAGGTGAACGGATGAACTCTACGTGCCTGGTTCCCATCGTGAAGCATGGAGGAGGAGGTGTGATGGTGTGGGGGTGCTTTGCTGGTGACACTGTTGGGGATTTATTCAAAATTGAAGGCATACTGAACCAGCATGGCTACCACAGCATCTTGCAGCGGCATGCCATTCCATCCGGTTTGCGTTTAGTTGGACCATCATTTATTTTTCAACAGGACAATGACCCCAAACACACCTCCAGGTTGTGTAAGGGTTATCTGACCAAGAAGGAGAGTGATGGGGTGCTGCGCCAGATGACCTGGCCTCCACAGTCACCAGACCTGAACCCAATTGAGATGGTTTGGGGAGAGCTGGACTGCAGAGAGAAGGCAAAAGGGCAAACGAGTGTTAAGCATCTCTGGAAACTCCTTCAAGATTGTTGGAAGACCATTCCCGGTGACTACCTCTTGAAGCTCATAAAGAGAATGCCAAGAGTGTGCAAAGCAGTCATCAAAGCAAAAGGTGGCTACTTTGAAGAACGTAGACTATAAGACATAATTTCAGTTGTTTCACACTTTTTTGTTAAGTATATAATTCCACATGTGTTAATTCATAGTTTTGATGCCTTCAGTGTGAATGTACAATTTTCATAGTCATGAAGATACAGAAAAATCTTTAAATGAGAAGGTGTGTCCAAACTTTTGGTCTGTACTGTATATATATATATATATATATATATATATATATACTAGATGGTGGCCCGATTCTAACGCATCGGGTATTCTAGAATATGTATGTATGTATATAGCAGCCACATAGTATATAGCACAGGCCACGTAGTATATAGGAACACTACGTGGCCTGTGGTATATACCATGTGGCTGCTATATACATACATACATATTGTAGAATACCCGATGCGTTAATATAGGCCACGCAGTAAATAACACAGCCCACGTAGTATATAACACAGCCCATATGTATATATATATATATATATATATATATATATATATACATACACTGTCTATAGGACAAGCCTTTGCCGGAGGGCTGCAGGACCTTGCTTCTAGTCACGGGTGGTCCCACATATTCTTTTCTTGTCTTATGTTCAGATTTATAAGTAGATAAATGCGAAAACGCACACACTGGCGCTCTCCACACTCAAGGACAAGAAATAGGTGATAGAAAGTGAAGTTATGCACCCCTAGCTGCTTGGGACAACAAACCAGGATCTGTGCCTATCCTGAAAACAAAAAATGTATCACAAGAAAAAAAAAAGTGATGCCGCGCTCAGGGGTGGATGCAGCGTGGTGTGGCCACTACAAAGGTAGGGGGGGGGTTACTGGTGGGTGCCTGATAGTAGCCACAAATATACCCTCGTTAGGGAGCGGACATGACCTATGCACTAACTGAAACAAATGCTCTTATGTGTATACACCTAAATGCTACGTAATATACACCTTTATATTACCTTTATATTACGTAGCATTTAGGTGTATACACATAAGCGCATTTGTTTCAGTTAGTGCATAGGTCATGTCCGCTCCCTAACGAGGGTATATTTGTGGCTACTATCAGGCACCCACCAGTAACCCCCCCCCCCCTTTGTAGTGGCCACACCACGCTGCATCCACCCCTGAGCGCGGCATCACTTTGTTTTTCTTGAGATTTATAAGTAATCAACTATAAGCAGTGATATTGGAAATGCTGTGCAATCTGTAGGCGGCATGTTATCGAGTAGTAGAAACTGAGCAGATTGATCGATGTGGGTTTTGAGTATTATTTTTTGTAATCATTAAATTCTCTTCTTTTTCTGGCTTAGCAGTCAATGGTGCAGACCTGCTTATTGATTCACACCATTACCTGCTAAAAAGATAGCTGTCAATCACTGATTAGGACCCCCTTCTTGACTGTTAAGAAACAAATGAGCAGAGAATTCCATGACTACAATACACATTATATTGAATCTTTCCCGACATGTACATGTGTTCATCTTTTCTTGGAATATATCTTTATGCTGGCATATTATATATCATGTGAGATATAGCAAGATCCCCTTAAAGATACCCATTATCAGATTAAAAAATAGGATGGCAGGAGTGATGTAATTCAGGACCCAGGACAACGTCCCATCTGGCTGACTGTTCTAGCAGCTTACTTATGGCCTAAGCAGTCAGGAGGAAAGTTATTAATAAGTTAGAATTTACTGCATAAATAGAGATATCTGTGAGCTAGATCGTAATGATATAGGTAACACAACGCCAAGCGATGGCGCACACATAGGTGTGGATATATACGCAACAAGTTATAGCGGAACAATACTTTCCAAATAATTGAAAAGATTTGTAGTGAACATTTGACATTGATCAAGGTCACTTGACTAAGGACTCTTCAGTTTGCACTATTGAAGAGTTAATTTCATGACATTGGTATGCTTAGGAGATATTAGAAATAATATGAAAATAACAATACAGGGTGATCTAGCATATATATCTGTGTCTTGGGCACAGCCTTTTGTAATCTGTCTCAGAATAGTGACAGCTGCACACATAGGCAGCCGCCATTGTAACTCGCATATGCCTGTCTGGAGGGCTAAACGGGGTGAGGAACCCTGGTCTCCTGATGGAGAGGGAGCCCAGATGTTACCCATCCCAGCTCCAGAGCAATGTGCTGCTCTTCTTCCCTCTGGCTGTATAGAGGTTTGGGGCCACACAAAATGGCGCAAACTTCAGCTGATCTTTATGAGTTTTGGATGTTGGACGCCAACCAGTCTCATATTGTTGGCCTATCCTGAGGTTAACTCTTCAATATATCAAATCCAGGCAATTCCTTTAAGGCTGTGTTCATAACGGCATTATGTTTTTTTGTCATGAAGAGAAACTAGGACTGGATCTGTCACATAACAGATGCCAGTGGGGCATGGTGAACCCCTTTTTCTTTCCGAACAGTTTTTTTCTTATAAAACGGGATTCTGTATTGATGGCTCTTAAGTGAGCCTCTGATGAAGATGTCAACATAGCCATGTCCCTGCCATGTTCCTAATATTGGGTATAGCAATCTGTCACATGTTGTTCTCGTGTTTTTGTCACTTCTGATACCAACAATAGTGCAATATTCAGGGCTGTTTTGCATTCAAAACAACAGCTTCCCAATCAGTTGTGTGAAAAAGTGTTTGCCCCTTGCTGATTTAATATTCTTTTCATGTTTATCACACTTAAAGGTTTCAGATCACCCAAAAATTTAAGTATTAGACAAAGACAACACAAGTAAACACAAAATGCAGTTTTTTTTTTAAGTTTTTAATATTAAGGGAAAAAGAAATCTAAACCTACAGCTCCCTGTGTGAAAAAGTGATTGCTCCCCGCCTAAAAACATAAATTAATTGTGGTTTATCACAACTTTGGGAAGCGAAGTTCAAATTCCCCAGCCATACGCAGGCCTATTTACTGCCACACCTGCTCTTAATCAAGAAATCACTTAAATAGGACCTGCCTGACAAAGTACAGTAGACCAAAAGCTCCTCAAAAGCTAGACATCATGCCGGAATCCAAAGAAATTCTGGAAGAAATGCAAAATAAAGTAACTGAGATCTATCAGTCTGGAAAAGGTTATAAAGCCATTTTTAAAGCTTTGGGACTCCAGCGAACCACATTGAGAGCCATTATCCACAAATAGCGAAAACATGGAACAGTGGTGAACATTCTCAGAAGTGGCCGGCAGACCAAAATTACCCCAAGTGGCGACTCTTCCAAGTGGTCACAAAAGATCCCATAATATCTAAAGAATTGCAGTCCTCACTTGCCTCAGTTAAGGTCAGTGTTCATTACTCCACCATAAGAAAGAGACTGGGCAACAATGGCCTGCATGGCATAGTTTCAAGACGAAAACCACTGCTTAGAATGATGATGAGTCTTGATGATCCCCAAGACTTTTGGGGAGAATACTCTGTGGACTGACGAGACAGAAGTTGAACTTTTTGGAAGGTGTATGTCCCATTAAATCTGGCATAGAATTAACACAGCATTTCAGAAAAGGAACATCATACCAACAGTAGAATATGGTAGTAGTAATGTGATGGTCTGGGACTGTTCTGCTGCTTCAAGACCTGGCAGACTTGCTGTGGTAAATGGAACCATGATTTCTGCTGCCTACCAAAAAATTCCTGAAGGAGAATGTCCGTCCATCTGTTCTTAATCTCAAGCTGAAGCTCACTTGGGTTATACAGCAGGACAATGATCCAAAACACATCACCAAATCCATATCTGAATAGCTTAAGAAAAGCAAAATTAAGACTTTGGAGTCGCATCTCCAATTGAGATGCTATGGCATAACCTTAAAACCTTAAAAAGGCAGTTCATGTTCGGAAATCCTCCAATGTGGCTGAATTACAACAATTCTGCAAATATGAGTGGGCCATAATTCCTTCAGAGCATTGTAAAAGACTCATTTGCCAGTTATTGCAAACGCTTGATTACAGTCATTGCTGTTAAAGGGAACCTGTCACCCCCCAAAATCGAAGTTGAGCTAAGCCCACCAGCATCAGGGGCTTATCTACAGCATTCTGTAATGCTGTAGATAAGCCTCTGATTTAACCTGAAAGATGAGAAAAAGAGGTTAAATTATACTCACCTGGGGGGGCGGTCTGATCCGATGGGTATCGCGGTCCGGTCCGGGGCCTCCCATCTTCTTACGATGACATCCTCTGCTTGTCTTCACGCTGCGGCTCCGGCGCAGGCGTACTTTATCTACCCTGTTGAGGGCAGAGCAAAGTACTGCAGTGCGCAGGTGCCAGGAAAGGTCAGAGAGGCCCGGTGCCTGCGCACTGCAGTGCTTTGCTCTGCCCTCAACAGGGTAGATAAAGTACGCCTGTGCCGGAGCCGCAGCGTGAAGACAAGAAGAGGACATCATCCTATGAAGATAGGAGGACCCAGACCAGACCACGACGCCCATCGGACCGGAACGCAGCGGGACCGCCCATGGGTGAGTATAATCTAACCTGTTTTTCTAATTTTTCAGGATACATCGGGGGCTTATCTACAGTATTCCAGAATGCTGTAGATAAGCCCCTGATGCCGGTGGGCTTTAGCTCATCTTCGATTTTGGGGGTGACAGGTTCCCTTTAAGGGTGGCCCAACCAGTTATTTGGTTTAGGGGGCAATCACTTTTTCACACAGGGCCCTGTAGATTTGGATTTCTTTTTCCATTTATAATAAAGACCTTCATTTAAAAACTGCATTTTTTGTTTTGTTGTGTCAATGTCACAAAACTATGGCACTAAAAAAAAGCAAAGTAAAAAAAAAATAACTATCAATAAATGGCAAAAGGAAGACAGTAAAGTTATTGATCTTCAGGACAATGTTCACAGATTGTGCTGACACCTTGATAGGACTTCTAGTGCTGCAAGTAACCAACCCTTTCTGTGTTTCTGGCACAGGATAGTTCTATTGGCAATATATACAAAAATATATCATGAAATGTAGTATATACACAGGAGTGGGCTCGAGTGCTTATTCCATTAAATTCGGACTTTCCTTCTTTTTGCATAGGGGTCGGCTGGAGGAAGTGACCTACATTACTTCTCCCATCAAGGAAAATAGAAAAAATTGGAGTCCGGCTCAACAGCACTAGATTTTCCTTTTCTTTTTATTTTACAAAAGAAAATATAGTGCATACAAAAGAAAAATTTACATGGTCGATATGACGCGTTTCGACTGCACTAAGCAGCCTTACTAGTGAAAAAGGTTTTGGCTATAGGGAGGAATTGGTATCAATTTAGGGTAACCTAAGTGTAAAGTAAGCAACAAAGTATTTAGAAACGTGTTCAGATTTTATGAGTTATCTGATTAGACCCGACTGGCAAACATGTAACTGTGCTGCAGTCAGCCAGGCTGTGAAGTATTACCACCATTCAGCTGAATGCCCATCCTTTTTCATACAAGATTGGCTGGAGACCACTAGAAAGGGAGCTGCTCCTGCAGGATAGGTCTCCAGTGTGGATCATGATAGACATATGGCCAAGGGTTGTCCTCTTAAAAAGAACTTCTCACCATGGAAATGCAGTGCAATCTGCTGGTATCAGGGTATAAAGCAGGGGGAGCTGAGTAGACATATCGGTTTCTAGGAACAGTTTCAGTACAACTTGTGATTTCATCATGTGATTTCATCCCATAGAATGTAAGTCTGCAAGGACAGGGTCCTCTCCCCTCTGTATCAGTCCGTCACTGTAAACCTGTTTACTGTAAACGATATCTATAACTTTGTATGTAACCCCTTCTCATGTACAGCACCATGGAATTAATGATGCTATATAAATAAATACCGTATATACTCGAGTATAAGCCGACCCGAGTATGAGCTGAGATCCCTAATTTTGCCACAAAAAACTGGGAAAACTTAATGACTCGAGTATAAGCCTAGGGTGGGAAATGCAGCAGCTACCGGTAAATTTCAAAGATAAAAATAGATACCAATAAAAGTAAAATTAATTGAGACATCAGTAGGTTAAGTGTTTTTGAATATCCATATTGAATCAGGAGCCCCATATAATGCTCCATAAAGTTTATGATGGGCCCCATAAGATGCTCCATATTAAAATATGCCCCATATAATGCTGCACATTGCCCCATAAGATGCTCCATAGAGATATTTACCCCATATAATGCTGCACATGGCCACATAAGATGCCCCAAACAGATATTTGCCCCCATATAATGCTGCACATGGCCCCATAAGATGCTCCATACAGATATTTGCCCCATATAATGCTGCACATGGCCCCATACGGATATTTGCCCCATATAATGCTGCACATGGCCCCATAAGATGCTCCATACAGATATTTGCCCCATATAATGCTGCACATGGTCCCATACAGATATTTGCCCCATATAATGCTGCACATGGCCCCATAAAATGCTCCATACAGATATTTGCCCCACATAATGCTGCACATGGCCCCATACAGATATTTGCCCCACATAATGCTGCACATGGCCCCATACAGATATTTGCCCCATATAATGCTGCACATGGCCACATAAGATGCCCCATACAGATATTTGCCCCATATAATGCTGATTATGGCCCCATAAGATGCTCCATACAGACATTTGCCCCATATGCTGTTGCTGCGATTAAAAAAAAAAAGAGCACTTGCTATATTCACCTGCTCCCCGTTCCACCGATGGGCGCCGCTGTGTCTTCAGCGTCCTCTGCACTGACAGTTCAGGCAGAGGGCGGCATGCACTAATCACGTCATCGCGCCCTCTGACCTGAGCGTCACTGCAGAGGAAGGGAAAGACACAGCGGCGGCCGGCGGTGGAACGGGGAACAGGTGAATATCACGCACTGCGTTACACTCACCTGCTCCTGGCGCAGTCCCTGCACGTCTGTTCCCCGGCGCCGACAGCTTCCTCCTGTAGTGAGCGGTCACATGGTACCGCTCATTACAGTAATGAATATGCAGCTCCACCACATGGGAGTGGAGTCGGGTCCATATTCATTACTGTAATGAGCGGTACCATGTGACCACTCACTACAGGAAGCAGCTGCCGGTGCCGGGGAACAGACGTGCAGGGACCGCGCCAGGAGCAGGTGAGTATTATTACACAGCTCCGCTCACCCTCCCCTGCCGACCCCTGGGAATGACTCGAGTATAAGCCGGGAGGGGCAATTTCAGCCAAAAAAATGGGCTGAAATTCTCGGCTTATACTTGAGTATATACGGTAATAATAATAATAATAAATAATAATATAGCGCCAAAATATTTCGCAGCACTTTATAATCTGTCAGTGTTTAGGCAATTTGCAGCAGCGCAGCACCAGTCTAATGGGAACCCGTAATTTCACTTGTGAACACAGAAAATAGTGTAATCTTCCCAAACGTTCCCTATAGATTAATTAGGTTTCTAGAAAGTGTTTTTGGCTCTTTGCTTACTGCTCTGAAAAGTCACCCAGCTAATTTTAACAGCCACGTGAATAATCTACAGTAGCCTTCCCTATAGTAACTGGGAGTCATCCCCTTTATTTAATAGCACTATTGTTACTTTGCACATCACATAATCATGTTCCTGCTGAGGACTACAAATACTCACAAGGTGAGGCTTTTCCCAATTTTTCTTTTTGTGCTTCTTCTATAGGTGTGTGCAGTTTTTGCAACTATATAATGGGGCTCATGAGAAGTGAACTTCAGAGAAACATATCACCCTATAATTGTTTTGGCAACACTTAAAGGGGTTTTTCCACAAATAAAAGGTTCATTTTAATCAATAGATCTTGGAATTATAATAATTTCCACAATTGGAGGTGTTAATGTGGCACCCCAGGAGTTCAGGTACCACAGTGGTACTGCCTTCCTCTCAGGGAGGGTGATGCCATGCCTTGAAATGAGGAAGATCCCTTTGGCAGGCAACCTGAACATGTTCTGACTCCAGGCCAGAAGGGGGAGCTCTAGACCCAGTTTCAGGGAAGCTTCCCTAGATAGATATACATTCTGGTCTGGAGGAGGAGTGAGGTAGTCTGTAGCAGACAAGGAAGACTGAAGGAGCACAGGGAGAAGTCATGAGCTAGAGGAGAGCGGCGATTGGGCTCCCTCTAAGCTGAAGTGCAGAAACCGGGCACCGGGAGCCCGAGGCTATGTGGAACTACATGCTCCACGGGAGAACCGGAAGGCAGGAAATTGGAAGTGACTTGTCCACATTACACCTGAGGTACAGCAACATCCAGAGCCCGTAGTCACTGTGGATAGAGACACCAATGAAGCAGCTCGCGTTGCCTACCATGCAGGAACTGTCCCAGGACAAAGAGTGACAGAGGACCTTGAAGGAAGCCATAGGCAGCAAGGGACTATTATTCAGTTCATAGTGGAAGGCTCCCAATCTGATCTGGCATAGGGAATGCTACTCATTTTCAGGCTGCCTGGACTCCACCGTCACCTGTTGATGGTACCCTGGACTGTGGCTGTCTACCACCAGTAAACCAGGTAAAGAGACTGCTACTTTGTGTTCTCTGCTTATTTCTGGCACCACACCATCGTTGCCAAATACATCGGGAGCCCTGGAGACCCAGCTTCACCTTTGGGAAGCCATACCATCCTTGCTGCAGTGCCATCACTCCCCAGAGGACCCCTTTAAGCAGCGTCGGTCACCCCTGACCGAATACCACAGGTGGTGTCACGAACATTTCTTATTTTACAAACCCCTTTAAAGACATTCCCTTTTTTTTGGACTCCCAGGGCCACGGACCGGGTTGCTACCACCGTGACCACCTCTTTAATGATGACCGGACCCGGTACCGAGTACCCCTAGTCCCTGGAGGGCGCTCCATTTAAATAAAATATTCCTGTGCTGTGATAATCTTATAAATATGCCCCTGCTGTGTACTGTGTAATGACTGTGTCTGACCGTACAGGAACATACTCTAATCATACCACAGCTCCTGGGCAGGGGGGAGAAAAAAAAGTATACAGACATTACAGTACAATATTGCAAATGACTCTTTCTTTGAAGTAAAACATTCTTTAAAAACAGACAGGGAAATGTTTTACCTCACAGAAAGAGGTAAGTCTATGATCCGATGCTGTAATGTCTGTATACTCTCTTTTGCTTCCTCCCCTGCCCAGGAGATGAGGTATGATCAGACCATGTTCCTGTACGGTCAGACACAGCCATTACACAGTACACAGCAGGGGCACATTCATAAGATTATCTTAGCACATGATCATTTTAGTTAAACACGTCCAAATGATTAAAATGAACTTTTGTTAGTGGAAAAACAAACTAATTTGTCGAAACGCGTTGGGGCTGCACGGTGTAGACCCCTTTATACTGCAATATGGGTAAGGAACCCAGGGTTGGGGAGGTATTATTTTGGACTCCTCCATTAACCTATATACTAGATATACTTACCACCCTGTCCTGGGTGTCTTCTCCCATTTACCTATAAAGCACGGAGCACTTTACTATTGAATACGTATGCAGCAGTATTAGGAGGTCACACTGTTTTGGTTCTATCTTGTTTCCTCGCTGAACATGTAATAACCTTGTGATATGGTATTTAAAATTTATTTTTTGTCTCTGATATAGTATGTAATAAACGTATACTTTTATATACTATTCTGGATATCTACTCCATTTTTTATTTTTTTGGGGGGTATGATTTATCAAGGTCACAGCAGAGGAGATTCCTACTGCAAATGCTCAGAAGAACTTGTCTGATTAACATACTAGGACATATTTCAAGACGGCATCTATTTTATTATACCGTATATACTAGAGTATAAGCCGAGATTTTCAGCCCAAATTTTTGGGCTGAAAGTGCCCCTCTCGGCTTATACTCGAGTCACGGTCTGTGGCAGGGTCGGCGGGTGAGGGGGGGAGAGGTCTGAGGCATACTTACCTAGTCCCGGCGATCCTGACGCTCCCTCTGCCCGTCCCACGGTCTTCGGTGTCGCAGCTCTTCCTCTGTACAGCGGTCACGTGGGACCGCTCATTAAACTTATGAATATGGACTCCACTCCCATAGGGGTGTAGCCGCATATTCATTTCTCTAATCAGCGGTAACGGTGTCCTCTGATAGAGGAAGAGGCTGCGGCACCGAAGACCGTGTGACGGGCAGGGGGAGCGTCAGGATTGCCGAGAGCAGGTAAGTATGTCATATTTACCTGTCCACGATCAGTCAGTGCGGAGAGACGCCGGGACCGGACGCTGGGGAGCTGCAAGCAAGAAAGGTGAGTATGTGTTTTTTTTTTTTATTGCAGCAGCAGCAGCAGCAGCGTTATACAGTTAGGGCCAGAAATATTTGGACAGTGACACAAGTTTTGTTATTTTAGCTGTTTACAAAAACATGTTCAGAAATACAATTATATGTATAATATGGGCTGAAAGTGCACACTCCCAGCTGCAATATGATAGTTTCCACATCCAAATCGGAGAAAGGGTTTAGGAATCATAGCTCTGTAATGCATAGCATCCTCTTTTTCAAGGGACCAAAAGTAATTGGACAATGGACTCTAAGGGCTGCAATTAACTCTGAAGGCGTCTCCCTCGTTAACCTGTAATCAATGAAGTAGTTAAAAGGTCAGGGGTGGATTCCAGGTGTGTGGTTTTGCATTTGGAAGCTGTTGCTGTGAGCAGACAACATGCGGTCAAAGGCACTCTCAATTGAGGTGAAGCAGAACATCCTGAGGCTGAAAAAAAAGAAAAAATCCATCAGAGAGATAGCAGACATGCTTGGAGTAGCAAAATCAACAGTTGGGTACATTCTGAGAAAAAAGGAATTGACTGGTGAGCTTGGGAACTCAAAAAGGCCTGGGCGTCCACGGATGACAACAGTGGTGGATGATCGCCGCATACTTAATTTGGTGAAGAAGAACCCGTTCACAACATCAACTGAAGTCCAGAACACTCTCAGTGAAGTAGGTGTATCTGTCTCTAAGTCAACAGTAAAGAGAAGACTCCATGACAGTAAATACAAAGGGTTCACATCTAGATGCAAACCATTCATCAATACCAAAAATAGACAGGCCAGAGTTAAATTTGCAGAAAAACACCTCAAGAAGCCAGCTCAGTTCTGGAAAAGTATTCTATGGACAGATGAGACAAAGATCAACCTGTACCAGAATGATGGGAAGAAAAAAGTTTGGAGAAGAAAGGGAACGGCACATGATCCAAGGCACACCACATCCTCTGTAAAACATGGTGGAGGCAACGTGATGGCATGGGCATGCATGGCTTTCAATGGCACTGGGTCACTTGTGTTTATTGATGACATAAGAGCAGACAAGAGTAGCCGGATGAATTCTGAAGTGTACCGGGATATACTTTCAGCCCAGATTCAGCCAAATGCTGCAAAGTTGATTGGACGGCGCTTCATAGTACAGATGGACAATGACCCCAAGCATACAGCCAAAGCTACCCAGGAGTTCATGAGTGCCAAAAAGTGGAACATTCTGCAATGGCCAAGTCAATCTCCAGATCTAAACCCAATTGAGCATGCATTTCACTTGCTCAAATCCAGACTTAAGACGGAAAGACCCACAAACAAGCAAGACCTGAAGGCTGCGGCTGTAAAGGCCTGGCAAAGCATTAAGAAGGAGGAAACCCAGCGTTTGGTGATGTCCATGGGTTCCAGACTTAAGGCAGTGATTGCCGCCAAAGGATTTGCAACAAAATATTGAAAATAAAAATATTTTGTTTGGGTTATGTTTATTTGTCCAATTACTTTTGACCTCCTAAAATGTGGAGTGTTTGTAAAGAAATGTGTACAATTCCTACATTTTCTATCAGATATTTTTGTTCAACCCTTCAAATTAAACGTTACAATCTGCACTTGAATTCTGTTGTAGAGGTTTCATTTCAAATCCAATGTGGTGGCATGCAGAGCCCAACTCGCGAAAATTGTGTCACTGTCCAAAGATTTCTGGCCCTAACTGTATATGGCACAGCTTTATAAGGAGCATCTATGGGGCCAAACTGAACGGTGCAGAGCATATATGGCACAGCTTTATAATGAGCATCTATGGGGCCAAACTGAACGGTGCAGAGCATATAGGGCACAGATTTATAATGAGCATCTATGGGGCCAAACTGAACGATGCAGAGCATATAGGGCACAGATTTATAATGAGCATCTATGGGGCCAAACTGAACGGTGCAGAGCATATAGGGCACAGATTTATAATGAGCATCTATGGGGCCAAACTGAACGATGCAGAGCACATAGGGCACAGATTTATAATGAGCATCTATGGGGCCAAACTGAACGGTGCAGAGCATATAGGGCACAGATTTATAATGAGCATCTATGGGGCCAAACTGAACGGTGCAGAGCATTCTATATGGCACAGCTTTCTATGGAGCATCTATGGGGCCATAATGAACGGTGCAGAGCATATAGGGCACAGATTTATAATGAGCATCTATGGGGCCAAACTGAACGGTGCAGAGCATATAGGGCACAGATTTATAAGGAGCATCTATGGGGCCAAACTGAACGGTGCAGAGCATATAGGGCACAGATTTATAATGAGCATCTATGGGGCCAAACTGAACGGTGCAGAGCATATATGGCACAGCTTTCTATGGAGCATCTATGGGGCCAAACTGAACGGTGCAGAGCATATATGGCACAGCTTTCTATGGAGCATCTATGGGGCCATAATGAACGGTGCAGAGCATTATATATGGCACAGCTTTATAAGGAGCATCTATGGGGAAATAATGAATGGTGCAGAGCATTCTATATGGCACAGCTATATATGGATAATCTATTGGGCAATAATCAATGGTATGGAGCATTATATATGGCACAGCTTTATAAGGAACATCTATAGGGCTATAATGAACGGTGCAGAGCAATATATATAGGGCACAGCTTTATATGGAGCATCTATGGGGCCATAATCAATGGTGCAGAGCATTCTATATGGCACAGCTTTATAAGGAACATCTATAGGGCTATAATGAACGGTGCAGAGCATATATGGCACAGCTTTATAAGGAGCATCTATAGGGCCATAATGAACGGTGCAGAGCATTCTATATGGCACAGCTATATATGGATAATCTATTGGGCAATAATCAATGGTATGGAGCATTATATATGGCACAGCTTTATATGGAGCATCTATGGGGCAATAATGAATGGTATGGAGCATCTATTTTTACTTTTGACATTTACCTGTAGCTGCTGCATTTCCCACCCTAGGCTTATACTTGAGTCAATAAGTTTTCCCAGTTTTTTGTGGCAAAATTAGGGGTGTCGGCTTATACTCGGGTCGGCTTATACTCGAGTATATACGGTAATTCTTTTTATAATTCTTTAGTAATCACCTTTTTCTACAAAATGAGCAAAGGTATTTAGGAATTCATTTACAATGATATTTCCTTCAATTATTTATTTCTATTCACAAGGAACCCCTATAACCAGCATCTAAAAAAGCATGTTCTTTCAAATCAGATTTATATGTTTTGTAATAAAGCTAATTTACTTTGTGATCACTTAAATTGATGGTGTGAGCTGTTAATGTACTAACAGATTTTCAGATTTTGGGTGATGAAAAATTATTCAGAGAAGGGCCAGTATAAGATGCAGTCATTTGACTACACGCATGATATAGCATGGAGTAGTTTAAACTTGGTGGCAGATTCCTTTTAAAACATATTATATTGCGCTCCTCTCTGCTCCATTATATATGTAGTGCAGTGGGGTTGATGCAGTGCGACAGATAGGCAGGGACCACAGAAAAGTAAAGTTCAAAGCAAATGTCTTTTATTGTCCAAAAACTCAGGAGTTCTGTCCTGCGGATCGCAGCTGGTAACCACAGTCATTTGCAAGTCCCTGGCTCTGTGTTGGCTTCACATAGTCCTGGGGTTGCACAGAGCCTCCTGCTCTGCAGCTTGCAAACTCCAACACAAACACACTCAAAGCCAAACTGACAGATTTAAATGGAACCGTGGCCATAGAGCCACTTCCAAAACTCAGCTGTAGAGAATGAACCACCCCACTACCATCCTGTAATTCACTCTTAACGGATTCTCCTAAGACTCTGACTGGGTCACTACTTGGACCCAATCCACACTTTCTTTTATTTTGCCTTGTGATTCACAGACTTCCTGCTGTAAACCTAAGGAACTCCAGCGGGTTTAATAAGACTCCGACCCTGGGGGACTCATATCAACCCTCGCATATGATCCCCCTCACTGCCTCACATATGTTTAATACAGATAGACAATAAAAAATATATGAAAGTTTTTAAAAATCTATGTATGTACAGTATATATGTAATATATGTACAGTACTAGACAAAAGTTTGGACATGTATTCATGCAGTGGTTTTACTTGTTCTTATTGGAACTGCTTTATTCTCATCACAATTGCATTGTGATATTAGACTGAAGGCATCAAATCCACAAAGTAACATACATAGAAACGAGGAGTAAAGAAGCACGTGTGAAACCAACCACAATATGTATTAAACTTTAAATTCCTCCAGTTACAACCTTTCACTCTGATGACAGGTTTACACCCCCTTGGCATTCTCACATGCAGCTTCATCGGTTCATCACCTGGCACTGTTTTCCAACAGTCTTGAAGGAGCACCCAGAGGTGCTGAGCACTTGTTGAATGCTTTGCCTCCATTCATTGGGTCATTTTGCTGTTGCAACACAAATAATTGTCCCACTAAGTGCAAACCAGATGAGATGGCATGTTGTTGCAAATACTGTTATCCATGCTGGATAAGTGTTCCTTGAGCTGGAATAAATCACCAACAGTGTCACCAGCAAAGCATTCACACACCATCATACCGCCCCTCAATGCTTCATCGTGGGCATAACACTTGTGGAAACCATCTGCTTATTTCTTTTGCATCTCACAAAGATGTGAGGGTTGCTGTTATGGCTGGCAATCAGGCAACACAGCGTGCAGTAATCAGCGCACATACAGAGATCTGGCAATAACCAAAAACAATAGGACGAGCTCTGAGACGTGGAATCTCTGTAGACTGCAGTACCTGATCTATCCTCACACAACTATAAGCAGCAGTGGATTGCGCCTAACAACTACCTATGCAACTCGGCACTGCCTGAGGAGCTGACTAGCCTGAAGATAGAAATACAAGCCTGACTTACCTCAGAGAAATACCCCAAAGGAATAGGCAGCCCCCCACATATAATGACTGTTAGCAAGATGAAAAGACAAACGTAGGAATGAAATAGATTCAGCAAAGTGAGGCCCGATATTCTAGACAGAGCGAGGATAGCAAAGAGAACTATGCAGTCTACAAAAAACCCTAAAACGAAAACCACGCAAAGGGGCAAAAAGACCCACCGTGCCGAACTAACAGCACGGCGGTGCACCCCTCTGCTTCTCAGAGCTTCCAGCAAAAGACAATAGCAAGCTGGACAGAAAAAAACAGAAAACAAACTAGAAGCACTTATCTAGCAGAGCAGCAGGCCCAAGGAAAGATGCAGTAGCTCAGATCCAACACTGGAACATTGACAAGGAGCAAGGAAGACAGACTCAGGTGGAGCTAAATAGCAAGGCAGCCAACGAGCTCACCAAAACACCTGAGGGAGGAAGCCCAGAGACTGCAATACCACTTGTGACCACAGAAGTGAACTCAGCCACAGAATTCACAACAGTACCCCCCCCTTGAGGAGGGGTCACCGAACCCTCACCAGAACCCCCAGGCCGACCAGGATGAGCCACATGAAAGGCACGAACAAGATCTGGGGCATGGACATCAGAGGCAAAAACCCAGGAATTATCTTCCTGAGCATAACCCTTCCATTTGACCAGATACTGGAGTTTCCGTCTAGAGACACGAGAATCCAAAATCTTCTCCACAATATACTCCAATTCCCCCTCCACCAAAACAGGGGCAGGAGGCTCCACAGATGGAACCATAGGTGCCACGTATCTCCTCAACAACGACCTATGGAATACATTATGTATGGAAAAGGAGTCTGGGAGGGTCAGACGAAAAGACACCGGATTGAGAATCTCAGAAATCCTATACGGACCAATAAAACGAGGTTTAAATTTAGGAGAGGAAACCTTCATAGGAATATGACGAGAAGATAACCAAACCAAATCCCCAACACGAAGTCGGGGTCCCACACGGCGTCTGCGATTAGCGAAAAGCTGAGCCTTCTCCTGGGACAAGGTCAAATTGTCCACTACCTGAGTCCAGATCTGCTGCAACCTGTCCACCACAGAATCCACACCAGGACAGTCCGAAGACTCAACCTGTCCTGAAGAGAAACGAGGATGGAACCCAGAATTGCAGAAAAATGGAGAGACCAAGGTAGCCGAGCTGGCCCGATTATTAAGGGCGAACTCAGCCAACGGCAAAAATGACACCCAATCATCCTGGTCAGCGGAAACAAAACATCTCAGATATGTTTCCAAGGTCTGATTGGTTCGTTCGGTCTGGCCATTAGTCTGAGGATGGAAGGCCGAGGAGAAAGATAGGTCAATGCCCATCCTACCACAAAAGGCTCGCCAGAACCTCGAGACAAACTGGGAACCTCTGTCAGAAACAATATTCTCAGGAATGCCATGTAAACGAACCACATGCTGGAAGAACAAAGGCACCAAATCAGAGGAGGAAGGCAATTTAACCAAGGGCACCAGATGGACCATTTTAGAAAAGCGATCACAGACCACCCAAATGACCGACATTTTTTGAGAAACGGGAAGGTCAGAAATGAAATCCATCGAAATATGTGTCCAAGGCCTCTTCGGGACCGGCAAGGGCAAAAGCAACCCACTGGCACGTGAACAGCAGGGCTTAGCCCTAGCACAAATTCCACAGGACTGCACAAAAGCACGCACATCCCGTGACAGAGATGGCCACCAGAAGGATCTAGCAACCAACTCCCTGGTACCAAAGATTCCTGGATGACCGGCCAGCACCGAACAATGAAGTTCAGAGATAACTTTACTAGTTCACCTATCAGGGACGAACAGTTTCTCGGCCGGACAGCGATCAGGTTTATTAGCCTGAAATTTCTGCAACACTCTCCGCAAATCAGGGGAGATGGCAGACACAATGACTCCTTCCTTGAGGATACTCGCCGGCTCAGATAACCCCGGAGAGTCGGGCACAAAACTCCTAGACAGAGCATCCGCCTTCACATTTTTAGAGCCCGGAAGGTATGAAATCACAAAATCAAAACGAGCAAAAAATAACGACCAACGGGCCTGTCTAGGATTCAAGCGCTTGGCAGACTCGAGATAAGTCAAGTTCTTATGATCAGTCAATACCACCACGCGATGCTTAGCACCCTCAAGCCAATGACGCCACTCCTCGAATGCCCACTTCATGGCCAGCAACTCTCGGTTGCCCACATCATAATTACGCTCGGCAGCAGAAAATTTCCTGGAAAAGAAAGCACATGGTTTGAACACTGAGCAACCAGAACCTCTCTGTGACAAAACCGCCCCTGCACCAATCTCAGAAGCATCAACCTCGACCTGGAACGGAAGAGAAACATCAGGTTGACACAACACAGGGGCACAGCAAAAACGACGCTTCAACTCCTGAAAAGCTTCCACGGCAGCAGAAGACCAATTAACCAAATCAGCACCCTTCTTGGTCAAATCGGTCAATGGTCTGGCAATGCTAGAAAAATTACAGATGAAGCGACGATAAAAATTAGCAAAGCCCAGGAATTTCTGCAGACTTTTTAGAGATGTCGGCTGAGTCCAATCCTGGATGGCCTGAACCTTAACCGGATCCATCTCGATAGTAGAAGGGGAAAAGATGAACCCCAAAAATGAAACTTTCTGCACACCGAAGAGACACTTTGATCCCTTCACGAACAAGGAATTAGCACGCAGTACCTGGAAAACCATTCTGACTTGCTTCACATGAGACTCCCAATCATCAGAGAAGATCAAAATGTCATCCAAGTAAACAATCAAGAATTTATCCAGATACTCACGGAAAATGTCATGCATAAAAGACTGAAAAACAGATGGAGCATTGGCAAGTCCGAACGGCATCACCAGATACTCAAAATGACCCTCGGGCGTATTAAATGCCGTTTTCCATTCATCTCCCTGCCTGATTCTCACCAGATTATACGCACCACGAAGATCAATCTTAGTAAACCAACTAGCCCCCTTAATCCGAGCAAACAAGTCAGAAATCAATGGCAAGGGATACTGAAACTTAACAGTGATCTTATTAAGAAGGCGGTAATCAATACACGGTCTTAGCGAACCATCCTTCTTGGCTACAAAAAAGAACCCTGCTCCCAATGGTGACGACGATGGGCGAATATGTCCCTTCTCCAGGGACTCCTTCACATAACTGCGCATAGCGGTGTGTTCAGGTACGGACAAATTAAATAAATGACCCTTAGGGAATTTACTACCAGGAATCAAATCGATAGCACAATCACAATTCCTATGCGGAGGTAGGGCATCAGACTTGGACTCTTCAAATACATCCTGAAAGTCCGACAAGAACTCTGGGATGTCAGAAGGAATGGATGACGAAATAGACAAAAATGGAACATCACCATGTACTCCCTGACAACCCCAGCTGGTTACCGACATAGAGTTCCAATCCAATACTGGATTATGGGTTTGTAGCCATGGCAACCCCAACACGACCACATCATGCAAATTATGCAGTACCAGAAAGCGAATAACTTCCTGATGTGCAGGAGCCATGCACATGGTCAGCTGGGCCCAGTACTGAGGCTTATTCTTGGCCAAAGGTGTAGCATCAATTCCTCTCAACGGAATAGGACACCGCAAAGGCTCCAAGAAAAATCCACAACGTTTAGCATAATCCAAATCCATCAGATTCAGGGCAGCGCCTGAATCCACAAACGCCATGACAGAATACGATGACAAAGAGCACATTAAGGTAATGGACAAAAGGAATTTGGACTGTACAGTACCAATAACGACAGAGCTATCGAACCGCCTAGTGCGTTTAGGACAATTAGAAATAGCATGAGTAGAATCACCACAATAGAAACACAGTCTGTTCAGACGTCTGTGTTCTTGCCGTTCTACTTTAGTCATAGTCCTGTCGCACTGCATAGGCTCAGGTTTACTCTCAGGCAGTACCGCCAGATGGTGCACAGATTTACGCTCGTGCAAGCGACGACCGATCTGAATGGCCAAGGACATAGACTCATTCAAACCAGCAGGCATAGGAAATCCCACCATTACATCCTTAAGAGCTTCAGAGAGACCCTTTCTGAACAAAGCCGCTAGTGCAGATTCATTCCACAGAGTGAGTACTGACCATTTCCTAAATTTCTGACAATATACTTCTACATCATCCTGACCCTGGCATAAAGCCAGCAGATTTTGCTCAGCCTGATCCACTGAATTAGGCTCATCGTAAAGCAATCCGAGCGCCAGGAAAAATGCATCAACATTACTCAATGCAGAATCTCCTGGTGCAAGAGAAAACGCCCAGTCCTGTGGGTCGCCGCGCAAAAAAGAAATAATAATCAAAACCTGTTGAATAGGATTACCAGAAGAATGAGGTTTCAAGGCCAAAAATAGCTTACAATTATTTCTGAAGCTCAGGAACTTAGTTCTGTCACCAAAAAACAAATCAGGAATCGGAATTCTTGGTTCTAGCATCGATTTCTGATCAATAGTATCTTGAATCTTTTGTACATTTACAACGAGATTATCCATTGAGGAGCACAGAGCCTGAATATCCATGTCCACAGCTGTGTCCTGAAGCACTCTAATGTCTAGGGGAAAAAAAAAGACTGAAGACAGAGCTAAGAAAAAAAAATGATGTCAGGATTTCTTTTTTCCCTCTATTGGGAATCATTGGTGTGGCTCCTTGTACTGTTATGGCTGGCAATCAGGCAACACAGCGTGCAGTAATCAGCGCACATACAGAGATCTGGCAATAACCAAAAACAATAGGACGAGCTCTGAGACGTGGAATCTCTGTAGACTGCAGTACCTGATCTATCCTCACACAACTATAAGCAGCAGTGGATTGCGCCTAACAACTACCTATGCAACTCGGCACTGCCTGAGGAGCTGACTAGCCTGAAGATAGAAATACAAGCCTGACTTACCTCAGAGAAATACCCCAAAGGAATAGGCAGCCCCCCACATATAATGACTGTTAGCAAGATGAAAAGACAAACGTAGGAATGAAATAGATTCAGCAAAGTGAGGCCCGATATTCTAGACAGAGCGAGGATAGCAAAGAGAACTATGCAGTCTACAAAAAACCCTAAAACGAAAACCACGCAAAGGGGCAAAAAGACCCACCGTGCCGAACTAACAGCACGGCGGTGCACCCCTCTGCTTCTCAGAGCTTCCAGCAAAAGACAATAGCAAGCTGGACAGAAAAAAACAGAAAACAAACTAGAAGCACTTATCTAGCAGAGCAGCAGGCCCAAGGAAAGATGCAGTAGCTCAGATCCAACACTGGAACATTGACAAGGAGCAAGGAAGACAGACTCAGGTGGAG